>NC_133024.1:99772083-100376666 GCF_048771995.1 Taeniopygia guttata | reverse complement strand
TACCAATAGAAATAAAGTTAAAAATTTTTGAAAAGAAAATTTTGAAGTGGTGCAGATAGGCAAAGAACATTTTATTTATAGAGCAAGGAATAAATAAATATACCTCTGAATTGAACTGGAGAGTATTCTCCCAAAGGAAATAGTGGATATCAAATTACTTGAATAATTTAAAACTAGGCTGGACAAAGCACTTAATAATATATGGCAGAAAAGAAGCCTGCCTTGGCAGGAGATGGAGTGGATGACTTAATCAGTCTTTTCCCTCTCTAGCCTGTATGATTTTATGGTTTGTTACTGTAGATGACTCAATGTTAACAATGCTTATTTTCTTAGAACTGCTTTCTAGAGTACAGTGTAAGTCCACATCCTTATTCTTCATTAATTATCCCCACTTACCAGAAAGGCACTGGAGGCGCTAAGCAGCTTTTAGGAATATTGTACGAGTGTCTGGGTTTTAGGGCTGCATATATAAGAAGAATGGCAAAGCCATCTGTAAGCTCCATCCTACAAAAGGCACCACATATGTCACATATCACTATCATGCTTTTTCCATAATCACAAATTACAGCAAAATTATTTGTGGAGTCTTTTCAAAAGCAGTGAAATTGGGTTTGTATCACTAAAAGTAAAACTCCCTTTTCTTTAATGAGCACAGTGTAACATAGCAGAGCTCTGTAAGAGAGGGAAATCCACAGTCTGAGTTGCTTCTGAAGTGGGCCTTAGAAAAAATACCACATTCACTTTGGTGGTGTTTATAAATGACATTAAAAGTGACTGGTACCTGTTGTTCTATTTTATTTGGCCATAAAGGAGCTTCGTGTCTCCTAGTGTAAAACAGGCAGAGACATTTCACTACAGATTTAGGAAGTGTTTGTTGGACATTGGGTAAGTCAGAATGTACATTACTAGGGAAAGAACAGACATAAACTAAAAACTACACAACTATTACTTCATTTGACATGAAATCTGTACTATTAAGGAAACAGACAAACACTGATCAGATAAACACAAATGACAAATATAGGAGAGTCTTCCTTGGTTTGGCAGCAGGACGAGATGAACTCTAGGAGACTTACAGGAGAGAAAAAGACTCAGTTTAGAGAGAGGGACATGGGATACATAATATAAAAATATATAAATATAAAAAAGAAAAATTCTATAGCATCTATAGCACATTCTGCACATTTTTCTATGTAAGAGTAATGGACTTTCAGAGAGGGAAATGAAAGTTAGAGACATTGAGACTCTTTCTAATAGAACACTGAAGAGCTGGAATATTTTACTTGGATAGCATAAAAATCTACAACAGATGTCAGACAAATATCCATTTAGAATGATTTAAGTGTATTTGATATTACTTGGGGCCAAAGTACACCAGATTATTTTTTCATTGTCCTTTCATCCCTGCTGTTTATGAATTTGTGAATTAATGGAGAAGGCAAGTGTGGAAAGAAAAATCCTGGGAGAATACTTACAACAGGGCTTATGAGTTTGGCATGGAAAAGGCTTCCATGCAATTATTTATATTATTACCTAATTTTTACATTTGTCATGCTACTAAAAGAAGACAGAAATTGGTATTTTGGAACCACTACAGAATTTTTTCAGTTGTCATGTTTGGCATTGTAATCCAGAGCACAGACAAGACATGAGTGCCAGAAAGGTGTATTTACAGAGATATTGAGAAGTCTGTGGTGTCCTCATCTGAGGATCCAAAGGCTCCTGGAGAGTGTAATTTGATTTCCACAAAGGGGTTACAGACAGGACTGTGCTTACTAGAGGAAGGAAGATGGCAGCAAAGAAGAGGTGTTGTTACCTTGCCAGTTCTGTGTCTGTTGAAAATACTGTCCCAACAATTCTCAAACTCTTTTCTTTGCAACACCAGCAAAAGTCCTGTCAGTGCTTTTTCATCATGTTAATGCATATTGGCTTGTGGCAGAGGGTACATTCCACATACAAATAGTCTAAATCATTCAATTTTAATATCTGGGTTACCACGGAGAAAAGTCCTCTTAGCTTCTTGGTTATTTCTGCTCCATAAACTTCCAATATAGCTTTAGGCTACCAGAGTTTCACGTTTACAAATGCCTGAAAAAGGCTGGAAACACTCAGTACCATATATGTTGTGTATCTCCATTTCATTCATACATATTTTCAGAGGATCAAAATGAAAATATAGTAGCACCTATGATGGAGAAGCAAAATACTAGCTATATCTAAAGATAACATATCTGATTTTGCCATTAAATTAAAAGCTGTTTGCAGTTTCTTTTTAAAGTCTATATCCCATTAATCCTTATGCACTGAAATATTTGTGGAATTTTTTTCCCCTCATATGGGATGTATGTCTTCCCTTGCTTTATTGCTCTCCTTTTTGTGTGCTGTGTTCTCTCATTGGGAGGCACAGCCTAAATAACCAAAAACAAACTATTCCCTCATCAGGGCTGCCCCCCTTAACTGATATCAACAAGCATAACTACCATAGTGATGAATTCCTTAAAGTGAAGTAGAAAACACCTCCTAGAATGCTCTCCACGCTCTGCTGTGCCAAAAACTCTGGTTTGTTGTTTCCCACATCTCTGCTACTATTTTTTCAACAGCTGCTTTTACTAGCCAAGGCTGAGATATTTGGAGACTTCCTTGGTTAAAATAAAACAGTAAGTGAAACAAACAATTTGGAACAGTGTCACTCTTATTTTCCAGATCACTTATTTTTCCCCCTATACTCACTAAAGCCATTGCAATACTAACCTCTAATTAAAGATGCAGTTCACAAAATTATTTGGCTGTTGATGTTGCAGTCCCATAGGATTCAAAGACCATTAATATCAGCAAATTTAACTGGATTTTTCTGAAGTTACATGTTCACACCCACCTTTCTGTGTTTCCCTTCCCTTCCCTTCCCTTCCCTTCCCTTCCCTTCCCTTCCCTTCCCTTCCCTTCCCTTCCCTTCCCTTCCCTTCCCTTCCCTTCCCTTCCCTTCCCTTCCCTTCCCTTCCCTTCCCTTCCCTTCCCTTCCCTTCCCTTCCCTTCCCTTCCCTTCCCTTCCCTTCGAAAATAAACTGTATCAAATTTCTGGAACTGTGCAAAGAAGACTTCCAGAGATCATCAGGGTCCTCCTCTGATGGAGGAGGTGCTGGAGGAGGTGAAATTCATCGGAAGGAACCGTCCCTTCTTAGCTGTGCAGCAGAAATCCTCCCACAAGAAGAGCTCCACACGCCACAGAAACTCGAGGGACAGGAGGCTTTGCTCAGGAGTCACAAGCAGAAGTTGCCTGTGGCTCCCAGTGTGGGAGTGCTGGTGACAGCACATCACAGCAGCATGGATGGAAGCCCCAGGAAAACACCCCACAGCCTCTGATGATTTCTCCTGGACATGGATATTTGGATAACTTAGTGGTTGGCATGTCAGGTGCTTGCAACAGGTGACATTTGATTTACACTGTAACAAGTCTCTATTTTCCTCCTTTACACCAAAAGTAACAGGACATCAGAAATTGTCTGTGCTGTACTTTTTCCATGTACAAGTTTGAACAAGTCATTTTGGCTGCTCTGGTTTTGATGAAAATGAGGAATAGCCGAACATAGCCTCTTAAAACCAAACCAAAACACAACACAATAATAAAAAGCAATGATGCTTCCAAACAAAACAAAATAACAACAACAACAACAACAACAACAACTACAAAAACCCGTCTTGTGTTTGGAAATATCTGTGAAAGAGAGGTGCCAGGGCAAAAATCTCCTTATTATAATGAAGTAGTTCTCCAGATGTTATATAATGATCAAGCTTGCCAGGAATATAGGATGGATCAATATTCACTTTACATCATTACCACATAGCTGCAGCTTCCAAAACATGCTAAATTTACATAGGAAATAGGAATTCTTTCCCAACTTTTTATTTCCTATATATGAAATATTTTATCACAATTAATTTTTGAATATAATTCAGTTTATTTCTTGTTAACTAGAAGGCATCGATAGTGACATTTGGTCAGATATAATATACAAATTCAGATAAAACACTTGGGTTTAAGTAAATTCATTAAGTGCAAGAAAGACTGAAACTGTTCCAGATAAATTAATACTAATACTTCTAGGTCTAACATTGTTGTAAGTACTGTAACACCGAGTGCTGTGGTAGCTTATTCTGATGTCTGTGGGGCCATTCCAGACTTGATTTTGTGCAATGTTCATCCACAAACTGCAAAAACAATTGCCCACTTTACAGGAAGAAACTTATTTTTCTCAGATATAAAACAAGAACTTTTCCAATTCCACCACTAAACCATGTCTCCAGGTGCTACATCTAAACATACTTTAAATACCTCCAGGGATGGTGACTCAACCTCTTCCCTGTACAACCTGGTCCAATGCTTGGCAACCTTTTCAATGCAGAAATTTGTCTTAATATCCCATCTAAAACTCCCATGGCACAACTTGAGGCCATTTCTCCTTGCTCTATAGCATGTTACCTGGGAGAAAAGGCTGACCTCCACTTTGTTAGAATCTCTTTTCAGGCAGTATAGAGATAGATGAGGTCTCATCCCAGCCCTCTTCTCCACGTTTAACAACCTCAGCTCCATCAGCTGCTCCTCACAGTGTCTGTGCTTGAGACCCTTCCCCACCTCTGTTGCCCTTCTCTGGCTAGCTCCAGCCCCTCAATGTCCTTCTTGAAATAAGGAGCCCAAAACTAGACACAGCTCTCAAGGTACAGCCTCACCAGTGCCAAGCACAGAGGGACACCCCCTGCCCTGCTCCAGCTGGCCGCACTATTGCCACCACAGGCCAGGATGTCATCGGCCTTCCTGGCCACCTGGGCACAGCCAGCTCATGTTCAGCACCCCCAGGCCCTTTTCCCCAGGACAGTTTTCCAGCCACTCTTGTCCCCCAGTAGCACTGCCTGGGGTTGTTGTGACCTAAGTGCAGGACTCGGCACTTGGCCTTGCTGCACCTCCTACAACTGGTCTCATCCCATCAATCCAGGCTGTCCAGATTGTTCTGCAGAGCCTTTCTACCCTCCTGCAGATCAACACACATGACCAGCTCGATGTCATCTACAAACTGACTGAGGGTGCCCTTGATCCTCTCATCCAGATCATCAATAAAGATATTAAACTGGACAGGCCCCAGTACTGAGCCCTGGGGAACACTGTTAGTGCCTGGCCGCCTGCTGGATTTTGTTCCATTCACCACCAGTCTGGGCTCCACCAGTTTTTTACCCAGCCAAGAGCACAGCTAGGCCATGAACAGTCAGTTTCTGCTGGAGAAGGCTGTGGGAAATGGTGTTAGAGGTTTTACTAAAGTCCAGGTGGATAACATTCTCAGCCTCTTCCTGCTCTGCGAAGCAGGTCACCTTGTGAGAGCAGGAGATCAGGTCAGTCAAGCAGGACCATTGTCCAGAAGTTTTCAGTGAATAAAGAGTAAAAATATTAAGAATGTTCTCCCTCTTTAGCAAACATTTGCTAATGGATTTCACAATAACAATACGTGTTTTCAGGATAAAATCACATGCAAACGAAACATGTTCTATTCTGTGTGGGAATACTAACAGTTTTGCATCTTCATTAAAGATGGGTTGGACACAAACTTTTTTTGCTGTACTTATTAAATCATATTGCATGTTTCCGTGTTGACAGGTCTGGACTTCTCCCAGAATTCTCTTGATACAGAAAGCTGTGTAATTTCTGACACTGGTTAATTTTCAAACAGTGTTGTTTATCTGTTTTTTGGACACACACCTGTGTGACTGATGACTTTATTTTATCAACAGGATATATTAATTTTACTAGTTTGCATGTTCAGTGTGGCAGGGTGCCAAAATGGCTACCCAGATAACCATGAAAACTGAGTTGTTTGATTAGTCCAAACTCTTGGAATTCTTAAAAAAAATATTTCTCCTGACTTGTCCCTCCCTGATTCTATTCACTGCCTTCTTTTTGTATGGACAGTAACAGTTTTCCACACAGGAGTTATAACATGGCCCAAGAGTCTTTTTAGCTAATTAACCTTTCTCCATAGCATACGTGCAGCCAAATGAGGTCTCAGGACTGAACAGGGAGCCTTCCTTCTAGTTCTTTGAATAAAATTGCTGTTTAAAACAATAACTATTTTATACCACCTATTTTTTTGCTCTTCTTTTGAGCAAAAGAATTTCCAGATAAATCCACTTCTTAAATTTTGGGAGAAATTTCTGGTGAATGCCATGCATGAAGCAAGACTCATCACAATGTTGCTCATTGTTGAGTTTTGATTAATGTTCCCACTCAATTGCTGACTCACTCTCTTTCCAGCATGTGCAAATATTTGCTTTCTTTCTTTTTCGGGAGCATGTTCCATAGAGCCCACTGCTGTAGTATCCAAGCAAATTTTCAACATCAACAAAAATATTACCAATGCACTAGAACTTTGGTGACATCCCTCTTTTAAGGGTCTGAGACTGCTCAACCCAACCATCTCAGCATTCACACTAAACAACTAAGTGCTGTTCTATTCTGCTGTTTTTCACAGAAAGGAGAACAGTGGCATACAGCACTGAGGAATCTCTTAGTTCAGGTCTGTGGCTGCAGAGTAAACCAGAAGTGGTGTAAAAACTCCAGGCATACTGTAAGGAAGAGGTGAGGTCTGCAATCCTTACAGAAACAGTTTACAAAACTTATTTACAGTCAAATATTTGATGCTAACAAAAGTGAACCAGTTGGGGTAAATTTCTTAATATTTGTGGTTAATCTAATGCAGGTTTTCCAGCAGTTCAACCACATCAGTGAATAAATCAGTTTTCCTTTCCTTGCAAGTCCTTTTATTTTCCCTTTTCTTTCTTTTTTTTTTTTTTTAATAAATCTTCCTTAGTCTAGTTGTAATCTGAAGGTCATTCTTTATGAGAATGTTGAAAATAGAACATCATTCTCCAGCAGCTTGATAGTGAAGCAGACAGCTGGTGCTCTTTCGCTACTTTATGCTTTTCAATAAACTGTCAAAGACTGCAGGATATGCCTTAACACAAACTGCCCTTATGGAAAGTCTAGAGGCAGAATCTTCCAAAGTCAAATGATCCCTTGGGTCCCTAGGTCACTAAATTCTCATTTTGTGGCCATGAAGTCCCTGTTTTGGCTGCTTTTTTCTTTCTTCTACCTCCCTTCCTCTGCATCTTTCCCAATTGCCTCAGCAAAAAGTAGTCGTACTTATGCTTCAAGAGTACCCCTGGTTTTCCAGAACACAGCTGATCTTCTGGGAATAACCTTACTCTACCTGTGTTATCCTCAGAGTGCTCATTGGACATAGTATTGTATTTCTTGAGGCTCTCCCTGGAAAATTGAAACAACCATGCATACACTGAAATTCAAATGCAAAAAAAAACCCCCAAAAAAACAGGTAAAAAGCCCCTCACCAGAGAAAGGCTTTTTTTGTTTTGTTTTGTTTTTCTACAATCATTGGTTTCTACACCACTCTTTTTCTGAGTCAGTATGAAATTACAGTCCAGCCTCCAAAAGCACTCTTGCTTGAAATGTCCTGTCCCTTGTTCCACAATTTGTAATACTCACATTATAAAAACAACCAAAAAAATAAAAAACAATCCTCACCCCTGTCCTCCATGAAACAAAGTGTCTTTATAACACTGTAAATTTTATTGCTCCTGCCAAGGACAAACACAGGTTTCTGCTAATTAGAAGCCGTTATGAATCCTCTCTCAGAAGTGCTTCTGGGAGACATGGCTTGCTTGCTCTCTGGAATCAGCCATGGCTCCCTGTGTCTTGGGCCTGGCAGAGCACCTTCCCTGTTGCTCAATAATCACTAGGCATTTCTTCATGCTCTAGTCCCTGTGAAGAACACGCTGTTACCCTCTGATGCACAAGAGGTGCGTATTACAGCACTGTTAAGGTGCTGTGGTTTATATTTTCACTGAGTATTTGGGTGGAGAATACTTTGTTGTTTTTCAGTCATCTTGAAATCACTCTTAATCCAAGTCAAGCTAACCAAAGATGCAAATAAAAGCATTCATTCATCAAAACCAAGCAGACCATGCAACCTAAAAGGCTTACAAAAGACAGAGACGAAGGAAAAAGAGGAAGAGTGCACTTAATCTGTTTGAAGTTTGGGGCAGCTGAGGGACAGCATTGTGTATGCAGTGTGACCACATTCAGTGGGAACATTCCTGGATTGCCAGCAGTCTCATTACTAAGGTACAAACCAAGTATTGCTCATCTATATTCTGGCTGCAAAAGATCCAAAAGGCTTCTATGTTGACTTTGTTTACAGGATCTCCTCAGACTGACACACAGCAGACCATTGACAATTGTGTCTCCCCATTTAGTGTCCAGGCACTTCTCTTGCTATGCAACCCTTGCATCTCTTGGGCTGCAGTAGCTGCAGCTGGCCAGGCACTGCCCAGAGCCTTCCATCTATTTCTCAACAGAAGTGAAAGAGATGAACTCTGACATGAGGAAGATTATGCTTTGAGGCAGGGATTTGCAGGAGAAAATACCTTTAATGTATTGCCATACAGCAGGTTCCATAAGAGAGGAGATACTGATTCAGTCCACGGGCCATGTGGCTTAGTTTCCTCTCTCTCTCCCTCAAAACCTGAAGTAGATCCCTTTGAAAAATGAGTCACAGCAAACTCCCTTTTCCCTCCTGCAGCAGTGCTCTGGTAGCCATCATTTGCATCTCCACTGATTCCTTGAGCTTTGAAATCACTTGAAATCAAATGCTTTGCTTTATGGCTTGTTTAGAAACTCCCAGCATCTCCTTTCTAGGATACTTGGTCAGTCCCTCCTGAACCTACATAAACTTGATGCAAACAGCACCTACATTTCCCTCTGCTTTGTTCAGTGTCTTGCTAAAGCCCTGCATAACAGTTGGAAGACTGCCAAGTCTGCCTTCAGCCAAGTCTGCTTTGGAAGACCCCTGTGGATTTCATTTGCACAGGTGCAGCCCCAAGCACAGAGGAAGATTAACAGCACGTGTACCTTGAGCTCTCAGCCAAGCTCCGTGTAAGAGCTGAGAACTGCAGTGAGAGAGACACACTAAAAACTGCAGGAGTTATTGCAGACAGAAGGACAGGGATTGCACATATTATGTATATTTATTTATTTATTTATTTATTTGTCTATTTATTTATTTATATATAATTATGTATATAAGAGACTGATTGTTACTGGAAAGATTTAAAGGACTTCAGCAAGCTTTGGATCAGATCATACTCTTTTTTTTTTTTTAACTTTGGGTACAAAGCTTTTGCTAGTACAAGGTAAACTGGTTTAAGTATTTCCTGTGACTCATTGAAAAGTAAATGACCTATTTAATGCAACTGCTATGTTCATTTCAATGGATATAATCTAACACCAGCTCAACTACACAGGCAGAATTATATAAATCACTGCTGAGCTAGTAGCAACTGATAAGATAATTGCTAAAACGCCATTTACAGGAAAGTAGTCTGTGTGAAAAAGCGGTGTTGGATTGATGCTTATTTAATTGCTGTGTGACTTCACTTCTGGACCCTTGTTTATTAACCTTACCTGTCTAATTTAAATAATGGAATGCTGTGTGCTTTTCTGTGTCACAGAGAGTATTACCAGGTGCTGGTCTCAATATAGAAGGAAATGCTTGAGATGCAATTAACTATGCAGTAACTCTGCTCCTAAAAATTAGAATTTTTGAGCTAAAAGTATGTTCCATTTTTAATGAAACATAGAAAACTTATCATTGAATTTCTATACCTTCTACCACAGCTACAGAATAATAATAATGAAATAAGAAAATGTTCCAAATACCCTTTTAAAAACCCTGCAAACCCAAACTGGGGACCCAAAGTGACAATGGCGTCTCCAGGCTATTACAATGGGAGATTGAAATTCTTGTTTGGTACTAGATTGGATTAAAATGTAATCAGGTATGTATAAGAAGTTCATTTGAAACATCCTGGATACTATATAAAATGAAAACAGAAATGTCAAAAACATTTTCATTTAAGCCTTGTCTCTCGAAGAAAAATTATAGAATTGCTTGCAAGTGGAATTACAAAATGCAACCAAAGTTCTTAAAATGTAGGTGACTTGTAAATCAACAAAAAACTCTTCCCATGATTGCTAATTTAAGTGAAACCTGAGCCACTAAAAACATAGAAAAATGCCAAGGTCATTGCCAATAGCTGTGATTAGCAATGAAAAAGGGACAAAAGAACAAGCTAATGGTAGGAGGACATAAAATATTAAAAAGGAGATATTGATTTAAATGTGCTATTGCTAAAACTAGGTAGCAGTAGCTACTGTATGTTTCTGCCAATGTATCCACCACACTATTAGTATTTATCTGATTTTCCCAGTTGTCTCCTAAATGCTACTTATCCTTTATTTTTGGGATTTTTGAATTTCCTTTTCCTTTTTTTAATCTGGGTTTTAAAAACAGAATAAAGTAGGAGAATGAACACACCAACCTGTGTGCAAATCATTACACAGTATATGAAAAAAGGGAAAAAATATTATGCATTAATCTAGGGGCATCTTTTTTGTATTCCAGTTCCCAAGGAAAGGCATCAATGTGTAAATAGGTTGCAAGGTGTTGCATATGTGAGCTGTGAGGATACATACCTTTACCAAACACTGGAGATTTCTCCAGCAAGACAAGCAACAGGAGATGGGAAGTCCTTCCAGGAGGATGAGATATCCCTTTGAGTGTTCACAGGGCTTGGACTGCAGGAAGGGCGTATAAGTAAAGAGAAGTAACCCTGAGCTTACCTCCTGACTGGTGTTCTTCTGCTCCATTCCAAAACTAGATGTTTTCAGCAGAAATGCCCACCTGCAAGACTTCACTGCCAGCCTGTACAACAGATGCCCATGCCAGGGACACCTGCACATCATAAGAAGATGGCATAATATTTCCAAGCACAAGGTTTAGCTGGAAAGGAGGTCATTCAAGGGTGCAGTTATTTCCCAGATAAGCACATGGGGTGTTTGTCCTTCAGCCTCGTGCCTTTCTGTGGGTTCTGTGGGTAGTTACAAAACCAACAATGAAGTGAAAGTCACCTTTCTGATAGACTGAAATTCTTGACCATTACAGGACAAAATTAATTACTTCAATTACTTCTGCAGGGTTTAATTCTTTGCACAGATATAAAAGAATTAAAGACTATCTAATTTTATTCTTGAGGAAAACACCAGTGGAAATTATAGACAAACTGAACTTCAGCAAGTGCCAATCCTACTTTTCACTGACTAAATCTGGTGTACAGTACAACAACTTCAAATAGGTTGTGTAATTATATTAGGTGTTGCAGAAAATCAGCTCAGATATTTTACTAGTCACTATGAGGTTATGAACATAATGTTTCTATTAAAAAAGAAAAAATACTGATTTAATGTGAATTAAAATGGAAAATTTATTCTTTTCAAACTGTGATGACTTCTAATTAGAATAGCACGAGTGCATAACACACCTCGGTGAGGGCTGGAACTGTCAACAGAAACCTTTAGGAGCTATTCTGCAAAACACTGTTAAAATTCAAGATTTTTCCAAGTGGAAAACATCACATGGACACACATATATTTTCCTATGATAATTTGTCTCCCTGGAATCTTACTTATGAGTTGTGACTGCAAGCTGAGTCATCTTTAGGGCCTAACATTTCAGTTGGTGTCAAGTAATTTGTAAATTGCTTTTGGAATCATCCAATGCAAACATCAGAAAAAACACACATTATTCTTGGTAACTAAAGTGGAAACATCATGGAAGAAAACTACTGATAAGAGAAATTTAGTTGTTAGAGTTAGAGCCTACGAGAAAATTTATGGCAGCTCCGAAGATGCAGCTAATTTCACATGGGAGTGTAGGTACTGATTGCCAGGAGGAGGATGTTTTGTGTGATTTCAGAATCAAAGAAAATAAAGCAGTATTTTAATCACCAACACCTTTAGAACCAAGATAAGCATTCTCATTATACAGAGGGGGACTTAATGCATTAATAAGTCTGTGACTTGGTGAATCTCTCAGATAATTATCTACAGTTCTACAAGGTATTTTGAGGCTTTACTTTGTAACCTCTAAACTTGGGACTCTGAGGATTTTTTTGTATGCTTAGGCTATACCGTAATGATGATGGGGGTCTTTGTGGTGTGCTGAAGTGCAAAAGTTAATGTACTTTAAGAAAATAAGTATAAATAGAAAATACTAATATAGGAGTGCATTTAAACACTGAAGAAAGCAGTATAAAAATAGTTTTACACTAGCAGTGATGCAGATGTGATGGGCTATCTTGTAAGTCCGTTAACGCTGTGACTCAGTGAATCAGATAAATATCTAGAGCACTACGTAACTCAGTGACTTCTTGCTTTCTTCCTGTAGATTATAAAATAACTATTTTTAAACTCTAGGTATTTTTAGCATCCTTTCTTTCCTGAGAGTGATATGGCAAGTACATAATTTAGAAATCAATGACGAAACAAAATACTCTTTTGCCATCACTAGCTGATTTGCAGTTGTGGCACAGGGACTGCTGTGATGAGAGTAGACATGGAAAAACCTCTTCACGGATAAGATCAGAGGTGCTTTAGTGAGGTGTATTAAAATGTGGGTGCATGTACAGAAGTAGATGAAAGGTGTTTCATTTTCATATGAAAAAAGCCTGCAAACATGTTCCTGCATTTTGCCTTGACTTTTAAGTAAATGCAACATTAAGAAATGAAGGAATTTGGTTTCAGAAGGAATGTTCTGTGGTGTTCATGGTACAGTAACTCACATGTAAAGAGTTACATGGGCATCAGTCAGTGAAGCATGCATGCAGACATGAAACAAAAGTTTCAGCTTTCCCATGGATCACTCCCTGAAAAAGATGATGATGGTGATGATGATGATTTGCTCCTAGATGCACCAAGGGAAAGTGGTCCACAGACCATGACACTGTGCTCAGGTAGCTTAGAGATTCACAGTGATACGTTTTTGGCCTGCATATCCCTAATAGCAAATTAAGTCCCAGACAGGATGTGCTCAGGAAAAGACGTGGCCAAGCTTCTCAACAAGCTCTGCAGAGCTGACATTTTTTGATGAGACTAAATTTATATATTCAGACACGTGATATCATTTCTGGTGGTGTCCTGTACAGAGCCAGGAGCTGGACTTGACAAACCTTTTGTGTCCCTTCCAGCTCAGGAGATCTATGATTCTATTCTAATCCTTTCTGGCTCAGCAGAGACCCTTTACCTGCCTGATGATGCAGAGCACATTTATCTTTTCCCCATAAACTGAATGGCATGGTGAAGCCAGCTAGAATGCATAGAATGCAGAGGACAAAATTCTGTCTCTGTTCTGGGCAGCACTGTCACCTGCCTGTGCTGAACTCCCATTCATCTCCAAATTATCTTAAGACATGTTTCTGTCCTTTTCCCTTTGCTTTCACCACTGACATGCCTCCCAGAGATGCAGTTAGAGGCAGGACAGTCCCTGCATACACAAATTCAATCGTGGTGATCACTGCCTGGCACACAGGACTCCCTACAACGTGAGTCATGCTGCAGGGTCACACCTTTTCCTTTATCAGCTGTTCCCACCCTCGAGGGCATGAAATAGGAGTTAAAACTGTTGTTTGTTTGTTTTCCAAACTAAATAGTATGGATGAGCAAAGTATTTTGTGGGAAACATTTGCTCAAGAAAATCAGACATTTTTCAAGACAGTGTAAGCCTAAGCAATTACTTGTTTTGGCTGAAAATTTCTGGGGATAATGA
Organism: Taeniopygia guttata; assembly: GCF_048771995.1. Lineage (NCBI taxonomy): Eukaryota > Metazoa > Chordata > Aves > Passeriformes > Estrildidae > Taeniopygia > Taeniopygia guttata. The sequence goes on along the minus strand of NC_133024.1, from coordinate 100,362,948 downwards.
AATAGTATTTCTACTTTTTAAATGATTTTGTGAATATTTTTGATGTTCTTTCCTAGTGTCTACCAAATAGTATAGAATAGAAAAAAATATGGAAAAAAACCTTATTAATTTAGACACAGATTAATTTACTTCAAAAACAGGGCATAATCTTTGTGTGTGTATCCACCTTAATAAACAGTAGCCATTTTGCAGAAATATCTATGGGATTGTCCAGGCAATTTGTTGTAACCTGTGGTTAATCATTGATCATCTTCCTATGCAAAACTGCATGACTTGGTGAGTAACGTATAGGAGAAGAATGTAATAAGTAAATATTTAGCCACTAGCTTATTATTTCCATTCATATCATGTAGAACAAACAGACTGTGTACCAACTGCCACTTCCTTAATAAGGAAAAAAGGTAGTAATACCAATAAAAGGTGATTTTTATTACAGAATAGGTTGCACATTTTTCATGCTTTAGCTTCACTTATTATATAAGGACTCTTCTACTACTCCATAGTTTAGGCATTGCTTTTGTTTGCAGTACAGTTTGTATATTTTTGAAATGTGTTAGAAAAAAACCTATGAAGTATTTGCTTCAAAAAAAGAAGTGAGGACTTTAGAACTACCTCCAAGTATATAAAAATAAGTGCCTGAAAAATGTTCTGAGCACTTTACCTTTGGATGTTTCCTGTTAAATGATGTTTCCAGTATACAATCTGTGTGCTTTAAAATGTTACATGCTGTTATTATGAAAACAAAGAGGTCTACAATGATCTCATTGCATGATTTATAATTATAAATGTAATCACAGATGCTTCATTTTCTGAAGATCCTCCTGAGAATCAAAACACAAGAAGCTGATCTTAGCACCTGCACCCAACCACAGCCTTGGAAATGTGTCATTATATAATCAACATGAGCAAGCCTTTTAGTCAAAATTGGGAACACCCAAAGAGGCTGTGCACACTCAGATGGAAAGACAAAGAGCACAAGTATTGGTGTGTTATAAAACATACACAATGCAATTCTTACATAGATCAAAATGCTGAAAATACTCTTTTAATTAACTTCAGCTGTAACCTAAACATCTTTTACAGTAGAATGTAACTGTAGATATATTCTGATTCACAGAATCAGTGTTCTGTTTTACAGAGTACCTGATCTAATATAGTCTAACATACAGCAACAAGAAACTCGAGAATGCACTTTTCTTGATTAATCAGTGTTTAATAATCATCGTTCCTTTCTTCTCCTGCTTTAAAGGCCTCAGACATCAGGGCAGTGAACTGGAAAAAGTTTTTAGACATATGTGACTAATCATTAATCATTCACCATTAATAGTGAAGAGCCAATAGTAAAACAAGATTCACTTTGGGAAAAAAAAAAAAAAAAAACCAAAAAAAAAAGCCCAAAACAAACCAAAACCAACCTAAGGTCTTTGGCACAAGATTAAGGACATCAAAATATGGTGAACCTGTGACTTATTCACAGGCACCTTCCTACCTGTGTGAATCATTCACAGGTAAGAAGATGATTTATTTTTTTGTCCATAAATGCAGCCTCATAAATCTCATAAAAGCCCATAAATTCATAGAAGAACCTCCCAGGGGGACCTGACAGTAAGAGCAGTATCCTGTGTGTTCAGCAGTCACCTTAATCCACTTGGCTTAGCTCAATGGGAGTGTGAGCCCTCCCAGGTGGGGAAAGAGCTACATCCTGGTCTGACCAGGAGTGCAGCTGACCTGCCTAAAATCTGCTGGACTAAACATCCTCAAGTCCAAGCATCAGCTGATGACTACCTACCTTCATTTTAACTAGTGCTTAACAAGAGATACTGCCTGGTGAATGAGAACAGTGCCAGGGAAACATTTGAGCCATAACTTTAGATAAGAAAGCATGAAAGATAAGCAAAACTGGCAAAGAAAGACCACAAAGATATAGGTCAAGGTCACATGATAAGACCAGTGATAACACAAAGCCAGTTACTGGGTGGCCTGCCCAAGGTGAAAAGATTTCCCACCACCTTTCCAGAGAGAATTTTAAAATAAATCTGTCAGTACTAAGCTGGAATGGTGTTTGGGTTTTCTTGGAACCAGACTGGTACTTAATGTGCCATATCCCGAACTCCACTACACTGTGTTAGCTTTTCATTTCCTTGTGTTGGCCTAAAAACATAGAGGTGATTAGTTTCTTTCAAATTGTTAGCTGAATGCATGTCTTAATGGAATAAAAGTGTTGTAGACTTGGGATACTTTAGGCTGAAGTATTGAGTTTCTTGCAATATTTTTTTCCTGAAATGTCACTTTTATATATGTTCTTGAAGAAACACTAGAAGAATCTATTTATACAACATTTTTGAGGGCTATCCACTTCCATTTTTGGCCAATCAGGTAAGGAGAAAAAACAAATCTTTAGAAAGGACCATTCCTCAGATCTTGGCACAAATTGTTTACTTTTGTACAGTTTTCTCAACATACAGTTTCTGATCCATTACAGATTTGAAACATCTTGGAGAGCGGTGAGTTTGGGCTTTAACTTTTTTATTACAAGTAATTTTTCATTGCAGTAATCTTTTGTTGCTGTCTACTTAGCCACAGGATATCTCATTGTTTATATGTTTATGCCAAGCTGATAACACTGCTATGTCACATAATAACTTAGCATAACAATTTAAAAGGTTTAAAAGCAAAAAACATCTAGTCTTTGGATTTCTTCAACCAAACAAATACCGTTGATGATTGTTACGTTCTCATTTCTGCGGACTTTTTTTGACAGTTAATGCAGACAAAAGTACACTGAGTTTCTTTCCTGATGCTGTCAGGAAAGGTGGGATGAGAAGCACCCCAGGCTAAGTTTCCCATTCATCCAGCTGACCTGCGGCCAGGCTGTGGCTGATGAGGATGGTCCCTTCCTACCCCATTGCCCTGGCTATGGTTTCCTACTGTCATGCTGGTGTTGCCAGCAGCAATCATGCAGCACATGGTCAGCTGGCTTCAAGCCACCCCTGAGTGCCACTCTGCAGCTGAGTAGTGTTTTATGAGCCCATTTTCAGCTTTGTTCACGAGCTGGTCCATCTCTCCCTGTGGCTGGATACTGGCTGGTGCATCTTTGTGACCCGTTCCAGAGCAGAAGTGAAGCCCAGACCCAGCGAGGAGTCTGTGGGATTCTGGCCACGAGGCCACCAGGGAGGGCTCTGGGTGATGCTAAGTAGGTGTTGAAAAGGCCTCATTTGTTTGGGGGAGGGCGTGGGCTGGCCGCAGTTTCCAAGGTCTGGAGCACCACACCCTCGGGCTGCTCTTGCGAAGGCAGCAGCTGCCAAGGAAAACGGAATAAGCTGCAGCTGCCTGCGTCCAGTGGCAAGCCCTGCTCTGCCACTCCTTAATGCATCCCAGAGACTGCTGCAGCTCCCCAGGCTTTGGAAAACATGTTCCTAGCTCAGATGTGATACACTGACTCTGGGCCCTTATCAAATGTTGATTCACTTGGAATCGTGGATACATGCTGAATAAATTAATTCATTTATTCATTAAAAATACAGGAAATAGCAGCTTATCACAAATGCAATTCTCTTTTAGTGTTGTCATTTATCCTTTTTCATTGTCTATAAACCCTAAATATCTTAGCCATATGACAGAGATTTATAACATACTGAAAACAGGGCCCTTTTTAAGGCGTTCAGCTTGGGGGGATATAGAAACAACAGATTTCATTTCCTTTACTGTGTCCTGTAATATGGAACAGTCAAATAAAGTTGTTTTTTTTCTTTTAATTAAAAAAAAATCCCCCAACTCTAAAAGTTTCTCTGCCAAATGTTACAGTATACTAAAAAAACACTTCAAAGTGAAGATTTATAATGGAAGGACTGATGTACCAATGCCAAAAAATTCCAGGGGGTCTGCTCCTATACAACTTCTCTTTCCAAATGAAATGGTCTCATGAAGATTATTGACTATATATTTAATTTCCAAATTTCTGGGTTAAAATATCCAGTTTAACAGAGCAGCTCAAGTCTCAATATCCTAAAATCATTGAAGGGCTGGAGTTTTGCAGCTGTGTCTGTGACGCAGAAATTTTAATAGCTTTGGAGAAACAAGAACTGAAGTTGATACATTTGAGTTGTAAATACAATTTGATAATTATAGTGTCTGTGATCTCATGTAATAGTTTTTCCTTCATTTTGCGATATTTTTGTATCAATGTTTTTATGTTGGCTCACAGCTTTTATTTACATATTCTGATGTAACCAGAAAACACTACAAAGTCTCTGAAAATATTTTTCTTTGGTAATTATGGGATGCTTTCCTTTAACCTAATCAGATTGCAAACCCAATTTGTTTTGTTTCAGAAATGGAAAGTTATTTTTATAAACTTTTTACTGTTCATAATGGATATTGCTGGTAGCTCATTAGGAAATAAAACCTGCATTTTAGCAACTCCTATTTTATTTAGTAGAAAGCTGCAGCCCTTAGAATTCAGATATTCTGGAATGTTAGGATCTAGGTTAAATTATATATTTGAACTTGCAAATCAGACAATCACTTCCCCCAGTACTTCACCAATGTGATCATAATAAGCCATGAAGCACTTCTCTTGCTTTTATGTTCTTGGGAACTTTTGATGACATTAAGAAAGAGGCACTATATGTAATATTTCCAAAAGGAATTATATGATATTCTTATTTTACTAAAATGTCAATTACTCAAAATTATGGCTATTATTCCTAAATTATATAAAGCAAGCATACAATTTAAAACCCACTGTTTTAAATAATCCACTGTTCCAAACCGTCCCATCTTTAGTAGCACCCTCTGCAGCTGGAACTGCTGGTGGTGCTCAGAAGTACCACAAATCTTCTATGATATTTTTTCTGCTATTTTCATTAATGTTGAGTTATGTCAAGGTGCATTTAGACAAAAATGTAAATACAATTAACGTATATAAAAATAATTTTAAATACTATGATAATTGAGTGATTTTTTAAATAGTGAACTAAATAAAAAGATTATAAAACTATTATTTTAATTTTAAGATGATTGATTAATTAAACAATGTGTACATGTAGTTAGGTAACTGAAACAATTATTTTGGGGCATTACATCCTACAAGAAGCATAGGTCCCACCTTACCATCCTTTGCTTTTTTATTGATTGAAGAGGCAAAAAAAAAGTTTCTTATTTTTTTCCTAAAGCTTTCTTTATAATGCCACATCAAATAGAGGCCTTTAACAATAGCTAATGGTTTCACCATTATTTATTTCTAACTTTAAATAATATCCATGTAGCTCACGTGACTTCTTATCTCCCTCTCATGTGTATCTGATGAGCTGATGGAACTGAAATGTCCTTCTATGGGCTGGATAACTTAACTCCTCTCAGTCCTAAAATCCTGAAAATCCTAAAACTAAGGAAAAATAAGTTTTCAGAATTTCCAAAGTCATATTCCTACAACAGTATAGACTTTAGCATTCAAATCTGGGTTTAGATATCTAAGCCTGTTTTTTTGTGTGGGAGAAGGTCAACGGTAAGAGTGAGCATTTGCCATTTCAAAGATCCACCTTCTTCAGATGCCTGAAATCAGGCACACAGAGCTGAAAAGTCAGATCAGCTCTGACATTTATTCAGCAGAGTATGTTATTTGCCCCTTCAAGAATTGCCTTACCTTGGAGTTTACCTTGCCCATTTTATTTTAGAAGAGTGTCTGGTCTACCAGGTGAAAATGCCAAAAGAACTTGACTTGTTCACCATTCTCACAGCTCTTACACGCAAAACCAGTTCTGCTTCATCTGTGGATCAGGTTCATAGCCCTTTTCCTTGACTAATATGCACAAATGATCACAGAAATACCTGGGACCTATTGCTGTTTAAAAAAAAGAATTCTGCTGAGGGATGGAGTGGAACTTATCCTCTGTTTAACACAACTTCCCCAAAAACTCCTAAAAACTATAAGTAATTCAAGATGGTGGGGTTGAATGAGGTTGTTGAATACAATCTGTAAGCAGGCAATATACATTACATCTGCAGTTAAGTTATTATTCTGTCACTTGAAAAACCTTGGAGTATTGTTCAAGAAAAATCAGATGACATTAGATACTACTGTGAAATCATCCAATTATTCAAAAAATGTTAGCAGTTATCTTGGCACCATTAGATATCACTAAGCCAAGAAGATGTCATAATTGAAATACACTGGAAATAAATGAACTGGTATTTTGTGCAGATCCCAGTTAGTTTCACAATACCTTTGGAATAGTTACCCATTATCGAAAAAAAAAAGTTTGCAAATTGCACTTCTTAAAAACTTTAATTTAGAAGACAAGGAAATCATCAAAATATAAATATCCCATTATTTAAGAAAAAAATAGTCAAGTTTATAGTGACTGTAGATCTTCTGGGTAAGAATTCTAGGTATTTACATGGCCTTATTCTGAAGTTTGATATGAGTTTTGTGAAACTTTGGCAACAGTTCCAGTTCCACGGTAAAGCTTCCCCCACTAGGCACTCGTTGGGCCACTCTGTCCAGGCCTGCCACCCTTGACCATGGTCCTAAACCATGTAAGCAAGATCTTTCTGCTTCTGGGACTTGGCATCAATCCATGTGCTGACAACCTCATCTGAGAAGTGTACCTCTTCTCAGAGAGGACTGAGTGGCTTCCCAGTGCTGTGCTTCTGCCTAAACAGACAACAGATGCCCATGGAAAAAAAAAAAAACCAGTAGGTTGTAGTAACTTCTCTCACAACATTCAGTACTTTGTGGACTACAAACATGGGAGTAAAGGGGAACTTTCTTCCAGAACCTTCTTATCTCTGGTAGCCTCCTTGCCTCTGATTTGCCCAAACCTGTTTTTCTTATCCCAGTGGCTCCTTGTCTTTAATTGTTTCTGCTTTTGATTTCTTGTGTACATACTGCATGGGCAGGGCTGTGCATGAGAAAATACATTACTAACGTTGCTCTTTACCTTCCCAAGTACATGTGATGATTCAGATATTATAAAAATAGGCTTCACGGAAGTTTCCCAACAAGTCATGTCTCTCTTTAGCAAGAAGCAGAATCCACACAGAATTACAATCTACCCAAATACAGTGGGATGAGTTCTATAGGTACAGACCAGAATTATCAGTATTCAATTCATCACCACATGCAATGAGCTGCTGGAAACAGTCTCCCTCTTGTAAAGGATGAGAAATGCATTGTGATACTTAAAGAAGAGAAGCATGTATAGTCCAAATACGTATGATTTGAAGTGATTTTACCATGAATTAATTAAAACATTTTCAATTGATCCCTAAGTAACTGCTGTTTCGCATGAATATTTTTCTTATGTCCTTGTCCACAAACTGAAACACAAACTCAGATTATCATTAATCTTCCCATGCTTTTATCACAAATGATCTAAAATTCTATCTATTCTACCTATTAACTTGACAATATATAGTTCCAGCTTCTTACTCTGACATGGTAAGTTGTAACTGATTTGTAACCTTGCTTCGGCAACCACTGACTTAAGCAATCAAAGACCCAGATGTCTTCAGACAGGAAGCCTGAACATGTATTTTCTCCTTCCACTTACGTTTTACTGAAGTCAAATGAATGAAAACCCTCTCGGATGCCACTTTTCCACAGAAAAGAAAATATGTTAAGCAGAAAGAGATGTGGTAAAAACTGTGATATGATAAAGATCTTTTTAACTACCCATGATCTAGACCACTGTGTAAAAAATGTACTTTTGTTCTGTTTTTTGGATGTCCAGATATTAGTAAACTTCTTCTACTCAGGCATCAGGTCCTGCCCAACTTCTCTTCCCCTGAAGATGACAAAGTTTCTCAGCATCCAGTAAATAATTACAGGGTTTGCAGCTTGGGCACTGTTTCTTTGGGATCTAAATACTTGGCATACAGATGAGAGTGGGAATTTTGTCTTTTGTTACCTTTCAATCACTCATTCTTACAATAACTGTAAAAAAAAAAGAAAACAAGTGCCATTTGCTTGCTAAGAATGTCTATTTCTGTGACTGAGCCTTCAACAAAATTTGAATATATAACAACAAACCTATCTGGCTGACATTTGGCGGTAATTATTTGCTAGCTGTTACCACACAGCAATATCTGGAATTACCCCTTTTACTAAATTTAGAACAGGAAATTATTGTATTAACCGATGCAGCACTCCCATGAGCACTTCAGACTGGGACTGCCACTGAAAGGAGTGACTCTGCATCAGCCCATCCCTGCTGCTCCCAGCTCCTGCCCCAGAGCCATCCTTCACTCTTCATACAGGAGTATCCTGTGTAGTCCCTCATGCCGTGGGCTGAAGCACAAACCTGGGTTTGTGCTACCCTTGCAAAGGAGAGCTGCCCTTCAGACAACCCCAGCTGGCTGGGTGGGCACACGAGCAGCTGTGCTGGTACAGTGCAGCACATGATCTGATAAGAGGAGAAGGAACCACTGAGAAAACGGAAGGATTTGGTGCACTTTCTTTAGCCTGTCTAAGACGTAACAGGAAACTGCAGGAGCAAATATTGGCTTCTGCTTCACACATGAAGTTATTGAATTGCTTTATAATTGCCTTCTTTATTATCAGGTATTTCTATTTATTGCCAAGGAAGCTCAGGTATATTTGGCACTTTCACTGTTATTTTTTATGGAGCAATAACATTACTGCCATTCAAAATTCAATTTTGCATCTGCAAATTTGGTTAGCATCTATTGACAAAGGACTCTACAGCAAGTATAATCAGCCTGAATATCAATGAATAGGAAGCAGCTATGCCTGGGGAATTTACACCTGCCCTTCTTCATGAATTTACCCCCAGAGACTGTCTATATAGTTGCAATGGTAATGGCTTCTCATTGTTTACTTTTCCCTGTAAAAGATTTTGTGAGGGTTTTCACCCTTTACGATAACCGATTGCTCTTGTGGAAGACCACAGTATCTAAGTTGGGTACATGGAATAACTCATATTAATAAATCTGGATGAATTTCCAGGCTTTGTGGTTAAAAACATACTTTATCTTTAACAATCATTATTTAAAATTCTTATTACATTTTCATAGCACATTTTATGACAGTTTGCTCCATCCAGTTCAGATCCTCGATTATTTAATTCTCACAGTTATGTCTATGAATTCTCCTTTATTCAGTCATCTGTAAAAATGCCATTATCTTTGATTCTTATTCAAAATGTTGTTGAAAGCAGCCGTATTAACTCCCAGATCTCTATTTCATTTTTGCTCAGATAATTTAACAATGGGGAGAATATTCATGGGGACAGATCAGAGAGAGCTGCCAAACTACTGACTCAATCTATGACAAATTTTGGCATAGGATAGAAGCAGATTTTTAACGAACAAAGAGCAAATAAGTATGTTGGTTGTTTTGGTTTTTGTTTCCGGTGGGGTTTTTTGGGGGTTTTTTGGTGGGTTTTTTTTTTTGTTTTGTTTTTTTTTTTTTTGTTGTTTTTTTTTTTTTTTTTTGTAGGAAAACTCAGTTTGTTTGCTCAGAAATAAAACTTATAAATGAAAAATAATTCTCTTGCACCCAAACACAGGGCTAGGAGACCACAGGGACAAATGATCGCTTTGTTACCCTTGTGAATTTTCTACAAATCCTGCTTCCATGTAGCTCATTGTCTGCGGAGTGAGAATCATCCTTTCTGTGTTTGCTCTGGTGATTTGACTTTGGGACATATTTCATATCCTTTTCTCCTCCAAAACTGAAATAAATTCATAGCAACAAGGCCTGTAGGTGCTGTGTTACCCACATCTCTTTATATCCAGGAAGTATCTTGAGCAGCTTCTCATTCAGCTTTTTGCTGTGTTGTGCCTCTGTTACAAGATCTTGTCTGAACCTGCCAAAACCAAAAAGTGATTTTCTCTCCTACACTTTGAATGACGCCAAGATACATTCATCTACCGTTAGCAAGTCACTAGAAAGAAACCAGGTCATCTTTATTTCTATATCAACTCCACCCATTTTGCTTGCAATTCAAACTGATGTAATTCAATCTCCAACAAAATTTCTGAAAACCATCTGCGTCAAAGGGGTATTTATGCAACTCCAGGAAATGCTTCATCCTCTTCTCCAAACTGCAGTCAGTCAAAAAATGCGGGGCCTGAATAAGATGCAGAGCAGCTGAAGCTCAGATAGTAGTTGGTTATCAATGTGTATGCAAACAGCAAGGGAATAGTTTTCATGTTTCAGGGATACAGTAAAATATACTGGGGTTGTAAATTATAAGGAAATGTGAGCATCTTTCAGATTAAAATTGAGCAGAGTGGTTCCTAATAATGCTGATAAAATCACTTGCTATACCTGTGGTATAACCTGTGTTATGGACTGCAGAGAGTAGCCATTGCCTTTTTCTTGAGGAGAACACTATTGGAAAATATCTAGAGCCTGCAAGAAACCAGCAGCTGTGAAAAAGCTTTCACTCAGCCATGTCTGATAGCAAATTCCAAACCTTTAGCTTGTTTTTCAGTGGAAGAGGATGAGTTTTTCAGTGGAAGAGGATGCTCACCTCTTTCAGTGGAAGAGTTGAACATAACGTCTCACCAAGTGTCATGCCAGATTTGCTTCAATATTTGAGAAGAAAAGGCCCTGATTTGCTCAACAAAGGGTTGAGCATCACATACCTGTTTTACCTGAAAACAAAGTGAACCATGAATAGGTAAATATTTTCCTGAGATCCATAAGACAGGCTTTAATTTTAATTTTCCTGCTCTGGCCCTTAAGTTCTCTGTTAATAGTGTACCTGAAAGTATCAATGCATGTAAGTGTTTGGCATGGTAATCCAGTTTACACTGACAATGAAGTCAGTGAAGATATGAGAGTTCAGTGGATCTCAGCCAGTGGAGATGTGGATGTTTAGCCCACAGCGATAACAGGCAGATGAACTTGCTGTCTTCTTTCACCAGTTTACTTAAAACTGCTGCAAGGACAATGGATTTGTCCAAACAAACTGAATACCATTACTCAACAATCAGACACTCTCTTTTACGTCTTTTGAATCATAGTGACTTAATAATTGAAAATAATTAAAAAGCAAATAAAAAAAAGTATTTTTCATACCAAAGTAAATGTTTTCAGAAAAATTACTTGCTGAGAACAATCACTCAAGGGTACTTCTCAATTCAGTCTTGGTGAATACATTGTTGGCTACATATGTAATCAAACTAACTTTATTTTAACATTTCAGAAAATGTTGATGAATTTCTGCTTTTATGGTACTAAATAATTAAAGCCAAAATAGATTTTTAATCACATTGGTGATTATAATTTATTATTCACATATACACATGGTTAAAAGATAAGCATAAATTCCTATAGATATTAAATACTGGATATACCTCACACAAGGAGTGATACATGTTTCATAGTTGCCACTCAGGATAAATTTACATTTTTACAAAAGCAAACTGAGAAGAGAATCAGGCATTAAAAACATATTCTTCAGACTGATAGAGACATTTTGCTATATTATCATATTTTCATATATTAAATACATATTATATACTATATATTATACAAATATACATTATAAGTGGAGAGATACTTGGAAGTCAAGACCTACAAAACAATCAGAAAAAGAATCCAGGCAGTAAGGTCCATTTTTCCCAGCAAATTGCTTTTCTGTTGTTATGTTATTTGTATCTTCAAATAAGCACTTTCAAGATTTTTGGTTTCCAGCTATCAACTGTGGAAATAAATTGCAATCATACAGGAAGTCTTGAAGTCTCCTTTGGTCCCACCAGGAACATCACAATCGCTTGAAGACAGAAGTGAAACATCTGCTACCAGGATTAGATAAATTATCAGGGACTAAAGAATCTACATTTCCTGGATTCTTACAACATCTTTATATTTCAATATAAATAAATATCTTTTAAGCCACAATTATATCTTTAACAGAGCATTGGAGAATCAGTACGCATAAAATAAATTTGAAGTGTCAGCATATTTAAAGTAAATGGAATTAGAGATAGCTGAGAAAATTGAGAAATACCTTTTATCATCTTTGCAGTAAAATGGTCATTTTTTCTGACTTTGTGTAAAACAAAGGGACATTTTCTTCATACAAAATGCAACTACAGAAAATGTACATATCTTCTTGGCGAAGTTAGGATGTTCAAATCATGCTTTTTTAATCATGCTTAGGTAATTTGTGAAAATACCTCATTACTCAATGGTGGAACTTTATTACTAGTGCAGTGTGCAACTGCCCATATGAACCATAAATAAATCTGTTGTCTCAGCAACATCTTGTGGCACTGGGGGACAGTCTGTACTCCAAAGTGTCAGTCTCTCATTAGAGGACTTCTGGGGGTCTGTGCTCATTCAAAGCTGTTCTCAAACTGACACACTTAACTCCACAGGGCTCAGAAAACTCTGATTTACCACAGTCTGAAAAGCAACACTGAACTTTAATGCAATGTGAGTGTTGGGTGTTAGTGGAGAGGTTTTAGTGGCAAAGGAGGCTGTGGATGACCCCTGTGAGTGGCCAGAGCTGCTTTAGGATGAAGGGGCTGTGGATGGTCCCTGTGAGGAGCAGCCAGAGCTGCCTCAGGATGAAGGGGTTGTGGATGGCCCCTGTGAGGAGCAGCCAGAGCTGCCCCGGGGTGAAGGGGCTGTGGATGGCCCGTGTGAGGAGCAGCCAGAGCTGCCCGAGGTGAAGGGGCTGTGGATGGCCCCTGTGAGGAGCAGCCAGAGCTGCCCAGGGTGAAGGGACTGTGGATGGCCCCTGTGAGGAGCAGCCAGAGCTGCCTCAGGATGAAGGGACTGTGGATGGTCCCTGTGAGGAGCAGCCAGAGCTGCCCGGGGTGAAGGGGCTGTGGATGGCCCCTGTGAGGAGCAGCCAGAGCTGCCCCATGGCACACCCTGACAGCTCCAGACAACTCCAACCAACCCACTACAGGGCTAGGCTGAGTCCCACAGCCAGCATGGTGGTCCTTCTGGGAAAAAGGGTGTAAGAAAGGGCAAAATGCCACGCAGCAGGGTGAGGAATGAAGAAAACCAGTGAGATGAACAGCTCTGCAGCCAGCAAAGGACTGCGAGAAAGGAGGAGAGGAGGCGCTCCAGGCGCTGAAGATGAGACTGCCCTGCAGTCCTTGGTGAAGGCCATGGTGAGGTAGCGTGCCCCTGCAGCCCATGGAGAATGTCATGGTGGAGCAGATTTCCACACTGCTGCCTGTGGAGGCAGGACTATCCATAGCAGTTTATAGGAAGCCCACACTGGAGCAGGTTCTGAATGCATCCTTTGGTGGACTCATGTAGGAGCAGGTTTATCCTGAAGGACTGTAGCCCAAGGAGAGGACCCGCACTGGAGAAGGGAAAAGTGTGAGGAGGATGCAGCAGCAAAGAACTGTTCTGAACTGCCCATGAGCAGCATGCCCCATTCCCAGCACCACTTGGGGGGAGGATGGAGAGGAGTCAGGAATGAAGAAGTGAATTTGAGCCTGGGAAAAACAGAGAGTGGGAGGAAGATATTTCAGTTTTTTCCTTTGTTTCTCACCATCCAACTCAATGTTATTTGGCAATAAACTGAATTTTCCCAACTCAAGTTGAGTCTGTTTTGCTTGTGATGGTAATTGGTAACTGATGTCTTTGCCTTTATCTTGACCATGAGCTTTTCTATGCTATTTTCTCCTCCTGTCCTGCTGTGGAGGGGGAATGAGACAGCAGCTGGGTGGATGCCTGGCAGCTGGAGAAAGCCAATACACCACGTGCTCTAGGATAGTTTCTGTTCCGTTTTATAATCAACAATAACTGTTTTCTTTTACAATATACTGCTACTTCTTAAATGGTTTTATTGCAGCTCAGACAATGTTCTCATTCCACAGTACTGCAAAATATGGAACTTGAGAACCCTGCAGATGGGGCAGAGAGAACCACATGCCAGATGCTCTCTGTGACTTCTGGTTTATCTTGTCCTTAGTGACTTCAATCATTCTTTTACTTCCTATGCCTGATACAATCTCTGGAACCAAGAGATCCCAGAAATTATGTCATAGATGTCATACATTTGCAATCAATTTGTTCAGCTTAAAATATTTTAATACCATGAAAGACAAACCTTGACAAGTCTTTGAAGATATCATAAAGCTGAGTTTATATTTTAAAGAACCAATCATTAATTTGCCTAATTATTTTGAAATTAGAATATTTCTGTAGGTTAATATTTTAATGTACTAAATCATTGAATAAAATGAAAAATGTACATATCAGCAAACAAAGAAACCACAGCTAATAATTGGCTAAGTAAAAATTTAGAAGATAAAAAAGATGCAAGGTACCCAAGCATGCATTGCCCAAAGATTGCAAATACAATTTTCCTGAAGTCATCAGAAGGTATAAGGTTAGCTCTTACAGTACCCGTGGAAAACTGCCAAGACCAGACCTCATGAAATGTCATATGTGGTTCCCAAAGATCATATATGAATCTCAGTGTGCAATGGATTTAAAAATAATTGGGAATGTAAGGCTAAACACATCTACTGAGAAAAAAAAAATAGATTCTACTCTATGAATACTGACTTCCATATTCTTGCATATTTTATCATTTTACTATCATTTCATTCCACAGTATTCTTGGAGATCTGAGGACTGTTGTTAGGTCCATCCTGGTCTGCTTCAAGCAACTTTCCTTATGCCAAGATCAGCAAAACTGCATCTTACTGAAGCAAGTTCCAGCTGTCAGCTGACATGATGATCTCAGCTAGTCATTGACTTTGCTTGGCAATGTAATTTTCAGACATGTAACATAGTTGTCTTTTGTCCCTTTTATTTGTTTATATGCTTTTGTGGCCATGGCCATGATCATTTTCTGACCCAAGAACCCAGTATAATCAGCTGCATCTCCAATCCATTTCCATTTGAATAGATTTTTCTGAAATACGAGTATTAAATAAAACTCTTCTTAAACCTGAGTGATTCTTTGGCAAAGAGATAAATAAAAATTTGAATTAAGAAGTCTCTGCTCAATACTTTGCTGTAGGTAGAAGGGACCATCATAGGGCCTTTATTGAAAGGCAGGACAAATTTCTGTCAACAGTATTAATGGGCATTTTGTGTCTTTGCAAAAATAAACTTATAATCAGTACACTTACCAAAGGGTAAAATAATTAAGAGAAACCAATTTATCACTCTGAAAAGATCCTAAAAATAAAGTCATGGTCTTTCCAAATGACGGGACTAGGTCCAATTCAATATCCAAAAGACAAATACAAAGAATGTATTTCATCTGTGCTCAGAAGATTTCAACAGGATCTATTAATCACTCAAATAATACATAGGTCCTCAAAACAAGCATTGTGGACACTTTCTTCAGACCTTTTGAACAGGAATGAGCTATACTTGAAATACAGATGCTATTACTTGGGATATGTTTACACAGAATAATGTAAACATTCAGGACCTTGATAAATTTAAATTTAATATTGGAGGTAATATATTTTAGAAAATTATGTAACATCCAAACTTGTGGCAGAGCCAGCCTAAGTCTGAAGGTGATAAAAGATAATGCACACCAAAAAAAAACCCACCAAGGAAACAACTCCTCTCCCCCAAAATAAACCTCACAGGCAAGTTTAGGGACTTCAGAAAGGTAACTCTGGCAAAACAAGGTTACTCAATGACACAAAATGCAATAATTCTATTATAAAAACATGTTTTTGCAATTGAGTAATTCCAGTTGGAAAATCTATTTTTTAAAAAATAAAACCCAGTTTTGTGAACACCTTACAACTTATAAAAATACATTCCAAATGTTTGATAAGACAGGCATAGAAGACTAAAAGAAACATTATTTTTCTTGCACTTGAGTCTTTATGCTCTCCTTTTTAAAATCTCAATTATATTTGTTTAACATTTAATATTGATAATTATATTACCTAGGTAGAAGTGGATTTTATGCACAGAGCATTCAGAATGTCAGTCAAATTACAACTAATGGCAGTGCTGAGGTTTATTAGGTTTATTTAGACAAAGATTTCTGGCACCAACATGTTAGCATCACTGCTAACATTTTAAAAGACTAAATAATAAGAATTTTAGTATCAAACAACAGATACATACAGAAAAAGGTTGAACATGATCTCTCTTCTATAGATGAACAATCAAATTGCTGTCTACCATTTTATTGTCCCTTTCCATCAGACATACCATGAGTGTTTTCAATGCATCCCAGGTGAAGATAAAGTCATTTGCTATGTGATGGTTCTTACCATACAGAGTATCTGCCTCCAACCACATGCAAAGCTTGTTGGAACAGAGTCAGCCTGTAGTAGGTTGTCCAGCTGCACATAGCCTGTCCCAGAAGCTGCCACATAATAGGACTTGAAATTCCAGTCTTCAGCTCAGAAATCATTTATTGCAAAATCTACATACCCTGAAGTGTTTGGAAAATTAGACATTTCCTTCGTTTAATCCTCTGCAGAATACCAGTATTAACAGTCAGGTTTGTGACTTCCATGTGTATATACTCCTGTACCCCTGGCAGAGCAAGGGATAAAGGTCTCTTCTGAAAAAAAATTTCAAAATCTGTTTTTCCTTCCAAGCATTTTAGTACAATTAAAAAGAAATTTTGTTAAATGGATTTATGCTGGTGTAAATCAAAGGCAGGGTGGATTAGCTGATCTTTTAAGAACAACTTTTCTCTCTTCCAAGCTAGCAAAAGATTGAAAAATGGACAAGGTTGAAAAGGAAGTTGAAACTTCAGCAGTACTGGAACAGTTTGCAAAGGTCTCCCCACACTCCCTGATTCAGACACTCACAGTAAAGAGGGCAGAGATCAACACTGCAAAACAAGGGAGTAAATTATAGAGTTAAACTGGAGAAGGAAATCTCCTCTCCTTTGATACACCTAAAGCAGATAGCCTTCCTCAAAATATGATGGTATCTTACATTTTACTCTTCCTTAACACCATCCATCTCTTATTTTGCAGCTGAGATATACATGCTTTGCTTAAAAGACAGAGCGAAGCCAAGAACAGATTTAAGACAGGACAACTATGAACACAAATTTTCCTCTCAGGAAAAAAAGAAAAAAAAAGTGTTTTCAGGGGTGAAAGGACTTGGCATGAAAGCTAAAATCCTTTCCCTAGTACGTGAAAAATACACACTGCAGACCATACACCAGAAAAGTGTTCCGTGATAAAAAAGATCCTTCTCTGTTTCTTTACCAGTTACACAGATGTAGAAATCAATGGGGGCATAGTAACCTCCTTGGCTTTATTTTAACAGTTCATGCTATGATAAAAGTCTTACTACACAAGAACATTTAATGTGCAACCATTAGAGTAAGTGTCAATTTTCAGAGGTTAACAGAGCTTTTTTTGTAGCATAAGTTAAAAAAAAAAAAAAAAAATCAGAAATATGAAATGTTCCCAGAATGAGAATTTGCCTGCCAAGATCCACACAGACTTTTTATGGACAAGTTAAAACTCCTTTAAAATGTTTATCTAATGGAAATATAAATGTCAGTACAATTTAAAGAGAGTGAGTGCCATAAATAGAGAATTGAAAGGTTTAATTGTCCTTTCCAGGTGTTCTCTTCAGAATTGCTTTCCTTGGCAACCCTTCCTTGTAGTTTCCCATAATGTTGATTAGCACCTTGGTCTGGACTTTTGGGTATGTGAGCCTTTCATCACCCTCAAGTTTTTTACAATTTGATGATCATTGTCCTTTGCTTGGCCCAAAGTCTATTTTATTCTAAGGGAAAGCAGACTGTTAGCAGAAATTGTTCTCACAGTGTGATAGACCAGCCCCAGCTGGTTGGGACCTCTGGAGATAGTTCAGTCCAAATTCTTGCTCAGAGCAGGGGCTGCTGCAACAGTTGCCGAGGTTCGTATCTGGGCTTCTGAACATCTCCAAGGATAGACACTCCGCAAGCTCTCTGGGCAGCCTGCTTCAGTGTTCAGTGACTCTCACCATAAAATATATTTTTCTTATGCTTACATGGCATTTCTTGCATTTCAGTTTCTTCACCTTTTAGTCCAGTAGGTAATATTTCCTCTCAATTCCAAGAATGGAGTGTTGCATGAGCACATTTGCAAAGGGACAAGTATTGAAGGCCTGATCACCCAACAGAACACGATGCTCATCCTGCTGCTACATATAATCATTCACTTCTCATTTAAGGTACATGAAATTTTGTTAAAGAAAACAGTATCAAAGATTTCTCATTTCTTTTGGCCTCAATACCTAACAAATTGCCTCCACCTTTACCCCATTTTGGAATGCAAGTGCAATAGGGACACTTAGCTGGAATACAGTCTGACAGGACATGGCTGTGTGTTTGCAATCAGGACAGCCTGCAACATGGAATTCAGCAGTGCCAAATAACATGGTGAACATAAATATCACTTGCCATCAGTATTGATACAAGTAATGAAATGCATATTTCATTTGTGAGTTGAGGCTTAGAAGTTAATTACAGAGACATATTTGTTTTTATAATTACTATTTAAAAACCCTTCCTGAACCTTCAGTAAGGAAGATAGTATATATTTATTTTTTAATGAACAAACTATTACAGTCAAGAGGAAATCTTGCCCTAGGTTTTGTACTCAGTATTTGACAACATATGTAAAATCACAACTGGATAGACTAAAACTCCTTACTTAGTGATTACATATCTAAAAGATTTCTTTTATATATTGGCTCAGTTAACATTCAGCAAACACTGCGTTCATGGTACCCGCACCTATGTGCTACTTTCTGACAAAAGAATATTAATAAGTAGTTATTCTATTGGAATGTTAGATAGGTGTATGTACTCCAAGGACTCTTTTGTGAGATATGGTCAGGCACAAATTTTTATGAGAGGCAGCTGTTTTTCACAAATCAAGCTCTCAACTTTCTGCCTAAAATGTGCAGTTTAAAGATTAGGTTTTAGATCTTCCTCCCTTGATACATTTAAATCCTTTCAACATCACAGCTAGTCTATATCACTTCCTTATCCTAAAATTGCTCACTTGTTTATGTCTTTGTAATGCTGAAAGCAGAAAATAGACTGAAGGACTCATAGATAAATTTATTTAATCTCCAGAGCTACCATCAATTAAAACAAAAACCCTAACATATTTTTTACCTAAAGAGCTGTAATTTATGTGACTGATAACTAGTACATTATGTTACAGAACAGGAGTGATTTTCAGGAAGGACTATATTTATACATGAAACAGAGAAGTGTAACCATTTTAACTGCTTTTTGGACCTCCAGTCAGTTTATGGAGTTCACAGAAATGTACCACATGGTAGAGAAGAAGACAGAACCCCATAAAATCAAGAGCCATGGAAATGATCTCTTTTGCTTTGTTTTTTAGGCCAATTAGATTTGACATAAAAGCTATTATATTAATGTGATTAATTTAAATAGTCAGTTCCCTAAATGTATGCTCCCTGGGGTCAACCATATACACATCACAGGGCAATGCAACCTCCCAATTCTGCCCACTATGAAAAAGCAAAGTCCTATCAAGCATCTTTGTGAAACAACAGCTTCAAACATTCATAGCATAAATGAAAAGGGAAACACTCCTCCCACTACCTCCACTCTCCTCTTTCTCTTTTCAGTTACATATGTTTTTTTCTTACCAAGACATGAATTATATAATTAGAACAAATTCTATTTGGATATGTAAATTCTAACCATGAAATTAATACTGCAACACGTCAGGGTAATGTCTTATCTCCCTAGGAAACATGCATACACACACAAACATAAATAGAGAAAGAGTTTAAAGTAGTAATAGTAGTAGTAGTAGTAGTAGTAGTAATAGTTATGATAATAATAAATCCCAAACCATTTAGAAAGAATAATGTGAAATTCTGGTTAAGATTAAATTAATGGGAATTTAGTCACTGACTTTGTTGAAGTTATTTGTGGGGTTTCTACATTCAATCTTGCTGAAGATGGGCTTCAGTTGTTGGCTTCAGTTTTTAAATCCTTGAAATCCAGTATTTTCCCACTAGGGGAATGCATGGCCAAACTGGATATCAACACCAATTTATGATATCTGTGCTCCCCTGTTATGGAGAGTCTTTCAGATCCAGAAAAAAAAAATATTTATGAGGTTTTCATATAATCATTTTGTTTGGGGAGAGAAGATTAAACTCCTCCTCTTCAAGGAAGCATCATTTTCTTAAACCTGCATTTATCACCTGCTGTTCCTACTAAGCCAGTGTTCAGTATTGCACGAGCGTAATAAAGGAGGCATTGAGCAATCTGAATTAACGTAACTTTTTTTTTGTGTGTGTGTGTTTTCTCAAAACCATGAAAAACTAGTGGGATTGAAAAGTTCTTTGTTACTCAATTATCCACTCTTGTTCCTCAGACCTGCTCAAGTGTGTGTTTCCTTGGTAAGTACATAGGAGCTTGCCTTTGGCTTCTATGCAAAACTGCCCAGATCCAGTGTAGTCCTAGAACTGTATAGATGGCATAGATGGCAGCTAAGCAGAGCAATATAAACACACTGGGTATCAAGTTCTTTACATAGTTTTTAGGTCATTACAAATCAATTTGGTTTAGTTTCTCTATGTGTTACTGGACACCACCCAGCTGTATGCAATACACAGTTTAAATAAACAGAAATATAAATTCAGTGTTTTCCTTTTGTAAATGGCACGGTAATTTCTCCTAGTAAACTAACTTGGTCCAAGTGGAAAGAGAAAAAGTATTTTGAAGTAAATCCCCTGCCTGTAATTACATTTCAGTGCTTGAAAATTTAGCAATTGGCTGATTTTTACCTAAAAATCATTCATCAGAGGTGTTGGATAGACAGAGACAGACTTTCATTTATCTGTACACCAGTAACTATTCATAAAACAAGAAATACAGAAAGCTTCGTAACCTTGCACTACCAATGGGTAATGTGTCCAGGAGTAAGCTGGACTTCAGTTTCCAGCCTCGTTGAACTTTTAGCCTTTCTGAGGAGACATCACTAAGCCACATTGGTACAGAGCACTGTCTGTGCCTGTGTCAAAAGAGCACTTACACAGAATCACTAGACAGGTCTTCTCACAGACACATGATATTCTTAAGCATTGCATCCTTAGCACTAACTTTAGGACAAGTTTTTTTTTCTTCCTCATTGACTTCAGATATCCAGATCAGAAGTGAAGTAGTTAATAAGTCTCACAGGTGATTTAAGCTAGGAAGAGAACAGAGTTTGTGGTCCTTAAGCTTTTGAGGAAGTGAAAGATGTTCCACTAAGCAAGGCAGAGAAAGACAAATGCCTCCTGGTTTTTTCCTATGTGAGGAATTGCAAAGCACTGGCCTTGTGTCCAACTAAATGCCAGCTCCAAAGTATCCAAAGGCACTACTGATCTAAGCAAAATGAAACAAGCCTCTTCATCTACCCCCATTTCTTCTTTGCAAGTATTTCTCTACAAAACTATGCTCATCATGTGGACTCATTGCATCCTCAGACCTGCCGTCTGTGGAGTTCCTAAAATTTGACCCTGTCTTTTTTGTAACACTGAGAAGAGTTGTCCCTTAAAGCTCTAGCCTTTCCCTCTGCATGTGCTTTCCCCAGCTATGCCCTGGAGCCAGGCTTTTTTTCTCTTTTCAGCAGTGCCTAGGTATCAAACCTCCAGCCTACATGCAAGGAGCAGCTCCTAAGCATTTGATATAAAATGAGTAATAGAAAATCCTGCCATTTAAGAATATGCTTCATTCCAAGCAATTGAAAAGTGGAAGAGGAATGCCACAGCTTCAGCTTTCTGACGTCGTGATAGTGAAATTCATTTACACTACCAATAAGGCTGTTTTAAAGGTGAAGTAAACAAGAGAGAAGACTGGTTTAAGCCTGAACACGTTGCCCACTAAGGAACGTGGAGCAGTTTACTCGCAGTGTTAGTTTCTGCCCCCGAGTTGGTTGCGCGCAGCCACCGAGTGTCCCCAAGCCTTGTCCCAGCGCAGCCGGCGCTGCTGCTGGGTCGGGACCGCGCCCGCACCCGCGGGGCCGCCGGGCGGGAGGGGCCGGGCCGCCGAGCCCGCCTTGCCGAGGGGCGGCGGGGGCCGCTCCCGGGCGGCTCCCCCGGCCGCCTCCGCGCCGGCTTCCCTCGGCTTTTCGCAGCACCTCCCTCTCCTGCCTCCGCCCCCGTCCAGTGGCTGTCCCAGCTGCCGGGGCTGCCGGCACGCCTGCCGTGCCCAGTGCTGAGCGAGCGGCGCGGGGGGACGGGACAGCGCGGCCGGGACGGGACAGCGCGGCCGGGACGGGACAGCGCGGCCGGGACGCGACAGCGCGGCCGGGACGGGACAGCGCGGCCGGGACGGGACAGCGCGGCCGGGACAGCGCGGCCGCCCGGCGCCAGGTGAGCAGCTGCGGGCTCGCGGGAACACAGGCGGCCGGGGGCGCCGGGCTCCCGAGGGCAGGACGGGCAGCGCGGCGGCTGCGGGATGGGAAGCGCCCTGAGGCGGGTGGAGGTGAGCGACTCTGCGGGGCCGGGCGGCAGAGGTGCGCGGCTCTCTCGGGGTGGGCTTTCCCGCCGACTCTTCCCGGAGGGGCGAGCGAGGTTAGGGCGCGGAGGTCCCGCGGGGGCGGCGG
Source organism: Taeniopygia guttata (assembly GCF_048771995.1). Lineage (NCBI taxonomy): Eukaryota > Metazoa > Chordata > Aves > Passeriformes > Estrildidae > Taeniopygia > Taeniopygia guttata. Next base: position 100,340,421 of record NC_133024.1, on the reverse strand, counting down.
TGAAGGGCGGAGGAGCTCAGGTCGGGAAGCTCCGATCTCCGCGGGCAAGTCCCGCGGCTCCCGCTTAGTCACGGATCCTCCCCCGGCGTGGCCCTGCGGGGCTCGCCCGGCCGGGGGCAGCGCGGCCCGGGGGCTGCAGGGGAAGTCCCGGGGCGGGCCGGGCCCGTTGGGACTCGCGCCGGGCCGGTGCGGAGCGAGGCCGCCGTGAGGGGCCGCGGGCTTCGTCCTGAGCGGCGCCGCGCTGCTCCAGGTACGGCTCTCAGTGAGGCTGGTGGAAAGCTCTCCTTCGGCTCTCCAGTGTTAAGTGCTTAATCAGTCAACGGCGAGAAACATTTAGTAACGGGTTTAAATTGGCCCCAAAAAGTGACTGATTTAGTAGAGGCGTTGGTGGAGTTTGAATGCGGTTTAGACGAAGAGACAGGGTAGTGTCCCGATGGGACAGTATTGCTAGACCGGGTCGGGTTTTGCTCTCAAAGCCGTTTTCTGTAGGAACAGGTGCAGAGAATATATTCGGCTTAATAGTTTTCCCTATTTCTTTTGTATACATTCTGCCAGGAAACCTGCCTCGCTGAAAGTGATGTCTTCAGAGTCACCTTTTGTTCACAATAATTATTTTGAGCGGGAGGGTTGTCTTTGTCTTGTTTTTTTTTTTTTTTTTGGTCATGTTCACTGGCTAAGTGTGCTAGAAGCATCCTTTCTTGACTGAATTTATTTTTTGCTTTGGAAATATATACGTTTCTTCATTCATGGATAATATTTGTAACAGTAAGAACTCTGTTGTTTTACTGTGTTGTTTTCAATATATTGATTTATGTGGAAACAGGAAATAAATATTTGTAAACTAGTTCAAGATGTGTTTATCCAGCAAATTAAATGTGTGATTGTACAAGCCTAGGTGGGTTTGGATTTCTATGAAATCACAGAATTGGTAATGTTGGGAGGAACCACAGTGGATCAGCTGAGCTGACCTCCCTGCTCAAATCAGTTTGAGTTAACGCTGAAGGTGTGTTGGAATGGGCTTCAACATGAGCCAAAATAGAGTTTATAACCTCCAGATCTAAGAGATATCAATCCCAAAGCAAATTAGTTGTGTCTTGAGTTCTGTCACTTGTACTGAAAAAGTAAATCTGGTGTTACGTGTGTCTACTCAGAACATGTTCCTCACTGTTGCTTGCATAGGCTAACAGAGTACATCATCACCAGAAGAGAACTGCATGAGCTGATATTCCTGTTCTTAAGCTTTTGACCTTAAGGGTATTCCCAAGTGGAAGGCAGACTTCTATAACTGTTTCCATGGGGGAAATAAGCAAAATTTGTTCCTCTGCTAGGTGACCAGTAGTGTGTTTATTGAATTAAACTGAAGAATGAAAAACATGTCTTTGCTTAGGAGACTCTCCAAATAGTTGTCTTCACTTAGGAAGAACACTTATAATTTAATGATGAAGACAAGTCTTTGAAGTGGAATGCTGTGAAAGAAGATGTAGGAAAGAAATTGCACATAAATAAAATTTGCTCAGATACAAATTGGGGCCACAAAATTTTCTACTTACACTGTAAGATAATATTACGTAATTTCTGCTATGGTACCAAGTGAAATAGTGTTATTGGTATCTTTATTAATATTACTTTAGTGTCTTAAGGTAATTCTGTAGATCAAATGGAGTTTGTTAGCATGTTTTTTTTTTTCTTCAGTGCCTTCCAAATTTAATGTTAAGCTTCTGTCTCTTATACATCAACAGAAATTGGCTCAGATTAGGGCCAATTGGAGAGAGACAAAGGACTAGATTCCCATTCTCAAGCTAATTACTCCATTTACAGTTTTTGTGCTGTGAGTGGTCTTAGGTCTTCCACTAGTAACTGTAGAGTGCTGGCAGATTGAGAAAGTTTGAGAGTTCATGGGAGAATAACTCTTGTTAAATGTGAACAATTTTTAGTTCTTGATATGTAACATGATCACTGGCCTTGGCAAATGCAGTTTCGCTTAAAAACTGTAAAGCTTTAAAACACTTGAGTTTCATGTTTTCAGTGGAATATTAGATTAGATTATTTGAAGGCCAAAGTAAGGGTAGTTCATGCAAATAATCTCATAGACTCCAATGTAAAAAAATTAGCATGAATAAGTCATGTTATTTGCCGTGAAATGTTAGCTTTATGATAAATGGTAAGTCTACCAGTGGTTTTGTATATCTAGGTTCAGTTCCAGATGCAAGGATTTAGAGAATGTTAATTTGTTGGTAGGTGTTACTCAGCTTGTGAACATGAATGAAGTTGATAGTTTTGTTTGTTAGACAGATGTTCATGATTGTGAGGGTCTTACTCTTTCCAGTCATAAATTCCTGGTGGAGTTATAGTTTGGAAAGGCTCTATAATTGCTTTATGAAAAAGACAGGCTTGTATAACTATATGGTATTAATAGGATTCAATTTCTTGGGAGTCTTGCATTCCTTTTGTGACAAAATACCTTTGAAATGTATTGTTGTTCAGGATGGACAAAGGGTCTTTTGTAGCTGACATGAAATCAAAGACCAAAAAAATACATCTCAAACTCTTTCCTGCATGAGTCACATGGATTTGTCTTCAGCTGTGAGCTGAATATTTTGTATGCCACAGGTATTTAACCTGTGAGTGCTACCTGCATCAGATCCAGGACAGTCTTATTGCAGTTGTTGTGCAGTGGAACTGATACAAGATTTTAGAAGTGCATCTGGCAGATCAAGTCCCTGACTCAGCATTTTCTGTCTTTCTTTTATTGATGACTTCTGTAACACCGAACTATAAATACTGTTTGGCACAACAGCTGCTTTTCAGCTAGTGCCATATAAAAATGTGATTTTGTTGTTCTGCTCTAGGTCCTCTTCTGCTGGCTTAAATATGGTTTTATTATCAGCACAGAGAAAAAGTGTAGTTAGTAACATAATGAGCTTATTTTTGTTTATTTTAAAAGAAAACTGTAGAATGACAGTTATAATAGATGATACAGTAGATAGATAATAAATACTTTATAAAATTCCTCCATCTACTTAAAATAATTTTTCAATCTGTAGAATTTATAGAAAATTACTAGAATTTATCACAGTATTTCTGTTTAGTGAAATTTGCATGAGTACCTCAAGGGATGCGATAGTTACCAAAAAATAACAATGCCTCACAAATTAAGCACCATTTTCTCATTTATGGTGTTCCTTAAAGGAATCATTGAGGAGTTAAGATCTAAGAGATCCATCAGAAGGTTTGCTGGAAGTTGTCATGTTTGACAAGATGTGACACTTCTAGAAATGGTAGAATTAGAAAGGCAAAGAGTAATGTGATTATAATAATTGTGGACATGTTGTTGTGCACATATAACAAAACTTACCTTTTACTGATACTTTTAGTGGTCAAAATATTCTCTGAGTAAGTCCCTTTCTTTAGAGAAAAAAGGACTGTACCTCTCTGCCTGGATTTATTAAATATTTAGGCATGCCTGATTGTGAATGCTGCTAAATTCCCTGTTTAAGTTCTAAAGTTCCCAACCACACTTAGAATTCCTTTGTTTCTTTTGCACCAAATTAATTATGAACGTTAGCTGACTGAATGGGTTTCTGATGTGCATTGTGTTTTGAAGTTGAATGTTTGCCGTTGACTAACTTGTTTCAGTTGTGGTAGTCTAACATGGGCAATGGTACCATCTCCTGTTCCTCTGCAGACACTTATATTGAACTTTGAGGAGGAGAAGTGCTAAAGGCGGCCCAGAGTGCTGTTCTGGCATAACCCTGTTTCCTAGAACCTCTTAATAGAGGTTCCCTAAATATTTACCCCATGTGGAGACTGAAGTGCCAACATGACTGTATTTCCTTAGGCTGTGTAGGGTAGTGGTGCCATATTCTAGATCAGAATTCTAGTGGGACTTTGGAACACGTTTGCTTCAGTGCAGCCATCCTTCTAAACTAAAGCAGAGTTTTATCTCTGTGGTACAAACTATTAGTTTTGATCATTGGGCTGTTGACTGAAAGAGTCTGAGAAACTGCTATAAACCACCCCCACACCCCTCTTTCAACCAAAAATCTCCATCAAATACTCTGCTTCTTAGCTTCCAGAGACATTTGAATGGCTCCAAGTGCAAGATCCAAGAGACCTGTTAAGTCCATAGAGTGAAGCTTAGGATGAAATCACAGTATAAGTTCTTTTTTAGGGTGTTGCTATTTAAGTCAAGGTAACTTGGAAAAGAGATGTGGAAGAAAAGTGTAAACTGAGCAGAAACAATATTTACTTTTTCTTTTCCTTCACTTACAGTAAGATGAAACTTTCAGAACTTCTTTTTCTTTTTTTTTTTTTTTTTTTTTTTGGTAAAGTAGGAAAATTGAAAGCATGAGCTGGACAGTCTTATTTTTGACATGCCTGGTGCTCACCTGACTCCTCATAGCCTGCTTACATTGTTCACTGATATGAATGTTTGAGGTTTAGAAAAGTCTTTGTCTTTCTCTCTGCATCAAATCAAGTCCTGTAGCTGAATACAAAGGTTTTTGAAAACTTTTGGTGCACTTTTTTGTGCTTATATCTCTGTATACCCTTTCTTATGCTTTTGTATGGCTCAAGGTGCATGCACAGTGTTCTTTTAATATTTTCTGATGTACCACTCTTTGTGTGGTCTTCTACTCTGCAGAACACTTCTTGTTGTTTCCTGCCTTCATTAAACCTATATACTTCCATACCCTAAAGTACTAGTGAAAATGTAGCTAACCTGGCCAAAATCAGACTTGTGGCAAACATAACTACTTTTATTGCATCTTTGCTTGTTGTGCTTCACGAGTGCTTTGTAAACTCTTTTAAGAGGAAACCTGCTCAGGCATTGTCAGTGAAGGGTTTTTTAGTTTGCTCTAGAATTAATAGAGGGTATGGGTAAAACTGTGCTCTTGAGGGAATACACCATGCAGACAAGGATTTCCTGGATAGTGTAACATTTTTATAAGAGCTAGAGAAAAGTCTCTTACTCATCTCCCGGATGACCATTGGATATGAGACATTTCCAGTTTGGGTAAGAGGGAACAAAACTTTCCTGTAATTGCCCCCTGTCCTATTTTTGGACTATCTAGAGCACAAGTTGCAGTACAAGAGAATTAAGTACCAAAAGTGCAGGTTTTTTGGCCCTGAAGTCCATAATGGAGAGCCATCCAATAAATAACACATTCCACTCCTGAATCGTAAGTAATTAAGTTTGCTCTTTAACATGAAGGGAGCTCTCTAGGGGGAGATCTGTGAGTTGAATTGAAGGCAGACCTTGGCTTGCACAGCTGGGCATTTATAAAATAAAATATATTAAAGAGGGATTCTAATGCCAGTATCCTGCAACAGTTGAAAGGCTAAACAGAAGAATGGATTTCTCAGAGAGTTCATCCTCCAGTTTTCTGAAGAACTCAATCAACCAGCTATGAGTTTTGCAGATGACTGATGTCTGTGCTTAAGTGGCTTTTTGCTCTCTATAAACTGACTTATTAAAAAGTAAAATATTTAATATCTTAGAAAACAGTGATGATTTATGTCAGGAGGAAGGTCCTTGAACTTGCACACATTACCGCTACAGTCTTAGAAAAAGCTGGTGTTTTACATAAAGTGGCTATATAGAATACAGTTTTTACAAACATGATTAACATTGGAAAAAAATAATGAAAACCAAACTGTTATTATCAGACAGTAATAGTCCTATTACTGTCTTCTAGAAAAACACATCAGAAACCCCCCATGGAACAACAATTTGAACTCAGTGGTGCTACTTCTGTTGTTAAGTCAGTAAATTCCATATGTGCCAAGATTTACTGTGACGCAATAGTTTCCAACATAAGCGTCCTCCCTATTACATCTAAGTTGCTTCAGCCAAAATTTAAAAATAAAATGAAAACTTCACTGCATTTTGGTTCCAGTCTGGAAAATACAAGGAGTTGATGGAAGAAGTCTACAGTCTTACATTCTGAAGGGAAGACATCAAGGAAAAACCTGGGCAGTTTGATGTGTTTTCTTCCTTGTTTTAGCCTTTTGTCACCTGGTATAGCCTTGAATAAGGCAGAATATCACAGAAGAGCAGCCAGAAGCTTACCATTCTTTATTATCCTCCTCCTAAGCAGTAGCTTCTATAAATTTGGGAAAGATTTTTAATGAAATCCACTATCTTAGTCGGGGATGAATAATACAGAAGATTAAATGATACCCAAAGACCATGGAATAAATAAGTGTGGCTTAAACAAAGCAGTTTGAGGTACAGAAATAGACAGCATGATTGGAAGTAAATGAATGATTGCTTTGGGCCATGATTTCCAACATAAGGTTCTATAAGCAGCTGTTTATGCATTGGCAGTGAGAACCTTCTCTGGCTAAAACTTAGCATAAAAGAACTAATAGTTTATTAAATGCAGTAAGTATGTATTTTCAACAGGAATTGTGAAATTTGGATGTGAAATTTTTCCAAAAGTGATGTAACAAAATATGTTACAGAACACAACTGCTGTGTTTATGTTTTGCACTTTCTTTGGCTTTAATCCCATGAAAATATATCTGCTGTACTATGAGGCAAGTATCTGCTGTACTACAAGGCAAGCAGTTGCTGAAGGTAAGTGCTAAATGTCTTGATATATCCCATATGGGTGCACACTTGGAAAGTTGTAAAGTAAAATAGCGGGACACGAGCTAATTATTATTATTGATAGGAAAACAGACTCCTTTTTTATACCATCTTCCTGTCTTTGTTTCCACTAACCTCTGTAATTTGCAGAGTGTGATATTAATTCAGAACTGTGACATGTATAACACAACAGTCAAACAAAAGAAGTCAAATTTTTCAAAATATGTTTGTACATTTGTTTCAAGAAAAGCACTCTCAATTATAGTTTGACTTTCAAATTAATAAGATGGTGTGAAATGTTGTAAGACCTGGGTACAAGGTTGTCATTGGTCAAAATAAGACACTCTTCATGGAGAGCAAACAGGACATAACAGATTTATGCCTGAGCCTTTAATTTCTATGTTCGGAATTTTCATTTTTTCTGCTGACCATAAAGAAATGTAACAGCCTAGTTGTAACTGAGAAAGTGAAGCCAGCTGGTTACATCTTTACCTGAAGTCTGTGCACAGAATTCTTTCCCACACTTGGGTAGCTCAGGAACTGTTGTACTTAATTAGATTTGCTTGATATACACGTGAAAAATTTTCATCCTGCAAAAACTATGCATAATTATTCTGGGCTCCCTGAGTCACACTGTATTCATCTGTTATGAAGAAGAATACAAATGTTCATTTGAACACATGAGCAAATTAATAACAAATGAAAAGAATCCCTTATGCCTAATTCTGTAATGTTCACAACTATATATCTGCAATTACATTACTGTTCAGGATCATTCAGGATAAAGATTTAGGATTCTAATACAGAAAAGGGCTTAAATAAGTTTAAGAAGAACATAATGACCAAATGTTTTGGTACGTATTATATGATCTTTATTTGAATAGATATGGTGAAATTGTATTTTATATCTTGCTTTTTTTCTTAAAAAATGTACCAAAGATAGCAGCATATTTTTCTTTGGTAGTGTCTTAACAACCTTGTTGCAAAAATAAAGGAACAAAAAGATTTTCCCAACTCTTTTAATTGTATATTTTATATGAACATTGGAACAGGTCTTGAACTAGTGTAAGTGTTCAAAGTTGAGCTGACCATGTTAGTATTTCACTTTATACTCCTGTTATCTGGATTTTATTGCTTTGCCTGGGATCATTAATTTTCCTTCATAGCTTTGAATAGTTTTGGAGTTCTTGCTGTGACTGTGTTCAGTCATCAAGAAGCTCTGATTCTGTCCCTACTTGTCTTTTCCAGGCCCAACTCTGGAAGTGAGTACAATGTCAAAAAACCCCAGATGAGACAAAAACCTAAATGTACAGAAAGTATTTATTACAGTCTTTTGTTTAAACACTGGACAAATATTAGCAAAGCTTCCTCTGAAATGCCAGAGTTAGAGAAAGGTCCATTCAAACTCCTCAGGGCTACAGAATGCTCAGACAAGGCTGGAGTCAGTACCAGGAATTTCTTGGCTTCTGTACTCAAATTTAGGCTTTTGTAATGTAGTTTTTATTTCTGGGGGTGGGACACTAACATCATTGTCTAATGAGCTCTGCCAAACAAAACAGAAGGCATGCTTGGTGGTTCAGGAGTAAACCTCTGACCTAGTCAGCTCATTTCGTGTGGATCTGTTTGCAGGAGTGAGGCTTAAGGAGAAAACAAAAAGCAGGGAATGTAGGCGTGTTCTCAGTCAGTATCATATGTGACACAAAGCAAGCAGCTTGCCTCATTACTTACCAGCATCAATGGTTGCACTTGTGGATGCCACTGAGTATTTTTGGGCTCCATCCCATTCACATTTCAACTCTTGGTGTCTAGGTAGTAGAGAAAAGGGATGCTGGAATTTGAGTTTGTTTTGTTGTCTGAATACATCACTATGGATTGATGGTTTCGTGTACAAAAGATTTCCCCATAAAATGGAAGAATAGATATGCAGCTTCATTTTGCTTGGAAATGACCTAATTTGAGACTAGACTGGGAAATGTAAATAAGCAAAGAAAGGAAACAGTTTTTGGATGAGCACTGTGTAAGTGCACAGTCCTTGAAGTTGTCAGGTATATTTAAGCGCAACAATTTTCATTATCAGTTTATTAGGCTAATTAATTTAATTCTGCTACTTAGGTTGCTGGTGGAACAACTTTATTAATACATTATTTTAGGCATTCAGAGAAGCAAGCTGAGGACAGGTTTGAACATGTTTCTTGGGGATCTTTAGAAAGCTAGCCCACCATTGACATTTCTGTCCTTTTTTAACTTGTTTTTGTTTGGTTTTGATCTGCTCCTGCATAAGAATGGGTATATTAGGTATGGCCATTGTTTTAGCATATGATTTATTTTGTCAGCTTTTTTTTATTTGTTAGAAGAATTTATTTTTTTAATTTGTTATTGAATGTTGCATAATTCTTGAAACTACTGGCAACAATGTTGCAGTGCTCTTTATTTTTTAAAAGCCTTTGCTTTATGCTTTCTATGTTATGTTGTTATATTGTTATAATTTATTTGCATGTATGTTTAATCAATTTTCAAAGTTTCAATTACTTAGCAACTTCACTGTTTCTTAGTTTATTCCTGTGGCACTTCTTTGGCAGAGTTCAGCCCATAGTAACCATTGTAAATTAATAAATATTTACATTTGTGTGAATCTTGCAAAAACATTACATTTTAGCCCCAACCTTAAAAAAAATTTAAAACTCCTGAAAGAGTTCACCATTTAGCAATGCCTGAAAAGAAGGGAAGCTACTGCAGCCTGACACAGCATGAGCAGAAGTACAGTGCAGTTTTTGAGCAGTGTGAGTGTTAACCAATGCACTTGCACATGCACTCAACTTGTGATGGCCAAGATAAACTTCTGGTGTCAGGCAGAATTCTCTGATCTACCCTAAGGCTGATGCATGGAAGATACTCAATATGTAAAGTTTACTGCTTTGCATGTTTCAATAATCAGCTACAGAATCACTTGCCACTCTGTATCTAAACTTTTTTATATAAGAAAAAGCACCTGAATGTTTCTTTCAGCATGCAAAATATTCAGATGACCTTTTTTTGAAAAGATGTTAAAAAAAAAATCATGGAACGACATCTCTTATAATAGGAGGCATATTATTTGTCCTACACATTTTCTTTTGTCCTGTTGCTCACATTAAACAGAAAGGTGGACAAACCAAGTTTTCATGGTAGTGTTCATGAACTTGCTGCCCACGGGCATTGGTGGCTGTTAGAGTGTCACATGAGAGAATGTATGGGTAGTGGACTGAAGAGATGCTTTCTTACATACTTACTGAGATTATTAAAGCTTTTGGACAACCTTTCCATGATTGTTCTGTCAGCTTTTGTTTGGGTTTTATGTTGTGTGCAAATCTTTTGGAGGGGTTTGTTTGTTTGTATTTCAAATGCTGAAAGTCTTATTTATGCAAGGAGCCATGGCCATGCTCTGATGTGTTTGTAGTCTTTGGAGAATTAGAGCTTGGATGGGTTTTCTTTGGTTTTGGGCTTTTTTTTTTTTCCTTTCAGCAAACATTTCTTTCTCTCTTAGTGTCTGGGCAATATCTGTGCACAGAGTATCTGTGCATTTCTGTGCAATATATACCCAATAGTATAACAGGGTTGAGAAGATTTATGCTCATGTTGGAAACATATTTTGTCATAATGTCCATACACCTACATGTTTTCTATTAATTGTGGTTTATTTATTTATCTGCTTCTTCTAGAATGGTTGCCTGGGGAAAGCAGCACTGCTGTGTTGGCAGAATACAGGAGATTTTCTTGAGATTCAGAATTGTTCCAGCAGTCTTTTTACTTCAGTTGTTCTTGGCTACAGCAAGCAAAGGTAAGAGAATTTTTTCCTGATTTGTCTGGTGTTGGTATTCTAAATAAATACCATTACTCTTGATGAATAGGACTTTTGAATATATTCAACCAGGCGAATTTTTGCCTCTTGAAATCAAGAGGAAAACCTGTCACTAACAAGAAATGAAAAGTTGGTGCTTAGCATTTTGGATGTTTTTTATGTTTTCATAAAAAATAATTGGTAGTAACTTCTTCTAGGCTATGGATGAGTTGAGAACCAAAACACAATTTGTAATAACACGACAGATTATTGCCGGGGTTTTTTTTTGAGCTGAAAGTGTTACTATTTTCAGAACATGTTGTTAAATCCTTTACACTGCTCTTACAAAAACACCACAAGATTTTTTGAGCTTTCCTTTAGGGCGTGTGTGAGTGTAGAACATCTGCATTGATCTTGGTCGTGGACCTGAATATGGCTAAGGAAAAGGCCCGAAACATGTAACAGAAATTAAGTATTTGAACTTGGCAATTTATGCTCTTTATGTAACAGTAACGGAAAAATAAATTCATGAGGTTCTTGTGGATAACTGACATGGTGATGCTTTTGTGTAAGGTTAAGTAGAATAAAGTGAGGTCAAATAATTTGTGTTTTTTCATAGCTGATCTGTAAACTGATGGTTAGTCTGTTACTGCTTTGGACATCAGCTGATAAAGATAATAGTGCTTGTAATTCATAAAGCTTCCTTTGTCAATAGTGTATAGTGCATTTATCATGTTAATAATGTGCTTAGTGTATTAAAAAAATTAGAATGTTTTTTGCTGTGTACTTAATGGCTAGTTTCAGAACCTTCTTTCTGTGTCATGGCATGTTATTTTACTCGAGGTCAGAACTTGCAGTTCTGATTTAGTGACTGTTTTTTTCAATTTAAGTGTGCCTGCTTAACGACATTGTACAACCAATGACGTTTCATGGTTTACTGACTAGATTAGTTTTGACTCTAATTCTCCAGATACAGTAACTTTTACAAAATGTTTCTATTGAGACAGAATCTGAGATTCAGGTGATAAACCTGCTGATAAGATGGAGAGGTATTACCATCTTGTACTTTAAATAGTAAAAAGGACAGAGCTGCTCAGCAGATGGACGGATGTCATAGAAGAACTTTTCCAGGGAAAATTTTACTATATCTAAAGTTCTGAAGAAGCAAGCAAAGAGGGATTTCATTTTTCACCTTTATATAGCTTACAACTGTCATTAATCATCAAGGAATGCTAAACTGACACAAGAGTGTGTTTATGTTTTCCCCCTATTTTATTGGAGTGTTTTGGTTTTAGGCTGTCAGCAGTTGGTACTGTCAGCAGCATCTCTACTCAGCTCTCTCCTCATCTGAGGTGTCAAAGTATAATTGTGTTCTCCAAAAAATATGAAGAGAGAAGATCTTCCTGTGTTCTTTTTGATGCTCAGGATGCTGGATAATGTGATCTTGTTTGTCCCCAGCTAAACAAATAGAACTGTGAATGAAAAAGAGGGATGAAATTGATTTTGGGGAAACAGTTCTTAGCTTCAGATTTTAAAAATGTTCAACAGAATCATGTGACCCACATATAGAAAGTTTACAGTTTTAGACTTTTTATAAAACAGTGATGAGCTCCAGATGGAATACGTGGGTATACAAGAATCTTTTGACGTCTTTTAATGGACTGTAGTGAGCCAAATGTCTCACAGGTGGCAAACACTTGCAAGGAAGTTAATAACTATTGTTACTAGTTAAAAGCCAGATTGTACAGACATATAAACTAGTGACTATTTTTTTTTTTATTTAGGAGAATACCTGACTGTATTACTGCTCAGTTGTATACTGATCCAGTGGTTATTAGTAATATAAGGAAAATAATACTGGTGCTTATGTACTGAGAGAATCTGCTCCTGCAGGTCTAATTCTTAATACCTACAGTTGGCTATCTCTTGTAATGATACCAATTATCACTGTCTAAAAATGTTTAAAAAAAAGAAAGAGATGCAGTTTTGGTTTATGTTGTCATTCTCAGAAAATTAATTTTAAACATTTGGAAATATGTGCATACATTTCAGGATTTCTTTTAGGGCTTAAGAGAACATGCTTATTAAATACATGCTTTTAGCCTAGGTGAGGGCAAACCCCCCAGGTTTTACATCTCTTAGAGATAAGTGTCAGAGTCCAGGACATTCCTCTGGCTGCCCTGGCTGTCTTGAGACCCTGGCAGGGGGGTGGGAGACCCTGGCATGAAGTCAGAAACACCGGTGACTTAGATTTTAGCCCATGGAAAAGGCCGCCAACTCTGTACGAGGAATTACAAGCCACAAGGGTTTGAGTAGTGTGATATTTGGATTAACACAGAGTGAAAAAGTAGAATTTTGGGATTTTTTAGAGTAGGATTCAGGGGGTCAAGATGGAGGGATTTGGGTGTGTCCTAGCCTTCTTCTCCTTCTTCTTGTCCTCCATTTCTTGGTGTGATGGTGACACTTTTCTATTGGTTTAAGGTAGAGACTCAGTGTCTAACATAGAGTATAGGTATTGGCACAATATTGTAAACATAATACACATAATTTTTGATATAAAATGTAAATGCCACCCGAGGCGGAACGCAGAATGCCATGGCCTCCTTGCTAGATGGAGCTCAGCAGGTCAGAGAAAGAATGTTGTAGCTAAGGACCTTGAGAAGCTGATCCTACACATTTCAAACTCCTTTAGTTGCACGGGCTAGGAAACAAGGACTTTTACAATCTTGGGGTCATCCCGGCACCGCAGACCCTGAGAGTTAAGTATAGTAAGAAGAAAAATTTTCATTTCTGAAAAGGCTTATGTGCCCAAATACAGTAAAAGACTTTGAATAGTCAGCCCATGATTGCTACTGAATGGAATTTCCTTCACTCTGAATTGTGGGGTTTTTTTTGGTTTTTTGTTTTGTTTTTTGGGGGGGTTTTGTTTGTTTGTTTTTGTTTTTTAATTATTATCATTATTTATATTTTCCTTACTCTGGATTTTTCTTCTCTGGAGCTGTTCGAAGCATTCTTTCCCTTATGCTCCCTTTTCTGTGCTGTGGTGATAAAGGTGTGTTCATGGCTACTCTTCGGAATTTATTGCATTGTCTGTATGCAAGGCGACTACAGGAATGCCTCTGTTAGAGCACAGGCAGTTCCAGCTCCTCAGTTCTGTGGTCAAGGGTGGGTCACAACCCACAGCCACCATTGCTAGAGAAAATAAGTGATGATTAACAGATCTTCTAAAGGCTTTACTGTAATGTCATCTCCTGCTTACAATGCATCCACCCACATGTCAAGGAGCTTAGTCAAGATAATACTGATAATTAATTTCTAACATAATGCTGTACTGCACTCACTTGGAACAACAAAGTTCATTTTCTGACTATGCTTACAATTTCCTTTCTGCTTTTTCAGCATTCTTTGGGTAGATATCTGCTTTTTCAGCATTCTTTGGGTAGATAAAGCATATTAAAATTTCCAGCCTTTCTTGCCACAATTCAGATAGTATTGGTATCTATTCTCTTAATTTTGGCAGTTCTTTTTGGCACATTTTTTTATGACTGTTTAGAGCAAAGTGGGCCAGCTTTTCAGAAAAGTAGACCTTTCTATGGAAACACTTTTCTTAGTTTGAATTAATTCTTTAGGCCTTGCATGTTGATCAACAGCAGTCTTTTAGGATTATATAAAGCAGCCCAGAAGAGCCATCAGCAGATTTATCTCATTTTGCATAATTTCTTTTGGCTATCTGTCTTACAACTGTTTTAGTCTACAAGTCTGTGTCCACTCTGGCTCCCTTGACAACTTTCAAGTCACAATTTCCCTAAAGAATGTAATAGAATTTAGCATCCCTTTAATCCACTATTGGCTTATCAACACTGCTTTAATGCTTAATATGAAATCAAGCCTCTCTCAGAATTCATTCACTTCCAAAACCAAGTCTGCTGATGATACTTCAAGTTTTGATTAGTATTTTTGCTCAGGAATGGAATTCCAGTCTGTCAATTTGGATAGTTAACAGTAACTTCAAGTTTTGAAGCTGTCAGGAAACTTCCTTTATCAGATGTTTTCTACTTAATAATGAAAGACTTGAGCAATTTTTTTTATTTGGAAAGACTGTCACCAGTATTGGCATGTAACTAGCTGGCTATTTCCTTTATAAAATTGGTTTCCTTATGACCTGTCCATGCTGTCAGATGGACATCTGTTTTAATTTTACTTAAAAAGGTAGGTATATTTGAGCCCCCATTTTGAAAAATCTCATGTTCTGTGACACTTTTTCCTCCCATCCAGTCTTCCTCATCCAGCTTTTAAGTAATTTTAAAAATTAGTTTTCCATACTGAAGTATTCTTAGTTGGGTATCCCAGATTTTCCTTTCAGACTCTGACGAGTGGCCAAACTGAATAAGTAAATTCATGCTTCAGGGTTAGGCAGGGGAGGCTGGCTGTTTGGTCAAGTATGTCTTTCTTCTCCTTTGCCATTTGGAACCAATCTAAGTATTAATTCACCATTCAGAATCCACTGTCTGCTAGGTAGGATTTTCACCTAATTTTAGCCTGTACCCAGAGAGGTTTTTTTGGTCTATGGCCTTGCATGGCACTTCTGTCACATATGCTGAACTTCAGGAATGATTCCAGGTTGTGAAAAATGCCTGCAAACTTCTGCTAGTTAGCATCACAGAGAGACTCTCAAATCTATAGGGTGCAACAAGAATAGGTATCAATGACTTCCTTGAAACTGGATTGATATATTCTCTGTCTCAAACATTTCTGGTAGCTTGTACCTATCAAGTTGCCCTTGGAAGTTAGGAACTTTTCCTTGTTTTCCCTTGTTGCTATTGAAAAATAAATTTGAGAGCCTGGAGATCAAGAGACAGAAAAGTTGTCAGAATTGGCCTGATGAAAGCTGGTGTTCTGGTTGCCTGAGAACATTACAGAAGAACTGGCTGTGATCTTGACAGCTAACTAGGACTATGAACATAATCTGCCCTGGAAAAAAAACCCTGATCCAAGTTGCCTGGAAGTTTTTCTTTTTACAGAGGACCTAATGGAAAATGTTTTTTCCTATGTTGGATGATCTTTTTCTGCTTTCCAACCCTGACCTATCATGATTAATCCTATACATCCTCTGGAGCGTACATAAAACCTCTGCATATATTGATAAATAATTACCTCCTTAAAGATGTCAGTAGTGTGTTCTCTTACACTGGCTGAACATGTGACAAACTGTTTCATTTTTCTGTTGTTCCATTTCATGTTCCAAAGGAACTTTTACTTATTTTGTTACTGCTGTGTGCATCATAAAGCAAGCAGCCATGCTAATGATTATGCAATTATGATAAATGATTATGCGATTCGAGTGTGCATATTTCCACAAAACAGGAGTCAGCTCCAAGGGTTCACATCTACAACCACAAAAGTCTGTCCTTTCCTGTACTGGAACAATGGAAGAAATGAGGCACCCACAAAAACTGAACAGTTATGCTCAAGCTTCAGTGTTTGGGGCATTGTCTGTAGCTAATTGTTTTATAGGGAAGGTGCCCACTGGACCTGTTGTTTATGAACAGAGAGGGCTGGTGTATGATGTGATGGTTGGAGGCCTCAGCAATTACAAAATTATTAGCTTTTTATTTTTGGAGACTTAAGGAGGGGACTCAGCAGAACTGCCACCTTGGACTTCTGGAAGGGAGACTTTGGCAAGTTTAGGGAATTGGTTGACGGAGTCCTTTGGGAAGCAGCCCTGAAGGGCGAAGGAGTCCAGGAAGGCTGGACATTCTTCTTCCAGAAGGAATTCTCAAAGGGGCAGAAGCAGCTCATCCCCTGCTGAAAGATGAGCCAGTGGGGAAGATGACCAGCCTGGTTGAACAGAGAGCTTTGGCTGGAACTCAGGAAAGAAGAGTTTATGACCTTTGGAAGAAGGGTCAGGAAACTCAGGAGGACTACAAGGATGCATTAAGATGAGGCAGGGAGAAAATCAGAAGGGCCAAAACCCAAGTAGAATTTAATCAGGCTACTGCCATAAAAACCAAAAATGTTTCTATAAATGCATTAACAACAAAAGGGTGAAGGAGACTCTCCAGCCTTTATTGGATTAAGGGGGAAATGTGATGACAAAGGGTGAGGAAAAGGCTGGTGTACTTCATGCTTTCTTCACCTTAGTCTCAGAGTACCCAGCCCCCTGAGCTGGAAGACAGGGATGAGGAGCAGAATAAAGCCTCAGTTGTCTGAGGTTCATCAAGGCCAAAGGCCAGGTCCTATGCTTGGGTTGTAACAAACCCATGCAGCACTACAAGCTTGGGGAAGAGTGGCTGGAAAACTGTGTTATAGAAAAGGATCTGGAGGTGTTGATCAACAGCTGCTGAACATGAGCCAGTGTGTGCCAGGTGGCCAAGAAGGCCAATGGCATCCTGGCCTGGTCAGCAATAGTGTGGCCAGCAGGACCAGGGCAGTGGTTGTCCCCCTGTACTTGGCACTGGTGAGGCCACACCTCAAATCCTGTGTTCAGTTTTGGGCCCCTCATTTCAAGAAAGGCATTGAGGTGCTGGAGCGTGTCCAGAGAAGGGCAATGGAGCTGGTGAAGAGTCTGGAGTACAAATCCAATGAGGAGCAACTGAGGAACCCTGGGTTGTTTAGCCTGGAGAAAAGAAGGCTCATGGGAGAATCTATTGCTCCCTGCCTTTAAGGAGGTTATAGCCAAATGGGGGTCTGTCTCTTCTCCGAAGTAACCAGCAATAGGACAAGAGTAAATGGCTTCAGGTTGCACCAGGGGAGGTTTAGACTGGATACTAGGAAACATTTCTTCATGGAAAGGGTTGCTAAGCATTGAACATGGTGCAGAGGAAGGGTGCATCCCTGGAAGTGCTTAAAGGATGTGTAGATGTGGCACCTGGGGACATAGTGTAGTGGTGGACTTGGCAGTGTTGGGTTGACAGTTGGACTGGATGATCTTAGAGATCTTTTCCAGCCTAAATGATTCTGTGATTCTACACGGTCATCCTTGTTCTTGGGCATAAGTTCTACTTCAAAGTTTTCATGAGCAGCTAGGATTTATTGATTGCCTCCAAATTTGTCACTTCTCTACCACAAAAATAAACCTAAAGGAGTAGGTTACAAGACTGTTTCTTAATGTGTTGTTTTGAAAATTCCTAGGAAAATGCCTAGAAACAGTACTATATGGAAGAATAAATTTTATATAAAGAATCTTTTTTAAGACCTAAAGGTTTTACAAATCGCCTTTTCTTTATTTAGATCAGGAGGATTTCCTAGGGCGATACAAAGCCGTCTTTAAGACTGCGTGTGAAGATCCTTGGAGTATGTCATCAAGAATTTCTCTGCATCCCTTGAAAGAATTCCTTGTCTGTGTGCACCTCAAGCTGTATTCCTCAGATAGTCCATGGACAGCATATGTATATGCTGAAAAAATGGTTCATGCCAATCTCTCTGCAAATAAGTATGATCTTGGACTTACAGGAGATCGTGGTAAATTGAAGATATGGTTGTTTGGAAAACAAATAAATGTAACAGTAAGACTTCGTAAAAACACTTGGAACCAAATATGTATCCAGTGGAAAAGTGACAATGAGGAAATGAAGGTATTCATAAATGGAACACAAAAATTTCACAAGAAACTAAATGGGAAAGTTTGTTTGCCTGGAAAAGGCCAGTTCTTACTTGGCTGTTCAAAGCTGCAAGGTACACCTCGCCAGGGTATGACTGGGGAGCTGTACCTGTTCAGAATGTGGGACAAGGCAAATATAACACAATCTATGGACTGCCAGGATAGTGGTGTTATACGCTGGAGAGGGGAGGATTGGATCCATAACACGACAGTAGAAGAGGATAACTCTTTACAATGTGGTAAGTACTACAGCACTGCTTTTGAAATAGTAATTCAGTCAAAAGTTGATCTGAGTGTGTCTCGCATTTCTCTTCCAGATTTTACAAAGTCTCAAGTCTATTAATAATTTCCAAAATCAAAATCAAATTCTTGATGAGATCATGTCAGGACCTGCAGCTTTTGCTAGTTTTTATCCAAATGAAAAAGTATAGCATCAATCCTTTAAAGACTTTCAACTTGCTTCAACTTTTCTGTCTCTCAACCATTTGTGTAATACGAGAGCAGGATGCAAGCAACTAAAACGCCCTGGAGTACTGGGGCATGTATCAATGTCATCTTAAAATAATTAATTTACACATTTTCTGTTCAGGAAATAAATACAGAGGAAAGCATTGCTGGTTCTCATTTTGCACATTTGCTGCGCCAAAACTTCAATGAGTGCAACTTTTCACTACTTCAATTGGCACATTACACCATCTTCAGCTGGTAGGGTCTACATCTGCAAAAAATTATAGGAGGATCCAATTTCTTTATCAGTATTAGTAATGTCTCCTTTATTAAAATGACCAAATGGTTTCTCACACATTTCTCAAATTTTCCCTCTTCCCTGAAAAAGAACCATAAAAACCTTTGAATCAAACCAACCCAAGATGTTATTTTCAGAGAAACTTAGTTCAAGCAAGAGAATAATCCTATTTTTAGCTTTTGCTATCATATCTGTTGGCAAAAACTACAAACTTGAATCAAGCTTTGATGGAATACAATTGTAAATCATAGGAAATTATATTATCTCCCAAGAGATTTTAATGTGACTAGCTCAATTATAATTTCCTAGAATTTTTATATAGCATCATTGATTCAGTTTAAATGTGGCACCAGTCTTAATCTTCATCACCTTTATCCTTAAAAAATGTACCTATCTATTTCATGCAGATTCAAAGATACATTTTATCTATATAATCTTATAACCACTGCCTGGGTAGAGTCAAAGTGTCTTAGTAAGAGCAGTAAAATGAAGTGACCAGATTTCTTTTTCTGCAAGAGAGAGAAATCTGTTCAACAAACCAGATCTCATGGAGAATGCTGCTAGCACTGGTTTGTAATGAATGAAATGCCTTTGGTAGCCTTGATGCTATAGTTGGGAGCACATCTTCTTTGTTGGGTTGTGTGACTTGGGAAAAGAGCTGAAGAAAGACTGCCTTTCTTTTACTTATGTTTGGCTGTGCTTGAAGAAACATAGTCCTAAGGCTGAAAGGTGGAACATTCTGTCTACTAGATGTACAAAGGAAGTCTGAGAGAAGTATGTCTGGACAGTGGAGGAAATCTCGGTCAGAGTGGAGCATCTGATTGTCTTTTACTGATGCACAGAAGGGACAAACTCCTTGTTTTCTATTCCAGCAATTTCTGCCCTGAATATTGAGCATCCTTGAGCATGACAGGACAGCTTGATCAGGCAATGTCCATCTCCAGCCCTACCTGATTAATGATTTTAGAATTCATGATTTAGTGGCTTGTGGAATCCTTTGTCTACTTGCAAGAGCTCTCCTAGTGAGTGTGTAAGATGCATGGTTTCCAAAGCTTTGTTGCTTAGGCAGACTGAATAATTATGCTGACAGGGGTTTATTTCAGTATAGAGACCATCTCTGCTTCCATATATAAGTTATCTCTTCTAGATAACTTGGGACATTAACAGCTTTTCAAAGAGAATTGCTGGATTTTTTTTACAGTTTATTTGCCTCCCTTCAATAATAGATGTATTTTAGCTGATTAACCCCCAAGTTATCCTGTGAGCATATATTTAGCAAATACCAGTGTCGCTGTCGAGGCAGGATGGGAATGAATAGACTTGACTCCCAAGGCTGTGAGAGTAAGACTCCGATTTATTCAAAATACACCGCTCTTTTATACAGAGCTTTGTGAGGATCAAATCCATTTGTTCTGAAGTGAAAACAACCCACACCATTGGTGCAAAGTGCTTGACGCAGAGTGATAGAACTTAACTATAAACAATGTGAAAAACAAGAGAGATAAAGAATTATTTACATTCTTCTCCAGCTCTTTCCCAGGCTTCTGCCTGGCTAGAAACTCTCAGTTTCTTTCTTTGACTGAATCTGAGACCCACATACCAGTTCAATAGATAACAAAGCTTTTATGGTAGAAATATCTATTAGTCCATGTCAGGTGATTTTAATTGATGCTGCTACTACTCTTACAATCTGATTTCTTTCAGTAAGTTCCTCTGAACACCTGTGTAAAAACTACCTGATTTGAGAAACTTCTCTGTTTTGTGTTAAAGCAGAAGGACTTTAAGTAGTAAGTCTGCAAAAGGATCTAATTTTACATCTGCAATGAGCATAACTGGCAAGGGGCTAAAGTTTAGGAAAGTCCTCTGTAGGCATAAAAGGTCAAAAGGAAGTGGTTCATTACAGTCATAATTGTGCCGGAGGACAAGTTTCAGAATTTCTTTTTTGTGACCTAGTTGGCATTTGTGCCTACATAAAACAATTATTTGTAAAATGTTCCGTCAGATGTTACCGTAATTTCTGTGATTTCTTCTTTGCTTAACCACTCAAAGCCTTTGTGCAGTGTAAGCCATTGTCTAATTGGTGTTTCATCAGCAGTAATCCATTCCATTAATGTCTAGATTTACTCAGCATCAGTTTTCCCACCTTTGTTTTTGTTGACTCTTGTGATTCTTTTACTTTAGGTTTTATAATTTATTTTTGTGAAAACTTTTTATATTACCAAAAATGTATTTTTTTTTTTTTTCTTAACCATTTGAGATCTAGTAAGGATCAAAATCCTGATTGTGGTAAGATTCACACACATGTTTAGCATTTAAAGGTATGCTTAACTTTAACCAAGTAGCTTACTCCCCAGAAGTGGCTGGGATTACCTCTGTAGTAACGATATATATTATGCATCTGAAGATTTGCAAGATAGGACATATCTGACTGCTGTTCACTGTTGAGGCTGATCACATTTCTTGGACTAATGGTTCTCAATAGTGAACTTTTATATCTGAGTTAAAGATGAGGCTCTTGTTCCTCCCAGTGACAGTTTTCTGGTTCTCCTGCTCGGTGTGGCCCCTGCACGCTGAGCAGGTGTAAATACTGCAGGCAGGGCCAGAGAGGGAAGGAAGTCAAGCACTTGGTGCGTCACTGGCCTTCCACGTACATTCTTAATGTTCCTTTGCTAATTCCCCCCTTGCTAAGAGTGAGAAGTAGCATTACAGCTGTGATCTAGAGAGAAGAGTGCAGGTTGAATGTCTCTCACTTTACAGATCGCCTCCTGGTATTTAAAAATGCCTAAGTGAAGAAACTATTCCATATTCTAACCCTGAAAAATGTCTTAATCGTGTTTCTTGTAGCTACATACTTTAATGTGGACAATATGAATGATATCACTCTGTATAATCCAAGAAAAAAAAATCTAAGTAATCTAATGTTTGGGGTGATTTTAGAGAACAAACACACAAGAAGATAAAAGAGTTTAAAGTGCTAAATCCTTGAAAAGAATCTCTAATCACCTGTAAGTACCAGGTCTTCTGTTGTCATTTTTACATGTGATATTTTTAAGTTGCCTTTAGTAATAACTTCACCATGAAATGCACTGTTTAAACATTAATCATTTCAGTTATACATTAAACAGTAACTTTCTTAATGCAAATACAAATACCCAAACTCTTACGCTGTGCATTTATGCGAGGAGCACAGATCTTTAACAAATTTCAATTAATAAATAAAATAGATTATTTGAAGCATAACTGAAAATAGTATCACTGCTGTCTCATTTGTGATATTGGCGCTGTAACTTTCAGCCTGTTGCTTTTGGTTTATTCTTATCCTAATTAAAATTCAGTGGCATTATGCATTATTATGGCATTTTGATTTCTCTTAATTGTCCTGTACAACCTTCAAGATTAAGATGTTGCCTTCTCTTTTTCATGTACTCCATTTTCAATATTGCTGAGCCTGCTACTGATGTTGCTGGAGGGGGCTTCCATGCTTCTGGGTACAGAGCAATGTAATGCTGTTGGGAGAAATAGGAAGTGACCAGTGCCCTGCCCAGTGTGACTATTTGACTATTTTGCCTCTGCATTCTCAAGGAAGAGAAAAACTTCAGTTTGGGCTTTTGTTCTAGTTTGCAGATGTGGACAGGAGAAGGTTTATTAGTATTAGGCTCATGTAATCCTATTTAAAGATTTCACAACTGTGTGCCCATCTGATGACAGGATCACCTTTCCTGGAAGGGAGGGTGGAGTCTCAAGACTTTACATCCTCAGGGAAGAAATGGAAATACAGGTGTCCCTCATCCAGTCTCCATCCCAGTCTGCTGGGTACCAATCCTTAGGCTGTGTTATTAAGTTTACTGAGTGGATCATGAAAGCAGAAGATGAAAACGTAAATTATTTGCCCCAGTGCCATTTTCCCCCCTAGAACTGTAAGTACAGAATACTAAAGAAATCTCTAGACTCTCTTGAAGGAAATGTGATGGGAAAAAATACCTAACTCTGGAGTGCCTTTTTATGAGTCATGTGCCACTTTACTTTGTACCTATTAACAGAATACATGTTTGACCTTCCCTTTCTTTGCTCTCGTTTCCTCCCTCTCCTGTGATACCAAACAAAGTGGCTTTTTGGAAATCAGCCTTCCAGAGAAGTGGTAATTTGATTCACCTCAGTATCTAATGTACAGCTTTCCACAAACAGATAAAAACTTTATTTATAACCTAATTTCTTACAAGCAGTGAAACATCAAAGCTGAGTTAAAAATACTGAGCCTAAATTTTCTGTTAAGGCTATTAAATAAACTGGCCCAAGTGACCGAGCCTGATGTGAACAAGTTCTGGCATTTGTTGCTGTCTAATGGCCAGTGATAATTCATCCTTTCTTCCATGGTGCCCCCACAGGGGGTCAGAGCAGATGCAAGGTGTCATGAGGGACACCAAAACATAAAACTAAGATTGTACTTAAGTTTTATCCTGTGAACTTATATACAATGTGCCTCAAAATCTACCTTGCACATAAAGTCAAGATAATGTTTCCAGTGTGCAGCTAACTAACAACTGTTAACTAGTGGAGAATTTTTATGCGTTATTGTTATTAATGCCTTGTGTGACAGAATGTTCATTTGGCAGAACATATATTCAGCTGAAAGGTTTGTCAAATGTTAAAGGGACCTAATCTTTCCATGGAAAATATGGATTTAATTTGAATAGCAGAATTGAATGTCATATTGTCAGTGCCAATTTCTGCAAATAATTGGGTTTTACAACAGCACCATTTTGATATTTTGCTGTTTGAGCTACTCAGTTTTGTTTGTAAGCAAGTCTTGTAAAATGCATTAGTGCTAGGCATCTTTATTTCTCTGAATGTAAATGGAATGCAGTGGTTGCTGCACAGTTCTGCTAACTGCTATAACAAACAGGTTAACTGTTGCCTATAAAAATGTTTAGCAGAGGATCTGTATAGACTTAAAAATTGCAAAGTGGAATTGACATTGACTTTTTAAGTCTTAAATGCTTGTAATTATATAATCCAGAAAGTGATACTAGATATCTATTTGGAATTAAAAGATTTGCTTTGGCCTTCCTGGTGGGAATTTTTCATGCAAATCAATTCCACTGACTGACTCAGTTGAATTTTTGGTGAAAAAACTTTCAGCACTGTAAGTGTGCTGTAATTTCATATTTATTTTTATAAATGTCCTTGTATTTTTATTTTTATGTGTAAGTCAAAACTGATCTTAGCAGCAATATACAGTTGTGGTTGTCTCATGTCATTCTGTGGTGACAGCTAAGTACTGTGGCTTCAGGAGACCAAATTACATAGCCATCAAGGTGTCCCTTGAGATTCTTCCATTTGCTGTTGATCTGTTTGTGAGAGCTGAACATAGTCGAGACTACCTGTACTTTGAACAAAGAGGCCTGGGTGCTAATACAAATGGTTTTCATTTTTGGCATGTTTTTCAATTAATCAAAATAAAATTTTAGTCACTTCATTCCATAAACCTCTCCTCTACGCCCTACACATATAAGTACAGGAATGTATGTTTCTCTGCCAGGAATGCTGTTGTCCTTCTACAGATTGGCAGCTGTTCCTCAGTGTTCAGTGCCTATTTGGTGTCTGGAGTTGACTAGGAAGCAGCTGCCCTTGCATTCTCTCCCGTGTTCCCTGAGACAGAGGCCAGCTGGCACAGCCCTTCACTCTGCCCCTCCTCACCTACCACACAGGCTGGGCAGGGGGAGTTTCCATGGGGAGACTCAAGTTCATTACATTTCGGACTCTTTCTCCTCCGAAGAAAGCTCAATAATTGCTTTCCCAATCTCAGGCTTGCTCAAAGGATGCTTTCTGCAAAGGTTTAAAGGAGATCATGAAGTGTTAGGTAAAACAGCATTAGTCAGCAGCAGCACTGTTCCCCTGAGACAGGGGGACAAGAAACTGCTGCCAGTAATGTCCTTCTTGCACCAAATTGTTATGAGCAGCCAGGTTCCAGCTGCTTCTCACTTCTACACCCTGGAAAAACGGAACTGTTTCTCACAGACTGGGTTGCATGAAGAAAGGTGAATCAGAAGTGGTGTTGCCTTTCCAAAACATTTAAGGAAGGTTGTACTTCTCATAAGTTAGTTTGAAAGTAGGGAGAAGAAAGGAACTTTTTTCATTATCACACTTGGAGATAGAACACTGTACATCTTTCATGCTTTAAGGGCTCTGTCCTGTGCCTGAGTTATTGAACAAATGATATACTTTGAGTGCCAGTGCTTTTGCTGTATGCACCAGAACCATCTGTCCCATCTTGACCACTGTGTTACAAAACCTCCTTCTGCCTTTCTTTCCCTTTCACTGAATTAATTTTTAAATTCTGCTTTGCTTGGTGGAGCAGCTCCAGCAGGATATGTGGAGACCATCCCATCCTAAAAGATCCAGTAGTCTGAGTCCAGTCTTAGCTGTCATGCTAAGGAATGCTGTAAGCACAAGGTTATTTTTTTAGACAGGGCCCGTACTGGTCTCTCTCAGAACTACATCAGCTTGCACACATAACCTTAAGTACTGTTAATAGGCTTAGTCTCCTGCCAGTCTGGAGCTGCTGAAGTTACACCGGTTCCCATTGTCAGACAAAGTCATTGGGAAATAAAGGTTGTCACAATTTTTGCAGCTGTGGTGAGAGCTGCTAAGCCAGTTTCATACCTGCGGAACACCGATGGGATTCCCAAGTTGTGGCTTAGCTAGGTATTTGTGTCAGAACAGTGCAAAGTGATAAGAAGACAGTAAAGGACTTGCTGCTTTTGTTTCTAATGATGCATGTTAGGAACAGAAACCAGTGCTTATCTCATTTAATCAAGTTGCCTTTTCCCTCAGGAAAGATACCAAGCAGTTCTTGTGGGGGCCTACTCTATCTCCCTTGCAATAAAACAAGGAATAATACTCCCTATTTAATTACTGTTTAAATCTTTAAGATTTAAAAATTAAATTTTTAAATCTTTAAGATTTAAAAATTTTGCTGCATTTCCTCTAATAGAAAATTATTAGAGGAAATGTAGCAAAATATTATTACAATGTGTAATCCTTTGTTTATAATATAAATCAGGATGTTAGTTCTGTTGATTTGGTGATCCTAAACTAACAGTGTTGCAAATAAAATCCATAGAGCAAATAAATGGAAGTTTCATATATGTAAGTATTTTCATGTTCTTATCAATAGAAAACAACATAAGAGCAATAAATTTTCTGTTAGCTTGTAACTAACACATCTTGAGTTCCTCTACTTTTCTTTTTACATGCCAACTTTAGGGATATTTTGGATTGAACTCTAATCCTTCTCCAAATAAATCTTTTTCACCTTTTTTTCTTGCTCTTAAACACAACAAAGGAGGAAGGCTAAGAAATAAATTATATGAGTCTTTCCTCCTTCCTCCTTTTTGTATGCCTAGGTGATTCTGGTTAAAGACTTGGTTAATGTACTTAAAGCTGGACCTTGATAAGTCCATACTCAAGCCTTGACAAGTCTCATACTCACAGATAATTTCTAGCAACTGTAGGCATATGACTACTGTGCTGTAAGAGAAGTCATGGTTAGATTGGTATCCATAAAAAAGTGCCTCTCAGATTATGCATGCCATCATCAGTTGCTGCATTTGCCAGCTCCATATTTGTGGTTTGTGTTTAGCTTGTTTTACTACCTGTGCTGCTAGATATGCTATTAAAAGCAACTGTCATTTTTACAGTTCACTGTCTTCTTACTAATCTACAAAACCAAATATGTAAATGAACAGGTTTTGTACCTACCTCAGGGTACTACTTGTATTCTCAAAAATTAACAAGGTGCGTGAAGGGATATGGAGGATGCAAAAGGCAGCTTGTATACAGCAAGACTGCCTCCACTGACTCCACAAGAGTTTGTGAGAAAGATCTTAAAGGTAGATTCCCTGGACAGATTTTATTTTTTCAGTGGTCAGAAGAAGCACTGTGGTGGTGTTTGCTCTGAGATGCTGCATATTCAGGTGGGTTGCTTTTGAGAATTGAATTTGCTCTAGAGCTTTTTTTTGAGATGAGGGCTTTTACAGTGATTAATACAGGACTAGTAAGAGGTTAACTTTTGGAGATAGAATTTACTTTCTGTGGTAGGAAGGTCAGATTGGCCACCTGTGGAAGGATACTTCTGTCTAAGCAGAAGTTCAGTCAATTATCTTTATTCACACTATTTTACCTTAAAAAATTATTTACTGTTTAAACAATACAGAATAGTTTTATCTGACTACTGCTTCAGTTCTGCATATTAAACTTGGTATTGTCTTGGTATTGTATTAAGGGTCTTCCCCAAGCCTACACTAGGTGCTAAGAAAATAATTTTGTAGCATCTGTAATTTGTAATCACTTTACAATGTTAAAGTAACAGCACTTGTACATGAGAGTTCTAGAACACATACCTTACAGGAATATGTAAATATATTTTTTATCTGGACTTAACATATAGTAAGAAACCCTAATTTTCCTGAAAAAAATACTATAAAAATTAGTGTTATATCCAGATTTTCATGATCTATCAAGTTCATACAGTTCTAGTTATCAAAAAGAGCAATTTTGCTTCTCTGTAGGGGGGAGAATCTTAGTTGTGTCAGAAGAGATGTTTGATGTAGCCTTGTTTTATCTTTACTGAAGGAGCTTAAATTCAGTAGGCTGATACGTATAAAGGTGTGAATTTTTACTTATGCTTTAACTTAATGGGTATGTATTGTTTTACTAAGAATTTTGATTCTCTCTTCTGCATAAGAAAATTTCTACCCAGGATGTAAATTAACTAAAACTAACAGTTTCATGGAAAACTCCTGAAGAATTGTAGTGCAATTAATTTGATTTCCATGTATTCATCCTGCCATATTTTAAAGTTGCTGCTTTTAGCTTCACGCAGTGTATGACATTCCACAAAAATGAACTGACTTTTTTCATCTTGTCAAGCTCTATGTTGTCTCTGACTTCAGATCATTGGTCCCAGTATCCCAGCATTGTGGTGGTGTTTGCTCTGAGATGCTGCATATTCAGGAAAACTCCTGAAGAATTGTAGTGCAATTAATTTGATTTCCATGTATTCATCCTGCCATTAGTGCAATTAATTTGATTTCCATGTATTCATCCTGTAAGCAGATTGCTGCAGCCAGGCAGCAATCTGCTTACCTGGCTGGCAGCTGTCATCTTTGTGCATCTCACACCTTACTCAGGAATAGGGACTGGTTAATTTCTGTCTCATTTATGATTTCTGTCATTTCCCTCTCCTGTTCTTGTGGCTGTCCTGCTGCAGAACAGGCTGCTTCTTCTGAGTTGTCTTCCCACATCACCTCCAGAGGATCTTCCTCCTTCCCTAACTGGGTCAGCCTCTACTTCCATAGCTCCCTCTTGACTGTTATGGTTAGGGTTGTATCTCTGAATCAGCTGCAGCATCCATTTGTTTTTCCTTATATCCAGAGATCCTATTGCCCCTTCCAGGGTGTAGGACACAGGCCTGGTAGGCATATGCCAGGACCCAACACAGTACCAAAGTCTCTGCCTTTGGTGTAAGCAAAACATTCTTCCTGCGAATGGTCTGCCTTCTCACCAGGATTCCTTGGCTGTTTGGGTGTAAACTCCATGCCATCAGAGGTGAATACTGCTCTAGGCACCTGCCCAAATTCTCCTGCATACCTTGCTCCCTAGAAATTTGTTCCCTCAGAGCACCTTCCTGTGTGTTGTCTCCAAGTGATTGGTTACTGGAGGTCCCACAGAGATTTGAGTTTGGATGATTGGATTCAGAGTTTGAGGATGGTCGTGTAGACTGCAGGTGGAGGTGGACCACCACTGATGGAAGAAGGAAGGTGTCAGTTCTGAGGCATTAGCAGTGGTGGAGGTAACCTACAGCAACCCGGACAGCAGCGATGACTCCAAGGATCTGGGTGATGTCCATTGCACGTGGGCTGTGTGAGACAGTTTAGTACCCACCAGTGTGACTTGGCAGTGGTGGACTGGCCAGATATCAAGGCATTACCTGTGGAGAAACTGTCCCACCTACTCCTGCAATTTGGAGAGAATTTCTCTCTTCTTCTCTTACTCTTGGGCTTGAATCCTGACAATGATTAGTGTCCCACTAGGTTCAGTGACTTGGGAAGAGTTTTTCTTCCTCTTTGCCCAGGCAGGAACTCACCTATTAAAGGAGATGAAATAGGTAACAGTGCTTTAAGTACAGGTGATACTGCATTGATACTGTCTTTTTCAAGGTCTAGGATGGTGTTTTGAGTGGTGACAGGCTGCAGGGAACATTTGGAGCTGTCTGCCACTTTTCCTCCACCACAGGAAGCACATAGCACTTGCCTTGGTAGCAGGTTTGCTGCAGTGGTGTGATTTAATCTATCTACTGGGCCTCCTCATTTACAGCCCAACCACTACCTTTATTCCAGAGAGGCTTTAGTTACTTGGCTCACTTGACATCATGTTCACATTCATGAATGTGATGGCTTCAACTGTCAGATCCACCAGATCAAGAGCCCATCTGTGTGTTGCATCTCCCTAGGTGTCCCTGGGCCCACTGAGCAGGAAATAGCTCACCTTTTCATCTCAGCCCACATCCACCTGAGCTGCTTCCTTTCTGGCAGCCTCATCTGTCACTGTTTAGATGTTCTTTGGTGGTGCAGCTCTTAGACACATGAGTATTTATATGATGTGCATGCACATCATGATGTTACGTTTTTAGTTGCTGCTATTTTAGCCCTCTTCATCTTCACTCAAGCAAATGTGCTGAATAGGTTTCTCAAGACACTAACAAGGGAAGAGAAGAGGCAAAGCTCATGGCCTAATCTAATCTGTATCTTCCATAAGTATAAAACATTAAACTGAGGAAAAAACTGAACTCAAAAGAATTCAAGTTCCAGCTTTCAGAAAAAGAATATTGACACATATTTCTCAATGGATGCAAAGCAGTTTTGCAAACCATTTTGAAGTGAGGTGAGTGCTACATCTAAAATGGTTGTGTTTTAAAAGGTGTATATATATATATATATATGCATATGTACAAATATATATAAAATCTTCTGTTCCTAAAAAAAAATTTTCTTATTTTGCAGTTGAGACTACTGCTAGACTACTGCCTAGCAGAAAAATAACAGGTATGTTGGGGTTCTATGGGATTTTGCCCCATTGTTCTTCTGTTTTAGAAAGTGTGTAGTAAGATTGCTGCTGCTGATACTTTTTAATTCTTGGAGACAGTAAAGCATATGCAAACATCAGCAAATTAATTTTCCTTATCATCCTTATGGCTTATTAGCTTATTTTGTGGTGCAAACAGCATTAGTAATTTTCCAGAGAAAATGAAGTCACTGAGATGATTTTGATTCTCTCTTCATTACAGAAATTGTATTCACATTTATCCTTTGGAAAGAAGCT
Organism: Taeniopygia guttata; assembly: GCF_048771995.1. Classification (NCBI taxonomy): domain Eukaryota; kingdom Metazoa; phylum Chordata; class Aves; order Passeriformes; family Estrildidae; genus Taeniopygia; species Taeniopygia guttata. The sequence goes on along the minus strand of NC_133024.1, from coordinate 100,310,285 downwards.
ATTGCACATTTTCAGTAAGGCAAGCAAAATAGTCTTATTGGAGCAAGGAATTCACAAGTGTTTATCATTTCGGAAAACCTTGTTTACTATTTTTAGTTCAAAAAAAATCTGGTTTTCTTTAGGGACTTTTGGTATCTCTGATTTAAGTCGTCTGCAGCAGGAGGAAAGGCTTTACAGTATTATAGGATGACTTTTGACCTTTGAGAGATGTTGAAACACCTTAAGTATATTTTTAAAATAGTGCTTCATGTTTGCATCCAGCTATTCTTTAGATTATATTTCCGTGATAGCTGTGACCTGTAACTTGATTTTTGATATTGTCTCTGACAGTATCAAAAACCACCCAGTGACTGAAAGGGCCAACTTTAAAGTTGCTATGTGAACAAGATATCAAATTTCCTAATTTCTTTTTGATCAAAATACTGACTGTAACGATACAAAAATCTGATAGCTAGTGTTTGCTATGTAAATATTTGGCTGTTTCCTGTTCAAATCAGAGATTCAAACTTGAAATTAGTTTTTTTAGCTCTCCTTTGCAGGACAGAAAAAAGAATACATATAAATGGGATAAAATTTAAGTGACAAGTCTTATTGTTATTATAAAAAGTCTGAGAATAGTTCCTCATACCCAGCTGTGTATGTTTGATTCCCATTCCTGGAATTAGCAAGACACTCAGGATAAGCATGTAGCTTTCAGGCTAGTGTGGCACGTATCTTGGTCTTTAACATTATACAATTCTGGTTTTTAACATTATGCAATTCAAACTGTCCAGTATTTCTCAAAAAAAAAAAAATTGGTTTGCATCAAATTCTATTTGAGTGCATAAAGATTGTGCCTTTTTTTTAAACCAGAGATTGTTACATCTGCCTTTTTGACAACCTGGCCGTGTTGTTCTGGAAGAGCAGATGTTGCCCTCTTCTGGTGAATGCAGGAACTTTTGATAATACAAGAAGAGCCTGTTGAGGATGATAATGTATGTGTCTGAAACTTCATAACGGTCTTTTTTTTAAATTTTTTTTTTAATCTGAAATAAAATTTACAGATTCTGAAGAATCCACTGCAACAACCATGTTTGGTAAGAAAATCAGGATTTTACTGATTTTTTCCAATTTTTGTTATTCCCTATTTGGTAAATCTGCTTTTATCTGAAGTAGTGCAGAAATGTTGTAATGTAATAGAGTTCCAAAATTTAAACATGTTAATTTCAAATTACTTGTTTGATTCTATATTTTAATGAAATAGCTTACTTTACAGGATCACTCATGGTTTCTGGCAGTGATGTTTGGGTTGAAGTAGGTGCAAGTTGCTTGATCAGGAGCCTTTTGTTCAGTTATCTGAACAGTGAAGAGTTTTTGGAGAGATGGCAGAGGAGGAAAACTGTAGTGAGAGCTCTTTTACATCTCCTCTCACCCTAGCAGATGGCATTTCATGCAGTGTATTACACTACACACACACACAAGAAGCTCTAACAACTTCTGGAACCAGAGGTGATAAGCATCATCTATGAAAGCTTTTAAAAAAGCTATGAAAGTTTTTAAAAAAGACGCACAGAAATAACCTGTGCGAAAGCCAATTGCTTTCTTTCTTCATGTATACTGTAATAGAGAGAGTGCTCTGGATAAAAGAAATAATATAGATGCAAACACACATGATCTTGTTATTTTACAGATAGAGTCTCTTTGGGAATGGTTCGTCTTTAACAACTGCATCACATTAAATATTTGTGTAGTATTACTAGGCCAAGTAATACAGGTGAAACCAGCACTTTGTTTTCACTCTGCTCATATTTTGACTACTTGTTAGTTGGCTCAGAAAATGTCTTCTTCTGTTGTGGATCTGCTCTGATCCATTTTAAAAATATCATTAAGTTGTCATATTGAAGTGATATAAAGTGGTCTTCTAATCTGTATTCCTGTGCTGACAACTACAGTATTCTTACACAGCCCTTTATTCTTAAGCACAGCCCTTTAAATTTTCATCTATGGTCTTAATTTAATTTAGTATTTTTTTTTTCCTTTTGATGTAGCTGAAAAAAACTTTGCATCATTACTTTGTTTTATTTACCTATGGTTATTGACAAAACCAGCTTTCTTAGAGAGACTGCCACACCCAGTGAGTCATCTCTGCTTATGAATGTTGTGAGTTCATGCAGGAAAAGGTACTTGAGGTTGAGTAGTTATTGCAGTTGGATGTGCAAAAATTCATTTGCACCTTCTGGAAGAGTGAAACCAGTAAAAGGAACTTACTTTAGGAAAATTTGATTCCCAGCTGATGGTATTCAGATACCTGGATTTTTGAAATAACATGAACATTATTAGAATTGAAATAATGTGAACACTCGTAACAAGCTTTGCAGTTGTTCTTAAAATGAAACTTAGATAAATAATATTCAGTTTCTGTTTAAAATCTTGCAAGCTTGATCTTTTTTCTCAAAAATTCATTGAACTAGAATACTTTCGTAATACAATTTTTATTTCTTTTATCTTTTTTTCCCCTAGAATTCTCTATTGTTGCTTTTATCATCTATCCTATTTAATTCTTCAGGCAAGATGTTATAAATGTTTCTCTTATTTAGACTTTGCTGGATTGATTTAGACTTTTGGGCTTTTCTTGTTTTATTTTATTTTTATAGATTTTACTGTTATGAATTTTTCTATTTCAGATATGTCTTCAGAGGAGACTACACAAAGTACAGGTGAGAATTTGCATGAAAAGAGCAAGGTTTCAAGGGATATGTTAGTTGCATTTGTTTTTGTTGCTTTTTTGTTGTTTTTTTTCAGTAACTGGGATTTGTTTATTCCAAATTATTTTATTTCATGTTTTTAAAATTTGTATTTATCTGCAATCTGTATTTTAAGTCTGCATGAGTAGGGCTCTGAAGTGCACTTAACTGAGCTGTAAACCTTTCTTTTTCATTCAAAATATTGTATTGCTTACCAAAACCCAAACAGGGCAGATATATTTTTTAGCAAGCATATAGTGGTTTTGTATATAGAATGTTTTCTGTGTTTTCTGATACTATTTAAGCTATTTTACAGAACTAAAATGTACACCCCATTCCTTGAAGACACTTACACGTGTACTTGCAAGGAGTTGTCAAATAGGATCAGAAAAGAATCAGAAGAATTTGTTTCCCCTTCCTATCCTGATTTTCCCATTTGAAACAAGGAGTAGTCTCATTCCTTAGAAGTATGGATCCCTCTGTGCCTCTACAGGACCTGGACATCCTGCTCTTCATTGTTGATTGAAAAACACATTTTTAGAACAGGATTCCTCCTATACTGGAGTGCCCATGTAGAATAGGATAAATAGGAATCACCTTAAAAGCACCACTTACTTCTCTGAACGGGAGGGAGCCAGGAGTCACTGGCTCAGATGAGGATACAAGCATGTAATTGGATGGATTTTACTCCACTTGCTTCTTTTGCATTTCCCCCACTGAAAGTAACTTCATTTTCTTAAAATATTTCAGGTGTTTACACTTTTCCTGGAATGACAGTCTGAAATAGAAAAAAGAATTTCTTTTTGTGACATGTATTGCATGGGGTTTTTTTTTAGTTAAAATGTGAACACTTTTGTCTTTCTTTTTTTCTTTTTTTTTTTTCCTTTTTTTTTTTTTTTTAATAACAGAAGCCCTTACAGCAACTGACTATTACTCCACCTTAACACCAGGTAGGATTCATCTATCACCACTGGTAACATTTTTGTGCATCTCAAATATTAAGTGTGTGTGAATTCAGGAAGTTTGCTCCCAAATGTTTTTTAGTATGCTTTTTACTTGGTGTTGTGGTTTGTCATGTTAACAGTCTGCCTTACCTCACATTAATGTCCAGTCTGGTAGAAGGACTAATTCTGCAGTGCTTGTCTAGATGGCTGCATGTAGAAGAGTTTGGTTATTTTGTAAGTCAGAGCAGTAGGTTACCACAAAAATGTAAGAACTGTAATCTCAAGGACCATGTTTGCTTAAAAAGAAATCTTCATGCCTTTTAGCAGATTGAAGCCAATTGAATACAGTCATTGTATTTGACCACAGGGCAGGCCCAGTAGGACCAGGAATAGACAGAATTTTATTTTTTAATTATCCATATAGAAGCTCAGTAGCCTCATTACAATGGATTTGTCCTGAGTTAGTGCAAGTGGAAGAAGAACTGGCTTGGAGCCTTAGTGACAAAGATAATTCGGCTGTGTGAACATGACCTGCAGAAACATTGCAGCTGTGTTATCTGATGCTTTCATGGAACTGGAAGCCCTAGTGATCTTTGATCAATCTTTTATCCTTCCCACTGCTAATCTATTTTTGTGCATTTTGGTGGCATGCAGAGATATTAAGGCTAGGGGGCACACAAATGGATGCTCTGTAAGGAAAAAGGAGCTCGTGTTAATCTTTGGTGGCACTTTCGGATTTTGTGTTGGGTTTTATAAGGTGTTCTCTATGTAGTAAATAATTTTGATGATTTATTGTTATATTGACATTTGATTATTGCTTATAAGTTATTTATGAGCATTTTATTTTTTTAAGGATTGTTTTAAAAAAGCAGTATACAAGGTTTGTAACTATTTCACTGCCAGCAAAAGGGAAGGCAAATTTAAGGTCATAGAATTGTTAAGGTTGGAAGAGACCTTTAAGATAATCAAGTCCAACCATCAAATTTATTTGATTCTAAACTGCTGTCTGAATTTTTTTTTCCTAATAATCTGAATATTGCCACCAGCTTACAGTATGTAACCTCTGGTGGCTTATTTATTGATGGTGATAAAACTAATAAAGCAGCTAACTTTTACAGTCAAATGTTTGCAGCACAGGGAAGGTGAAAAATTCCTTTCTCATTTGGTACTAACTAATGATAACAGCAGAAAAAATAGAATTTGATTTTTTTCTGTTAATGGAGGCTAATCCATCTGCTTAAATAAGGGAAGTTGTTTTGATGAACAATTGTAGGAGTTTCATCTTGGATGCAAATATCTTAGCAGTGCTTTATTTTGAAATTATGCAATAGAGCTGTCTGTTTACAGTACCCTAATTTAGGTTCAGTGTTATTTCTCAGCAGTTAGGTTGTATTAAAAATATGGAAAATGGAAAATATGGACCAGCCAAAAGCTTGCTGTAACTAAATGAAGGCATGTTCTGCTAGGTAAGAATGTACATGGTTGCTGCCATCATAGCTTGAATTCCATCAGGTAGAACAGTTTTATCTTCATGCTATCCTATGGATCCATAGTAGGATCCTCAGAAGCAGATAATATGCTGCCTAGTGATTGAATTCTGTTTAATTAAATAGAATTAAAGATAATTAAAGAATTTATCAATAATATGCTGGTTTCTGTTTCTATTTAAATTGAAAAAAAAGAAAATAAAAATTGAGACCACTTGCATGTATGTCTTCTGTCAAAACTGTAGCAGAAAATTATTCAAGATTAATTAATCAAAGGCAGCATATTTCTGAATACTAAGTCTTGGAAAATGTCACAGTAAGTGCTGTAGAGAGGTGAAGCTTAGACAATATGACAAATACTTCCAGAAGATAAATTTCAAACACTGGAATGATTGTAAATACATGGGATTATATTGGATTTAAGTTTAAATTTTTTAATCAGTAGTTGTTTGTTTTTTCCCCCATCAAACCTATAGCTGGAGAAACTATTGTATGCAATGTAACACGTGCCTGTAATTATTCAGGTTAGTGGTTTTCTCTTCCCTTTTATCCAACTATTTTATACTCTGAGTGATGAAGCAATGTTTAGTTGCCATGTAAAAGCTATTTTTGTAATAAATTTCCTTGTAAATTTAGAGAGATTTTACATTAATTCAAAAAATATTAAAGATGAGGAGGTTAATAAATATTTAGACTCTTGTACATTTGATCTTTGGTTTCTCATCAAAGGCACACAGTTGCAGATGAGAATTGCAAAAAACCCCCAAGAACCAAGTAAGCTAAGGAGTTCTATTTATGGCAATGTGAAGTGCAGGTTTTCTGTTTTGGAGAAAGATTAACTGAAAAGAATTTAGAGACAGCCATCAAAATTAAATATATAAAAAATAATTAAGTTATTGGACAAGTTAATTTGTTAAAATAGGTGAAAAGATGTAAGAACAATTGGAAAAATAGATAAACTAGTGCAAGTGTTCTTATTTCCCTTGTATCAAAGCGCAAGACAGTAACTTTTGCAATTTTCAAAAAATTTTACATTCTGCGTTTCAGCATTGATTTTCCTAACTTTTTACTTTTGGTTCTAGTGTTCTATGTGGGCAAGGTAAAACTTCAGGCAAGTGAAGAAAGTAATGCATCACTAAATGTAGAAATAGTAAGTATTCTTTCTTTTAAAACTTTATTGTAAGGAAGGTTGAAGTGAATTTCTTTGTCTACACTTAAAATAAATAATAAAAATCTTACTGTGTTTACAGTAGAAGATACTATTTTCAGTGGATGGAACAGCTGCTTTGCAGCTAAATTTTAAAATTCCAGATAAATAAACTTCCTGCAGTAAGGACCTGTATTCTCTACGTAGCGAATGATAGGAGGGGGAAGCCCTAGGTAATCTCAAGAATTTATGTTTAGGCACACAGGATCTTTCTTTGGAGATTAATGTAGACACTTGTCTTTGGAAGAGGAGCATCACTAGATGGCAACTATTTGTGCATAATTAAAGTTGGATTATATCCTGGAATAATTCATGTTGAGATTCTCATAAATAGTTCTATGGCTTTTTGTGTATTTTTTCGATTAAGCTTTTGCATGATCAGTCTATGTCTTTTGGCTTGTGGTTACTGAGTTATTAATTTTGCAATAGGTTTATGTGACATGAGTGTGTCCATTTATACAACACAAGGCGGGTTTAAGAGGACAGTGTCATGCATGGCAAGGACCATATACATGAACCAGTATCAAAGTAATGCTATGAGGATGAGACTGTTTAGTTGTTACAGATGGAAACTGAGAGGAGGAAAAAAGAACCTTGTATCTTTATCCTACACATCCCTGTCAGCCCTCAGCCTGAAATTTCACATGCCAGTCCTTGAAAGCATGACTAGTCAGCAGTGTAAACACAGAGAAGAGCTACTGCACATGGAGCATCAGGTTTGGGCAGGGATATGCCCCTGTCAAAAGCCATCTCTGCATTCTGTTGTGTTTCAGTGGTGATAATGCCTACTGAAACTGTCCTAGCATGGTAACATTACACCTACAGCTTCTGGAAAAACTGGTTTCCAACTCTTGAAACTCTTTTTGTTTTTAGAAGAACATTTCTTAGGGGAGGTCAATGCCATGTGTATTGGATGATGTTTTTCCTCATGGCCCTTGCTGTTTACACAAAATGTAAAAATAACCAGTAATGCTGGTGACCAGAAGAGCATAAGAATACATATTTAGAAAGGGTTCTTAGATAAACCTCAGTATATTGCCAGACCCTAATGCTAGATCATACTTATTTAGCTCAGTTCTATCATGTCTTTCACTACAGTTTTTGACTTCTCATTGCCAGTATTTTGTCACCTATTATATATGTCATTCATGAAGCTGCCCCATTGTTGCACTTAGAGTTAAAAAATTCATTCAGTGTCTGGGGTGAACTGTCTTTGTTGCAAACTAAGCCAAAATCATCTTTTTCCAGCACAAGACACGGTGAGTTTGTTGTCCTTTCCCCTCTATCTTTCACAAAGATTTTGGGGTTGGTCTATACTAGATCAATGGTTCCTTACATTAATTGTGACAACAATGTCATGGTAAATACTTGTTGCAGTGTATTCATGAGAAAATGTGCTTCTTATCTTTGTAATTGCAGCCTATTAAAATGTGTGAAATGAACAATTTTCTTTCAAGGCTAAAAATTACTGGTTGTACTTAGCTGTGGGATCTTTTTTCCTAACAGATTAATAACATAACCACCCACAATCAATTCAAAAAATTAATTGAAATTCCACCACATACCCCACAAGAACTGAGGTAAGTAATTCTGAATAAGAATTGAAATCTTTTTTATAATTGAAAAAGTTGGAGTGAGACCTTCCATGTGTTGAGTGGACTTTGTGTTATTCTTGCACATTAAAAATTTCACAAGTTCTAAGTTCTTGCTCTTTAACATAAAATTCATACTGATTAAAATACTCTTAATTACTTTATGTACTGCTGGAGTTTCTTTTACAAAATGGTACAGCAAATGCTTGTTATAATTTAAGGTTTTAGTTTATCTGGTAGGAAATTATGAAGAGAACTTTCCTAGCTGCATGTTCTTTAATAAATATTCTTGAAGTCATATCTATGGTTTTATTTCGGTTTAGTTTTTTCAATCCCAGTCTTTTTAAGGAGAGGTTTGAGTGAGTGAATATTTCCCAAACTTACACTGAAAATCAAAAAGATGTGTTTGGCCAACAAATCTTGTTTGTAGAAGAAATCCGTATTTCTTACTTGTTCTATTTCTGTGGTTTTATTTAGAATTCTATTCCAAGTAATGCTTGGCAAATGGCAACATTAAGATTTATCTTCTGCTCTTCTAAATAACATTTACAATGGGTTGTTGTTCAAATGCGATGACAGAGGTTTAAATTTTGTTTGTGTAGTGACTAAAAAAAGTCTGCTATTCAAATGCTTAATGCTGGTGGTTTTACAGAATTACAGCTGTAATTTAAAAAAAATCATTGATTACCTGGAAAAATATTTTTTCTCTGTAGTTGTTTTTTTCTTAAATTCTTGTAATTGTTTTTAGAAACATAACTAAAAATCCTTCATAACAGTAATATTTTATTTTAAAGCATTTCAGAGTTCAACAAAACCTTGCAAGCAGTAAGTGAGGTAAGATTACTGATTGTTGTTACTCTCTGGAAAATTTTTTTCCGACTTCTTCTGGTAAAGCATCACTCCTGATTTCTCCTTATAAACCATTTTTTTTTCTGTTTTCATTTGTCATTACAGTCCTCTGTAATGGAATGCAGTGCAGAAAACCAGAGGTTTGTTTTTAAATTTTTAAAGAAAAAAATATTTAAAAGCTCATATATTGTGTTGTGATATGCAAAATATGCATGGCTCTGTAACAGAAGAAAAAGACAAACTCTCTAGGAAGTTCAGAAGTTTAAGAAACAGGCTGGAGAAATGTGTATAGGTTAACAAAGAAATTCTGATTTCTAATTATTGTCCTGGCATTAGTGATTTTGAAAAAACCTTTTAGAGTTTGTTGGTTTGGTTTAACCCAAATATATTGCTTCTCATTAGTCTTCTGCTGAAGCGCAGGTTTCCCTGCCATATTTCTTCTGCATCTTGGTATTACCTGAGTCATGTGACTGGGAGCACCAGAATTCCAGAACTTGTAAATGCAATGCAATCTTTATGAGGGATTTGCTTGAGACATCCCAAGATGCTGTTCTTGCTTGGGAAACCAACTATCCTTGGGGTAGGGGGAGCCTGAGGAAGTAAACAGTTCAGAGTCTGGAAACAATGGATTATCAGAATGGCAAAGCTGCTTCAGAGCAGTGATCCTGGAAACCCTGAAACATAGATGATGGCTCAGTTTAAATGCTTCTCACTATTAAATTGTCCTTTAAAATGATCGGCTTGGAAACATTGTATTCTAAACCAAAATGAAACTTTATTTCCTCAAATACTTGAATCTGGACTTTATCTTCCTGGATTAGGATGAAAGAAAAGACCAAAACACTCAAATAAAATAGAAAGTAGTCAGTTCACCCCTTCATGTCATATACTGGCAGTCACTAGAGTAATCTTTTAATTCTTATGAGCTGGAAAGAAACTTTTAAAATTCATCTCTATGTTTGCATTTGCTGAATATGAACTATTTTTACTGGAGATTCCATAGTTTAGGCAGGGCTTCAAGTCCTCGAACTGTAGTCATAAAGATGGAGTTACATGTTTGAATGGGTCACTGAAGTTCTCTCTAAAGTCAAGAGAGATTGCTGGCTTCCTCAGGTGGTGGAGATTTCACTGTCATATTTACACTAACAGCAGAGATTACATTATTATTCTTACAACATTCTCAACTCTTTGGTGACCAATGTTGATCAGGGAGAACCCCATTTAAGAATTGACATAGTAGAGAGAAGGGACAATAAGTGCCACAAACTGATGTATAATGCTTTTAATCAACCTGGTATAGTGGTTCATGTGCATTAAAAATATGCCCAAATCTGACAGAGCCTAGGAAAAATGTGCTTTCATACTTAGCATTTGTACTAATGTGCTTTAATTTAGCATTTGATGTTAGTTCCATGTATTTTAATGATGAGGCAGCTCTGTTTCTTGAGTCTTAAGCTTTTTTCTTCTCATTTAGTACACACTGCAATTTCATAATGAAGCTGGCTGAGAGAGAGAATATAAGTAGTTTAACGCAAAAAGCAAAAATAAGTCAACTTGGTAAGTTATGCTTTAAACACAGCCTCATCACAATTTTATGTAAAGACGTGGTCTTCAAGTAGCTAAAAAGACAGAATAGTTACTTACTTTTAGATCATAATATTTTTTGTTTTGAGCAATACAAATACATAAAAATGCAGCCTTCTGATTTTTGGGGCTGTATGTGATAGAAATAACTTTTTAAAGCATTTTGGTATAAAATTGCCAGCTACCAGCTACTTTATTAGAGCACACTTTGAAAGGATTCGGTGTAAAATAAGCTGAGAACATAAATGTCATGCTGAAATGACAACTGAATTGAAAGAGTTAAGTAGCCAGCCTTTCTTAGTGATATTGTGACAGGATGGAGTGCTGTCACAATACTGTCTCTTTTCAAAAACATTTTGGTTTGTTTAAAATTAAAAAAGAGAGAAATCTGAACTTGTCAGGCATTGAACAAAAATCTGGGGATATGGCAATATTCTGACTGGTCAAGAGTTCTTTTGTTTGAGAACAAACTTAAGAATAAATTATGTAGTATATACTGTTGTTTAAAGACATAATACACATGGTTAAATACTCTACTTTATGGTATTAGCAGTTGTTATGCTTAAGGATAATGCTTCTTTGTCATCTCAGATCAGTGCTGCTGTTCATCACTGAAGTATTGTTCCTTGACTGCTGAAGAACTACGAATGTAGTAAGTATAAATACAAAATTTCACTTGCTTATTTCCTAATACATGACTAGAGTCAACTTCTATGCTTCAGTGTAATAGTCAGAAAGAACTCCACAAGAAAAAGCTGACATTTTCCAATGTAGCTCCCTCCTCTTTCCTTCCTCTTTCCCTTCCTCTCTTCTTTATCTCTTTTTATTTCTTTTTTTCTTTGATGAATCTAGCTTTTGTGTTCAACAACAGCTCACCTTCAGAGAAGGCAGCAAAAGCAGTAGTAGTATTTGTTTATAGACTTGCTAATTAACAACTACAGCAAAAAAGAATGTAAGAACCTTCTAAATATTAGAGAATGAAACATCCAATCTGATTGATTTTAAAATATACATTATTATTAGTATGTTTATATAATTTATATATATATTCCTCTATTATAACTTGTTTTCTTTAAAATAGAAAAAATCTTAAACTTAACCTGGATTTTTGTACCTTTTTTTCTTTTACAGTACTATACAAGTGCCACCTCATTTTATATGGGTTCCTTCTTCTCATTCTCCTTCTCTCCTTAAAAAGACTTTCCTCAAATCTAATTCTTTTATTCCCCCCCCTATACTTTCTACTAAACAAAGCTCCACAGTTAGACCACTGATCCCACCATTCACAGAAATTTATTTTTCTGGGACTCTTTCCACATCTCCCCTTACAAACCCTCTATCTGAAAATTCTGTGCCTTCCACCAGTGTTACCACTACACGGTCCTCTTCTGAGTCTCTTGCTCATCCTACCATGCCAACTTTTTCTTCCATAACTTCCAATAAATTTGTCACTGTTCCCATACATGCAACAAAATCTGTCACTAATGCTGCTTTCTCAATTAAATCTGATGCTGCACACCTTAACAAGACTTTTACAATACTTTCTCCTTCTGTAGGTTACACTAAACTTTCTTCACTTTCTTCTTCTGAGCCTCACAAGCTTCCAATTGTAAATCAGCACTTTGAGGCTACCACCAAATCTGTTGCACAAATTCCCCCTGCTTCAAGCCAACCTGGTCACAAAAATGTTAGTACAGTACCTATTGTTCCCCTTACTCCTTTCACAATATCTTTGACCCCTACTGTTAGTCCTGTCAACCATTCTGTCTCAGCTTCTCATCCTCATTCTACTGCTGATGGCCATGGGACCCCAGGTAAATATGAAAAGTAAATAATTATTTTTGTTTGAATGCCATATACTGGATTTGCTTTTAAACTTCATTAAACAATGTTATATATATGAGAGGTGACCTTATAATTCTTGTGAATTATTTTGGATGGGAGTGTTGATCTGCTGGAGGGTAAGAAGGCTCTACAGAGGCATCTGGACAGGCTGGAACAATGGGCTGAGGCCAACTGTTTGAAAGGCTCAGCAAGGCCAAGTGCTGGGTCCTGCACTTGGGTCACAGCAACCCTAGGGAACAGTCCAGGCTTGGGGAATAGTGTCTGAAAGATGCCCAAAGGAAAAGAACCTGGTAGTGCTGACTGACAGTGGCTGAACGTGAGCCAGCTGTGCCCAGGTGGCTGAGAAGGCCAGCGGCATCCTGGGCTGTATCAGCAATAGTGTGGCCAGCAGGACCAGGGCAGTGTTTGTCCTCTGTACTCAGCACTGGTGAGGCCACACCTCAAATCCTGTGTTCAGTTTTGGGCCCTTCATTTCAAGAAAGGCATTGAGGTGCTGGAGCGAATCCAAGGGCAACAGAGCTGGAGAAGGGTCTGGAGGAGTCTCAGGGTTGACCTTATCACTGTGTACAGTTCTCTGAAAGGAGATAGCAGCTAGGTGTGGGTCAGCCTCTTATCCTGGGCAACAACTGACAGGATAGGAGTAAATCACCACAAACTGTGCCAGGGAGGTTGTTGGACATCAGGAACAATTTCTTCTCTGGAAGGGTTGTTAAGCATTGGAATGGACTGCTCAAGGATGTGGTGGAGTCACCATCTCTGGAGATGTTCAAGAAATAACTGGACATGGCACTCAGTGCTGTGGTCTAGTTTACAAAGTGATGTTTAGTCAAAGGCTGGGTTTGATCTTAGAGGTCTTTTCCAACCTAAATGGTTCTGTGATTCTATTCTGTGTGAATACCCTGAGACAGAGACAACTTTCAGTTGATGTGCATGTATTTAAAAATACATTCTGATGCCTTTGGACCTGGTGAGTAATACCTCACCCTACATCATTGTTTGTAACTGTCAATTCCTATTAGAACAAATGTCTTTTGGATGAAAAAAATTAAGTCAAAGAGCAAGGCAGATTTTTTTTAAACTAACCTAATATTTAAAATACTGCACAGTAATGTTGGATCATCCTTAAAATATTGTTATTGACTGGGAATATTCTTAGTGGATGTGTATTTTGTTATGAAAATTCTACACAAGCTTCTCAAATTTCTGACACTATCTTGATTTTACTCTACATTCAGGCATTCAGTGGCTAAAAATTCAAAATAATAGGTTATTTAATATGTTAATGGTCTGATGTGAGAAACTTTGAAATTAATAAAACTTGAAATTAATGTTGGTAATTTGAAACCTTGCTTTATGTTTTCATCAGATTTAAATTACCACTCTGCAAAGTAGTTGATAGGGGGGAATTAGACAACTTGAGAAACCTTACAAGTAGTGAAACAATTTTTTAATCAACAGAACTGTTTAATTTTTCTGCTTCTCCAAGCTTACATAATTTGTTGAACACAATGTTTAACTTTTCATTTGTCACAGGAAAAACCCTTTCAGCTACTACAAATATAACATCTGTACACACCACCATTAGTATCGCCACAGCTGAGCAAATCGTGTCCAAAATAGAAAACGATTTAGCAGCTGGAAAAATAGAGTCAAAAGATGTAGAAAGGATGGTTAGTGAGGTGAGCACTATCCTCACTGCTTCTCAGCCATTACCACCACGAATTTCTAACAGGTAGGTCATTTTGGCAATAGATTACAGGAGGGTTGTATTCACTGTCTTGACAAATTGGCTTCAGCAAGTTTCACTTTTTCATAATCATAATCCAGAAGAGTATTTCTTGTTCTTTTATGTAGCTATTCAAAATGGAAGTACTATCATTCTAATTTTACCAGCTCTACTATAATATAATGCCATGGAAAGCAGTGGGGGTATTTTTGTTGATGCCATAATAAGTGATCATTTTGCATTACACTTGGATTATTGCTCCATAACTGTAACTTGCTTGAGAATTTTGGATGTATGTGCTTGTTAATATTAAGTATGCTTTTTCTTAACAGAATTATAAAGTTGGTGGACTATATTGGCTTAAAACTAAACTTATCAACATCATCTGCTGAATTTGTCTCCCCTTCCTTGGCTCTGGCAGTTGTCAAAACCAACAGAATCCGTTCCAGCCAAATGTCTTTTGCTGTTCAGGACTCAGCTGATCTCCAGGTTACAAAACACTTACAATACCTACAAATTGTCAAACATTTATTTTAAAGTGTTTATGGTTTTATAGCTATAGGAATATGAGTTTGATTATGTCAGTGTCAGGATCTTTAGTTTATGTGAGTGTCAGACTTTTTTTAAGCACTTCACAGTTTTTCCTTTAATTTTCAACTGTGTAAATAGGTGTAGAAGAGAGCTGACTTAGCAGAAACTGGCAGAACTAATAAGCTGTTGGAGAGGGTACAGTTAGAACACAAGAATGGACAAAGTGCTTGTCAGAATAACTTTGCCTTAAGCCCCCTGAATTATGAGTCATTTATTCAACCACCATGGCAGTGCTGAAATTTGTCAAGGAGTGTTGCCAGATGGCTTCATCTGTTAGAAGGAGATAATTGTAGAGGGTTCCAGAAAAGAACTATTATGTATGTTGCTTGGATAATGATGCTCAGAACATTTGTCACTAATGGCATCTCACCAAGAAAGAAGTGCTTAGAAAGTTTGGTTGGATCCCCTTTATCTCATTCAAAACCTCCCTCCTGACAGAGAAAGTAATGGACAATACCAGCCTTGGAGGCTTAAGCAAGGACAGATGGAAAGTTTTGGACCAATTTTGACACATTCTGCCTCCTCAGAGAAGAAAATAGCTTAACGTATCGTAAGCTATATGTAGTACTGGAAATTTTCTGTTACTGAAAATTATATAAATGTTTAACATTTGAGTTCTTTTCTATTTCTTAGCAATATATAGTGCATGCATGTGAGATGGGTAGGAGATGCTAGTGCTGACATCCAGATATTTGCTAAGGAATGATTTTTTATTTCATGGCACTGGCAATGAAACACTGAAATTTTTCAATAAGTATCATCTACTTCAAACTAGAGCAACAGGAGTGCTTTGGTGGAATTGATTCAGGATTTCTTTGATGGCTGTCTACACCAGTGATCTCCAAAGTGGGGTCTGAGTACCCCAGGGTGTGCACACAACTGTCCATTGCAGTGCGGGAAAATGTTATTTATCTGATTAATAAATAGAAAACACATTTTAAAAAGTAATTTTTAATCTCCTTAATTAAAAAAAAAATTATAACTTGCATAATATGTTAGTAAACTAATTAACACATGTAACTTATGGAAAGGTATATACTGGGGTCCATGATCAAAAACTTTTAGGGGATGTATGATCAAAAACATTTGGAGTGCACTAGGCTAAACAGATGAGTTAAATCACATTGTTAGGGCGCTTCGGTGAGTTCACACTGTTACTCTTATTACAACCATTCTTTCAATGCTGTGATAATTTCTTTCTGCATATTACTAATGTTTCACATCTCCCAGGAACTCTGAAGTGATGATATTTATATGTAAAGGACTAAGGTACAGCAGGAATGTTGAGAGATTTTGTACTAAACAAAGTGGCCTGGCCTGTAAGCACAGCAAATAAAATGTGCAGCACACAAAATGAGTAAAAGTTCAGATCTCTTTTTGTACAATATTAGGTCACTAAGCTCTTGAGGTACCTGAATTGTAGCTTATCTAGTTTACTTTTGTAATTTTTGCCAGAAGATCAAAAAGCTAGGGTTCATGTTCTTATCTAAGAACATAAACTTAACCTCCTGAACTCAAAAATGTATTGACGAATAATGTCTATTTTCACTTTTTCTGAATTCTGACATACTTCCTACAGGGTATAAAAATTAATTGCCTTTGCAGGCTTTCATGCTGTGAAATGTTGGTCTCCTTATACAGTTACACCTACACAGAACTACCTGGGTTTTTGTGACTCACCTTTTCCAAATCAATACAAAACACACAGTGGTGTGTTATGTCCCTGTAGGGAAATGATTAAAGCCAGATTATTTTCAGTGGAAGGTAGACCTGAAATGGGATGCATTCTTTTCAGTCCTATAAGTGCTATTTATGCATTGGAGGAATGAGAGTGGGTTTGTGACAGTAATTAAAGAGGTATTTATTTTGAAGTTTTAAACTGAAAATAAGTCATTATTTATTTATTTGGAGGCTGAAATGAAGCATAATCCTGGTGTTTATTTTTCAGATCTCCCTAGGAGTTCAGCCAACTCAGAATTTAAATAATCTTGGATCAATTACACTTCCTTCATCATTGCTGAAAAATTTACGCACTGAAGACTTGGACTTGGCTTCTAGAATTATATTCAACTTCTTTAAAAAGACCACTGTGTTCCAGGTATTGTTTGGCCCACTGTTCATAAGGATTTTAAATTCAAGCTGAGAGCAAAATACGAATGGATTTTTTCCCCAAAAAATATATTTTAAAACTTCTGACTTAGTTACTTTTGTCCAGCGCTTGCTCTACATAGTAAATGACCTTGTGACTGCTGTACTCTAGTATTGTTTCCTTTAAGATTTTAAAATCTGGAGCTTTTTTTGTCATTTCAGGATCTGTACTTGAAGAATGCATCTTTAATCAGCAGTGTTATATCATCAAGTGTTGCTAACCTCACAATTAGTAACTTAACGACAAATGTTACTGTCATTTTGCAGAATGTCAAGCCTAATCAGGTAAAATTTACATTTTGGCAGACTTAAAGTACAGTTTTGTTGCCTCCACTAAACCTGTTGTAGTGGAAACACTTTACTAAGAATAAAGGTCAACTTGTTCTGCTTTACCAGTGTGGGTATTTCATCTCCACCTGGACATTAAAAATCACTCCTGTTTGCTTATTTGCCACTGGTATAAATTTTGGTTCTCAAGTAGTGTAAGATAGTTTTGCTCTATCACAATTTCACCCAGCTTTTATCTTTCTTACTTACTCTTGTGCTTTATACTACAAAGAATAAAAGCTCTTCAAGGGAAGACTGAAAGTATGGGTTGCTATGGTAGATGCTACAGTCATGACATTTGTGGGTGTTGCATGGCCAGAAAATAATATAAGTCTGTTTTCTTAGGGGAACTGAAAACCAGGATTGTGTCATCTGGAAGTATTATGATTCTTACACACCATCTCTTTCTGAAAGGAGCATCAGGGATTAAAGTCTTCTATCTCATATCTTAAGAGAGTTTAAAATATTCAATTATTATAAACTGAACAATGTGGGGATTCCACTAATGCACCTGGAGCTTTTTTCAGGAGCTGGCTTAGTGGTATCTTTACTTGTTTTGACATAATAAAAAGTTTTGAGCTATAACTGTAGAAATATTAATATTTATAGCAATATAGTGTATTGCTGCTGGTATTTATAGAATTTGCATGTGTGTGAGGAAATCTGTGTCTAAGTGTTTAACATTGTGATAGTAGGAGTGATCAAATATTTGCAAATGAAAGGGCTTTTCCTTTTCTGTATGATCATGACTTCAAAAGTTACAAAGTGTAGAAGGAGAAGAAATCCCAAGAATTTCTCTGGTGTGGGGAGACATTGAAAGAGTATTCAAAAGGTTCTGCCAGGAACAGAATCTTTGCATAAGCACAAGAGCTAGCTCCTGTCTAGTGACTTCAAATCTATTCAGCATATTTTTGCATATAGTTTGCAATATGAATCCTTTTATGCACCTACATTTATTTTGTGTTCACATAGAACAGGCATATTTGCTGTATACAGTATTTATTCTTCCCTGAATTTTGTAAATCATTCATAAATAATTTGATTCTAAACTCATTGTTTAGTAACTTAGTTTGTTTTGTTTTGTTTTCACTCCTGAACAGGATAATTCAACAGTTAGATGTGCTTTTTGGGACTTCAATAAAAATGGTAAGTACTTGAGATCACCCAAGATGCTATGCTGTTTTAGCTATGTTAATTCATGTTAATATAAATGAAGCCTTTTATGAATAACAAAGATGCTTTTTTTAACAGGTGGACATGGAGGCTGGTCATATGAAGGTTGCATAGTCAAAGAAAGTAGAGTAAATGAAACAGTCTGTTCATGCAACCATCTCACAAGTTTTGCAGTTTTGATGGTAATTATTTTTTAAATTATGCAATCTTACCCTTGTTCAAGAAACATTAAACCTTGAGTTGCCTGAAGCAAGTGAAGACCCAATAAGCCCATACAACCTAATAAATAATACTCAGGTTCTATTCACTTTAGTGTTGGTACAGATAGCCATACAATTAGGCACATGCTTAAACTCCTTGTTGAATGGGAGTCCATGGGTTCCACTGGAGGAAAAAAAATTCTTTAAGTGCTGCAGATTTTTAATTTAGGCAGCTGTTTATACTCTAAATAAAATTTAGGAAATCAAATTTAAAACAGGTTTTTAATCAAATGGGGTTTCATGATTAGAGTCATAGAATTATAAAGTAATATCTCTAGTTGGAAGGGACCCATAAGAATCATGGAGTCCCAGCTCCCTGCACTTTACAAGACTAAATTGGTATTTTTTTCATCTAGCCTTTTATAAGAGCCATGATGAAAAGATTGGAGTCTTTTTTATTTTTTTATTTATAAGTGTAGAGGGGAAAGTGTGTTTTGATTTTTTCCCCATTAAATAAACCTGGTCACTGAAAATGACTTCTATTTCTGTTTTAGGACTTGTATGGAAATACTCCTTTGAATCCCAGACAAGAATTGGTACTGACTTTTATATCGTATATAGGCTGTGGCCTCTCTGCAATTTTTCTTTCTGTTACTCTTGTGACCTACATAGCTTTTGAGTAAGTACCCATTCAGCTGAGATCCCATTATTCTTCAATTGTGATTGATTGTAGTCTTCACTGAGAAATTCTTTTCAATAGTTATGGATTCTGTCTCCACAAATAATGCACAGATTTGACCAGTTCACCCAGGAGATGATTGTTCAGTCTTCAGAAATGTTCACCTTATGAACAAGTGAATTATCATGAGGCTCTAGGCAGTAACAAGTGAAGAAGTGGCACTCTGAAGTATTTTATAATGGATTATCATAATAGACGTGTGAAGGAATGTATTTAAGACACAACATAGAAAACCAGTACAGAATTTTAGCACTTTTAAAAGCATGTGTATTCTTTCTTTATTCTCTCATTATGCTGAGACTGGGACTTGCCTCTATCAAGTCTTTAGATGCCCAGTTAAAAGTTTGATCTAGTTTAGCAATAAAGAACAGACACCTTTTGGGTTTGGGTAGCAATGTAACAAGAAGTCCAACATACAATGGAAAAAAAATAACCATGGTACTAAACAGTTCAACTCCAAGATTGTTTGTATTTATGTAACCTTTTCTAAAAAACTTTATATATACAGACCATTAATTTGGAAGTACATTGTAAATTATTATCTCCATGTATAAATGCCACACATGCAACATTGTATATGAATGAAAATGTAATTTTTTTTCCTTGGCCTTTGTGAATGCCAAGAGCTGCAAGAGAGGAAGTAAGCCAGGGATCTATGGACAGCTGATGTCATCTCATGAATTTTTTTTTTTTTTAGGAAAATCCGGAGAGACTACCCCTCCAAAATACTTATTCAGCTGTGTGCTGCATTGCTTCTACTCAACTTAGTTTTTCTCCTTGACTCATGGATTGCACTGTATGATACACGAGGCCTATGCATTGCAGTTGCAGTATTTCTTCACTATTTCCTCTTGGTTTCCTTTACCTGGATGGGCCTGGAAGCTTTCCACATGTATCTGGCCCTTGTGAAAGTCTTTAACACCTATGTACGGAAATACATTCTTAAATTTTGTGTTGTTGGTTGGGGTATGTATTTTTTTTCCTTTTTTATGCTAAATAGATAATTCCTCATATCGAGTATTTCAGTGAATGTGATGCAGGTCAGAAATGAAAATTAGGCAGTCATTTAATGTTATATGTTCCACCTTTCTGAGGCATGGAGTACCCCCAGCTACAGAAGTGAAGTTCCTGCAATTTAAAGTGATAATGAATTTTCCTTGTGCTAGTACAATAAAACCAATTTTGAATATGCATGCTTCCATTATTTTGAGAAAAAATGCCAATGAGTATATATTCCATTTCTGGAATAGCACTGTTGCTAACAAAAGGCAGCAAAACCACATCTAACTGGATAGAGGATGAATAGATTCTGGGCCTGATTTTTATCTCTTATTTATTTCTTAAAACATGTAAGAAAGAAAATCAGTTATCCTGTAAGAGATATTTTGAATCAATTGGAAGATTGATGGTATTTGTTGGTTTATTCAGAAAGTTTTGGAGCTAGCTGTGAAGGACTCCTCTTGTTTTTTTGGAAGTTGTGCTCCTGAGCAGTTTGAATGCTGCAAGTTTTTAGACAGCTAGTAGTCAGCAGAATTCAACAGCCAAATTTCAGAAACAATATGTAGATTTTGAAGCAAAAGATAATTATTTCAACTCCTCATAATACTGTATCTTACGATTTTTATGTATGTGTTTTCTCATAATCTTTTAGGGTTACCAGCTGTAGTTGTGTCCATTGTGTTGGCAGTATCACCAGATAATTATGGACTTATAACCACTGGAAAGGTTTCCATAAATGGACCTGATGAATTGTGAGTTAAAGGGAAGTACATTGGGGGAGGTGAGGGTGGGGTGTGGAGGGAGGTCCTACAAATTGCTTTTCTTTAAAGGAGGGGAAGGCAAGAAAGCAATAGTAGTGCTTTGCAGTAGTATAACTCTACAGTATCTCATGTGCTTTAGGGATATCACCTTTATGAAGGCTCATATCCTGTGGCCAAAAAACACCCTTTCGTAAAAGGCAAAAATGGTTTGCATGCAACAAAGTACAAATTTGTTTCGTGTTTATTTCATTTAATTTCTGTTTCTGGTAATGGTTGACAGACTGTTCTTGTGTTCTAGCTGCTGGATCAAAAATAGAATTGTCTTCTATATCACTGCTGTGGGATACTTCTGCGTGATATTCCTGATCAATATCAGCATGTTCATTGTTGTGCTGATCCAGCTCTGTCGTATCAAAAAGAAGAAACAACTCGGTGCTCAAAGGAAAACCAGTATCCAAGACCTTAGGAGTGTTGCTGGCCTCACATTCTTGTTAGGAATTACTTGGGGGTTTGCTTTCTTCACAGTAAATGAGGTATTTACTTACCTCTTTACCATTTTCAACACTTTGCAAGGTAAGTTTATCCTCCATGTAACAGCTCCCTGTCTATGATATAACAAACCCAACATTTTGAAGCATCATTTTCTTGATTCAGCAATAAAAATTTAAATTTGATATGTGCAGTAGCACATTAATTCTATTAGAGATGAGATGATACTGCTTTACAGTAACCTTAAATTGCAGTTTTGTTATGATAAGGTGCAGAAAAACTAGATACTATTTATGGTATGGTATGTTTGTATTGTAATTTTAAAAGAGTATGCAAACCAGATATCCTTGGAAGTGACTGTGTTTCCACTAACAAACAGATGAATTTTGAATACTCAGTCACTTTAAGTGTTCATGTTATAATGCAATTAATGTAGTGAAAACTTATAATTTCTTGAGTTCCTCTAAGGCTTCTGGGAGAGATTTGACATTCAGCAAAGGGTCATTGAGACAGGCAAGGCTGAAACATCTGAAAGTTAGTGACCCAACTCTTAAGCGTGGCTTATATAGTACTTAAGAATATATGGGAAGTAGGTACGAAAACATAAGGTTTTGCAAAGGCTAGGGTGCTACTGGACATATCCAAAAGCAGAGTTGCTGCATAGATTTTTATATAAACAGGAGGTATTGTGACTGTCTCCAGTGTCCTAAATATACCTGAATTGCCCTTCTGAAGTTTGGATCCACACTTATGCTTAAATGGCACTTAGATGACTGGCTGAATGGTTTCCCAGAGAGACTAAAGCAGTGAAAACTGCAGTTCAATGTATACACCTCTCCCCTATTTGCTGTGTTGACTTACTATTATTTATTATTCATTCTAAATGTAATACAACTGTTTCCCATTGCGGATTGGAAACTGTGCAAAGATTGAGTGCCACTTTTCCCTTAAAGGGGGACAATTGTGATGAACTTTTAAGCAGGGAAAGTTAGATGCCACCCTGTGTCAGTTAGTAGCAAATGAGAAGTAGACAGAGACTATAATGTGGCAGTGGTAGGAGATGGGATGGGCACATCCCTTCTAGCAAATATTTGAAATTGTGCTAAAGGGGGTACCACTTATTATTATTTTAGATATGAGTTATTTTCTCTGGATGAGTACCAAAATTTTGTAGCATTGGTGATAACAGGTTAGCTGCTAATAAAAGATGTAACAGTGTCACACTGTGTGCTAAAAAAGCTTGATAGTATAATAGTGTGGTATCATACCCTCTCTTTGACATTGCTATGAATTCTTTTCCTAAAGCATTAAGTAAATTTCAAGATCAACAACATTTTTCCATTTTTATTTGATAAAAGGAAACTTTACGTGCTTCATGTATTTGGTTGTATTTGTTATTTTTTCTTTTGTGTATATGATTCCTCTAACCTCTGTAAGGAAAAGGTGCTCTGCAGCATTCAGAGTTGTAAACCTTTTCAGCAAAGAAATGTGTCATTACTTTTTACTAGAAATTTAAAAGAAATTAAAGAAAACCAAAATATTGTTC
The DNA here is from genome assembly GCF_048771995.1 of Taeniopygia guttata. Lineage (NCBI taxonomy): Eukaryota > Metazoa > Chordata > Aves > Passeriformes > Estrildidae > Taeniopygia > Taeniopygia guttata. The sequence goes on along the minus strand of NC_133024.1, from coordinate 100,287,355 downwards.
ATTAGGAAGTATAAAAAAGTGAATTTTGCAACAATCTTTTATGGAATTGCTTTGCAGGGTTCTTCATTTTCATCTTCTATTGTGTAACAAAGGAGAATGTCCGTAAACAGTGGAGAAGATACCTTTGTTGTGGGAAATTCAGGCTGGCTGAAAACTCTGGTAAATATTAATTTATTTTTTTTTTAAACTTCTGAATAATTATATTTAGTGTTAAGTTCCTGATATTTTGTAGTAATTACAAAAACAAACAAAAAACCACCAACAAAAACAAAAAAAAAAACAAACAAAAGACCAGTTGATCATGTTGCTGCAGTTGCAGTTCTAATTTATTATCCAAGATATAATAGTCCTCCAAAATTATACTCTTTAAAGGTGGTAGCTGATGCAGTGCTTGCATGTTCACATGCTGTTTCCTTAAGCTGCTAACTGCTGAAAGATGACCTCTTCCACTGCAGGGTAAAGGCATGTCTTTGCAGAAGACTTTTGGTCAGTTAGAAACGGTAAGATTTGTTCCAGCTTGTGAGTCAGACGTAGTTTTACCAGTTATTTTCACAAAAGCAAAGTGAAGCATGGCTTAAACCAAAAAAGACATTAATTACTTTATGTTATTTTAAGCAGTTGTCCTCTTGTAAAACCATGTATTTTTATACACTTTCACTTAGAAAATCAACTGCACTTCAGTTATTTTTCTGATCTGGTCTACAGCTGTAAAACTGTGACAGTTGGCTGCTTGTATTATAAAAAGGAACAAGAGGAAATGAACTAGATTTAAATAATTTTAAACATCAAGACTCATAAAATTCTTACAATATATTTCTGTCTAGAATGCTGCAAGAAGTGTGTAAAGCCTTGGTGTAATATCAGTTTAGTTGCATTATTGGCTATATTTTTATATAGTGCTTGTGTGAGTTGTATTATTTTCTGTTTTAGACTGGAGTAGAACTGCTACAAATGGTTTAAAGAAGCAGACTGTAAATCAAGGAGTATCCAGTTCTTCCAACTCCTTACAATCAAACAGTAACTCCACTAACTCTACAACACTACTCATGAATAATGATTATTCAGTCCATGCAAATGGAAATGGTAAGTTAATGAAAAAAGTACATCTTCAGAACTAAAATTCTCTATCCTTCCTGTTCTAACATAGTACTGTCCTCTGCACTGCTGCTCTCTGCTCTTCCTGAGGAGTTGAAATGCAGGTGTAAAGTAGCACTGCGCTCAATTTCACTTGCAATTTGCTGTGGCTTATTTATCTGTTGAGAAAGCTAGATATGAATCACCATTGAAAGTACTTACTAAAAACTACCTTTTTTCAGTGAACATAATCTAGTTCTTCAGACTCTTGCAGGGCACATGTCATGCTGCTGATTTGAGCTCTCAATAAAGACAATTTTTCAAACAGAAAAATAACTTACAAATCTGTAATGTATAAAACTCTTAAGTCAAGCAAAACTCAGAAGACATTACTCCTGAGGTGCCTGAGGTATTTTTCTCAACTGATCAAGAGTTGAGGCTAAGAAGTCATGTCATCAACTAGAATGTTTATTATGAAGTTGTTGAACATGCTTGGAGAGGCTGTGTTGTCCTCATTTCTTGGCCTATGCTGTCAGAAGTCAGCACATAATCAACAGGATTATATCAGCAGATACCTCTCAGATGTACAGAGTAAAAGCTATAGAATTAATTTTTGGGTTAAGAGGTTACTGTTGCTTCATGTGTACTAACTGCATATTGCAGAGATATCACAATACTTCAGGAGATGGCATTTGGACATGCCCTATACAGCTTTCCAAATTGAGGTTGGTTTTCTTTTTTCACATTCCTTTGTAAAATCTCCCTGTTTGGATACCACATAATGCAATAATTAACATACGTTTTAAGTAACAGATCAGTTGAGAACCAGAATCCAGTGACACTCACTATCATTAAACACAAAGTAAGGCAATATTTTTAGGTAGAAGTATTTCCTTTCAAAGAGAGAAATTTTCAGGTGCAAATGCCTACATGTCTTGTAGGGTTCCTTTTTCCCTGCTATGTTAATTGCTCTGATGAAAGAAGCCATCTCTCCCTCCAACATCTGACATGCTTATACCAAGCTACAAAAGCATTTTGAGTGCTTTTCTCAACAGAAAGAAAGAGCAGAAATGTTCTATTGAACTTGTCTGTTGTAGCAACTGAATAAATGAGCCTGTTGTAGCTTTCTGGAAAAAGTTTTGTTCTTTTGGGTATTTTGGAACGAGATGCTAAATTGATGATCTAAACCATTGAGTGATGCCAGTTCTGTTGGCTGTGCTCCAATTCTGTCCTATTATATTCACATAATCAGACCTTTCCAGTGTGTCTGTGTGTCCTGTGCCAAAAACTTCTTAGACAAAAGCAGCTGAAAGAACTTTGATAAAACCTTGTTCCTGTGCACTTACAAACATGGATATCTCTGGTGACCCACCTAATTTCCTATTTTGTTGTCTATTTTTAATGCTGTGAACCTCATACCACATCCTCCATACATATCAAGAGAGTGGTATGATACCTTCCCTGCATAGTTTGACTAAATGATTCTTCTGGGTCCGTGGGACTTCCATAAGAAGAGGCTAAACCTTGGATAGCTCCCAGCAAAGCTTCCAAACATGGGGCAGATGTAACTCAGAACTGAGATAATGCCTCCAAAAGGACTGCTGTTAGATAGGAACATGGGACTTTCTAATTGCTGCACCTGATTGCTCTCCTCTCAAAACCAGAACTTGGAAATAACATTGCAACACCTAACTTTAAAAAATTACCTCCAAAAACACTCTAGAAATTAAGACTTATGTCATAAATACACTGATCTGTAAACACTTGATGGTTTTAGCCTCCCTGCTTCTACTGAAATGCTATTCCACATTCAGGACTGAATGACTTACTGTGGTAAGTTTGGGATGTCTGTATAGCCTGTGACTTGGCTTTCCTACTGGACTTCATCTTTTCATGGCATTCGACTATTTCCTTATTTTCAGTTTTTCTCTTGCAGATTTACATATTTCAGAAACTACAGTTAGGTATCACATGGCTGAACCTGCAGATTTCCTCACTGAGAAACAAAAACCAATTTTCTGAATTTGTTCACAGAAAAGCTTTATTTTCTTCTCAGCTTTTGCCCTAACATTAGGGCACAGCTATTATAACAATCCTACGATAAAGCGGTGTTAGGCAGGCAGGGGGTTAAACAACATCACAGTGTTAGCAAGTGTGGTTATTTTCTATCATTTCAACCTTTTTATTACTTGAATTAATGAACAAAGCTCTTCTGCTCATCTTACCCTGTCTACATTTGTGCCTGTTTAAGTACTTGATGGCTGCTTAAATTAATAAGTAATTTCTTTAAAAGTCGAAACTGAAGTGTTTGCACAAATACGTAGAATAAAAAAACCCAAATTCTCATTAAAAATATTTAGAACGTGATACATAGAGGCAGGAGATTTATCCAGTGAACTAAGCATTTGTGGAGCATTTAATTAAAAGGCTTCAGTCAGCAATGGTATTAGATGTGCTCATTATGGATTCACCTAAATGTGTAAGATTCTCTGCAGTTCTGGGTATAATTTTGACCCACGATCAGACCTAGGCCTTGTTCTGATTGTCCTTCAGAAGTAAATGCTGTAAGTTCAATTCCTTGTACTCAAACACTCTTCTTTCAGATGCATGGCACACCTGAGATACCTTTAAAACTTAATTCAATAAAGCAAATTATTAAAATTAGGAGTATTTTGCATCTTATCTAGTGATACTTATTCCAAGTCAAGTCTATATTTTGAGAATTGTGACCTTCATTGCTTAAAATGTGGAATCCTTGTGCATAAATACATTAACATCTCTCAAATATCAGGATTTCACACAGGAAAAGAAATGTATACAAAATATTTATCAAAAATACACATTTTAAAATTGTTGCAGGGATAAAATGAGAGTGTATGAACTCCCTGTAGTGACTGAAAAAGCATGGGAGGCTTAATTCTGAACCTTTCTGATAGGGAATTCACTTTTTTGTTTCTACAGGTCATCTTTCCAGTGAGAAGAATGGTGTTTGTTTCAGTGTACAGAATGGTGACGTGTGTCTCCATGACTTTTCAGGCAAACAACTTGTATTCCAAGACAAGGATGATACTGGCAGCCAAAAAAGCCAAATCTCGCTCAGAAGGACTTCAAAGAGAGGAAGCCTAAGTTCTATGGAGAAAATGTGATTTCCTTTTAAACAGCACATTGTTTTACAGTGTGAAGTAGAGTTTTACTTTAGCAGTTTTACATAATGTGAGCAGACCAAGAACTGGTTTTATTTAATATATGGTACTGGAACTTCAAGGCAGCCATGCAATGGATTGACAAGGACAATTATTAAAAAAAGAAAAAAAAAAGAAAAAAAAAAAGAAAAGGAACGTACTGTTTTGAAAAAGTCTTGTATGTCAGATTACAGCTGGCACACTTCCATTTTGTTTCTTTATTAGAGTGGGGTTTTTGAGGCATTTTCTAACATTTAAACAAAAGTTTTATTTAGACTTTTTTTCATTGCAATTAAGTTTATCTGGATATATAATGCTTAGTAGTATTGTATAAATGTAGACAGTTACAATTTGCTACACTGTCTTCCACTTTTTATATGTTTCAGTAGCAGACTGCAGTGATGTACATAAGCAGAAAATATCAACCTTTAAGCATATTGATGATACTTTTGTATTTATTTCTTGTAATATAAATTTAAATATACCTATGTATAGAAAAATAATTGGTATTTTATTTGTAACTTTTATTGTGAGTTTGCATTTTTCTTTAGTTAATTATCTTTAACATGGAATGCTACAAAACTTATTTTGTCCAGTAAGTGGATCACTTACAGTGGTTTGAATATATTCACGAGATGCAGAACTGTAAATAACAAACACAACTGGTTTTGAACCTTTAGCTACCTTTTAGTACACCATAGAGGGATAGAAATTGGGTATAATTCAAGCAGAGTGCCATGAATGGAGTATTAAATAAAGTAGTCAGCAGGTTATTAAGTACGACTAAGTTGTGTTGATGGCTTGAGTGAAGTCATCAGTTTTTGCCATTGATTTCACCAGGGTCAGTATTTATATTTAGTGGTGAGACACTGCCATTTTTCATTTGCAATGAAGGAAGTAGAGAAGTTTGGAGCAGGGTGGGAGGCAAGTTGAAGAAAAAATATAAATAATAAATGAAAGTTGCTATATTTAGCAGCTGAGAAATTGTTTGTTTCATTGCATGGTTGTTTTTTAAGGGGTAGCTCTTGAGCTATTCTAATGAGTGTTTCTGCTTGTGCTTTGGCTTGTAGTTGGCAAACCAAATATTGAGGCGCTAGCTCAGTAATTGCTGAAGCAAAATTTCTTTCCTCTTGTGATATTTATTGGAAAAAATATGGATTTTGGCTCTTCATGTAAAACAGCTGGAAGTCCATACAACATTGTGAAGATTCCTCTTGAACAGAAACTGGCCAAAGCCCTGGTCTTACCTCTTCTTCCTCACACACATGTGCAGCTATGGCCACTGCTTTTTCAATTTGCAATCTTGGGCAAAAGTTGGATGCTCCCAAAGCAAACTAGGACAAACTGGTGCCGGACTGCAGAGTACCAGGCCCTGTGAAAAGGGCTGCATGAAGCAGGTGCATGCTGATGGGGAGCAAGGGCTTTGCAAATGAGCCCTCAGTGAGGAGGGCTCATTTGGGTGCTCTGAAGACACTTTCCTCAACAAGAAGCATGAGTTACATGCCTCTTCTCTGGGGCTCTGTTGGAGTTAGCAATTGAACCTCTTCAGTGCTCAAACTCCATTGTGGCTCTGTGGGCAACACATCGGTTCTTTCAGTTCCTTCAGTCACTTACATCCAAAATTACTCTGACTATGCTTTTAAGGTGAGAATTTAAAGTATTTGTTGTGTTTGTCCACAGGGTTTTAGCTGCATGTTGGTAAAAGCCCATCCTGGAATGCTAGTAGCTGGAATACATTTCTGTGAATGCTTTAACTATTTGGCTAATTGCCTTTGCAGTGTTTCTTGTAAAATTATTTAATGTTCTTATATTTATATTTTCAACTGTAAAAAAAGTAATAAATTTGCAACAACCACAACACAAAATATATAAACTTTGTCTTTTAGATAAATGTGTCATTAATACTGGGCTGCATGACAATTCTTCAGATTACAGGATCAACAGGATGTCACCTCTTGGAGAAAAAGTTTTACATTTCTTCTCTGCTACATATTTTACCTTGCATGGTTCTGACAGATCAGGATTTTAGCAGAGAAAACCCTGATGTAAGTTGGTCCAGTCAATGCCTGCCCTCAAGTCTGCTGAAGCTCTCCTGAAGGAATGATGTAAGCAAAAGCATATAGCTGAGTTTAGTTTCAGTAATTAAATTCCCTATGAATACACATATTCCACTGGCTGTTCGGAGTCTTCTTTTCTTTTCTTTTTTTTTTTTCTTTTTTTTTATTTTTACACACTAAAATATGTTAGGATTGTTGACATAATTTTTATTTTATATATTCCTAGGGGAGAGGAGTCCATTCTGACTTTGCCACTTAATAGTACACTCATATTGTAGTAAAAGTTTGCACTTAAACCAGCATAATATTTTAGAATAATATTTTACGTAATCCTCAAGCTAGCTGAAAACATGTTTTTACATTGGGTGTTACAGTATCCATTTGGGTCTTAGTTTCTCGGACTTTTTTAGCCAGGACACCCAGAGCTTGGGGAAAGCTGCAACACCTGCCCAGAGCACCAAGTAAAATTCTGTGCATTAGTTTGTGGCTGCAGGGCTAACTCGGGGGATCTGTTAGGAGGTTTTAAGCTTAGTCAAAGATAAACAGCCACCTGCCGTGTACAGCTGGCACCACCCTGCTCAGCAAATCTGGTCCCTAAGTGCAGTCTCTCTAAAAAGCGGTGCCCTGAAGGGGGAGGCTGGTCTGTGTGTTGGCACGGCGCAGGTTTCACCGCACGGCTCTGGCAGAGGGAGATGATGAACCAGAGCTCTGTCCTCTGCTCTGCCGTGCAGAACCTGCAGAGCCGGTGTCCGACCGCCACCGAGGGAACGAACGCGGCTTTATCAGCCACGACTGTCAGCTATAGTCACGGAGGGAAGAACAGCAAGGAAACCATTTCACCTAAAAAAAAAAAAAAAAAAAAAAAAAAAAAAAAAAAAGGGAAAAAAATGCTTTCCGAATTTTGAGTGAATACCACACTTTCAGCAACTCTTCAGCATCTGTTCTGTGCTTTCATTCGATCAGATCTCAAAACGGTGGGGTTTTTTCAAGGCTGGGAAAAAGAGAAGCTTCCAGCAAGTATTCTGCCATTCTCAGCTTTATTTTACGAACTTGCAAAGAGGTTCTATAAAATCGACACTATTTTTTACAAACGCAGCCGGGCTTTTGTCGCGCCAGCAGGCCCCTCCTCTGCTCGGTCCTTGTGCAGGGCTGTCCCCGTGTACCCGCGGTGCCGAGGGCGGAGGCCGCGCCCGCCCCGCCCCGCCCCGCCCCGCCGTGAGGGCGGGGAGAGGCCGCCGCCATCTCCGGGTGCTGCCGCCCCGAGCGCGGCCGGGCCGGGCAGCTGTGGGGCCATGCGGAGCCGCAGCAACTCGGGGGTGCGCCTGGACGGCTACGCCCGCCTCGTCCAGCGGACCATCCTCTGCCACCAGGTGAGGAGCAGCCGCCGCCCCGGGACGCCTGCTCGGGGCTGGGGCCGTGCCGGGGGTGTGCGGCGGCTGCCGGGGCCGGGGGCTGCAGGAGGGACACGAACATCCCTCCTCCGGCAGCGCACGGCCTCCTGTCCGCATGTCCCGCCCCGCCTGCGGAGCAGCGCGGGGAATGCTAAGGCGGTGCGGATCCTGGGGGCCCTTGTGTAAGTGTACCTTAGAAATCGTGTGGAAAACACAGCGAGTCTGAGCTTATAAATAATATAGTATAAATAAATAGTATTGTGTATACAATGTCTTCATGGCCATATGATGCACACCCACCCGTTGTGCACACTATATCTGTCTATCCATCTATCTATAGATATCTACATACTATGTGTGTGTATCTATCTTTCTATATCTATCTATCGATATCTATCTATCTATCTGTAGGTACACACTACATACTAAGTGTGTATGTGTATCTATATCTGTGTGTATGGATATATATATATATACACACGCACCCATGGCAAGAGCAGCATTCCGCCCCGGTGACATAAGCTCCGAGCAGGACTTTGTGCCGTGCCTGTCAGCACAGCGCGGTGCGGATCCCTGTGTGCTCCCGCAGCACTAGTGTGCGGCGGGGCACGACCCAGAGCTTCCAGTCTATTCTCCCGCTGTCCGCACTGCTGAGGCTCTGGAGCTGCACGGGCGAGCAGCTAAAGAACGAAAATAGCCGGGGTGGTTCCGGGAGGCTGTTGTGCACCTTGTGTTTTTTGGTCAGCGCAGTGCTCTCTGCTTAGTGTGCTTGCTTTACTCAGGTGGTACTGAGGACTCAGAGGGTGTTCAGTAGTGTCATGCTTTGGTTAAAACAATCCAGTATATAAAGATGAGCAGCAGGGTTTTTTGCACAGATCACTTACCAAAATGCTTTGTTGATGACAGTTGCAAGAAACTGATTAGCAGTGAAAGAAGAGGCTGGGCCCCAAATGCACTTTGGTCAGTAAGATTTTTGTCACTGGCCATTGTTTTGAGCACAGGGTCCAAACACCTGGGAATTGGTGTTTGTGTACTAATTATTGTAGACTCAGTAGAAACAAATGCAAGAATTGGTGTATGTGGCGTGAGAAGATAACTTTTGGCTCTTCCTGTGCTGGGGTGCAGGAGAAGCTTTTAGTTGTGTTCCCATCTCTGCCTTTTGTCAGCAAGATGACCTTGGGCAAGTCACTTTGGCTTCCAGTGCCTGCCTTAATTTCCTTGGTAATAAGATGAGGATGATAATAACAGCTTCCATTAGGGGAAACATGGAGCCTCTGAGATTCAGAGCTCAAACATGCCCCATGAAAGCCTTGATGATATTAATATTTAACAATAGTAAAAAGGGTAAGTAAATGGTAATACAGGGGTTCATACTGCTGACGAAGAATTTTGTCATTGCTATTTAAAGCAATAGGATGAGTGTTCATGACTGTGTATTGCTTTTTCCACTAAGGGCTCAAGAATTCAGAGGTGGGGAAAGGAGGTAAATTTTTTTCTTTTTGTGGAAAGCAGTTCACAGGCTAGCAGCAAGGCAGAGGATCAGTAGTATCTCAAGAAGACACAGAGAAATGCTCAAGCCATCTTTCTAGATTTTTAAAATATATTTATTTATAGTCTTCCTGGTTTTTTTCACTGCAACACTGAAAGTGTTGTGTTCAGCCAGGTGAAGACATGCAGTGTTTGGGCAAGTTAGGAAGGTTGTCTTTGGGCCACATGCAACTGTGTCTTTCTTGGGAGCAGAAAGTCTGTGGCTGGATTGGCTTGGGTGCTACTGCTTCACTGCTGCTGGTGCCTTCTTAGTGCCCTTCAGGAAGGAGCCAGGGAAGTGAGTTTTAGCCATGTCCTCAGGAGCATGATGGCAGAAGAACCAGAAGGTGTTTAAAATGCTTCTGAGGTGCCGCTGCTCAGTGCGGGGTGATGTGTGACTGTGACCCTGCCCCTCACATCCACAGCTGCAGGAGAGCAGCCTTGGCACATCAGCTGCTGTGCTCTGACAGAGGGCAGTGACACACTCACCTCTGTAAGGTGCAGCAAGGGCAACATGAACTGTGCACAGAACAGCGGGCTTTGATCAGGTGTTTAATGCACCAGGAGCTAAGTTTTTCAGTACTCATTCCAGTCATTCTAGATCAATGTGATTTTTAGAGGCAATTTTTAATGCAGGGTATCTCTGCTATCAGGGCAGATGTGTTCAAATAACAGGTTCAGCTGCACCAGGGCTGACAGTTTTCTCTGTGTGGCACCTTGACCTGGTCTTGTTAGGATCAGATCAGTAGCAAACCTTTTTCTGTTTTGCAGATGTTACATTGTCCTTGTCAGTCCCTGTAGCATGCACACTGATAGTTACCATCCTGTTAAAGGTTATAAAAGGAGGATGAGACCAGACTACTGGCTTCTGTCTGTGGGGCACCTGCCATCTGTTGCATGTACCCCAAGGGACAGGGGTCAGAGAGATGCTTTGGTGCTGAAGCAGAGCAGACATTGAAAAGCACCACTCAGCTGCTTATTGCACCTGTTAAATTGAATGACATAAGAAAAAAAAATGTGAATATTAAGATTAGGAAATAGTAAAACTTAACATCTATGTACATTTTAAGTATTGCTATGGTACTATAAGTGAAAAGCATATGGACCTGATAAGGAAGGCTCATACCTTTATGGGTAACCCCAGCTGTGTTATGGAATCACATTGGAAGGGACTCACAAGAACCATCGAGTCCAGCTCCTAGACCATCCCAAGACTCACTCACATCATATTACAGCTGGTTTCACAAACAAATTTACAAGCTTAGCTAGAGCTACCTCAGTTTTCACTTGACAGATCAATGAGACAATCTCTTTAATTTGACCTTTCAGCAAGATGCTAAATTACTTGCTTTGCTGCTCTTGTTAGAACCCTACTGGTTTTGTGCCTGTCCTGCTGAAGTTCTTATTGACACCTGCTGCCACGTAAGAACTGGTGTGGTTTTTGGTTTGGGTTGTTGGGGGTCTTTTTGTCTCTAGATTGATGAATAGATTTAAAAATAGGTTTGGGCATGATACAACAGTTTAAAGCCTTAGTCCAGCAATCAGCTGGCAGCCCATGGTGCTGATAAAATTCTTTGCTCTGTGGATCTTATGAGCAGGGTGATTTGCAGGATGAGACCTGCTAGTCTAATTAGCTATCACTGCATAGATGGAATGCTTGAAGTACTAGCTAAGCTAAAATCCCTTTGACCTCAGGGGGATTAAGTGCACTCTGTGTTTCTGTGGGTTCTTTAGCACCTTGTAAATACTGTAGTTTTCATATGGTGCCAGCAGGTAACAGAAGAAAGTAATTGTAGTTTTAAGAGAAAATACTTCTAAAAAAGCTGAAACAGAGCCACTGAAAATATTAATTAGTGTATTACATTGTTCTGCTAACATTCTGAATGTGCATGAGGAAAGATATTGTGTTGTCAGTTCATGAGAGCCAGCCCCAGTGCACCCAAAAAGCTGGGACCAACTTATAGAGGAATCAAAGGTGGTGAAATGGTGATGGCTACCCATGGATGTGTTTAATACAACCTCTTGAGATAGACAAGTCCCTTCCTGGGAGCTGAATAGTCTTTTAAAGTCTCAGATGGGCCTTTTCTCTGGGATTCCATTTTGGTACACAGAGACATTTTTATTTTTCAAGTGGCAGCTAGCCAGCATGGAGAATAGGGAAAAATAAACCAAAATTATAATTTCTCAGACAGCAGAGTGATCTCTATTAAGTCAGGGCTGCAGGTTAGTAGACATTTGTTGTCCTACATTGGAGGGAGGGGAACAAAGTGTCCTCTATGAATGCTGGGAGTATGTGGTCTGCCTTTTGAGACCCTGAGTTTTGTCATGTGGGCACAGTGCTGATCTGGGACTTTTGTTACTCCTTGTTTGACTTTTCAAGACCAAAGTTTTTTAAGCTGTTTGCATTCATATACGGTACTTTCCCCATCAAAGAGGCGAGTAGGGGGCCTTCAATAGTTGCTGAGGGGGCTGTTGCAGCAGAACTTCCTTTCTACTCTGAGTGAGCCACTAAGCATTGCTGTATTAAACCATGACAATAGGGCTGACTGTGCCAGGTCATGTCTGTCAGGCTGTCACCCCTGTGCTGCTCACATGCAGTGACCAGGAAATTGTAACTAAAGCCCTTCTCCCTCAAACCAGCTTTTTTATGAATAATGAGTTGAGTGAACCAGTGTGTGGGAGAAATGAAAAATTGGTGGATGTATCCTTTTAAATTTTACTTTTGTAAAAGTAGTCTTTAGTAATCTTTGCCCCTAGTCACACCAACCCTACCAACTGGTCTTCATTCACTGAAATTTTCTGTAAAAGCTTGATTTGATTAAAAGTTCTATTGACCTTTTGCCTCTTTGTCTCATTTTTTTGTTAGTCAAGAATGTACAGCCAAGAAAGATGGTCTAAAAAAATTAAGGATAGTGAAGTGATAGGCATTAATGATGCAATGAAAAATTTAATGGAGTATTTGGGATGCTCTGCTTTTCAGACAGTGATGCTTTTCAACCCCTTCACATTTTTTTTTCCTGTATGTTTTCCAAATGAGGATATAAAAAAGGTTTTACATTGATTTAGCTGTCATAAACTGAGTGGGCAGATATATAGAAATACTTTTTTAATCTCCTAGAAGATCACTAATGGTTTTTTACTTTCTAAAGATTGTGCCACAGACTACTTACATAGAGGAGCATATATCCCACATTAAATTGCTCATGTTAACTCAGTGCCTTCTTTTCCTCATAAATATGTAAAATCTAAATTTGCATTTCCCTGAATTTCACTCAGTGACTCAGCTACTAATCCTTAATGGATGAAGATGTCCAGCTGGATGCTGTAAGCTTTACAAGCTGAAATGTTCAAATAAATTTTGCATTTAATTTGTGTGAGTTTGGGAAGCAAGTATGGGATCTCACTTCTGTTGTGAAATCATGAGCAGCCGCAGTGTACACTTAGCATGAAATCATCTTTAGTTTGTTACCCTTTAATACAGAAAGAAGTGATGCTTCATAGCCGATGGGACTTGAGGTGGTAATGTTTGTTCTTTATTCCTTCTGCCATGCTTAGAACCCAGTGACGGGGCTGCTTTCAGCCGGGGCGGACCATAAGGATGCCTGGGTACGGGACAACATTTACAGCATCCTGGCCGTGTGGGGGCTGGGAATGGCGTATCGGAAGAATGCAGACCGGGATGAGGATAAAGCCAAAGCCTACGAGCTTGAGCAGGTGCGTCAAGGCTCAACCATAAACCAGTTCCACTGTTTGGGTTTTCTTACTGCAGTGTTTTTGGAGAGTGCATTTCCACTGCTGCTGTGTCTGGAATCTGGCAGGGTTTTCTTGGCTTGGAGTACGCCTTCCAAAGACAGCAACATCCATGCAGTGTGTGGTGTGCAGTATCTGTGGCAACTTTCTGGCAAGGAGGATTTGAAGGACTGGATGGCAGAGAGGCTAACATCTGAATTTAACTGCAAATGAAACAAAAATATGTAGAAGTCAAACTTTATCGGTTGGCTGATTGTTGAAAATTAGGCTTCTGAGAGTTTTGTTTCCCAATTTACAATTACTCTCTCAGATTAAACCTTGAGGTTCCTCGTAAGGTGTGTTATGGTGCAGAAAATCAGGCCTAGGCTGGTTGCAGCAATTTATCTGCCAGACCATTCTTTCCCATAAAGGGAAGCATGCTGTTTAAAGTAGAAGTCTTTGGAATGTTCACGGAGGTTGAACGTGGTGTGTAGGTGTGTTTCATCATAGTGGAGATGGTAATGACCTCCAGACTGATAAGTTCTGTGCTGGAGAATTGGAAGGGGACATAACTCACGCAGTTAAATACTAAAATCTGCAGCTGGGAGTGTGAATATCAGAAATGAGAATGTAAACAGAGGTGGGTTAAATGTGAAGTGAGGGACTGTTGGTGTCCTGATGTTGTTTTAGAGTCACTGGGTAAATTTTTCGCTGCTGTGTCCTTACTTGAATCAGGGAGGTCCATGGTGACAGAATAACCTTAACTCAGTTTGCATGATCATATTTACATTTTGAGGCTATATAATTGGGGTGAAAAGGTAGGGTTGATTATTTAATGCACAATCTTGCACTTCTCTACATTCACACTTACGGTCCTTTCTCTACTGTCACTTGATTTTTGTTGTACTGTATAAAGAGTGGAAGAAGCTCTACAGGTTTTGCGGTCATGTCAATGACCTGAAGTCACCTACCAATGTTCCCTAGATCTGTAAATTCAAAAAAATGTAGTATTAATATTCTTACAAGACTTAGCATTCTTCATACTTCCTTTAGCTCCTTTAGGACTGTGGAAAGTTGTTCCACTGTTTATAGAGGACCTTTGGGAAAAGACTTCTAGATAGGGATGAAGGAATAAAATCTCATCGCTGTATTAAAAAAAAAAAATGCATGCAAAACATTTTGGGCAGATATACATTCTTTTTTACCTTTGGCAGGACATTAGTAGAGGGTGCGAACTTTGCCACTTTTGAATGTTGTTAGAAAGAGCATGAGGCTGAAAATGGCACTGGTATGTTTTGTTCCTGCAGAACGTTGTGAAGCTGATGCGGGGACTCCTGCAGTGCATGATGAGACAGGTAATGCCATAGGATTGAGTTAGTAGATGTATTTACAAAGTGTTCCATGGAAGCATGTAGTTCTTGTGTCTTCTGTGGAGTGTCTTATTTTGTGTGTGTGCAGATGATGGTGTGGGGAGTCTTCTTATAACTCTTGAGCAAAACACTGACCTTGCTTCCACTTCTTGTCCAAGTAACATTTTGAGAATATGCTTGTAGCAAATCAGAGTTTTGCCTTTGCAAACTGATTTTCACCAAGGTGGATGCCTCTAGTTTACATCTGAACTCAACAAGGTAATTTAATCATATTCTTTCCTGTAGAGATGTGGATTTAACTGGAGTCTAATGTCAGAGCTGTGTTTAAGCCCTCTGGTCAATCAAAACTGAGTGAGGTTACAGGATTAAGACCTCAAGATTCTCTTCACCTAAGGAAAATTGTTAATTTCAAAATCATTTGGAGAATTTCTTCCAAAATGTTTCAGATTTGAGATTTGTGATGTTTTTTAGGTAGATAAGGTAGAGAAGTTCAAACGCACTCAGAGTACCAAAGACTGCCTCCATGCCAAGTATAACTCTGCAACTTGTGCCACGGTGGTTGGGGATGACCAGTGGGGGCATCTACAAGTGGATGCAACTTCCCTCTACCTGCTCTTCTTAGCACAGATGACTGCATCAGGTAAGCAGAAGATATTTTTGCCTTTTTTTGCAGCCTTTCTATTCCAGCTCTTATTTTAAAAGGAAAAGAAAAGCAGTAACCAGCTTCAAAGTTCTTTACATTATTATTACTCAAAAGGAAGTCACGTTTCTCTGGGAAAAAAAATAGCCTTACTTGGAATTTCTTGTTTATAGTAATTGGCAGTGTCTGTGCCCTTAATTAAGGTATCAAATACATGAGATATTTAGAATCATGTCAGAGAAGTCTCATGTTTAAAGACTTCATAGGAGACAACCACGTTTCTTCAGAGAGTGGCAACATTGAGTCAGGTGCACTTGTGCCATCAGTGTTTCTTCTCTTACTGGTGCTGAATTATCTTGTGTTCTTCTTAATCATACTCCTCCTGTGAGAATAAGGATGTGTTTCCTTATGTGTTTTTCTGTCCTTGAAGCCCCTTGCAATTGATCCCTGCAGAGCAGGCACCTGGTCATCTTGAAGGTTCCTAGGTAGAGCACTGAGCAGGCAGAGGGCTGGGGAGCTGCAGGAATTGGTATTCACTGTTCTGGAGAGCCAGAGGTGGCTCAGGTGCCTCTGCTTTTTACCCATGGTCTGACTGTGAGGTGGTTTTTGGTTGGTCTTTGAAACAGTCTGTGTTGGTGGGGTTTGAAGTATTTTGTCAGTTGCAAGTATTGAGGCTTCCTGCCTGACATTTGGAAATGAGTTTTTCCTTTGGTTTCAGTGGGCAGGGGTTGGTAGCAAATAAAAGTGTGAAAATCACTGTAGAGTAGCTATTGCAGTTCACAATATAATTATTCTCTTTCCATCTTTTGATCAGGGCTACGTATTATCTTCACCCTTGATGAAGTTACCTTTATCCAAAATCTTGTTTTTTACATAGAAGCTGCCTACAAAGTTGCTGTAAGTAGTTATTTATATGTAAATGATCTGAACACTGCTCAGATCAAGTGTGGGTGGAAAATTATTTATTGCTGGAGATATAAAATAGGGACTTGTTTTTTCCACAAGAAGATATCAGAATCTGTCAGTGCTTTACAGTGCAAGCAGCATCTTTGGAGATGTTGGGAGGGCTGTGGAGGACTTACTGCTGCATGGGTGAGGTATACTTGTTCTATTATAATAATAGGGGGTTTTATTGATAATTAGTCTTATACACCTTTCTAGAAAGGGCAGGTTGTTAGCAAACCAGGTCGAAGGGACATGCACAGGAGGAGGGATAAAGAGCTTTGTGTGTTCTGTGAAGGCAGTGATTTGTGACTGTACACGTGATCTGCTGGGGTTGTACTTTTATGTGCTTCTTTGCAAACATGAGGAGGGTCTCTTGAGACTTGGAGCTCCTTTTTACTTTTTTTTTTTTTTTTGAAGGCAAATAATGAACTAATTTCATGTAGGGGCGGGGATTTGTTGTGGGACACGGGGCAAAATGTTGATTTGTATAAAATTGTGTCATTTTTTCTTGATGATGTTGTTGCAGGATTATGGAATTTGGGAACGTGGTGATAAGACAAACCAAGGAATCCCTGAACTGAACGCGAGCTCTGTAGGGATGGCCAAAGTGAGAATGTTTTCCTGATACCTTCTGCATGGCTGCTGTGTTATACTTAAGGGCTCTGACAAACCTGATCGTTTCCTTTGTGTGGACTTCTTGGCCACTGCAATAGTTAGCTGATTGTATAAGTTTTTTTGTTTAGGTGTGAGTATTTTTTAGTGTGAAATCTTTGCGATAGTGGCTCTTATTGAAGGGCCTCAGCACAGTTGTTCCAGGGATTGCAAGAAAGGTACCAGATTAATTGAACCATGAATCTGACAGATTCAATGAGATACGGTCTTATAAAGTGGCCTCTGGTTTTCTTTTCCCTCCTCCTTAATTCTTCAACCTCAGTGTCGTATGTGTTGTCATGGTAAGATCAAGTCAGATGTAAATTCTAAAAAAGAGCAGAATATCAGTTTAAGAAATTTTTTACAAGTAGTTTAGAGAGAAAAATAAATGAAGATATATTTAAACGAAAGTGGATATTTCTGATTCCCTCATAGCTCAAGGTCACAGACGTACTAAATGAAGCTCAGGCCATAAATGTAAATATGTAATTGACAACTACCTCATTGCATGGTGTCTGAGGGACAGACAGAAGACAAGTATCATTAAGGTTAAAGGTGCATTTGCCTTTCAGCAGGATTTGTTAGATCTTGTGTGCACTCACTGATAAAGAAGGTTATTTTGGAATATAGGGCAGGACAAGCATTTTTTACTAAGTAGGTCAATATTTAGATGATATCTCTCTGGAAAGCCAGCTCCCAGTTTTTTTGTATTGCCTTTAAATTGTAGGAAGGATCACCAGTACATCAGTCCTCTATCCTACTAACTGAAAACCAGAAATAGTTACTTTTTCTAAAATATTGCCAAGCTTCCCTTTAAAGATGAAAAAAACATGTGTGGGGTGAACTGCTGTCTTTTGTAATTTCTTTCAGAGGTTAAGTACAGTTGCTAGGGTGTATACTTGTTTTAAAAGGTATATACTCATTTTGAGTTGTGGTTTGGTTTCCTTGGAAGGCTGCTTTGGAAGCAATTGATGAACTAGATCTTTTTGGAGCTCATGGAGGACACAAATCAGTGATTCATGTTCTTCCTGATGAAGTGGAACACTGCCAGGTAAAAATTAGTCTGCTCTGCTTTACTAGGGAAAAACCTAACACCCTCTCCTCTTTGTTTTTAAATGAAATGTTGATTAACTAAGCCAAGAATGTAATATAATAAGGATGGCTTCAGGCTATGCTGCTCACCCTGTTTCTAGTAGATCATGTCAAACTGAATTGGGTGAAGCATTCTCATTCTAACACAGTTAAAAGTAACTGCACACACTTCTCTGTCAGTTTGCAAATAGTTTAGTCTCATTTGCACTTGACACAGCTTTTGAACTCGGCAAATTGTTTCACATCTCTCTCTGCTGTTCTTGTTTTGCTCAGTCTATTCTGTACTCCATGTTGCCGAGGGCATCCACATCAAAGGAGATTGATGCTGGCCTTCTGTCTATTATTTCTTACCCAGCTTTTGCAGTGGAAGATGTGAACCTTGTTAATGTAACCAAGAGTGAAATCATATCCAAATTGCAGGTAAAGATTTACTTTATTTTTGTTTTCCAAAGAGAGAAGCAAAACCTGTTTCTAAACCAAAAATCCTAATTAAGGGTTGCAAGGTTGGTTCCTCTGTGCATGAAGAGAGGGAGGAAGATTCCTAAGTGACCCATAAAACTCAGCACACACCTTTATGCTGATATTAGTCTATGAGGAAGAAGCATAAGGGGAATTTTCTACAATGTTGTCTGTTTTTACAGGGCCGCTATGGCTGCTGTCGCTTTCTCCGAGATGGTTACAAGACACCCAGAGAGGTACTTCTGATACATATTTATGATGTACATTTTCAGTAAGCACATGGGAAGAAATTTATCTCTTCTTTGTAGACATAATTTGTTTTATTTACATGAAGGGGTGATGTTCTTCATCACTGCTAAGACATCTTATTGGATCTCGGGGTAATCCAGGTACCCACCCTGGAAAGGACACATATTGGAGGGAGGCTAAGGGTTTAAAATCCGTTATTAAAGACAGAACTTAATTCATAATTCTGTAAGAAATTAACCATTAGATGTACTTATGGTATCTAAGATGAGGCGGTATCTCTGAAATATCCCAAAATATCTTTGAACTGAGGCAGAGCCACAATCATTTGGGAGACACTTAGATCCAGAGACTAAGAAGGATTGATTTGTCTAGAGAACCATTAAATTAGTTTGAGAGTGAATGTGACAAAGAAGTCAAGAGACTGCATGGAAACCATTTCTGGTGGGTGTATTGGTTTCTATGTTATAATTTGTATAAAATAGGCTAGCATTATGACTGGAATATAAGTGACTAATTTAGCACTGTGACTAAATAAGTGTGGTTGAATTTTTTAGGATCCAAGCAGGCTGCACTATGATCCTGCTGAGCTCAAGCTCTTTGAGAATATTGAATGTGAGTGGCCAGTATTCTGGACATACTTCCTAATAGATGGAATATTTAATGAGGACAAGATCCAGGTGAGGAAAGAAGACATTGCTTTCAAATTGAAAAACCATTTACCGTCAGTATTTTGTAACTTTGTTCCATGTTTGTTTTGGGTATTATTTAGATACCCCATTAGCATAGTGGAATAGTCTTCAGCCAATTTCATCTTCCTGGGGAGTTCATGAAGTGGTAGAGGCAGCAGGGTTGTGCACACTGGGGCCTGGTTGCCCCTACCGGGTTGAGTGGTTCTATTAGATGGGGTGGTAAACCTGGGCTAAACAGGGTTTATTTTGCTGGTTTTGTCTTATCACCAACCTTGGTGCGCCTTTCACGGTTACTTCAGGATGAGACAAGCTTCTTTTTCCCCAGCCTCTCTGGCTTGGCTGCTGAGAACAAGATTTGTAGTACTTTCAGTCTTTTTGTACATTCAGGGAGATCTGAGATTGGCTTATGTGGGGCAATTTCATTTTCACTAGTTTCCCAAGTAACTTCATGCCATTACTGTGCCAGACGTCCAGTGGTTAGTAGAGCTAAATTGATTGTAGCCCTCCAAAGGTTATGGTGGCACTTGGGGAGTATTTTAAGTCAAAGAGCAGCAAGTAGCCAGGACTAAATACATTCATACCAGAACTTCTGCAGTTTGGTAGCTTGAAAGAAATTAAAAATATATGTGATTTACAATTTCCTAGTATGGAGAGGGATTGGAGATCGCTGAGCTCCTTTAAAAATTGAAATGTCATCAGAAACAATTCAGAGAATTTCAGACCAAAAAGCCCTCTTTCTGTATCAGATGTTAAAAATCAAGTGAAATTTCTCCTGATGCTAGACACATAAAATGTTTTCCTGAACACAGTAAAAGTAGTCTGGTGAAGAGAGAAATGGCATTATTTTGTGAGGGGGAAGGACAGAAAGTTTACTGAAACTTCAGTCCAGCCAATAAAATACCACTTCCTGAAGCAATCTCTAGACCTTAGTTGGATTATCTGGGACAGTATGTACCTGGTTGTGTTGTTTTTTTGCTTTTTTTTTGGTGTGCAGATGGACTGTTCTAGGGCATGGTCAGGGCAATTGCCCTTAGTTTCCACTGTTCAAACATAGTTGAATGAGTCACTTAGACACTCAGGTGAATGTCTAGTCCCCAGTTAGTACTGCAAACAAATGGTTTTGCTAGAAAAATAAGCACCCTGAGGACTCAAAAAAAGTGGAGTGGGACAGGATGTGGGAAAATGTCAGTGTATGTGAACCTATGGGTCCCTTACTTTGAGTAATCCACTGTACTTAAGAACAGCAGAAAAAGGATTTCTGAGGCATATGCTGGTAGTGCTTGAAAAGTTTCCCTCTAAGTAAAAACTTGGACTGGATAGTTAATAAATGGAACAAACTAAGGAATCTGGTAAAAAGAAAATTCATTGCATGTTCTTATCAGTGTGTTATTTCTATTACTAGTATGTTGTCTAATATCACAAGAACAAGAGGATTTGCTGGTCAGTGAACTTAGATATTTTTAAACATTTGAATCTGTTTTAACCTTTCCTTGTGACAAAATTTTAATCAAAATTTTAAGAGAAACTGATTTCCCAATCCTGCAAAATGGAATTCAGCAAGCCACAGACAAATGTTCATGGCATACAGCTAACAATTTATACACCTTACACACTAGCAGTCTGATGTCTGTGTCACTGCACAGTCATCCATTGAAAATTACTTGTAGGGTCTGTTTCAGTGACTTCTTGTGCTGGTTTTGCATTGGAGCCATTCACAGAAGTGGCTTTCTTAGAGAAGCTGCTAGCAGTTTCCTCTGTGTCTGACAAAAAACCTTAGTTTGAGAGCTGCCAGTCTGTTAAACCACTGAGAAAGCTGGACACACCTCTGTGAATACACATGTTAAAGACTAAAAAATCCCGGGAAGCCCCTTTTTCCTTCCAGCCTGAGAGCAGATAGCAAGGCCGGCCTGGCCCCCCATCTCAGCTGGGCCGGGCTGGGCAGGATCTGCCATGGGGCTGAGCCCCATCGGCTGCCTGTGAGGGAGAGGGGAGGCCACTGGCCCCCAGCATGCTGCAGTGAGCCCTGGCCTGGCTGCTGAGATCCTCACTGCCCCCCACTCCAGCCCAGCCGGGGTCTTGTAACCATCTGCAGGCCCCAGGCAAGATATTAACTCTTTCAGTGCACAAATGAAACTTGCAGACCTTCAATCCTTACTCCCATGAGAGAAAAGGACAGAGTGAGAACATGTAGAGGAACAACATGAAGACACCAAAGTCAGTGAAGAAAGAGCCAAGTCCCATATGGGAGGGATAAGGAGATGCCTTGATCTCCCCTCTTTCAGGGGCTGAAATCCTCTTGTAAAGCTATGGAGAAGAATGCAATCGATACATCAGACTCTTTTTCCCTATAAGTCCTTGAAAGTATGTTCAAATTGTAGATATGAGCAAACACCTCTATGCTAAAGTAAGCAAATGTTGAAGTAGCTTTGATCCCATGAGATGTTTGAACAGAGAGAGAGAGAGAGAAGAGTGATGAAGACCCTTTTTCCCTGGGGTCAAAGAAGACTTCTCAGATATGAAGATGATCTCAGAGATAGATAAAGAGAACCTTTGCTCTTGAACAGCTCATCCTTAAAATAGTACCCCATAAGTTGACATGGACCATAAACACAGCTGTTGGAAAAGCTGTAAAAAATGGGAGGGACTTCACAATTGCAGATTTCCAAGCAGCTGCTGTTTATGGAATTTAAAAGTCACAAGAGAAACTGTTTTCTTGTGGATAAGTCTCCATAAACTGACAATAGGGACTCCTCTCCATAAGTGAACTGAAGAAAGACTATTCTAGAAGTGATAAACTGATTGAATTGTTTCTGTACATTGTTAGTGAAAAAAAAAAAAAACAAACTATGTAGGGGGGAGAAGTGTTCTAAAGGTTTTATTCTGATTCTTATTATTTTTTCTTTTAGTTACTGTTAATAAAGTTTTCTTTATACCCTTTTTAAAGTTTTGAGCCTGCTTTGCCTTCCTCCTAATCCTATCTCACAGCAGGAAATGAGTAAGTATATTCTAATGGGTGCATTGGTGCTTGGCCAGCACTAGACCCGCCACACTTCTCAGTAGGAATATATTGAAAGTTTTGTAGCAATGTGTTACAGTTTGAAGGCAAATGTTTGTGTTTGTGATAACACTGAGATGCTGGAACAGTCTCTGATAATTTGAACCCTGTTCTTCCATCAGCAAGTCATCATTCCTCCACTTCTTTTTTTTTCTTTTCTAAGTATATTAAATTTCAGTAAAAAAGTACTGCTCAAAAGTACATTATTGTTTCTGTTTTCCTGATTGTAATGTGACTTCTCACTCTGTTTTAAAAATAATTCCAGGTACAAGAGTACAGAGAGGCTCTGGAAGGAATACTTATAAGAGAGAAGAATGGATTAGTGCTAATGCCTGAACTGTATGCAGTCCCTCCAGAAAAGGTATTGTGAAAATGCAATGTCCACTTCAGTATGCAAAGTAGAGAGAGCAAGAGGAATGTCAGTCTTACAGTTTTTCTGTGTCTGATTAATCTAAACCAACAATAAAAAAGACTGTTGCACATTATTTTAAAAAGTAAGAGACCTCTCACAGCTGCTGCTGAGAAATGGTAAACTTTAGGCTTCCAAATGGTCACATTTTTCACTTGTAAATTGTCTGTGGAAATATCACAGCAGGTCTAAAATTTTACATCCTTAGAGCTAGACATATATTTAAGAAGTGCTGATACTGGCTTAGGAACTGAAACTCAAAGAAGAAATAAAGCATAGACTGTCCTGCCTGTCTAGTCTGTTGATTGATTGTGCTGCCCTTTTCCAGAGCATGTACGGGAGACAGATTTCAAATGGATTAGGGTTTGGGCTGGGATTTTGGGTTGGGTATTTCCTTTTGCCCCACCTTTGCTGTTACTGTTTATCTCATTCTCACGTCGTGACAGAGAAATTCAGATGAGCTTATGTGCTCTTCCATGCTATTTGCCTTTGTATCCCTCCTTGCCAACTTCTTCTCCCACTCCAGACTTCTCAGCCCTCACTCACTAAGGGTGTGGAGCCTCCTGGGTTGGTCTGAGTTGCTCAGCCGACAGCTGATGCCTTGCTCGCAGATCTGAGGTGGAAACTGAATTGCCTTCCTAGTGGGAACAAGCGTGTAAGAGTCCAGAGCCTTCTTGTGAATTTTGATATGATGATAATGATCTGAAAAACATGCCACATCAACAGGGTAGATTTTGTCTGTCTATAAAACAAATATGAAATGGCTGCCTGAAAATGTAATCTGGGTGGGTTTTTGCCCTGCCCTCAATAGATCTATATACTGCAAAATTAAGGCAGCTTTTCTAAATTAGTACGTCTACTCTTGATTTTTCTATTGACCATCCTTGCTAACGCAGGAAAGGTGGAATAATCTTAATATTGGAAAGCACTTTTACTTCAGAAAGCTGGGTAGACATCAGTGAAGTTAAAGTGTCATCTTGGAAGGGGTTGGAAAGCAGACACCCAGTTACCTATGTGGAGTCCAGAGGGAAGGCAGCAAAGGCATGGTGAGAAGAAAGTGGAAGAGCTAATACCAAAGCTATAATTGCATGCAGAGTCCCCATTCATCCTACAGCTTTGAAGGGTGGGAAGAAGTACAAACAGGAAGTATAGTTCTTGTCCCAGAAAATGTGTAGCCTTAGAAGTGAAACCACAACATCTCTAAGTCAGTTGTAAGGGCAGGCTTGAAAGGGTTGATGTTAGACTATATATGTCTGCAAATACTTACATGTTACTGATTGTTCTTCACGACTTTAGGGTAATTTGTCTTGCTTATGTATTTGTTTTCAGGTGGATGAGGAATATGAAAATCCTCACACAGTGAATCGTGTTCCAATGGGAAAGTTGCCTCATCTTTGGGGCCAATCATTGTATGTCCTGAGCTGCCTGTTAGCAGAGGTAATTATTCCTTGCATAGTAGATAAACTTGTATTTCATTTTGTTTGAGATGGCTTGGGCTTTAAGTACAGTTTGGTTGACAGGTAGAGGACAGTGTGTTTTCCAGTAGAAACATGCACATGAACCATGAAAGGCTTACTCTAAGCTTCCAGGACCTTTATATAACCTATAACCTTATATATATATATATATATATATATATATATATATATAGCTAAGCAATTGTCCATTTATAATCAAGCTGAGTAAGTTATCACATGGTCTGGAATATGGTTAGAATAGAGGAGTATGCCCAGGCTGACTTGGCTGTTCCAGAGCCAGGATTTTGGGCCATTTCAACTTTACTAGGGCATTTCTTGCTCTATGGCATAAGGTACATACTAGTCAGATGCATTAAAGTCAGATTAGTTAAAAGAACCACAAATATCTTAGTGGAGCTACAAAAAAAAATCACTTTCTTGGTGAAATTATGTCAGTTGCTGTAACTCTGAAATAGGAATTCTGAATGCAGATTGTGTCAGTCAGAACCATTTTCCTGTTGTTCTCAAACATATTGCAGCCATTGTTTTTATTGAATGTACCACTTAGTGGACAGGGTAGACAAACCATGCTTTAAGTCTTGCTGTCCTGAAAAAATATGAAAATTAGTTAGGATTTATCCTATATGTCAGAAGCCTTTTGCTTAAATTCTGTTTGTTTCCTTATTTTTATTTTCTTTTGTATTTCTTCTAGGGATTTCTTGCTGCAGGTGAAATTGATCCCTTAAACCGGAGATTTTCCACGGGATTTAAACCTGATGTTGTGGTACAAGGTGAGGGAATTCTGTGAACATTCTGTGTGAATTGAATCATGTGGTGGCAAAGTCCCTGTGTACAGGAGAGATGAAAGATGTGTTTAAAAATAATGTGGGGTTTTTTTGCATGGGGCATAGATGCTTTGACAACAGTGTGAGAAGGAGAAACTTTGTTTGCCTAGTTGCCTTTTTCCAGGAGGGAAGATAGGGTTTAAGACACTTAAAAAAATTGTTAAAATTTTAAGACTTGTCTGGAATTGTAGAATGGCAAACTTAATATTGTAGTGAAAAGGAAAATCTTGGCAGCTTCTAGAAAGAACAGGCAGGATTGACAGGAGATGTATTAGGGTTATCAGGTTTTATGCAGCCCCTTTTCAGAGGAACCAGAGAGCACTGAGTGTGGAGGATCCCTGCACACAGAGGTGAGGCAGCCAGAATTACCAGCTTTTGGCTGCTGCAGGGAGTGGCCTCTTCAGTTTGTACAAGAACAGCCAAAACCAGAAATAAAGTAGAGCGCAAACACCAGCAGATCAGGTCTTAAGACTTTTCCAGTGCCTGGACCACACTGAAAGAGCAAGCAGCTCATTTATCAGGAGCAGCCTTTGTCAAGGATCCTTTGACCTGGGCTGGTGTTCGTTTACCCCCTGTTGGTGTAGCATTTCATTATTCTGAAGTGCTTAATTTCCAATAGAAATAGAACTGCTTGCTTTTTTTTAGCATTCTTTGGCAAGTATTCACAATACAAAGAATACTGCATTATTAGTCCCAAATCAATCAGCCACTTACCATGGGCCAATCCTCAAGTAGGACAAGAGATGGGTTCTGGGCCTGGATTGTAAATTCCTCTTATTAGGGAATATTTTTTTCTCCCTACCTCTGCCATTTTGTGTCCTCTGAAATATGTATTGCTATACAAGTGACAGCACTTGTTCCCCAGTGCCTTGGCTGCATTGTTATAGTGTGCTGTGTTAAAAGAACAAAGATTTTCAAGTCATGTTTCCCTTTGTTCTATGGGGGGAAAGCCCTAAAAGAGACTCTCTTCTAAAAGGGACTGTGTGATCCAAACTACTGGTACTCAAATCAGAAGCAACTGATTAAGTCCCCAGGAACCTGCTTTAACCTCAGCAATTCTGACCCTGCTTTGAGCAGGAGGTTTGAGTAGAGACCTCAGAGGACTATTCTGATGACCACTGTCATCCAAAGTGGACAGGAATGGCAAGAAATACTGAGAAACAGAATTAAAATCTGTCAGGTGCCCTATTGCAATCCCTTTTGACTTCATGAATCCATAAATTAAGAAAAAAGTGAGCTCTTCGTGCCTTTTTAGTTAGCTAAGTGCATTTGTTGAGAGGTGACAGTAAAGACAGTTAAAAAGAGTAGAATTTTGGTTTTTACTTGTGTTTTTGTTTTCTGTTACACAGTAACTGTTTTGGCAGAATCTAATCAAATTAAGAATCTGTTGCAAAACCGTGGAATCCATGTTCAGAGCATTGCTGATATCCATCCACTCAGGGTGCAGCCAGCTCGCATCCTTAGCAACCTCTACACCATGCTGGGTAAGTATTTCAACATGGAAGCCTCTCTACTGCCAGGCAAGGTATTTTTTTAAGAAGCCTAACCAATGTAGAACTTCTGTCTTAAATAAGGGACTCAGGTGGAAAAATTACCTTGTTAGAAATGGTGGAGAAAATACAATTTCCCTGTGTCATTGGAGTTAGACAAAAACAGACTCTTCATTTGTCCTCCAGAAACTACTTCCATAAAGAAAGTGGTTTTTGAAAAAAATGCCTGGTAAAACACAGAAGAAAAAAAATGAAGTATTTTTCATTTGAGAAGTCATTTGAGTCTGGAAACTGCGCAGTATGTTTTTTTATTTTCCAAGCAGGCAGTCTGGGAAGTTTTCTGCGCCAAGTCAGGGAAGCTGTCCTGCTATCAGGGTGTCTTTGGACTGTCAGGTTCTTGCTAAAGTTCTTTCCAGCCCAGAGCTGAGATAAGCTGCTGAAACTCTCTGTCTCTGTTGCAAACCAGAAGCCTTTAGGGCTTTTCTAAACACAGGAGTTTAAATACATTCCAGTTTCTCAGCAGTGGCTCTCAAGTCCTGTTTTCCTCAGAGCCTGAATTGACTTAAATAAATGCTCCAAAGCTCTGACTGGTTCTAGTTGTTAAGTCTTTTTATAACTGGTTCTTGATAATCCTTGCTGGAATTATTTGGGTCTTGGTGGAAAGTTTGTTACATGTATTCCTAATTTAACTTAGTTTTATTTCTTCAGGCATGCCAGCAGCTCATGACTCAAAATTGTGGATACTGCTATAAAATAAAATTGAGGTGGGGTGACTCAGCATTGGTAGATTCCTTTTCTGTCTGGACAAGGGGAGCTGTATCCTGCTTCTCTGTCAGTCTGAAGCACATTCCCATGGCAATTTGGTTACAGATAATGCCGAGGCTCCTCATGGGGTGAACATTTTTTTGTTGAGGCCTTTTTTTTTTTAAGTTTTTTTCTTGCTTTAAAGGGGAGCTTTTTTTTTTGAATCATTCAAAGTAAAGGGGCCTCCAGATAAATTTTAGGAACTATGCCCTTTATACGGAGAAATTGTATATGTTGCTTCTGCAAAAGAATCTGGCTCTTCATCTCAAAGCTCTTTAAAAAAAATGAAACATTTGCAGGGCTTTGCTGAAGCTTACATTTATTTTATTATAATTCATAATAGCTTTCTTTCACTAGCAGGAGGTGTGAGTAGGATGATTTGGTACATTGTTTTTAACAGTGTCTTCTTTGGGAATGTTCACAGTCGTATTTTTTCGAGCTGGTGGTTGGTTCTTACGCCTTGTCAGAAAGATTCAAGTCAGCTCCTGGCTGCTGGTGCAAAGGTTGTAGTGTGGATCATTTGCTAATAAGCTCTACTGAGAAAAGTGAAGCTTATTAAAGCCTGATGAAAATATTTTGTTTGTATTTGATGTACTTTGATTTAGCCTGAGGGCATGAGTTTTTAAGGTCCTATATTTGAAACCACTGGAATTTCTGGGTTATGTTGATGGCCTTGTTTTTTGTAATATCACATCTCCTGCCCTTCTTGGTGGGGGAGCTTTGGGTGCTGAGCAATTATTGTAATTATAAGACCAAATCCATGGCCAGTGAAGCCAAAATTTTAATTTTTAATCAGGCCTTTGAAGGACTGATTATCATATTGATGCTTGCTACAAAACCAGTTTGTAGCCTCACACTCTGTTACTGGTCTTCTGCCTTAATGATATTAGTGGAGTAAATTTTCCTGTCTAAAGTGGTTATTTTGGAAAACAACACAGAAGATATTATCTGAGATTCTTTTCTTTCTCTTTCCTTTCCAGGCCGGAACAAGAACATGAAATTAAGTGGCCGACCACACCGACACATAGGAGTGTTGGGCACCTCCAAGCTCTATGTGATAAGAAATCAAATATTTGCTTTTACCCCTCAGGTAAGCATGTAAAGCTGGCAGGAAAATCACTCCTTTCTTAATGGTGAATCATTAGTGAAGCACTTTGCTTTTCCCTGGTGTCATTGTACCTTAGGTAGAATGGGGCTGAAACAGCAGATGTGCTTTATTTTGTAGGGCTTTTAAGAGCATGGGATGATCAGCATGGTAGAACTGCTGATAAATCTCTTTTCCATCATACAGAGTCTGGTTTCTTTGGCTTCTGGCTTAGGAGAACACAGTGAATCAATAGTACAAAGTTGTTACTTATCTCTGCCCACACCAACATTCTAATCAATGAAATAGTTTCTGCAGAAATAGATCACTTAATGTATCTTTTTACCAATTGCTTTGATGAAAAATTTAGTACCACATAAGTGTGCCAATTACTGTAGCCCCTAGGAGGTGAAGGTGTGATCTTTTCATTGGGTTGTTGAAAGGGTAGTGCTGAGAAATGGATGTTCTGTCTTTTTTTTCTCTTCAGTGTGTTTTTTCAATGTTGCCAAAAGTTTGGTTCCTCATAGAATCATTGGCTCCTATTGAATGAAATGCAACATTCAATGCATTTAATGAAATGCAACAAACTTATTTCAACAGAATTCTTCCAGCAGTTGGTACTTGATGGCCAGGGAGTCCCCTGCTCCAAGCATGTACAACTGATGCAGGATAAAGGATGCATCCACCCTTCTAAACAGATGTTTGACTAATGAAATCTTTAAACTCCAGCTGAAGGCATTCAGTGGACTCTGTAGAAGGCTTCTGTACTGCTTCATAATGCCCAAACAAATCAGATTTACTGCAAAAAAAGTAGATTCTTTCTCATTCTTCCCCATGTCAATTGATCAGAAGCAGTTTTATAAAATATTAGTTGTTGTGTTACTTCCCTGTACCAATTTTCACTTTTGCAAATAAGGGGAAAATTCCTCAGAGATGTGATTTTTTTCAAAATACCTCTTAGTTCACATCTTACTATGTAAGTATTCCTGCTAAAATCTTGTCAAGTATCAAATAAGGGCATTCCAAAATGGCATTTATCTTTACATTAGCAACACAGTGACAGTTCTGCTAATTCCATATTTTTCTAAAACCTCCAGAACATTTTCCATTGTACTTTGAAGCCAGACACTTCCCCTGACTTTTTTTTTTGAGGTGGATGGAGTTAATATTTAATGTCACCTTCCTAAGTTTAGCAATTAAATCATCTTGTTGATCTTGACTAGTGTCCACAAATTTTGTCATTTTGTCATTTGTATGTCATTCTCTTTTCTAATGAAAACATTGATTAGGTGTGGGGCAAAGGCTAACTTCATTCAGATACAGTAATTCTGAAAAAGTGGTTAATAACTACCTTCTGAGAACAATTTTAAAAGTACTTCTGCTTCCTAGGAAGTCAGATCAGCTTACTAGTGTGAAAATTTGCAGAAGCTGGCAGGTGTCAGCCATTTTCTTATACTTATCTGGTTGCTCCAAAGAAGGAAAGTGGACTGATCTGTTGAGATTGGTTATTGACCATCTTACTTTATCATTTTGTAATTATCTTGTCTGTCTAAAATTGGCTTTGTTTTCCTTTGCTTCCACGCACTGGAATTGGCCTGGAATTGGCCATTTTTAAATGGCTCTTCCTTTTTAAAGATGGGCAGTGTGTTTTCTTGTCTCTGGAATTCTGGGACTTGTTCTTCCTGAATTACCAAAGCTAACTGTGAGTGGCTCAAGGATTGTTTTGGCTAGTTCCTGATTCCTTCTGTGAAAAAATTTCTCTGGACTTTGTCAGCTTGAACTTCCATCTTCTTTATGCACTTACCCCTCTGCAAGGCTTATGGGCGTCCTTAACTTTTGTTGTGGCTGCTTTGACATACTTTCCATTATTCGTCCAGCTTCTTTGGTTCCAGTTCCTGAAGTAGCCACAATTGTCTCTCACTGTGGTGCTTTGCTTCCTGCTGCAGTGGGAGCAGCACTTTGCCGTTGCACATTTCATGTACCCTTTTTCCTCAGTAACTGCCAGCCTTTCTGTATTCTGCCTGACTTTTGGATGGTTCCCGAGAGACATACAGTTACTGGCTCCCAGTCCCCAGTGTGCACTTAAGTCTGTTTATTTGTTTTGTTACTATTCTTAATATTTTTTCCACATTTAGAGTACTTCCATCTTCTAGATCATAGGTCAGTGTAATTGGTCATTGGGAAGATTCTGCTTCATGACTGTGAGTGCCTAGATTTTGTTTGTACAGGATATTTTGATGGTCAGTCTACAGGCATATGGAAATGGACTCTTGCACAACAATGGATTTCTTTGTCACAGTCTGAGGCCTTGTTAGGTTAATTCAGGTAATTTTTGTTGTGGTCAGGAGTAGCTCATATGGCTTTTGTGAATGATTTAAGGGAAGAAACAAAAAAAAAAAAAAAAAAAAGGAAAGCACTAACAACTACCCCTATGTTATGTTTTTCTCTTCTCTAGTTTACTGACCAGCATCACTTCTATCTGGCTTTAGACAATCAGATGATTGTAGAGATGCTCAAGACAGAGCTGGCTTACCTCACTTCTTGCTGGAGGATGACAGGGAGACCAACCTTGACATTTCCCATCACCCACACAATGCTTGGTAAACTTATTTTTCTGTTTCAAGCAGAGTAGATTATTGCAGGAGAACAGGATGGAGGTTGGTTTGAGAGGAGACAGGTAGCAGGACTTGTAACATCAGAAGTACAGTTTAGTTTTCTCATGTGTATGCTGAATTTGGGTTACATGGTAATATTTAATTTTGGTTTTACTCCCTCTTGATATGCTTCCATCATCGACCATCTTCATGCTATCTCTGTCTAAAGAAATTTTATAGAAATCCCATTGGAACTTGTCCTGTGGGAGTTGGTGTTTTTGTCTTTAGAACTTATCTAGGGGTTGTGTTTTGTTTGCTTGTTTGTCGGGGATTTTTGAATAAGCTAGTATTGATAGCAGTTGTGGGTTCTGCTTTAAATTTACCTGATTTACATAGTAGACAACACCCAGTAATTCACTGTATTTGGATGTGATAATTTGAGAATGTGTTGAAGAGCTTCAATTCTTCCATTATTTTTTTTTAGTTGATGATGGCACTGACATTCATCCAGCAGTTCTTGCCACAATAAGAAAATTAGAAGATGGTTATTTTGGAGGTGCAAGGTAATGTCAGAATTGCCAAATTATTATCTCTATGGTTTTTAAAATGAAATCCTGTAAAAGTCTCAGTTTTGAACTTGTGATAGTGCACAGACTTTGTACTAGAATTCTGCAGAGAAGGAAGTTTCAGCTTTAATTATTACGTGGCAATCAAATGGTAGCTGGGCCTCAGGTGCAATGGAAAAGATCTGTCTCCCAAAAAGTGCACCATCTCTGACTGCCATTAATGGATAAAGAAAACAAACATCAAATCTTTGGAAATATAAAATCTTGAAATATGAATCTGGCTGGGCTTCTGTTATTAAAAAGTAAATTAATTTTGCAGTTACTGGATATGTTTTAAACATTGATTGCATGTAGTACTTGTAAGCTGGAGTGTTCCTTTCATCTGTGTGTAAAATATGATGCCACAGTATCTCCCTATTCTTTTTCTACTTTCCCTCTCAATCAGTATCTTCCTTTGACAATCAAACATTGTCATGGCTTAACTCCAATTAACAACTCAGCCCACATGGCCACTCACCCTCACTCCCCTTAGTGGGACTGGGGAGAGAATTGGAAGAATACAAGTGAGAAAATTTGTAAGTTATGATAGAGTTAGTAAATGGAGCAAAAACCACATATGCAGGCAAAGCAAAATACGAAATTCATTCACTACTTTCCATGGGCAGGCAGTTCAGCCATCTTCAGGAAAGCTGTCCTCCATCAAATGTAGCTGTGGCTTGGGATGACAAACTTCTGTATCCCTGAGGATTTTCCCCTTCATCCTTCTTCCCCCAGCTTTATATGCTGAGCATGACACCCTATGGTATGGAATGTCCCTGTGGTCAGCAGGGGTCAGCTGTGTCCCCTCCCAGCTCCTTGTGCACCCCCAGCCTGTGGAGTGAGGTGGGAAGCAGAAAAGGCTGGGATGCTGTGCAAGCCCTGCTTAGCAGTAACTAATACATCCCTGTATTATCAGCACTGTTTCCAGCACAAATCCAGAGCATAGCCCCATCATTAACTCTTATCCTAAAGTCAGCACAGATGGTTTAGCAGCCTCCAGTTCTGTGAAAAGACACATTCATGGGGCCTTTTCAGCCCCAGTTTCTTATGCATTATCTTTGGAGCTCAGGTCTTTGTTCAGAGTCTCTCTTCATACAGACATACAACACCCTGCATAATTAGGCTTTGAGTTAGGCCTTTTACTATAGCACAGTTAAAATCAATTACTACCTAGAGCAGTAAGTACCCAGCTGGATCTGCAACTGTTTTTTCCTTTTTTATTTTTCAGTGTCAGTTTCTGTTGCTTTATAGTTGCCAAAGGTGAACAGTAGGTTTCATGAATTTTGGAGGAGGTGTTGAAAGCTAAGTGAGCATTAATCAGTATCAGAATGGTGGACGTTAATGCTCTTTGGCATGTGTCCCCCTTTTTCAGGGTGAAGATAGGCAAGCTATCAGAATTTCTTACCACTTCTTTTCATACTTATCTGAGCTTCCTGGATCCAGATTGTGACCTAAAACTGTTTGATGACCGTAACGACGACTGTAATAGCCCTGACAGTGAATATGGAGACTACCCAGCAGATTTCTGTGAAAAAGGTAGTATTTTTTCACTTGGTATTTTTTTCTCTGTCAAGTTCTATCAGCAGAGCTTGGGTTTGCCCACAGTGCAGAGTCTGTTCTGTGCACAGCTGATGGTCATTTTGCTTTCTCTGCATCCACCTGAGAGCAGGACAAGCATGACTTAGTTTGGAGAATGAATTCATGTGTGTTCTTCTTGCATTTATAGTATGGCATTGGCTGGCAACTGCAACAGCAAAGCTGGGTCTGGAGAGTCAGCAGGTGGGGAGGTGTGGAAGGGGTTAGAGGGAAAAGGACTGTGAAGAGTCGTGGACAAGAGCTTGTGTGGAAGAGATGATAGAATCTTAGAATCATGCAAGTTGGAAGAGACTTTTACAATCATCAAGTCCAGCTGTGTTCTATGATCTACCAGCAAAATAAACCCCCTTTTGATTCCTTTCAAAGGAAAGCTAGCTTCTAGCTTCTAAATCTGTTTCCAAAACAGTGTCAAAAATGTTTTTTTCTTTTGTTTCTATTTTTTTGGCTTTAAAAAAATCTCTTCCTTACACTATTGTTGCATATTTGAGTGCCCTTATAAATAAGCAATAATACAGTGGTGTGTTTTAATAAGAAAGTGATGATGATAAATAGTGATTTTTACTTTTAAGAAACCTTTTTTTTTAATGTATGTTACACTAGATAGCCAGGATGAGCTGGATCAGTACATAAATGATGTCCTGCAGAGCACAGCCCTGAAGTCATACCTGCCTCCAACTTCAAAGACAACGACTGAACCACCTGTGTTCAGTGCAAACCATTCCACAGAAGAGATACTGTCAATAATGGCCAAGACAAAGGGCTTGGAAGTTCCAGGTATTTCTCCCTATTGTTTATTTAGTGATAATAATTTAAAAAACCTGGTTTGGCTGCTACAAGGGGTAAGTTCAAGTATTTAAAAATTATACCTTTTGACATACGTGTACCACTAGTTCTTTCTGTATGTAACAATGACTAAAGCTATTCCTGTCATGTTCCCACAGTATCCTGTGTAATGGTGTATACACAGAAAACCTGCAATAAAATGTAACATTTAATCAAACTTAATATTATGGAAGCTGCTACAGCTACTTAGTTGGATAGAATTTTAGAACCCAAATCAGTTAATTAATTGTTTTGTCTTTGCTTGTATGAAGGCAAACAAAACATACTTTTTAATTTTAATAAAGTTGCTTTCAAATTAAATGTTTCAATACAAGAAAAACATAAATATTCACATGTATTTTCTATATTTGTTAGAACAAATCGAGTAGAGAGGGAGAACAGTCTTTCTAATTATACTACATTTCTGATAGCCTGTTTGGAGGATATACACCAAAATAAGACTCTGGCTGAATTTGTAAATAGATTCCAACATATGCATTGTTTTATATGTAGATATGTAGTATTCAACACCCTGGTCAATGGAAGACTTCCCTTTACTTCAGTGTAAATTAATAGCTTCCAAGCTTTTCTGTTTGTTTTTTCTAACATCTTTCATGTGCCACATCATCTGTTCCTCCATTGAATTCAGCATATGAAGTTAACAGAGCATTAACCTGCGTTTAGCATTATAACTTTAATTATGAAATCTTACCAGTTAGGCCATTTTCTCCACTTATTTCTGGTTGAAATGTTTAAAACACTTGGCAGGGTCAGGTCATTGGGCTGCAGGATTTCAGAGTCACGGGTCAAATAAGAGGTCTCAGTTGATCATGTAGCCCCTGAGCCTCTGACATGCTGATATCAGAAGCCCTCAGAGCAAACCTGCAAGGAGATAAGGTTCAGAACATGAGCTTGTCTCACTTCCAAGCACAGTATCTCAAAAGCACTGCCTCTGGTATTTTGACTCTTGGAGGTATTTTTGTTGTTTTTACCTAGTCAAGCTGCTTCATGTGGGTGTTTTTGATTTTCATGTTACTGAAACAGCCTTTCTTTTTCTTTCTGTTCTGGTGACTTTGCTTTTCAGCCGTGTCTATGTCTCTTCCCACTAAAGTTCTGAACACACACCGGAAATCTCTGAATCTTGTTGATAATCCTCATTTCTTTGGGACAAAGGTAAGGTGTGGGAATTTTGATGCTGTTTGTGGTTTTAGGATGCAACACAAGCCTTTTCTCATGTTTTCCTTCCAAACCCTGTGCCAGGTCTCATTTTTCTTCACTGACAAGCCGTTCTGTCCAAGGCACTCCCTTGTTTTGGAAATTATTTTTTTGGCTGGATGAAAGTTTTTTAGTCAAATAGACACTATCAAGTGGAAAGTTTTTAATTGAATGTGCAACACAGAAAAGAACATAATGATTGCTTTATTTTTAAAAGCCAAAAGTTAAGTCATTGTCTGTAGTTCTAGCTGAACACAAAGGGGAGAACAAGATGTTCGCAGGATTTAGAGATGTTTTCCAAGAAATGCTACTTATAGTATCATCTGGGCAAGAGGGAATGTGTCAATGTCCTTAAGGACCAGCCAAATCCCACCTCAAGGCATGAAGATGGGGTTGTGCTGGGCACTTGTTTTGTCTTGGTATATGTGACCAGCTGCTGAGAATGGCACAAAGAGGTTGTACCAGCCTCCTGAAGGATTCTGTTCTGCACAAGGCTCTGTTTGTGGAGATGATATTTTAGGATTATATGAACTGCTGAACAGCTTGTTAAACAAAACTTCTTTTCATCCAAGAATTCACCATAAGATGGCATAATCTGATTAGTTATCATTTTACTTTCATTTTACTTGCAAAACTTATAATGGCAATATTTGCATTCACAAAGTGCCATATATACAGGTTAGAGATGGAACTCAAAAAGCTCTAAATAATGTCAACAAAAAAAAGGATAGTATCTCTTTGCTTTTCTCTTTACAACTAACTTAAGATAACAGGAAAAGTATGCAGATAAAATTATGCAGTATCCAGATTTCTTTGTTTTGTCAAAAAAAAAAAAAAAAAATAGACACAAGGTTCCATTCTAGGGGTTGTGTTTCTTGGGGTTAGTCTCCTTTCTGTGCCTGCAGTACCTGGCAAGAACTAAGTGATGTGTCTGTATTTCAAGTGCAGAGCTTTGTTGCAAGTCTGTTGTGATTTTTTTAATGGAGAGTTTGAAGTTACAGGAAGTAGCAGATCTATTTTTTCAAGGTCATGTCTTTGTGATTTTTCATCCATCTTTGTTATCAGGACCATGAAAATATTTTGCACTTACCTAAAGATGCTCATGGTGATTTGGATTGCAGGAAGCTTGTTGATCAGCTGAAGGAATGTCCAACACTCCATGATCAAGCAGATATCTTGTATATCTTGCATATACTCAAGTAAGTTGCCTTAGTATGAATTTCATTATCTTTAAGTTTGGTCACAGCTATCTGATTTTCTTTTGCAAAAGGTTTCCACTGTTCAGGTTGTGTTTTGAGGGGACAGTGGAAATATTTTGCGCTTTTACAAAGATATTTTCAGTTAGTTTGATTACAGGAATTATTTGGATACAAAAGAAGACTTGTGCAAATTCTAGAATTGACTGGCACACAGTTTCAAATACATAAAGTCTCCAGGGCTCACAAATTAGACGCACAAATCCTTTTCATGAATGAGAACACACCCTACTATATTTGTGGCATTCTATTTGAAGTTCACAAAGATTTAGTGTTAATTTCATACACAAGAATGAAGGTGGAGGGAAAATTGATCTTGTCATTTTCTAACCAAAGGCAAAATGCGATTTTGATGAGTGTTCACTATTTTTCCTCTAATCCCTTTGCATGTTTAAGTATACAACTGGCTAAAATTTGGTACTTTTTAATTCTTGGAAGCAGTCTGAACCCATCTGCTGGAGTTAGTAAACACCTGCTATTTAAATTGATTTGATGGGAACAAAATGCAAATAGAAACAACAGAATCATCTTCTGAAGTGTGTTTATTGAGGTTGGTTTTTTTTCCTGTGCAGGAGAATACTGCTGGAACCTGTCAGGTAGTTAGCGTTTGGTGCAAAGACAAGTATGTGTTAATCACAGATGGTCTTCCCTACTGCTACAAAGACTGCATTTTTGTTTATTTTAGTCAGTCTTCTGTGTAGACATCTTCTTTGATCTTCTTGATTTCCCAAGCAAAATGTTTAGCATCCTCTCTTAAAGAGTAAAGGAAATCCTATTAAAAATATGTTTTGTTGTTTAACTGCATGTAACACCAGTAATTTCACCAAGGGAGACTCTGTTGGCAGGCAGGTGGACCTCTGGTGGACTCTCTTAGCAGGACTTGAAAAGTCATTCTGTGACAGTTCAAAACATTGCCAAAGAGAAGCCATAGTGCAGTGAATTTCAAAAGCAGGAGAGGAACAGAAATCTCCTTTGTTTTTTTCAATAATGATATAAGCAACACAGAAGTTTAGTTAATAGCTAAGAAAGATGAATGGCTAAAAAAATCCCCCTGAAGGATCTGGAAAATGGGTGTAGTCTTCAGCAGCACTGAAGATATTGTTGAATTCTGCTCTGAAAAAGCACTCATGGAGTGTTCCTCCAGCAAACTGTCCGTGTGAATGCTCAATTTAAAGTCTAGAAGGAAATCCTTCAGGTGGTTCCTTTTCAAGTTGCTGGCTCACAGCTGAGTGAGTGCTCTAGTGTGAAAGTTCCTGGTATCAAGAGGATTTTATCCACATATAGTCAATCTGTGGTGAAGGCACAGATGTTCCATTTGGTATTTAATTCTGTCACCAACATGAGCAAGGCAGTCAAAATCCGACTGTGTGAAAAAGTTTATCATTGTGCCTGATGACAATTACCTCCTGTTTGTTTTGTGGCAGAGGTGCTGACTGGGACACAAAGCTGGATGGACAGTATGGTGTCACTGTTCACTGCCTCCTCAATGAGCTCTACAGAAAGGCAGGCCTCAATCAGGAATGGGGCTTAATCCGTTACATTTCTGGCATACTCAAAAAGAGAGTTGAGGTCCTGGCTGAGGTATGAAATACAAATAATCCTGGTTCAGTTTCCTGCCTGGGAACCGAGATAAAACTACCAGTTTGCTGTTGGGGTTTGTGCTTGCTTCTTCTGGTTTTACTTTACAACAATACATAGTGCAGCATTTTAAATTAAATATTGGTGGTTTTTCTGATCTAGAGTCTTACTACATCTTTATCTTTCATCTGTACTGCAAACTCTGCTAATGTTGGCATGGACTGAGAATGTCACACTGTAAATAGTTGTGAAGGCCTCACTACATCTCTGTTAATTGGAGAAGCTTAATTGTGTGCTTTGAAAGCTGCAGTGGTCACTTGTAATTGTCTATTGCTGTTGTGATGGTATGAACACTTTTGGAGCACTGCTATTCAGTGTGATGACACAAAAGCATGTTCTGCCCATTTCCATCCCCTTGGGTCAACAGTCTGCCTTGTGAATGGATGTTTGGAACCATTTAAATACCCATGTCTGTTAAGTGGTAACAAGAAAAATCTACTGTTAAGAGTACAGACATGATCATTACAAAAAGGTTTCCTCTCAAGTATTCCAGAAGTATTTGTTTAATTTTCTAGTAATCCCCTGCATATTTCTGAGGAGCTCTTTCTGTAATTCCTGGCTATTTTCTGGGCTCTCTGTCACATCTGGGATGCCTTATTTTAGTGACAGCCCTGTCTGTGGAGAGCAGTATGTGATAATCACTGTGTGTGGTACTTCATTAAGCACAGAACTTTTTGCCTTCTCAAGAAACAATGGACGAGCAGTACAGACATGCTCACAAAAAGCCATGAATTTTAACTTGAGAAGGTATTGACAAAGAACTAGGGAGAAGCAGAATAGAGATGATCTGTTTTCTTCCATGTTAAGGGAGTGCAAATAGACTCTTCAGAATCAGAGGAATACTGCTCTGTGATGTTTTTTGATTCAGGATACTAAAAACAGGTAAACTGAACACCCACTTTTAAAGGAGGTCAATATAAAAGAGTAAACATTGTGGTACTGTGGAAAGTACCTATTTCAGACTGTACCAGGAATGTGATGCAGTATGCTGAGTGTTTGTTTTAGGAGATATATTAGTACACAGGATTTTTTAACTAATGCTGCCGAACTTTTCATTGATTAAAAATTTGATTGTCTTAAATAAAGAACAAAACTTTATTATATGATAAAGGATGAAAGCCTTTATTGATCTGCCAGCCCCACTAGAGTTCCTAATCTAATCACTATGCTGCTGGTTTCACTGAGCAGGGAAACAGGCTACTTTCAAACTCTCATAGCCCTGTTGACCTCAGGAGATCTTTGGAAACTATTTAACAGCATTCTGCTGGATTTGCGTAATGTCTGGTAATTAATAGAAATGCATTTAAAAATTGCTAAATAAACAGAATTAATGTAATTTGGTGAATTAAAACCTTATCACTTCCACATGACACAGAGAAAGGTCTCTTGCTTTTTGTCCTCTTATGATAGGCATGCACAGACCTTCTGTCACACCACAAGCAACTTACAGTGGGCCTGCCACCAGAACCCCGTGAGAAAATCATTACCACGTAAGTTTGAGCTCTGCCTCGGGCACAGGCCGCCCTTCGTCTTCCTGCTGGTACCATTCTGCTGCTATTATTTTCTTTTAAACCTTACTCCTTGCCCTCAAAGGGATTTGCACCCAGAGTAGAATTGGATGCAGTTCAATGTCTTTGTTCTGGGTGATTTGATCCCAGTGCTTGTTTAAGAATTTAATAGCTGGTTGTGCTGAGTCACTACTACCTGTGGTTTGACTTCTTGCAGCCCACTGCCCCCTGAGGAGCTCACAGATCTCATTTATGAAGCCAGTGGCCAAGACATCAGTATTGCAGTCCTGACACAGGTATGCAGCCTGTGCCCAGGACTGTGCCCAGTGCTGTGCCAGTGTTTGCTCTGTGACAGGGAAAGCCATGATGACCCACTCTGACAGGTGCCTTTACGAATTTCTCCTTACAGGAGATAATTATGTACTTGGCAATGTACGTCCGGTCACAGCCCAGTCTTTTTGTGGAGATGCTCAGGCTCCGCATTGGTCTGATAATCCAGGTGATGGCCACAGAGCTGGCACGAAGTCTGAAATGCTCAGGTAGGAAGCAGTTTCATTGTAAGGGTACTTATGGTATAATTTTTGCTTCACCCTTCATGGTTGATGTTTTCATTTATGTGTGTTAAATCCTTTTATTAACCTCTTAGTTCATATGTGCAGTAGTTACAAACCTTGAAGATCACTTTTTTTTTTTTTACATAATGAAAAATTTCTCTCCCCTCAGCACCCAGTTATTCAAAGAATATCAGAGGATATTCTTTATGGAATAACTCTGTCTCTGGAATTTAGATCCACACGTCATCTGCTGTTGGGAGATGGCTGTCATATCTTTCCAAGTGATCTTGTTCTATGAGAGAGCAACTGCTTTCTCAGCATGAGCTTCAGTGAAATTTTGCACAAGCTAGGACACAATAAAGATTAATGCAAGGAGTGTTATTTCCATGGAGTGTTTGTTGTTTAGTCCTGAAATACATTTTCTATGAAACGTAACAGCATATTAATTTTTTTAAAGGAAGGGCTAGCGAAAGAGTTAAATGTGATTGGACTTCATTCACAGTTTCCTTAGCTGGCTGTATAGCTCGTTGTCTTCCCAGTGGCATTTGTCATTCTGTTTTGTTTTATTTTGTTTAACTAGGTGAAGAAGCTTCAGAGAGCTTGATGAATCTAAGCCCCTTTGATATGAAAAGTCTCCTGCATCATATTCTCAGTGGGAAAGAGTTTGGAGTGGAAAGAAGCTGTAAGTTGTCACTTTTATATGTTAAGTTAGATTGTCTTATAAGACATATAAAATCTATTTTATAGATTTTTAAAAATAGATTTAGATTTTTAAAAATAAA
Organism: Taeniopygia guttata; assembly: GCF_048771995.1. Lineage (NCBI taxonomy): Eukaryota > Metazoa > Chordata > Aves > Passeriformes > Estrildidae > Taeniopygia > Taeniopygia guttata. The sequence goes on along the minus strand of NC_133024.1, from coordinate 100,246,586 downwards.
TTTATATTCTTTCTGCATATAAAATAAAGCTATAGGTAATGTATTAATCATGGGTGACCAGTACATGTGTATGTCTGCTGTGAAATTAGCAAAATACATATGGTGGATGCTATCCTGCACTGAAATAAGATTGTATCAAGTTTTCAGTGATATGAAGGCAAACTTTTAAAATGAAGAAATTTTATTGAACCAGAACAAAAGCTATTAAAAGGTCATATCTAAACTGCCTTCAAGAAGCATGTCTTTAATGCTCACATATACCTGACTGGCACATCAGCTATCTCCTGGGTTCCTCTGTAGACCCTCAGAGACTTGTTGAAATTCTGACTAAATTTACAATTGCTCACTCTCTTGGAAAATCAGTTTCTGATATCCAAGAACGGATTTAGGCCCCTTACTTGATACACTCATATGTGAAATCTTGATGTGATTCTGTGAAAGGATGCTGTCACATTTGTGTTTAACTTCTTAGAAAGAATTTAATCTATTTTTCTACCCCTAGAATGTTAAAAATGTCCATTTGCTTTTTTAGTGCGGCCTGTAGATTCTTCTTCATCCAGCCCTGCAATTTCTATTCATGAGATGGGGCATTCTGGAGCAACCAAAACAGAAAGAAGTGGTATTACTAAATTGAAGAGTGAGATGAAGCAGGTGAGGGTTTTCTGTCAATGCTCATCAGAAAGTACAGCTGTTCAGGAACTGTGGTATGTTAGGTTTTATTCTTGCTAAATAACAGAAATTTCTGAAGTTGCTTTGATTTTAAAACTTATCACTAAATACAAGGCAGTTAAGGAATGTTTCCTGCAAAAATGCTCTTCCTCTTTTGTTCTTGTTTCACATGCTGAATGTAGAATAACTTGAACAAACTGTAATGTATTCGTGGTGTCCACTGTAAAAACAGCTCTTCTATCATGTTTGAGGAAATGTCAGATGCTTTTCTTCACAGAGAATTTTTATGCAGTGTTTGATCTTGTACGTGGCCCAAGTTGCAAAACTGGACCACATGCCTTTTGGAAAAGATACAGGTGGAAAAGGAATCTTGTTTTGTTTTCTTCCAGTTCTGTTTCTTCAGGAATAGAGGATGATTACTGCTAGAATTTATACATATATATTCAACTTCAGTGCTTTAAATTATACTTTATCTGAGTGTATGGAGAGATTACAGAAAACACAACCAAAATACTCTGAATGAATGTGACTAATGGTTTTATTATGAGTGATTTGATTTCTCTATTTTGTGTCTCTATTAGTATTTTTTTTTTCATTAAATAAATAGGAAGGTAGTGGTCAACTAAAATACATTTGTGAGAAAGAGTCTATTTTTCCTCATGGGTTATTCAAATTAGAGAGAGAAGGCTCCAAAAGACCTTATTGCAGCCTTGCAATATATAAAGGAGGCTTAAAGGAAAGATGAAGAGATGCTTTTTGCCAAGGCCTGTAGTGACAGGATAAGGAGCAACAGTTTTAAACTGAAAGGATGGGTTTAGATTAGATGCAAAGACACTTTTTTATGATGAAGGGGGAGAGGCAATGGAACAGGTTGCCCAGTGAAGTTGTGGATGCACTCTCCCTGGAAATGTATAAGGTCAGATTGGATGGGGCTTTGAGCAGCCTCATCTAAGGAAATATTTTATGTTTTCCATTGATTGATGAAACAGATTAAATAAGCCTTCAGAAAGGAGTAGCATTTTTCCATGGTGTTAACATGAAGCATTTGCTGGTGGCAGTAAAGATCAGTTAATGATTCTTCATGGGACATGGTCAGGCAGGGAACCAGAGACCCCAGACCTGGTTGCTGTGTTTGAGCTGTGCCACTGCCAGAGCACCATCGTGGATGTGGGGGAGGCTGTGAAGGTGCTGCCGACTGTGCTGCTCTGGCCCTGAGCTGGCCTTGGAGGTCAGTCCGAGCAGGGCTCCCAGTCAAACGGGGTGTCTGGATTGAGGGCCTTTCCAGGAAGGAGGAGGGACAAGGCACTAGATGGCAGCATTATTTTGTTTGAAATACAGAGGTGGGCCTGAGCTGGAACACTTGGACCTCTCTTGACATTAGAAACATAGTTCCTTTGTTGCTTTCACATTCCACAGAAACTTGGTATTTTGCACAGAGGAGGAGTTGGCTGGGTTTATTTTTGTACCCCCCCCCGCCCCACCCCACTTTGCCTTTCCTGCTGCTTTCTGCCACATCTCACTGCATTCTCTGAATAATTGACTAGCAGCTAATGTTGTGTCAACCTTGGCAGGGGGTTGGGTGGGGTGGTGCAAATACACTTTGTTGTTATAAGGAATATTTCAAGCACTTGTACTAACATCTCTGGATGTGTTGTGCAACTGCAGCTCCCTCTTTTGTGACTGTTCTTTCTTCAGTCAGAACCATTAACACTGAATGTGAAGGCATGGCTTGGGGTGGGCAGTTAGAGAAAAGTGCTTGAAGTCTGAGGTGTTGCATCCACATTTCAGCAAAAAAATTGCCTTGCAGCTTTTTGTTTACTGCTGCCCATCCAGTTGGCAGCCTGCCGTCTCTCCAGCAAGATGACCTTCTCATGCAAAGAGAAGCTGGTGGCATGACAACAAATGGGGAATGGAAGTAGGGAGCTCTGCTTGCATCTTAAACTGGTGATTTGTGCTGGCCACGCTGGGAGCTCCATGGATGGCGTGGGCTGCCAAACAGGCTCCTGGCATGGCGGGCTCTGCCTCATGAGGACCCTGGGAATCAGCAGCAGCTGCCCTGGTATCAGTTGAAGTGCAACACTTCAAGAGGCCAGGGGTTGCTGCAGTTTTTCCCTGAGTATTTGAGGTTATTCCATATTTCTTGTCTTTGCACCTGGGTGTTACCTAACCTTGTCTGTGTTCTGTTCTCCTGGCTGTCTGACGCTGGTGTCTGGTTTTGTTTTGTAGTTCTTGCATGCGGGTCACTCCATGTCCAGCAACATGTTTGCTTCCACGGTAAAACACTCTCTGTAGCTGTGCGCCTGCTTTCACTCTGTGTGTGTGTAAGGGTCTTGGTTCTAGACACCTCCTCTGTCTTCTCCTGCCTAAAACCTTGTTTTCAAACCCTACCTCTTTGTCTTGTCTCCACTGGGAACCAATTCTTATTAGTAATGTTCTAATAGAAGTTGAGTCTCACATTTAGATCCACTTAGTTCTTCTGAAGCTTAAGCAGTTGTAGCAGATAAAGTACTATAGCAGATTTAGCTACTTGGTAGTGGATTGTTACAGGTGTCTTCAGCATGTAAAAGTAATGCTGACAGCCTCTGGACAGTGAGGAACCCAGAATAGCTTCAAGTTGCTGAGATAGGGGTTGCATGAGTATCTCTTCAAGAAGTCATCTTCTTTCAAGGAAGAGAACTGTAGCTCTTCTTAAGCTTTCACTGTCTGCATCTTCAGACTTACTGTCAGTGGTACACCTCCCAAATGCCCTAAAAACACAGCTACAGAGCAGGAAGTTCTGTCTGTCATGGTCAGTTTGCAGGGGAAATGAACAGCAAACATTGGAGCATCAAAGGAACACCTTGTGTGCCTCATGGACACTACCAGCAGTGGAAATGGACTGTTTACTGGGGACATTTTTGCAGAGCTTGGCTGTGTGGAGTCTACAAGCCTGTGCTTTCCAAACATGCAGTTTGCAGTCAATTTCCTCCTTCCCCATTACATTGCTCAAGTAGCTTCTTATTGGAGATAAGGAAATTTAAGATGGTACTTTGATTGAAGTCCTTTCTGGGCTGAAAGTAACAGGTATCAAAAAGGAAGGAGAACACAGAAGAGTACAGTCTCTGGGAGTGCAAGGAATGGGCAGACTGTGTGTATGAAAATCACAATAGCAATTTGGTGGTATTGCCCCAACTTTGAAAATTATCTGATACCTAATTTAGACCTGGTAGAGTAAAATAATAGAGCAACAAGGGCACTAAAGGAAACGAGACTAATAGTTACAGAGAGGCAGACATGATGATTTTGTGGCCTCATTAAATCAATTTTGAATCTACTTACTTTAATGGAGCTTTTGCATGAAGAGCCCCATCTCCAAGTGATTTGGACCTACCTGCAGATCCCCCCACCTTGCACACCAGTGATACTGCCCTGGAAGCAGCTCGTGCCTGGTAAAATAATCAGATGTTGCATTAAACCAAGTAGTGAAGGTCACTGGGTTGTGACATGTTGAAGTGCTTGCCTGTTTTGTTGAGAAATGATGGAAGTACTTGAGAAACAAAGCTTGTTGCAAAGGGGAGAGATGGGGATGAAGGATCAGTCCTACCCCATCATCCTGTATCACACCAAGGCCTATATTCTTTCCCTGGTTCCAAGGCAGCATTCTGACAGAAATGTACTGGCCAGGAGTGGCACTTGGGATGGTAGAAAGCAACTAACCAAAGCTTTAATGTCCTTCCAGAGGGGCAATACTCCATCCTCTCCCACCAGTACTTCTCCGACTGGCTCTGGTGGAGACATGAGCTGGGGTGACAGAAAAGGGCAGTGGCTGCGCAGGAGGAGGCTTGATGGTGCTATTAACAGAGTTCCTGTTGGCTTTTATGAGAAAGTGTGGAAAATCCTTCAGAAGGTAAGCTGAATGCTGTGGAGGGAGCAAGCAAGCTGTAACTTGGGGAGGTGGTGGTTCAAGGGTGGCATCTTGCCGAGAGTGGAAGTTGGTTGACAGGTGGAAACCAGAGTGACTGGTGGAAGGGTGTCTCTTGAAATGAAAGGGCTCCATTAGCACAAGTTACTTTGAAAGTGAATTTTTCTCTGAAACCACCAATGATGAATTTTGGCTGAATGATTCTGTTCACCACTGCCTGTTGTGCATCCCCTGGCCTAATGCACATTGTCAGTGCACATAAAGGGCACTGCAGTGCAATGCAGTTCTGTGCTCCAGGTCAGAAAGGCTGTGAGAAATGGAGTAGGAAACTGCTCTAACTCTTCCAGAATGCACTGAGACCTCTTGCTGGCTCTTCTGAGTTGTATGGCATTCTCAACCTTTTTTGTTTCTTAGTTTGGTTTTAAGTGAAAAGGAAATCCTTGCTAGCACCTTGGATATCAGGGGTACAGAAATGTAAATAAAAAATATGCAACTCCCCAGGAAGAAGGAGAGGGGAATTACAAATTCAAACTTATTTCAAAGTGATTATGCACCTGTTTTTCTGCTTTGCTGGATACATGCCAGCATTTGGTACCTTGCAGCACTGAGCTGTTCATGCTTGCTTAGTTGGGAAAAGAGTGCATCACCAATTTAGGCTGGTTTGTCCTTCTAAAATCCTTTATACTGAAGCTGTTAGTGTTGATGTCAGCCAAGACAAATCATATATGACCTCTTGACTATTTACTAATAGGATCTTCCAGTAGAGTAAGCATCACTTCTGACCTAATGTAATAGCTGGGAGTAATTGTTTGTTTTTTCTGGCTGTTAAAAGGAATTGTGCTTGTCTTCAATATTTAATTCTTAAAATCTTTTTGGACTATTCATAAAATCTGCCTCGTCTTCTTGGTATGTTCCTATTCTACACCTCAAGTACCCAGATGTGTCCCTCCTTAACCTGCCTTTTAACCATTAAGGTTTTGTCACTGTTTTCTTTATACCACTTGTTATTTCTCTCCCCCCATGGCTGACATCCTGAGGTGTGGTATCCTGGATCTAAGCACATGACTGAATGTTGCTCTAGCGAAAATGAAAAAAGATTATTGCTTTTGTGGTCTGTTGTCTTGCTTTTGTGTTATCTTTTATTTCCAAATCTCTTCCAGCAGAATTCTCCCATCAATTTGTTCCCTCCTTTGTGTGCCTTTGCTGTAGTGGCTCCTGAAGAGCTCTCCTTCGTTAGCTGGGCTGGGGCACAGCATGCTCTGGTGTGTCATGTCAAGCTATTTCTAATCTCTACCAGTTACATAATAACTTCTTCAGGAAGGATAAAATAATATTTTTGAACAGGGCTTTTTTTGTCATTTGGGTTTTTTTTGCTTTGCCTTTTTTTTTTTCTCCTAACTGAAAGTTGTTAGATATTGCCTTAGAACAGAGACCCTTAGACTGACTTGCAAGAATTTTAATTTCTGTTCACTCTTGTAATGTTTCAGTGCCATGGTCTGTCCATTGATGGGTATGTCCTTCCTTCTTCAACCACCAGAGAGGTACAGTAAAATGCTCATGATTTTGTAGCCACATGTCTGGATACAGGGTTTGACAGTGTAAGATGCAGCAGGGCCTCTGTTACAGATCCTTGGTTTTACTTTTAGAACATGTGGACCTTCTCCCAGCACCTCCAACAGCTTGCCTGGATCTGTGCAGTGAATTCCTGCCAGGCAGGCCTGGGAGGAGGCTTGTGACAGGTTTTCCCTCTGCTGAGTCTGCCTTCTGCACACCCTCACTGTCCCCCTGTGCCCACTGGGAGGCTCCAGAGAGGGTGGCTGACAGCAGCCCTTTGGGGGAAGGTGAGGCAGCACAGACTTGAATAAAGAGGACACGTCACTTGTCACTTACTTTTTTTATATGCTGCAACAGCAGGCAGTGTATTTTGGCTTCATAGTGTCAGCAGTAAATACCAGGTGAGGATGATTGTTTCCAGTCAAAGCTTTGGCTCTTTAAATCCATAATATTTTCTTGCACTTTCTCTTAGCTGATTCGGTCTTCAGGTGCACTGGCAAATTTTGAATTCACATCTCTAAAACAAACTCTTGTGAGTAGGAATCCATCAGTGCAAGAGTGGTGCTTCTGTGCCCAAGACTTTTCCTGACTGTTTCTCTCAGATTTGCCGCTGGCTTCCTTCTTTTCTGAGGAACTGTGGTAACAGCTGAAGAGAGGAGCTGGAATTTTCTGCCAAATTCAAATGGTGGGGTTTGTGGCTTCTTTTTCAGTAAGGAGAGCTTTATTTATCCCTATTGTGTAGATAAAGAGACTTCTATTTTTAGCCTGTCAGACCTGGATTTTGCTGTTTAAAGCAATTGAATAAAATAACAAATTTCCTAAGGCAGCATAACATCCACAGAGCTATGCCAGTGCAAATTAAACCTCTCTGCAAACAGAACAGTGATATTCCTGCATAGCAAAGCTCGGGGGTTATTTAAAAATCACCCCTCTAAGCAGGTAGTTGTTTGTAAAACTCAGCACTAAGTTTGGCTTTGCAACTCACTTGCAATGCCAGAAAGATACGTACAAGGCAGAATGTGCAGACCACAGCCTGGGAAGCAAAGAGTTAATGTGCCAGCTAAGCATCAGCAGCACTGAATGCGAGATGTGGGTGCTGGGTTGCAGGGCTGGAGCAGGCTTCTGGACGTTGTGTAACTGTTTGCAGAATCAGGTCTAGCAACACGAAAACTTTCTGTAAGTGCTAAAGCCGCACAAACATTTTGTTCGCTTCAGTCAGTCTGCCCCCATGTGTGGAGAGGAGCATATGTTTCAGTGCTTGCAGGATGTGAGGAGCTAGTCTTTTGGATTTGTCAGTTTGTCTTTCCATTTCCACTCAAACTTGCCAGATGACCCCGTGCGAAATCAAGTTTGCAGTGCACGTGGAGTCGGTGCTGAACCACGTCCCCCAGCCCGAGTACAGGCAGCTCCTGGTGGAAGCTATTCTCGTCCTGACGTTCCTCTCTGACATCGAGGTGAACAGCATTGGGGGCATCATCCATGTGGACAGAATCGTGCACATGGCCAATGACCTGTTTCTGCAGGAGCTGGTGAGCTCAAAGGGCACTGGGGAAAAGTCTCCTCCTCTCAAAATTATCTCCTGCTCTTTTTTTAATGTGTGTGATAAACGTGATTTTGTCCTGGCTTTTTCTCTTATAAAGGCCAAATCACTTAAGTATCTTCTGGAAATATATTTTGGAAAACTAATGTAAAAATCATGGGAGATTTAATAAGGGAATAAAATTGTAGTGGCTAACAAGCTCTGAAGTACAAGGGTAGATTGAAGTGAAGTTCTGCTTTATCAAGGCATTACTATTACAAATATTTGAGTAATCCCACCCATTCCCCCCAAAGGACAAAAATCCATGAAGTTGTGTTCTTCATTTACTTGCACTGATCTAACTAAGTCATGTGGGCCCTATTGTAATCCTGATTAAGGTTTTCATGAGGAGAAAAGAGAATTGCTTTCAGTATTCAGCAAAAATAAAAAATCATAATGGCATGGGTTTTTTTCCAATAAATAAGCTTGCATGCCTAACTTGCTCTACTTCTTTGCTTCTTTCTTTACAGAAATCGTTTGGAGCTACTGGTAGTATCTTGGAGAAAGACACAGCCACAGGAATTTGCCACTTTTTTTACGATAGTGCTCCCAGTGGAGCCTATGGCACCATGACTTACCTAACAAAAGCCATAATTATTTATTTACATGATTTCCTACCCAGCACTGGCTGTGCAATGCAGTAAGTGATGCCTCACATGGGAAGAAAGGCTTGGAGATTCTTCCTCCCCAGTTCCCTGTTACGACCCCCTTGGTTGCTGCCTCTGTGTATGCCATGCACTCACTCAGCACTTGGCATTACTGGAGATGCTCTGTGCACATCTACTGCTGGGGACAGAGAGCTGGAATTTGGCCTGGTTTTAGGAGAGTGTGTGAGAAATAACAAATAATGAGGGTTATTCTGCCCAAAGTGCATAAATGTAATTCATATCAAATTAGCAAGAATTACACAGTTCTGCCAAGGGGGAAACAGATTACTCTGTGGAGATCAAAAGGCATAATAAAACGAGGGAGCTGCATCTTGGGCATAAAGTCTCACAAATAAGGGAAGTGATTGAATTCATTAATTTTTCTCCTGTTGTGTGTAAATGTACATCGTTGTGAATCATTAATGCACAGTGTGGAACATCCAGGGAAATGTAAATTAGAGGAGTAAGAATAACTTGAAATAATGTGGTGATATTTCTAATACACTTTTATCCCGATTCTCTTCTCATTTGCACCTAGTCAGTGCAGGGCTAATGCCAGTAGGGACAAACATCCTACAATAACCATTAATTTGGGAGGATAGCCTCTGTCAGGAAGCCGCGTCTGTCTTTAATCTGAATAGCTTCCTTCCCTGCATCCCCAAGACTTAGGAGGCAAAATCCCAAGACTCCAGCTTCTCCAGTGTGACAGACAGTTTTATGCCTGTAATCCTTTTCATCTGAATGGAGCAAGATAAACCTCATCCACTTGAGCACCATTTCCCAGTCTCCTGATCATTTCCCTCGCAAACAGCCTCAGAGTTAAGAATGGCATAATTGTGGCTTTTCCAGTGTAGCATGAGTTTATGGAAGGCTTTGATGTTTCTCTTTGTTGTTTTTATTTTATTTTATTTTATTTTTATTTCCTTTTCAATTTTTTCTTTTTCTTCATTTTAGTTTGAAGTTACATTGGTCTCATGTAATTAGGGCTTGGGCTGCCTGGAAGTCTCCCTGCAGACAGTTCCCAGGTTACTGCTGTCAGTTGGAGGCTCTGAGGTGCTGCAGGGAGTAGGTGCATCCTGCATGGAAATGACTCCATGGCCATTTAAACTGAAAACAGAGTTTGGCAGCCTCTGGAGAGGAAAACCCTGCCTTACCCCAGGCACTGGCTGTGGTTTTCCTTGTGCCTGTGCTGCTGGCTTTGCCACCAGCCACATGTCAGCATAGGAAAGTGGCAGTAGCTTCAGCATCCCATGGCCACAAACAGGCTCCCTCAGTAGCACTGCTGCCATGTGAGCAGAAAGGATCAGAGCAATTCTGTTTTGCCAGGTAGAGGTGAAAAGAGCAGATAGGCCTGTAAAAATAAGTACTTTCTGAGCTATATAAGCCTGACAGCCTGCCTGCTGTCCCTCTACGCTGTCACTGCTGCTATAGCAGTATCTGGGAACTGGCTCGAGAGAGTGTAGGTGTAGGAGGCCTTAGTGTGAGGTGATTTAATGTTTTTTCAGAGACCAGAGGAGTTTGGTAGTCCAGAGGACCAGGAGCCCTGTGTTACCCACCATGGGAACCATGGGCCTGTGCAGGGGCCAGTATGAAGTGACAGTTCAGGTACAATTAGCACTTGGGTGTGGAAATTATTTTATTGGCGTGGTGCCTGTTTTGTAAGGGTTTGCCTTTGTTATTGTTTGGTGTGGGTTTTTTAAACTTTTCATGTGTATTATGAAAGCTCACTTGGATTGTTTCCCAGTGAAAGGAAGTAAAATCCTTTGTCTAGTTTAAGCAGATGTGACAGTGCAGAGCATAAGCACAACAAGAGCAAGGTGATGTTTTTTTTATTCTACTCGGTATCATACAAAAAGTAGTAGCAGTTATTTTTGCTTTTCTTCTTGAATCCTAGATTGAGAGAGATGCAAGATGACTTTTTGCTCAGACTTCCAATTTTTTTTTTTACCTACTGTGTGAATTTCTTTTCAGAAACAAGAAGGCTGATGTTGGTTATTCATGCAGCTGTATTGAAGTCTAAAGCAATGAAATGTATGGCCTAACATACCTGGACACCCTTTAAGACTTCTTTGTTTTCAAGTGGGAGTGTCATTGGTTTCTTTACTATCAAATTCACAGTATGATCTAGGTTATGAAGATCACAATGAATTACCATGTGGAATGCAGGCAATTGGAAGGTGTTTATGTGGTCATTTGAAGAGTTTAGGTATCTATGTGGTGGTGAAGGGTGGTACTCAAAGACAAGGCCAGTGGAAGGCAAACTTACGTTACTTGCAGGGTCAGGCACAGCTGCTGTGTTACTGCTCAGAGCAAAGAACCATTGCAGCTGGAGAGTGGCCTTGCAAACCCATTTGCGAATGAGGTTTTACACAGACCCTCTGCTTTGCTGAGGAGCCTTGTGTGTGTGAGGCTACTGCAAAGCAGAGCTGGCACTGGCAGTGGCCAGGGTGTGCTCCCACATAAAATACAGGACGACTTTGTGGTTTGTGCAGGGCTGAGCTAATTGGTAGAGGCTGCACAGCCTCCCTGGGGAGGCAGCAGAGGATGACACTGCCAGCTCCCAATCCCTGGAAACACATTTATGGAAAGAAGGCAAAGGTGAACAGACCGGTCCTGTGCCTCAGAAACAAGGGCATTAGTGAACTAAAACAGATTCACCTGAGAGCTGCTCATGCCAGCCTGAGGGGCCCTGCTGCCCCAAGCAGTTTGCAGCTGTGGCATCAGGAGCACCCACACAGTGCTGGAGGCAGCTGAGTGTGGCAGGCACAGGGCTGGGGGAGGAGCTGGCAGAATAAGGACCTGTGTCCAGCTCAGAGCTCATACCACATGTTGGCCCCAGCCCTGCTCTGCAGCCCTGTGTCCCCCCTGCTCACACTGTTGCCTTCCCCCTGCTGTGACAGGGATGTGGGTTTGTCAGACTAGACAGATCAAAAGTGCCACTGATCTCCCTCAGCTGCTGGTGCCACAGGTAACTGTGAAAACTGAATGGGTGGAGTACAAAGTTTGTCTGGCTTCTATCCTGCTAATTGTAGTCTCCTTTCTCAGGGAAAGAGTCCTGCTTGTTCCTGGAAGTTGCAGGTGAGCCACACAGTCCTTGGCTACCCTGCAAAGGAGCAGCCACTTTCTGTGGGGTAGTGAAACCTGGCCTGCCCCATGTGGGCATGGGACACTGCAGGAATGTGTCACACTTCTGGCAGTAGCCAGGGCCTTGAGAGAAGTGGGAGCCTGAGTCAGTCCTAGTCTAACCTTGGGCACTTTTTGGAGTGGTCAGCAGGCAGGAGCAGAGTTGCCCAGAAAGCAGGAGAGAGATCAGTGGTGGCAGCTGTAGCTGTAGGGTGAGAGCTTAGCACTCTGCAGGCTGATTCAGGTGCTGCTTAAAAGACCACTCACATCTGGAATATTAAGTAGCTGCTGCATAGAATTGTGACTGAAAAAAAGGGATTGAGGATGTGGGTTATAGAATCAAACAGTTTGGATTTAAGTACAAGCAGCAGGGATTTTCCCCACTCCCGGTTTCAGTCTCGTGGCATTTATTCCCAGCATTAGATGTTTCACAGTTACTCCCCCTGCCACCCCCCTTCTCTCAGGGGCCAGAGGGCTCTTTGTGCCACCAGCAGCTGACAGGACAGGCTTTCTTTTTTGGCTCAATGATTCAGCTGCTCTCATACCTCTGTCCTGCATCCCCAAAAGGTTCTCCCTGCCTGCTGAGTGAAGTTGTGCTATGACTGTACCTTGGTATCCCCTCTCAGGAAGTGATCTCTCAAGGCCAGTCCCCTTCATGCCAGGTTCAGGAATGTGTCCTTAGTGGAGGACATCTACACGGGAAGGTGCCAGCCATCCTTCAGAGCTCCTGTGTCTCACTGTACAGCCTGGCTTTGTCCTCTTTACTGGGGCAGGTGCAAAAGGGGGACTCCAGAACTGCAGTGTCCAGTTCTACCTTGCAGTTCACACCCTCCGCATGGAAGCCAACAGCGGGAAGCAAGATCCCACCACACACAGAGATGTTTGGCCATTGTAAGTGGAGCCTTTTTTTTGTAACTCCACTGGAATAAGATGGGACTGATCATCACAGTGCATAGATCAGAATAACTGCATACTAAACATATACATTATGTATTACCAATGCCATTAAAGTTTCACTGTAAATTTTGTTTGTACTGTTAAAGATTTTTCTTTCCCCTCCCCCAAGGCAGTAGAAATAAGTGTGTGCATGTTTGTTCATTCATCTGTCAAGTTACAAAATACTTCTGGAAAAAAGTTCTGTATTTAATAGTAGAAAACAAGATTTAAGAGAGACAGCAGTGCCTTAAGCTTGGGCTGCTCTTATATTCTGGGATGATAAACTTGGAAGGATACTTTTTTTGTACTTTCAGTACTTTTATTAAATGAAACCAAGCTGCTTTACTTAGCTTATCTTTAGCTATTAAAATTTAAAGAGGGACTAGGTTGGAACTTTTTCCTACCCAAAAAGCACTTTATGTGCATTGAATTTACTGAGGCTGAATGAGGTAATGCAGTTACCAAAAAGCTCCTGACCTGATTTTGCTTTCTCAGTGTAACACGCAAGAGAATTATGTCTAGATCTCCTGCCTTCTCCCCCCTAGGAATTGACAGGGTGGTACTGGCAGGAATGGGAATATTGACTTCCAGTCAGGGAAAGGGGACAGGAATGTGAGTGCAAGACTCTTCAATCTTGCTGCCTTCCAAAAACTCAATTTCAGAATTTCTCAGGTTTTTTTTTCTTGGTAAAGAATTTATATTTAACTATGTGCAAGCATATTTAGATTTGGTAGTATCAAAATGTGTTTACTCTTCTGTTCTTACTAATTTCTGTTTTTAAGAAACCCAGTGCATCTGCAGGAAGAATGTTCTGTGGTGATTGAGGCAGGGTACAAAACACAGGCAAAGAGACACACCCCCTTGGGCATTGCTCAGAAAGCTAAAGCTTTATTCTGTGATCTATCACGTGTTGCATTAACATGCTGTGGATTTAGCCTTCATTAAGGTCACGATTTATCTTGGAATCATCGAATCTCAGCATGGGTCATGTTGGAAGAGACCACAATGAATCATCTGGTCCAACCTCCCTGCTCAGACAGGGTCATTCCCATAGCACAGGACTGCATCCAGATGGTTCTTGAATATCTCCAGTGAGGGAGACTCGACACCCTCTCTGGGCATTCTGTTCCAGTGCTCAGTCACTGCACAGGAGAGAAGCTCTTGCTCTGGTGGAATTTCCTGTGCTTCAGTTTCTGCCCATTGCCTCCTGTGCTATTGCTCAGCACCATTGTGCAGAGCCTGGCTCCATCTCAGAAATAGTTATGATTGTTTCATAGCTCCAAATCCCAACAAATATGGGGAAAAGTAACCAGAGGCAAGAGGAAATCTAGTGCAAGTGTAAACATCTTTCAACCATCTCGAAGTTGTGCCTGTGAACTATTAGAAACGTAAGAGATTGACCTGGAATAATTTAATTCCTCTGCATCATGCAAAGAGCAAGATTAAATGCAGGACTATCCATTTTAACCAGATGCTTCCTCCCTGTTTTCCTCTCCTGCAATGGTCACCCCACAGCCAGCCTCTTGTGCCTGTTCCATCACCAGGGTGGAACTGATATGTTCTGTGTGGTTCTCAATGCGCTCAGCTGACACTAAGGACTGCTGACAGACACATACCAAAGTCTCTCTTCCTACACAGCTGTAGGCATGACCTTGGCAATGCTCAGGATTAGATTGATGGGGGAGATGCCACCAAGAGGAGGGGATGAATTGTAAGGTCCTGGCAGTGTGTGGCAGTGGCACAGTAATACTGTAAATGTGGGTTTTCATCTCCTCTATCCCAGTATTAGCAGGTACAGATCATCCAGGAAGGGCTATATAAAGGCTTGCACTGTGACCCTATCAAGCAGCCCTTTTATGACTAATGACAGCAACCTGAACTTCCAAGACAACCCACAAGTTCTGCCTTTTCATGAGGTTGCCTTCTTCTCAAGTCTGTGAACAACGTGAAAGGCCTCTAAAAATTCGTTGAAGTCAATGTGGCCATCTTTGTTGTAGTCTATGCTGAGGACTAACTTGTCAATGGAGTCATCCTCTATATCGATGCCCAGGTGAGAAGTGAACAGTCTCCATGTCTGGCTGAATTCCTCAAGAGAAATCAAACCTAAAGGAGACAGACAATAGCTTGCTTTTGGCAGTGTTGTTTTCCCCTTCCTGCATAAACATACACATTAACCCTCCTTCACTACAAGAAAGTTACCTGCCTACCATGGTGGACTTAATGCTTTCATTATTGAAGCACATTTTTACTTTAGGTAATGATTGAATGCTTTTGACAGTGGAATTGAGAAAGCAGTAAAGAGTAAAACTAGAGCGGAAGGGAGAAAAAGCCCCCAAAAGAGCAAAGCCAATACTGGAGCTGGGGTATGTGAGAATCTTTTCTTGTTAGGCTCTGTGCACTGTCCCTTATATGATTGCAGCCTGACTGCTTAAAGTAGTTTCCACTAAACTAGAGAAATTATATCCCCTCTGGTTCCTCTATATTTAGAAGCCTTGAGGAGGAAACAGTGGGGAAAAGATAACTGGTATAGGCTCCCTAGAGCTGACACAGTAAAGTTACCTGGACTTACCTGAGTGATCTTTGTCAATTATGTTAAAGATGATCTCCAGATCCTTTCTGTATCTGCACAGTGTTTCTGCCAAAGCTGGCTGAGCCTGGTTTTGAAATCACATACAAGAAGCTATTCAGACCTTGGTTTGAGTTAATTTAACCAACAGAATATCTACTATCCAATTTCCATTTTCCCAGTTTAGCTTGTCAAATGTGAAAAAAACAAATCTTTATGTTTGAGTTGTCTGGAATGACACTTCTGTGTCTTGCCCTGAGGAATAATCAGATAAAACCCATCACTTTCAGATGGCAGGGCAAGGAGGAAAGGAGCCGTTCAGTAATTATTTGTGGAAATAATCTTAGATAATCTAGGGAAGATGGCGTAGACCATGCACTCCTACAAAGCACTCACTGTACAGATGTGAATGGATCTTGCTGTTTAGGAAGATTTGGGTGATACCTCTGTTCCAAAGCACTGTGCAGCCATTTGGTAACAACTGGGCTCTGTAGAAGTGACCTCAGATACCATTATAAACATCTAAAAGTCCATCTATAAATGTGACTTCCTCCCACAGGGCCCTGAGCTGCCTCTGGAGCTTGTTTGAAATGCTTATTTCAAAGAGTAAGGGTTGAGTGCTCTGGGCAGGATTTGTCACATCTCCTCAGCTCCCTTATCTAAACGCCCTCGAGAGCCAAGAGAAAGTAAGAAGCAGTTCTAGCATGTGATTCATCCAACCTATTTTAGGCATCTACCTTAGCAGGGAATGATGATTTGTACCCTAGCAGTGCTCATTTTCCTCCAGTGACTATAAAAGGAAGCTCAGCAACTAGTTCAGCTGTAGATGTCTACTTGGTTGGGCCAAACTACTGTCTTGTGCTTCAATTTGCACCAAAAGTTGTTCCTCCAAGAATTGTAAGGAAGTGTTTTCCTCTTTACCTCTTTTATAGGTTGACCCATTTTCAAATCATAAAAACATGACATGAAGTCAACTTCTCCATCTGGGTTAATCTGTGCTAACTGAGACCGCAGCATCCTCCAGGGCAGTTCCAGCTGTAGGACAGACTCCATTGCTGCAGCCCAGTCGTTGACAGAAATCCTGCCTGCCAGAAGGGGTCAGGTCATGGTTAAAAGTACAGGACACAGCACACAGCAGTCACCAGCACAAAGGGTTACAAAACACAAGGATTTTCTCTGAACTCTGGGATAAAAGCCCTCATAACAAAGGAGCAGTGGGGTTAGATTAGGCATTTCCACAGGTCCCTTCCAGTCACAAAGTTGTGATGCTGTTAAGATGTTCAGCATGTTTTAACACTTTTTGAGAAAGCCAGATTATACCATGAAAAATAATTCAGGTTTCAGCTGGGCTGCAATTAGAATGACATGTGGCTGAAAACTCAACCACACAGAAATATGTGAAACAGCTGTTCAGTGGCCAAAGAAAGAATACTGTGTTATTGAGTGTCCTTGTAAGGACACAGTCAAGTGAGAAGCCATCACAAGGAAAAGTTGTATTTGTGGCAGAAATCAACTTCTTGCTTCTACGTAAAAGGTTCATCTATTAACTTAGCACTGACTTTTCTTCAGCTGAGGGGTGAGTGTGTGTCTGCTAGAGGCATAGGCAGGCAACTTTCCTCAGATACCTCCCAGACTCAGAAGGAGACCCATTCCACATCCCCCCACCTGACCCCATTTTCCTGCCTGACACATTCTGAAGACAGTCCTGCATGAAGGCGGTGGTGACCTTTGAGTTTCTGGAACTGGATTTGCCTGCCCAAACTCTCTACCCAACAGCAAACATAATTGCTTTATTTGCCCATGTCTTTCAGTTTCCTTTTTCCTACTTCAAGCTTCATCCCCTCAAGCTGTTTGGGCTAAGCCCTTCCCAATGCCTATCCTCCTCTGTGGTCATGAACAACAAGGTCAACCAGCCTCTGCTGCTCTCAGCCTGACACTGGCAGGCAGGCAGGACTCCTCTCAATGGAGTTTGTCCCCTCTGCCTCCCACACACATGGAAGCTGTTTCCCCCATGGTGGCAACCGGACAGAGAGGAAGCAGTACCTGTGCCATTGATGTCGTACTGTGCAAAAGCACTGATGAGTTCAGACCTGTGCGCATAAATCTTCTCTCGCAAGGACTTTAAGGCAGATGATTCAATTGTACCTACCCTAGGAGGAAAAAAAAATTAGCTTAATAAAGGATTAGATTCCTCTAGCAGGTTATGCTTTTCAACCCTCATTATAAAATTCTTATATCCTTTAACATGTAGTATGTTTAAGGTCTGGTATGTTTAAGTAGGATGACCCAAAACACACTAGAACAACATTCAGTGGGGGGAAACCCCAAACCAAACAAAACCAACAATGCTCCACAAGAATAAACTGAGTTTGTGAGATAATTGAGTTTATGCAGGTAATTCTAAGCTGCTTTCCTTTAGTAATCTGACCACACTGTTAGGCATGGCAAAGCTGTCATGATAAACTTTTGAGGCTCAATTCATAACAGGATTTGTCCAGATTAACACTGCAGCCTTAAAGCAGACAGGTGCAGGCCATTTATGAGTCCCTGACAATTGTCTGTTCTAACTGCTTACCTCACCTAATTACCATTGGGTATTTTTCAGGAAACCAAGTTAAGCACCCAGATCATGTTTTGTCTACTGTATTAATTTTTAAATTGTAAAACAGAAAGCCAGTGAGAATCAAGGAAAACAGATGCCTATTCAGTTACTCAGTCAAGCTCTAGCTTTGTGGCAGGTACACTCACTGTGAGGTGGCTCCATGCTCACTGCATGCAACACACAGCTTTACCTCTCCCGGAGATTCCGCCTGCGCGTGAACTTGCTGACCTGGTACTGCACAAACCGAGGGGTCAGCTCGGGGTTCAGCTTGATGTAAGCGCCCCGGTTACTGCCCTCTTCGTAATAGTTAGAGGCAGAGAATATGGTGATAACCTGACATAGGAAACAAAGAAACTGGATTGGCCAGAATAGCTCTTCTTGACACTTATTTCTGAAACCAATTTGAGAAAAAATTCCAGGTTACAAAATTATGTGTCCACATGTCTACATGTAAAACTGTGTCATTCACCAAATTGCTCTTGCCTTTTGAGTCAGAGCTCTGGGCATTTATTTTTGACTTGTCAGACTTCAGAGAGCAATGAGATATAACATGCTGTTTAAAGAAACCTCTTTCGAAGAGAGACCTGATTTTCAGGATTCTTGTTGCCCTCCCAATACAGCATGTTAGAAAGCAGGGCCAGAAGAGAAATCTGCTAAGTTAAAGGCTTCTAGAGCCTTAGAGCATGTCTTGAACTGTATTTACACACAACTCTTGTTGGGGATTCTGTTGATGTCCATTTTTTTTTCATGTAAGTAATACATGTTTTCATCTAAGTAAATTGGTCCCCACTCCCTAAAGATGTAAAGAATTTTGTTACTTGGAACTCAGTAACTTGTTGTAACATCTATCTAGAACAAAGTTCCCCCAAACTCAGTTTAACAAAGTGACTCTCTTTCTTTTTAAAATAAATTTTGCAGACAAATCTACCGTGGATGTTCCTGTGAAATTCACATGGTAATTCTACTTTACATGGAAGCATCTTACCTTCCCATCATGACTGATCTCATAACCCTCTGGCTTAAATTCATGAGACCTGATGAGCATCTTCAGATTATATCTCTCAAACAGCTTGGCAGTGACATCGGGACCAAAGTAACAGCCTCCTCCTCGACACTTGTTTGGTGTACAGCCATTTTGGCTTCTTGGATCACTCCACAGAATGTCAAGGATCTATAAATAGCAAATTCAAGCAAGGGAGGACTGATAGCAAGGGAAGACTGACAGGCTATGGCTGTCTAAAGTGGTGGCCACAGCAAAAGCCCCACAGTACAGGGAGAAAACACATAGGTCTTGGGGTTTTCCCTTCTTTTCAGGAACATATTCTTTTGGGCTGAGACCTTTGTTCTACTTTTTAAGATACATTATCTAGATTTTGGATTAACTTTTTTGTTTCAGAAGAAATATAATTTCAGCAATGTACCTCCTTTCACAGCTGAGGTTTTCAGACTTGGGCAGATGCACCAAAAACATTACCTGGGCTAATTCAATGAGAAAAAGGCTGCTTTCTTCACATGTAGGTAGGAGAGGCAATTGCTATTTCCCAGCACAGACTGGACAGCCACACTGGTCAGTGGTTTTACCTAAGCTTGGAGTACCTGCTCTAAACATGACAAGAGTTGCCTTTGGCTTTAATGTCTTCACTTAGCTCATGTTTCAAACCGACATTTTACATTATTAGCATTTTAGCAAGGTTCAGACATGAAGATGGATTATCATGGTTTAATTCTTGTCAGTAGCAAACATTATTCAAAACGTGTTTGTTTAAACTTTTCTGGGCAAGGTCTGCACTAACACATTCCATTTCATGTAGGTGAGCATGGCCTAATGCATGCTTGATTAGCTGGGGGAGTGTCAGATTTAGAGTGGGGGGGAAAGGGGAGCCGCTTCTGCTAATGATGTTAGCTTTTTGGTCAGATAGGTATCTTAGGAAATCAGATTTTCAGAGAAATTAAGCTTTTCAAATTGTCACCATTTATTAAATTACAGTATAACAAAAGCTCTGTATTTGCTCTGATATTCAAGATGAAATTAACAGCCAGAGGACAAAAACCTCCCACTTCTGAGTAATCTGCCTGTATGTCTCAGGAGCTGGGTGGCTTTTTTTGGGCTATATCAGCATTCAGCTGCCAAAAGCACAGCCAAAAAAAGGTGCTTTATCTCACCAACAACTGCTGTCTGACCTGTTTAAACCAACAACCATTGATGTACCAACAGATCCAACCACATGAGGGCAGGCAAACCCATTTCCTACTGAGCAGTTTCCTCCTCCTAACGGCTATAAAAAAAAATACTGGATGAATTTTATTTGTAAGGTATAAAACCCCAAGCTTTTATTACCAGGTCTACAAAATGCATCCAAAAAAACCTAATAGGTATCTAAAATATTCCTTAGGTAGACTGTTTTCCTATTAAGAGACAGTTCACTCAGACTCATGAGCACACTACCGGCTGAGTCTGTGCGGGAGGGGTTTGGTATCAGTGTGTCTTTCATTTCACCTACCTGTTTCCATTCCTTCAGGGCGGGGTCTGGAGGCAAATTTGAACCTGGAGGCTCAGTGAAGCCCGATGAAGAGATGTGTTGTGTCTTCCCTGCAACATGCTGGTTGGCAATGTGTTTACTGGGTTTGGTTGTGGGAATTCTCTTCTTCATTTGGTCCTGTCTGTTTCTCACTGACTTTGGTGGCCGCATCAAAGATTTCAGCTTTAAAAAAAAAAGTTACTATCACAACAACAGAAGTTGATACAGAGATGTCGGCTGAAAGGAACATCCACTCATGTTTCCTGTACTCCGGAGAACTCCTTGAGAGTTCAACTAATGTTAACTCTCATAATATCCTGATTTCCAGGTTTGGGAGAAGCTGCAAGTATTTGGCACGTGCAGAAATTTTGCTTTATACCTATCGGTAACCAGGCTCTTCAGAGCTGCTTTCATATTCTTATTCTGACACACACACTCATTCCAAACACAGTAAATGTGAAGGTCTCACTATGCAGCAAGTGGGGCTTGGTCTCAGGGAAGACACTTCAATGCCAAGCTTCCCTGGAAACAAAATATGCATTCAAATTGTACAGAAGGTGAAACTCCATTCACTTCTGCTCTGACACAGTACCATGCTGTTAGATTAGTTTAGCTAAATTGAGTATCAGGAAGACAGCAGTGAAACTGATGGAATATTACATCAGGCCTTATACTGTTAAATCAAACTCCTCAAACATGCATGGGCATTTGCTTTTCTGGAGTGGTTCTCTATGGTTCCACGAATGACCATTAACATGGATTTTTCTCCAGGGAATGTCTTCTCATTTGAAATTCTCTCATACTAGCTTATTTCTAGAACAAAGCCAAAATAAATCCCAAAACCAAACCAACCAACCAAAAGAAACCCAAAGCAAAACACAAAATCCCAAACAAGAAAAAATAATCCACCAATAAAACATACACACTTGGCAGACCGCCAAATTTTACTCTTTAACAAAGGAAAGGACTAATTCAAAACAAATACACAACACAAGAGTTATTCACCAGTGCACTGACCAGTATTGAAACCTGTCAGCTGCCAGCTGTACCAATTACAGTACATCACTTGGCCTTGAGTGACACTGCCCTGGGTTGTGGCCCACACATGTCTCATTAGCAACGCTCTCCTGTGACAGCTACTTTGACCTGTTAATTCTGCATTTCACAGATACTGCATTTCACAGGAACATGCAGAGCTGAGCCCTGGTGAAAGCATGGGCAGAACTCAGCTCATGGTTATGACACCTCTATCTGGATTTAGGCACCCAGTTTTAGTGCACAGTGTTGCAGCTAAAGGAGCCTAGACTCCAATGATCAGAAGTACTCATGCCCTTTTTCTTTTTTAATATCTTTAAAAAAGAGATACAACTGACTGTCCTTCAAAGCATTTATTTCTGCTTTAGAAAATATGGATGACAAAAACAGCTCTAGATTCCACAGACATTGATTACAGGGTACACCAAGTTGCTCAAACATTGGTCTCTTATGCCATCTGAGATGCTCCACTATGGCTGTGAGTTAGTGCGAGGGGGGCAGACACCAATCTGGCCTAAAGGAGACTGGTAGAGGGGACCTACAGAGAAGATTTCCTTCAGAGGCAGGTTAAGGCCAGAGGGGACATCCCTAGCCAATGGGGCACTTCCTTGAACAGCACTGGAGACGTGTGCCTAAGTAATGATCTCCTGGATCTCCACTGATTATAAGGAGTCTCAGCACCCTGATCACAAGCAGACATCTTGATTTAGTTGTTCATATTGAGACCAAATCCCCCACTATTTTCAGCTGATTTGAAAGGTCTGTGTTTGCTCATCATTTCAGAAAAAAACATGAACATTTTTGTCTTCTAAATCCCTGAAAAGCAGTAGATTATGTTTTATCAAGGCCAGTTCTTGAATTTTGATCCTTCTGGAAAGGCTCTCCCACATGTACAACACTCAGCTGCTGCCAAGGGAGCGCCTCACAGGTGGAGAACTTCCCCCACATAACAGATGGCAGAATCACAGCCTCAGGAAAAAAGGCAGTGCTGGAAATACGTGGCTAAATTGATTTCTAAAGTGTTTAAAGGAAATGCCCAGGAATCAAGTAGTTTTCATATTTTTTGGCTAATGTGTCATCCCTGCAGGAGAAGGCATCTAAACTGGCTTTAGCTATTTTAAGGTTAAAAGACCCATGTTATGTGGAGGGCCAGACAACTGGCTCTCAACACCTACTGCATCCTTGCTTCCTAAGTCCTGATTTTGAAGAAAAATTGGACTATTATTTTTCTTACATGCCTTATACTGCTGCCATTTCCTTTCCTAATGCAAAATTACCTGATCCTAGCATTTGTACCGCAACATTTTTAAAGAAAACAAAATTACCCTCACATGAATATGATCTCTTACCTTATTTCTTTCAAGTGCATTCAGGAAATCCAGATCTGTGGTGTCTGAAATCCCCCCATGTAGGATAAGAACTTTGCTATCAATTATAGTTGCAAGGGGAAGCCAGCTAAAAACATCTCGCAGAAGACACAAAATCTGTTTCCAATGGTCCTGTAAAATATACTTTTACATTAGATCCTATTTCTGGCAGATTCTGTTGCTTCTAAGTTCAATATTTTGCTGAAGTGTCTGTTACAGTTTATATGAACAGTTTTGTTCAGGTGATATCCTGAACTACAACCCTGACAAACGTTTTCTGACATTTACTTTAGGGCCATTTGATTGTCTCTGTAGCATTTTGTTTTTTCTTTCATGTTCACCTCTCTTTGTGTTCTTGATTGTTCTTATGGATGTTACTTATTTCATCCCATAGATCTCTAGGCATAAGAAACTAGCACTTAAAATTGTTTTGTCAGTTATTCCACTGATAGGTCAAAATAATTTCACCTACATCACTAAAGTAACGCTCTGCTACACCTAAAGTAGTTTGAACTTTTCTTGTTTACATAGATTTCATTTTACATGTGAAATTCTACTAAAAAAATATAGGGGAAGGAAGAAGGAAGAATCTTACCTTGTACTTCTTTGAAACTTCTTTTGTGAATCCATATCTGAAAACAGGATAGTATCATGAACTGGTTTTCAGTATGCACCTTCTGCAGGGTTTCCTGTGCTATGGCATTTTCCTGGAGATTTCTAGCCCCCTTTTTCACTTGCCATTCCATCTCACCTCAGCTGAAATACGCTTTCCTCCACTCTGTCTTGAGATTTGAGTTAAACTTGTTTCTTGTGCAAAACAGAGGTTGGGAACAGAATCCAGCCTAGTGGTTACTAAGAGGTCTTTTTGCCAGCTCTACCTTTTAGATACCACGGAGAAATTCTAAAGGAACCTGATGATAGGCAACAATTCCCACAGCATCTTCAGAGAGTTTTTGTCTGAACTATCATATAATGATAGAATCATATAACAGAATGGTTTAGGTTGGAAGGGGCCTTAAAGATCATCTTGTTCCAACCCCCTGCCATGAGCAGGGACACCTTCCACTAGATCAGATTGCTCAGAGCTTCATCCAACTGTCATGTCTTTTCCCCCACAAGGGACAAGGATTTTGGTACCTAATTCTTTTAACTCCGAGATACCCTTCATCAAGGGGCATTTTCACAACACTTAGTTTTCAAATTTACCAATGTGCAGAACTGCTAATCAAAACACAGAGTAAAGAGTGATAGACAGGAACACATCTGTGCACTCCATACCATCACAGACTTAGTTAATAATTTCTGCTGTTTTGGGGAGGACTTTTTCTACCTTCTAGATCAAGTAACTGATCTTGGTTTATGTTTGTTGTTTTTTGGGGTGTTTTTAATTAAGTGCTGAAAAAGTAATTATCACATGAAACTGAGTCTCTTTTGCGGATCATTAGTAGGATTTGCCTATGGGCCTCTGACCCAGGTGCTAACAGAGAGGCCTGTGTTCAAACAGCAATACATCCTGTGTGCACACATCAAATGATCCAAGAGGTAGAGCAGGTTACCCACCAGTCAGTCACCCAAAGGCTTTCTGGGGCAATTTAGAATTGTAGGGAGTAGGACTGAGGAGTTTTCACATCTCTGAGATGCTTTTTGTCTCCAAGTCACACCCTGACTACAGATGGAGCCAATGGCTGTGCTCACTCCCTTGCCTGCACTGCACAGCTGAGTGCAAATGTCTGTGTTAGAAAACAGGGTGTCAGCTTTCCTGCACTGACACCTCCAACTGATGAAGCTCCTCTGAGTAGAGGGTACGATATTTACCTGCCCTTTGTGTTAGAGAAATGAAATCCTAGTTCAAAGTTAACTAAAATATCAGATTTCGCTAAATATCTGCTTTAACTAAAATACAATCCTTCCAGCCATTCCTCCCCAATTTTGATACTCTAGAAGCTGCACTAAGCCCTCTTACTTCAACTGATTATGATTAGAGCAAAGAGAAGACATGACTGCCAATCAAATGTCTGTGTGTGTACTGAGGATATTCCTTCCCCACACACGCTGAAAAGGCATAGCTCCACCTGACTACTTAATAAAATATTATTTCTGTTTTAGGGTGTCACACTGGCTAAAGTAGCATTCAAAAGCTCAAAAATTTCTATTGGTAGGCCAGATATTACTTGCCCCACTCCCAAAATCTACCTCAGGTTCATAATGTAGTCTTCATGGTTTCCTCTATTCAAGTGTAAATCATTGGGATAGATAAGAAGAAATGCAAATAGGATTATGAGTATCTCCATAGAATTTTTCCCTCTGTCGACAAAATCACCATTAAAGACATAGCGGTTTTGTTCTGAAGGCAGACCATTCTGCAGAAAGAAAAGAAAGGGGGGGGGGGGGCATTTAGAGAGGCTTCTATGCTACTGTAATAAAGGAAATTGCATTTAGATGAGATCCCATTGCTAGAAATTCTGAAAAAAATCCTGCGTAATACAGAGATCTAAAATGCAGCATTTCTTTACTTCCATTGTTTAGAATAAAAGTCTTCATATCAGACAACTTGAGCCATTAGAGAAGAAAGGACATCTCTGGCTGTTCTTACAATTCCATCTCTAATCCTTTTCTCTTACCTATTAAATTAAATTGAAAGGGACCAAAAGGACATCAGTCTTGTAGTAAAATATACCTTTTTGTTAATGTTGCCAAGAAATTATGCACTTGCAAACAGAAGGGAGTCATTCAGTTTGAATGGAAGATAAGAAATACATGAAAAATTATCTTCTGATGTAAGTTTGAATGGACTTCATATATATTTACATTGTTTGCAGTGTATGCTTCCAAAACTCCTGAGAAGGACTATAGTCCAGAGGATATAAACTCTTAAGACAGAATTTAAGGCTTGAAGAGTTTGATTTCAGTTGCTTTAATCCTGAAAGCACTAGTTGAATTTCACTCATGAGAGCCAAGATATACTTGAAAGCTCACAAATCTGAGAGGTTGTATGTACAGGTATTTCTTACCTTATTTTTTTCTTCTGAAGATACAAAGGAATGCTTTATTATAAATGGTGATTTAGTAAAGACAAGTATTTTTAATTGATGGTATGTTTTATTAGATTAATTACCAGCACATGAATAGGTGCCACCAGCTTACAGAAAATAAAGCACCACCTATATGTAGCTTCATCATTTCCAGTCATGAGTATCAGAAATAGTATTTCAATTTTGACTTGCCAAAAAAGGGAAACCTCTGTTTTCTCAATTGATATGCATAAGAAATATCAATAGAACCTCTATTAAATTACATTATAACTGTGGAAGCCACTCTTAAAAGTTCTGGCAGCATTGCAGGACATCCCACTTCTTGAATATATCTACGGTATCAGTGTCAAGCTTTTCTTGTGTTCCTATGGCATTACTGGTATTCTGCCTTAGTGGGTTTATTGCAGGATGTGTAATGTGGCCAGGGACTTTCATTTAAATCCTTATAAGAATATCTTTTTTGTCCCAATCAGTGTTCTGGGCTTTCATGTTAGGTTGCAATAGTGAACTCTAGACTCTCCATCCTGGCTGCTGTGAATTCAGCTTCCTTGGATTTTGCTATAGCCTGTCCTGAGCCCTTTCCAAGTTAACTTAGAAGGGGCCTTTGCTTGCTCTGTGCTCACAGGCATGGCAATGTATGAGGCTCTTCTAATGCAGTGGGTTGAAGTGATTTTAAAAAGGAGAGGACGGATTTCAGGAGTGGAACAGACAGCAGAAACTCAGCAGCAGTTTCTGGAAAGACAGATAAATAATAAATAAATAAAGGCTTTGCCTTAAAGCCAATAGGCATGTGAATCCACCAGCAGATTGTGAGTATACACACAACCACTCTAACTGCAGTCTTTGCGGAAAGACACATTTACTGGAGCACCCTCCAGACGCTATCCCCCTTCTTT
The DNA here is from genome assembly GCF_048771995.1 of Taeniopygia guttata. Lineage (NCBI taxonomy): Eukaryota > Metazoa > Chordata > Aves > Passeriformes > Estrildidae > Taeniopygia > Taeniopygia guttata. The sequence goes on along the minus strand of NC_133024.1, from coordinate 100,220,160 downwards.
TAGAAAAGATTACACACAATCTGAGTTTTAAACAAGTTTGGTTTGGACTTCCAACTTCAATTTTAGTTTTGTTCCACACTCATGCACTTTCCTTTTCTGTGGTTTCAACCAACAATGAGAGCAAAACTAAATTAAAGGCTGTTGCAGCCTCTGACATGTCAAAGTGGCAAACAAGGCCCTCTAACGATTAGCAACTTGCTGCTGGGCATCATTACTGTATCTCCTGGGTTAGTGATTAATTAACTTCTCTTTGTTGTTGGCATTTTCTACTGCTTCAGGCCATTTCTATCTATAGCATCCCTTTAACAATCTAACTGAGCAATACATCATTTAAAATTCAAGTGTTTCATGGAATATCAGGAAACACTGTAATTTAATGAAGATTAATGCAGGGTCTGAATGAACCTTACAAACTGGTTATTGAGGAAAAAAAAAGTAAGTGTCTTAACTTCAGCCAAACCAGGTGTAAGGATTATACACCATCTGCAGCATTGTATCAATATGCTGTAGATTGCCAGCTCTGTGTGTTTGCTGGGGGTGGTCTGTGGAAGCGACAAGCCTGGTCTGCACGCAGGCCTCCAGAATCCATTTCAGCTCTGCACAGCCCTGTGCAGACCAAGATCACTCCCATGGCACTGTTTAGGATTGCACCCTCTTGTTTATGGTAGTTTGTACCAACCTGGAGGATGAAATCTCTTCCAACTGAAACAGAGTTTAGGAAGGAGAAAAATAAAATGGATCCCAGAAGCCAACTGGGTTTACTGCTCATCTGAATCAACTGCTCAGAAGGGACAGAAAGTAGTGTGATTTAAATTGCTTCTAAATAACTAATCAGCTCTATCATATGCTCTCTATATTCTCAACTACTTTGAAATGACAAAATATTTGCCCATTTTATTTGATTTGATGGAAGGGACTTCCCTAGAAATTTAACAGAGAACAACTGGGTGTTATCTCTAGTCTGAAGTCAGTGGGTGTTTTGGCTCTGAATTTACTGAAGTCAGGATGAGAGTTGCTTGTTTTTTCTCTTTATAACATCCATTAGAGGGGGGGAAAGAATCGGCATCTGTTTTCTCCAAAAAAAAAAAAATGCAGGCTGATTACAGTTGTAAATATAATTATATCTGAGCATTTATCTCCAAAATTCTTATATTTCCCATTCCAGGTTCTGTGTATGAAACCAACATGTATCATACTTATTCCAGTTTTAAAAAAGACAGCTAAACAACCAAAAGACTGCAAGCCAAGGACCAGCTAAACATGGTTGATTAGTAAGAAAAGGCCTCTGTAAAAAGGTCTGATTGTATTTTAACTAGACTTCAACAGACTTCAGGTGTGCACTTGGGCAAAACAACCACATTTACGTTGAACAAGTCTCAGATGAAGTGTAACAAAGCTGGAATCAGGGGGAGAATTACATAATTTAAACACCTGGTTTAGCTCACTGCAGTCTCCATTCAGTGCAGATGAATGTGTAAGGATCTGACACAAACCCTTCCCCCCTGCCCCGGAAAGCTCAAATCAAAGAGAGTACCTGCTCAATCAAAGGTGGTGATTCATCCTGAAGATAAATGTGAAACTAAATACACAGCATTTCCTGCATCTTAAGTTAAACATACAATTGTGGAAAAGCTAGCCTGGAGCTTAATTTGTTTTACACATCAGTAAAACAGAGCTATGCTTTTTTAGCAAGATAAAAAAGGATATGTAAAGCGTGCCCAAAGCACTTTTATTTTTTGCAGACCATGTAATTGCTTCCAAGGCTTAAAAAGCTTTTAAACACCACTCTTTCTTGTTTCCTGATAAAAACAAAAACGCTTCCCTCCCAAAAAAACCCCAACAATAATAAAAAACCCAACAAGCCCAAAAAACCAAACCAAAGAAACCCAACCAAACAACAAAAACCCCCAAACCAACCCAAAAGCACACCAAAAAAACTGCAGGTATCAGTGGAAGGCCTAAATGAAAGCTTCTGCATTTCTTTATTTAATGTTGCTATTATCCATGGTGTAGTGTTACATCAGGAACTCAGCTCCTGGTTTTAGCAGACTTTAGTCAATATGGAATTTAAAACAGTGGCAGAACTTTGGAGACTTTGCAAGGAGTCCTCTTATATTTTGGCTCATGCTGCAGTTCAACATTCAGGAAAATAATAATATCTTCAATCTCCTTCACAGTGAGCAGGAGGATATGAAGAAGGGAAAGCTCTGACAAAGACACTAAATTGCTCCAGGATTTGTGTGTGTGGTGTACGGACACCACATGGGCAGTTCTAATGGTGATAAATCTGTCAAACATAAATATCTGTTCTCAATAACAAGTCATAAAGTGAAAATGCTACATCTCCGAGTACCTACTTACCTTATAGAATATCAGCAAAAGATCGTCCAGGTTTCCATGCAAATCTCCTAAAGGAAACAAAAACAATTTTTAAAAAATTTTCTCACAGAGGAGGAAGACACTGGAATTATAAAACTGGAATTAGTTGGATCTAATACCTTTTTATGTTTCAGGGACAGGTTTTGATTACGACCAGTAGGAAGTGATGGAGAGTGTCAAGAACCATTCATGCCTGTGTGCTTCAATGCTAAGGCCTCAGGAATGATGGATTGGGCCCTTTTTGAGAGGTTTGCTTGGAACAGGCAGGAGGATTTCACCCCAACGCATAGCATCATTGCAGCACTGCATCACTGCAGATCCCCTGTGCATCTGACTGCATTTCATGCTCATGGAGCCAACTTTTTCATGTCTGTGACTCATCACCACAAAGCTGCAGAATAGTTTCAAAACCTATCTTGTGATAATATGCTTTTACCACCAATAATTAGGAAAAGAGAAGTGACATTTTTACGTGTATACATCTTCTGTGGTTTTGATTAATTATGAACCTGCTGAATTTGTTCTAAGGGATCTTTCAAGCTATGATAGATATTTATCACATGTAGATGCAAACATTTCAGGTATATATTTAATCTATATTATTAATTTGAAATTATAAGAAATGGAGAGTGATACCTTAAGGAAATCAACATTTTGGACCAATTATGTTTAAAAATGGGTTATCTGTCCTCTGCACAGGCTCTTTCTGGGGACAAAAGCTTTTCGTTTCAGTACAGGAGAGGGATCCCTTTTGATGCTGCTTATATAGTGCAAATGCAATATAAACATGAAGAGGAATGTTTAGTTAATGAGATCATGTGTTGTGAACAAGCATGAATCTTGTGTTTCCTTGGTTTGGAAAGGGGTCTTATTCGCTTGGTTAATAAATTATCGTTTATACAAAACCTCATTTTAAAAAACCCTTTCCTGGCAATCAAAGTAGGTCCATAAACACATATTAAAAAATATTGTTTATTTTGCATGTCTCACAGTACCACCCTTATACAACTTTACTATTACACACATCACACACTGATAGATGTCAAGAGTTATGTCACCATTATTGTTCTGTTTTGCAGCTACTGCATTCTGTATCAAGGCAGGATACTGCATCCCATTATCCATAATTTACAAAAGGGTAACAAAATAGATGGGCAAAGAGCTCTTAGTTCCTTATTGTGTGACACATCATTCTGTGAGACTAAATTGTTGGTTGTATAAAGACTTTTCCATCCTCTTGGGTCTCCTTAGAAATGAGGCGTTATTATAATTTCAATTTATTCTAGATTGCCATGCTGTCAATGAAAGGTCTTTTTTGGCCACCCATATTAAACTCTCATTAAAATCATTACCGAGTAAATTATGATTAAAATCATTAAAATCATTACTGAGTAAGTTTTTTTTTCTCAGTGAGAGGAGAAAGAGGTGAGACTCAAAGCCAGTGATCGAAATACTTAGTGGCATTTTAGAGGTGGAAGTGCAGGAGTATTTAAGCTTCACTGTAGTGTTAGCTGAATTAATACTGACTCATTCAGAAATGTTAAACAAGAATAGGAAAGAGGAGGTGAGGGAATTTCCTAAAATATACTTTATGACTCAGGAACTTTATTCTTTTGTTTGTTTGCTCCAATTTATGCATTTGTGGGGGAAAATAAGTAAAAAGAAATAATTTTTTAGGGCATTGAGAACTTACTTCTAATGGCAAAATTTGGAAATGATAGTATTATTCTCTAACCACTTAGAATGTCAACCCATAGTCCAAAGCAGTTATTTTTTCTGGCACCTTACCACAGACAGTTATTTCCTTGGAGTAGGAAGTTGAAAGATGGGTGATATTTGGCATCTCCTTGAGAACTCTCCTAGTTTCACTTAGCAGCTGCAGTACATAGCGGGCATGAAGCAGCTGTGAGAAGAAAAAACAGGTAGAAAAGGAAGACTTATCTGAATTAGCAATAGGTCAGTCTGCTTTATTAATATCAGACATATACTGCCAAAGTTATTTATAGTGCAGACCTCCAGACATGAGTACAGGCTTTATGGCCTAGTGCTGGGAATTAGGAGTGTTCATAGCTTTGCATTTGCTTCCCAGCGAATGGATATGGAGCCCTTACTGAACTTGTTTTATAGATTTTCCTACTTTATTTATACTGTACTGTTTCTATTCTTCCTGGTTTTCAGAAGAGATAAGACTTAAAGAGCACTCAAAATCACTGCATAAGGCCAGCTGTTTAAAGTAACTGGGAAAAAAAGAAAAAGGGTGTCAAGAGACATCCTAGATGTGAGTAAAAACCAAAACAAACAATCCTAGAACCTCCAAAACACAAGCCAACAAAAAAACCCCAAAGGCCATAAATTATATTTCAGCAAATTGCAAAAACAATTACAAGAAAACTCCAGTAAGAGCTGCCTTGGTAAGGGTTATGTTCCTGTTCACAGTGAAGAAGTTATAATAGTGCAACATTGAAGCTTCTGGTCTTCTCTCCTGATGTTTTTTATGAAAATTTTGTCAGTTGGTGATTTTTAAAGCTTTTAATTTCAACAGAGATCTGAGGAATTTTAGTAGAGGATAGATGAGCTACAGAATGACTTTTCAAGATTCATGTCTTTAAGCAATCAAAAAGCCAATTACATATGACCATTTCCTCAATAAAATGCCAGCCAATAAGAGAATGGAGAGTGGACAGTAAGGTGAAGTCTGGGTTGGCTCATTTATCATGTGCTTTGTATTTGGTACTTTTACAATCAGCATCCACATAAAAATATTCTTACTTAGTAAATTAAAAAGCATGATAGATCCGATCCTTGCCCCTTGTATACAGCATATTTTTAAGCATAAATAATTACAAGTTCAAAGAAAGCTGTCCCATTTAATGCCTTCCTGCTCCACCCTCATCTTGTGAGCAATGAAAGAGCTTACTCAGGAATACAGAGAATGAGGAACAGCCTCCTCAGTGCCTTGGAAGCTGCAGCCTGAGCTCCAGAGATTTGTGCTATCACTCAGTTCTGCTACATTAGCAATGCTTTATAGCCACTCCACTGTTATGGTGGAGTCTTGCACCCTGCAATGTGGTGATTAACTCTTACACCTCAATTCCTATAAAAGATTGAGCTGGGGGACAAAAGACAGAGGACCAAACAATGAATACTTTTAACCCATAAAAAGATGATAATTAGTTTCTATTTCAGCTTAGGACACCTTCCCCAGTCCTACACTCTCACTGAGAACCCCTGCCTTGCAGCTGCTAAGGGTTCCCATTTCATTTCACTAATCCCTGCCTCCTCCCCATGCCGGGCCTGGTGGTCATGCAGCAAAGCAGGGAATCAAATGTGGGAACTTGTCTGTCTGAGAACTGTCTGCTTTTGATTTTATTGTGTTAGCTTACAGCCAGATCAATTTCCCAAGGCAGCTTACCATGCACATTTATGATCACATTAGGCTAGCAGGAAAAAGCAGTGAGATGTAAAAGAAGGGCGAAATATCTCTTTGGGCACTAGTTTAGCTTTACATTAGATTGTGGACTACAACTTGACAGATGTAAAATAAGTTAAAAAAGAAAACAAGGTAGTTGCAAATTACCTGTTCATTCCTGAAAGCATGAAGGAGAGCATTGGCATCTTCAACAGTAAGGGGGAATGAGAGTCGTGGTCCATAATAGGAGTCTGGAACATCAATCTTCTTTTCAAATTCTTTTAAACATAAGTCTTCATCCACCACCTGAGGAGCACTAGGGCTCGTGAAAATTTGAGAAACTGGAACAAGATAGAAGGAAAACAAAAATGTAGAAACTCCACCAGGCCCCCATAGAGCTGTAACAGAATGGCCAGAACTGGTTGAATGTAACTGCTTTAGCTGCTGCACTATTACAGTGGCTGACTCCTGCCTCCTTTAGTGGAAAAGCTCCAGTCTCCCCAGATTGTTTCACAATACTAAAACCAACCAACCAATCAACCACAACAAGGAAACAAAGACCAAACCAAAGTAAAAAACAGGCAAAAACTCTTTTCCAGCTGCCAGTAACTGTGGTCAGGGAGCAAAACATTTTGCACTGGAGTTGTGGAGGAGTCTGCTCATAGGTAACAAGAACCATCACCTGGCACAAACTTCCTTCTCCTTCCCCCTGATGCAAGGAGATGTAAAAATCATGGCTGATCACTTAATGAGCATCATCTGTTCAAAATTCAATATTACACTTTAAATACAGGTTTTGAAGATTCACTTCTATTGCTTTTGTTTTCTACTTAACATTTTTAGGCTAAATACCAGCAGATCACAGTGATTATATTAAAAGTCACCAACAAAATTATATTTATTCACAGCAATTGCAAATCACTCCTTTCTGATACAGCTAGGAAACAATGCTAGCTTTTGGTTGGCTGCCATAAAACTATTGGATGAAACAAAGTAAACAAAAACAGAGTGGTGAAAGCACAGCTTCTAATTTTCCTGGAACATGAAGGAAGCAGGAACACTGCTAATTGCTTCAATCCAATATTTTTCTTGACATAACCTTGAAACGTAACTGGCTGATCAGCAGATTTCAGAGTTTTGTTCTTGCAGATTGTCTTAGTCATGTATTATTTTAAAAGAGAGAACCAGTCCCTAAATTAAAGTGTTCTAGCAGATGCTGTTGCAGAGTCGCTCTTGTGAGATGATTGTTGCAAACACCTCTTGCTGGGCTACAGTTAAGTTTTTTGTAACCCTGATTTCCTGCAACTGCAAATAAAAATGTATTATTTACAGGTGTGTAGCTGTATTTTTTATTTCTGATTTACAGCTGACCCGTATCTGTGACTCAAAACTCACAGCAGCCAAAACCAGCATGTAGCCTCATAAATTATGAGATTCATAAAGGCCAACTGATCTTGCAACTGGGTAAAATCCATATTAAAGAAATAAATAGATAAAAATGTAATCTGGATTTTAAAAAGTCCCCTTTTACTATCAGTACTTCAGCTGTGAGCTGATTAGCACTTTCAGTGCTAATGCAATGTTATACTCAGCTAATACATTAGCACTTTTAGTGCTAATGCAATGTTATACTCAGCCATTTATATGGATTAAGGCATCAAGTAACAGCAAGGTGCTCAGGGTTCACCATTTTCACCAAGTGCAGTTTGATTTGCAGTCTTCCACCACAGTTACAGCTTTGTCTGGCTGGACACCGGAATGTCACCATGGACTGAAACTGCTGATTCTCATATACTGATCAGCCAAGCACATTTGCACCAATTCTTGCTCCAGCTCTAGCAGCAGGCCTCTGGACACTGTGTCCCTCTGTACCCCACTTCCCAAGAAGCAGAGACTACAGAACCAACTCCTTAGACCACTCAAATGCCTCATTTCTTGCCTGTTCTAACCAGCTGTCCAAATCTGACTTGACTCCTTCAGAGTCAGTGATCTTCTCAGCATTTCAAGCCAGGCAGACACCTGCCCATGCCTGCTCCTACTCTTGTCTTCCCTTCCAGCACACAGTAGGCCATCCATCCATTACTTTACCTCTGAACATGAACTTGCCTTCCATACATATTCACTTCTATTTTGGCACATGCTCAGGCTGGGAACCAGTAGGGCATATCTCTGCAAAGTACACCCCATTTTCCACTTCTGGATGAGTTGTTAAAAGCCAGTCATGGTCATTACCCTTAGGGTGTGCTTATGGCTCCTCAGGCTGTCTTTCAGCTGGATTTTAAGGCTTCTTCCTGCACAGAATGACTGTCCCATCTCTGAACAGTCAGTAATGGATGATCTAATGCAGCTTGGGGTATCACCACTGTCCAGCAAGTACCCCAGCTCACCACATGCCCCATGTACAACTAATTCTGAAGGATTCAGCATCCCTCGCATTTTGCTGTTCCGAGTCAAAACTTTCAAGGCTCTTTCAGTACATACTTAAAGAAGGGATGAAAAGCCTTGGCATGCCTGGTTCAGGCACATAGGTCAAGATAGAATGAAACACTCTCTGTCAGCATCTGTGTCTCTCCACAGACTAGAGGGATGCACAGGCAATGACCTACTTTGTACTCTGACGCCAGAGGTCTAGCCCAGACTCAGAGGGCTGAGCCTTCACTATTAACAAAACCTAAACTACTACAGCCATATTCCATGTTAAACACAAATGCCCAGAGCTAAGTGGAGCCAATTTGGCCACAGAAAGCCCAAAGACCTGATTCCCCTGACCAGACCTTGCCATGGGAGTTTTTCAAGGCAAGTCAAAGCTGCCACTGCCAAGGATGTACAATCAGGGTAACCAGGAATCAGCTACTTCTGCAGCTCTGAAATCAGTTCTCTGTTCTGCCACCATCTTGTGCCTTCAGCTGACCATTGGGGTACCTGAGAGCACATCTGACTTCTGAGAAGTGCTCTTACATAAGCCAGATACTGATCCACAGCCCTCAGGTCAAAGCCAAATGGACACTGAGCCTACAAAGAGGAAGAAGGTTTCTAAAATGCTTCAAATATTTCTTCCTTCACACCATCCCTGGTGCTACAAACTGCAAGCAGCTATAACTTATTCCCCACTGCAAGAATCGCTCTGTGTAAAACATCTTGGAAGGGTGTTAAAGATGTAAGGGAGGCGTCATGGGGAGTGAACCTGCAGAAAACAACACTTTTTTTTTGTTTCCCTTTGAAGGAAGGCTCCTGGAGGTGCCCTGGTGACCTTGAAAGGAACAGGTTTAGCTTCCCAGTCCCACCATTTTTCTCAGAATACATCTGCAGTCTTCTCACCCACAATGTGCCCATAAAAGAGTAAGTAAATGGGTCATCTTTTGCTGGAAAAGCAGTTTCCAGCTTTCTCTGACCAGAGAGCTTTCCATTGAAAGCTGAGAAGGTAGGAAGTTTTTTTCAGGGAAGAGAAAAGTGTAAGTTAGAAAAAGGTTTTATTCTTATTTTCCACAGACCTTTGCAAAATAGCCTTTAATAAAAAGCAGAACAAGACACTCGGCTATATAATATCCCAATCACAAACTACACTGACATCTTAAGGAGAATGAGAGGATGAAAAAAGCTTTAGGGTATAACAGAAACAATCACATCAAAAGCACAACTGTGTTAATGAGATGGCAGCTTCTTTCTTTCTTTGAAAAACATAATCTGAAAAAAACAGATTAAAAAGAGGAAAGTAACAAGATTAATGGTGGAGGCTGAGTAGTTTATAATGTAAGGAAAACGACAGATCACAAAATTTTCAGGTAACTTTCTTATCACATACTGAGAAGAACAGACAACCCATTCTTTGGTAAGAATATTATATACTGTCTTCTTGGAGACAGCTTTTGAACCATATGCTATCACTCTAATTTAAGTGAGCACACACTGATGAAACAGATAAAAATCCAGAGAACTGCAAGTTTTAGAAAATGCTTGAGAATATCAAAGTCAATTTGAAGCCTCTCTGTTATGTTTACATTCACTGTGGTTCACATCTTAAGATGGCAATTCAGCAGAAGTGGAAGCAGTTCTTTAAGAATCCCTCTATTCAGTAATGATTTTGCTTACATCAGTGGGGCTGGCATGAGTGCTGCAAAGGTCACTTCCAGAGGAAAGCAATCAAGAGCTCAAAGCAAAGAATGCACACAGCCAGCAGTTGGAAAAAATAACCACAACCCACACAATACACATCTGATATGCAATCCCTCAAAAAAAAATCTAAGTAATCTCCTTTGCATAGGCAGCCTTGGCCATCTCTTTATTTTTCTGTTTTGTTTAGGGTTCTGGTATCTGTAACACATGGTGTTAGAAAGGGGGAACACACCAAGACAAACATAAAGCCTTTAGAGCAGTTATCAAGTCTTAACAACGTCAGTCCTGAAATATGGAAGTTTTAAGCCAGCAAGACAAAGGGGAGCTTTACCATAAACCATATACACTTTATCATGTGTTTCAGCCTTAACCACATCTGCAATTCCCAATATCTAGAAGATCAATAAACAGGTCAGCTGTGCAGTGATGATGAGGAGCAGCTCACAGGACCTTCCATCTCCCTCCCCGTGCACAGGTGAGGCTCAGATCTCCACCTGCACATGAACAGCCCTTGCATGTAGCAGTGTGCTCTGCAACGTCCTGAGCCCTAGCAAGTCATCTGAGACACCTCACCTTTATTCATTCTGTCAGTAGACACAGTTAATAAAGAGGGGTAAATCATAGCTACAACAACCATGTGTAAAATTCCATTTTAATATTATAATAAAAATAGAGGTTAACAATATTTTACCGAATCTCAGACCTAGCACTACTGTTTTCTCTCCCATTCAGGTGGAAAAGCTGAACAGAGGTGCACCATCAGCATGAAGAAGTAGATCAAGTGAGCAGTATGTGTTTTTCTTTAAGTTTGCCAATTCCTTCCCAGGAAGTTAAATGACTAAAGCTGATTTTTTTTTCACAGATTATGGCAGTAAATGGAAAAAAATCAAAGGGAGGACTGTTGAATCATCTGCCTTGCCTTTAGGAGCAAGGCTCAAATGTAATTTATTTTTCTGCAGAGCACAGAGAGCATTAGGCTCTCTAAAGTATTTAAGAGAGAAAAATTGCGATTTCTACTGGTTGTCATTAAAACACTGAACCACTTAAGGTTTTGATGGTAGTTTTATCCTGCTATCAAAGTATCTTGTGCAATTTTTAATTGGAATAACCCATGGCTAGACCAGATGAAAGAGAAAGGGCATTCTCTTGTAATGTAGCAAGAAGGGGACAGCCTCATTTTCAACTCCACTGGGATTAGATCTATTCTGAATTTGTTCAGGGAAGTCATGTTTGTCATCTGGATTTAGGAATCACTTTCAGTCTGTCCTTCTGTTGAGCTTGACCTCAAAAGTAAGTTATGTCCAAGGATCTCAAAATACTTCAAAAATTAAAGGTTATTCCTTGCATAACTGAAGCTTAATTGAGATGGTTTCTAAAGCTTTATCTCCAGCAGTTTAAATTTATTTCCTTTTTTATCATTCACATACTGATACATTTTGCAGTGAAATCTAGAACAAATGAAATTAAAACATGGTCCAGAACTGCCAGAGGTGGTGAGTAGTGGGGGAGAAAGAGCAACCTCTTTGATTATAACTGCCTTAGACCAACTGAACACAATCTTTCTGAATAATCACATCTCATCGTTTAAGAAAAGATGAACAGAAAGCTGTGAAAATTGGATTCTGTAGGAAGGGCAGTAACATATAAGAAAGCACTCTGAGCACCTCTGAATATTATCATAAGGAAAACAGGCACCAGTTCTGACTTACTGACTGCTCTGACTCACTAATTAGATAGTGAGCAGTGTCAACACTTAGAGGATCAAATTCATATTACAATATTTAGAATATCAAACCTCAACCCCAGCACATGCCAACAGCTGTAAATATCACATTGAAAATTAAGTTCCCTCACATCAAGTTTTTCAAACACAATCTCCATATTACCTTTATATTTATGGTTACCTGAATCAGGATGAGTACAATGATCCAGCATGAATGTAAAAAAGTTGGATAGCTGAGTATGAAAAAGAAAAGAACAAACACACTGATCAGTTTAGGTGATCCAACAAGCATTAATATCTTTCTTACTCAATTACTTGCAATTTCCCATTTAGGGGGATATAAGTCACTACTGTATATCCCCCATAGTATCAGCCTGCAATAATGACACAGTTTGCGTCCTACTACAAAAATAGCTCCCTTTCCTTTTTTGCTATGAATTCACCACTGACACTTCATGGAATACATAAAATGTGTCAGGGCTGTTTCAGTGCTGCTGATGTTTCTAGGTGTAATTCATGTTGCCTACCACCCATACTATTTGCCTAGACTTCCTTCATAGTCAATAGAAACAACTGCTACAAGGCAGTGAACTGACTTCAGACACATGCTAGGATGAACACAAAGGCCTAAAAGTTCCAAATTTCCTATATTGACCCTAAAGGAAGCCTGGGCTGACACTGATACTGACACTGGGCTGAAACACTGATATCCTGTTGCACATGTATTGCCTCACAGACAGTTAAGATCACCCACAGTGATCTGTAAATTACCTGCAATCCCTGGCTAACAGAGCTGCTATACAGGAACATATACCCTAGATATGCTCTATGGGTAGAATGGTGTCCTGATGTCTATGTAGTTACATTCATCTCTATGTCTGTGCATGAATACACACAACTTAATTCATGTGACAGACAGGGAAACAGTTTTATTAATCAAGATCCAGCTTTGTAAAAGAAATCACCACACACCCATTTTGTTTGTGCAGCCACAGTCCTGGGGATAACATAACTGCTTATGTAGGAAGGATGGAAGATTACAAACCTGCAGCTGGTCCTGTTCATCAGCGTATTCGATTGACTGAAAGATACTGAGGGAATAGCGGCGCCTCATCTCCAGCCGGGCCATGGTAAAGCGGTACCACTTCTGGATGAGGATTGCAGCTCTAATGACTGTCAAAACAGAAAGCACCGGAGTACACATGGATGCAGGGTAATCTACAAGCAAAATATGCACGCTGCCTTTGCAGAATTTTTCAATCAGATAAGAAATTCTGTCCATTGTGCATAATCAACAATAATATGAAGCCCAGTAAAAGTGAGACTGAAAAAATACAGGATGTCTTTACTGTTTCTGTCTTCTGACACAGATCCCAAGCCAGCTGACTTGCTCAGGACTAAGTAGTTAGTAACCTTCCCCATTTAACTGTCTTGAAGACAATATCCAGGTAAGAAGTCAGTCATGTTCAGCTGATGGGCACTATATGGGTTTTGGGAAGGTGAAGGAAGAACAGTTTGCCCTATAAATAATGTATTTCTTTATCAAGCTGTAATAAAAATCTTTGATTTTGCAAGCTATGACATGAACAACAATGTAATTACAGTATTTGCAACAGCCTCTTCTATCAGAAAGTTTTTGCCTGCAGAGCTAGCTAGCTTGGTTAACAAAAGAACACTCACCCCAAAAAGTCAATGGAACATGACAGAAGACCATTTTGGACTATGTGCACTATGTGCTGAATATGCATTCCACTCAGCACTTTAAGAAGTTGTATCTACTAGGGTCTCAGTCTGGAAAACTGCTAGAAACTTGACTGAAGGACAATCATCAAGACTGCAGCCTGGAAGAAAGAGCCTGCTGCCTTCAGGCCTCATTCATGCCATGAAGAAATCACATTCCTTTAACTGCTCAGATAAAAATTTGTTAAGCAGAGAAACATCTGGTAGTAGAAACAGGTCCTGGGGTGGGCACTGTCCTGCACTGCAAAACAGTAAACAAAAGCTCTGTACTATAGGGACAACAGTTTATACCAGTCAATTATTGTAACTGATCACAAATACCAGGAATTTTTATACTAGGAACCTGAGTGAGAATTATTTTTTTTCTTACTGATAATTATGCAGGTAAGGGCAAATACTAATGGGAAAGTGATTCTATTAATAGAGAGTATAACATAAAGGAAACATTTTTATAAAAATGCTTACAGATGCCGTAACAATATGTTGTTTACTTATTTTACCATTAATTAATATTCAGTAAGGTTAAAATGGTAGAATTTTCTAGTCTAACCAAGAGCAAAATCCAGAAAGAATCCCATCCTGTAGATATTGCATACATTTTAGAAAAATCCTCCTCCCTGAAAGAAATGTGATCCTTATATGACTAAGGGCATCCTTCAGACCGTACACTACAGACCTGAAAGCCTGACACATTACAGCCAGGCTATCACCAACATTTCTGTTTAGAAGAGTACCTAAGGGGCAAAGCACAATCATCAGCACAGAAACAAATTTCCAGCATCAGAGCCATTAAATTTCCCATTAAAGCCCCCTGGGTTGCTTAATGGTCCTGAGCACTTAACATGGCACAGTTCCATTGCTATCACATAAGACAGATACATATCAATCACTGTGGTTAATGTTGCAAATCTAACAGAATGTTTCCTGTCTTTCTTTTTCTTTTTTTTCTTTTTTTTTTTTTTTTTTTTATTGTACTTATTACAGCACTGTTATTCTCAGGACTGAATCAGAACACAATTTTCACACTAGGCTAAACTGCATCTCTAAACAAAATTGTTATCAGTTACAGAAGGTCTCTATACCAACAAGTATCTGTTAAATTCATGTTATTAATGCATTAGAGAAATGTACCGCCTCAGGCTTCAGACAGAATGATGGTTCAGCATCACTTGACTACTGCTGAAGAGCAGAAAGGAAACCATCCAGCAGCTCCAGAAGACAAAACACAATCCAGGAAGCACACAAAATCCTAAGCCCCACATCAATGTGTGTTGACGGTTGTTGATCAAGAAAGAGTACAGCTCCTCATGCCCACTCCAAGCTTTTACACACTCAGAAATATTCCCAAGTAGCACATCCCTAAGGTCTTGCAAGGCACATGTAGACATAACGTGCAAGCCCAAAGAGGGTTTGAGCTGCCTCTCAATTACAGGTGGGTCTGGGATTCCAGATGATTCCATTCTACTTTCACTACTGTGATAGAGCACTGATGCTGCTTTGTAGTAGTATACACAAAGCTGAGTGCTGCTCTCAAACCAGTCAGCTGGGACCCCTGTAGCCATGACTAAGTCACCAGCTTCCTGTGACTCGTGTCCTGGCCTGGCAGCCAAAAAGAGCCTTACTTTTGAACCACGGCTGTTCAGCATAATAATGTCCTAAGACTATGCACAGTACCATGTAAAATGGGTCTCTGCTGACCAGTTAATTGTGTTTTAATGAAAAATCTTGGAAGAGAACACAGAGGGTCTGCAAAAAAGTCTGAGTGAATCCTGGAACATACCTGCCTGTGCAAAGATTGCTGAGTTCATACTAAGGTGGGATATGATTCAAAGGAGGGTGATGATTCATTAGCTTAATTAAACATTTAACCAGGTCCTGTGGAGACTTTCAGCTGACAGCCTCACTAATTGTCAGGGAGACTTTCAGGCCAGGCACTTGGTAGGCCAGAAAACTGATTCTGAAGTCATTGTAATAGCCCTGCTTTATTACACTTGTTTCATAATTAGGGTCACACAACAGCAGGGAAATTGGGGCGGTTTGCCCAGGAATCCTGTGGTGTGAAAAGCCATAAAAGGTCCCACTCAATCCCTTACCCCCTAAGCTTTGCCAGTGACAGAGCGAGCACAGACATGTCTGAAATTTAGCTTCTGTCCCAGATGCTGCAAATCTTTTACAACCCAATCTGTCAATGTTAGAGGTGGCCTAAAGCTGCTTCCTGACCTCAGCCAGCATCTAAAAGCTATGCACAGTTTTAAAAAGAAAATAAATAGAAAATAATTTTCCCTGAACAAATATTTTGACAACAAAACTGAGTAGGAGTCGTAGGAGAGAGGAACATTGTCTTGCAATCCTCTGCTGGTGTTAGAGAGTGAACAACCACTTGCACTGAAGATAAAGGCAACACTCACCATTCTCTGACCTCCTGTCAGCTACAGAACTGCTGCACCCCATGGCTCCAATGATGCTGCCCATCCGTTTTAATTGCTGCTGATACGAAGCATGCTTCTCTCAGCTGTCAGCATTATACACATTTCCTCTGTTGTTCCTTCAGTGATGAGGGCTCTACTCCTTTGGGCTCCTGGGGTCTTCCTAGTACTCCTAACAGGAATGAGATTGGGAAGGAGGGATAGGGAGAAAACAAAAAAAAAAAATGGTGCTTGACAAAACAGAATCTAAAGTACCTTCATCCCATAAAATATTATTGTGCAGCACATCCTACCTAAACTGGACCATATCAGGTTTTTGGTTTTTTTTTCCCCCACATCTGATTACTGTCAACTTGATTGACAGTCAAGAGAAATTATTTTAGTAATTAATACAGTTTATTCCTTACCTGTTAGCTTAATGTTAATGTGCAGCAGTGATTTCTTATATGAAGAATAGCTATTTAAAGCTATTCCTTACTACTGTCCATTTCAAAGCTGTCCCTTACTACTAGGGACAAGGGACTATGGAGACACATTACTCCTCATTCTTATGATTTGAAAATTGGAACTGCAGAATTTTAAAGATTTTAAATTACTTGTGATAGTAATGCTAAAAAAATCCAATCCTCCTAACACTCCACTGATTTGAAAAGTTGCCTTACTACCCCATTTATCATCTTATTGCTCAGTGTCACCACCACCAGAACAGAATTTACCATAGCAAATTTACCAGAACAGACAGTACCATAGCAAATCACTTCATCAGCAGACTTCATTTAAATAAAACATCCATTTTTCTATTACATTTCTACTGAAAACAGTCCAAGGAAAAGATTTTGTTTCATTAAATAGATGAACAAAATATATTTTGAAGTGAAGTCTTTTGGGTTTTTCTCCTGGCACTTGCTCAGTTCTGCACTAAATAGTATCACTCAGTAATGCAATACATTCTCTGATCAACAAATTAAAATGAGATACAATTCAAACAGTTCCTCTGAGATACAAAATGGATCAATTTCTAAGCAACAAGAAAAAAACTGATGCTCTTAGATACTGAGCTTTGTTTTAGCTAAAGATTTCTTATATGATCACACTGACCCCTCTCTCTCCATCTCCAGGTATACATCTGACATCTCTATTATTTAGCTGTTGTTTTGTTTTATTGATATTCCATTTCTTTTAACTTGAGTTTTAAAACAAAGAAGAAATTCATCAGCATAAAATGAATGCTTAGCTACTATTTTCCTTTGGCTTTACTAGAAGAAATCAAAATAAAAGAAGGATACAAAAGAAAAAAACCCATAAATGCATGACTAGGTGATTTTCAATTTCAAGAATTAGAAAACATTTATAGATGTGGGTCTGTATGTGTAGATTTCAACATTTATTATTATATATGATATCGCGTTCTGTCATGTTAATATAACACAACTCTTTGTAGTTCTGGGGCTTTCTTTCAGGATCCCACAAGACAACGGTATCTTACACTTGAGCTGGGTCTGACTCATTATGAGTCAGTAATTGATTCAGGAAAAAGGGATTTCAAGGTTTGTTTTTTTTTTTTTTTTCCCCACAATGGACTGCTTTACTTCCTTCTGAAATAAATATCATGAAAAAAAAAATGTTCTTACATTAATTTTGAGCCCATCAACGGTTTTAGCATCATCAAATACAGTATTGATATAGCTAATAGCTCAAATTTGTCTTCTCTCCAAATAATTCTTGTTCTCCTGGTTACCAGCCCCTCATTTACCCTTTTAAGAGAATCTCAGGCCTTCATTACTCCATCTCAAACAAGCCAGCCATGACTTGAACTGTTACTTGAAGACTGGCACTAAGGACAAAATAGACCTTACAAGCTAAGGTCTACTTAGACTCTTGATTAAAGGGCAGGTTAGCCTGCAAGTGGACAATGGAAGCCCTAAATAGAACCATCACACCTCTCAGGACTCCCTCCAAACCACAGCAAGCAATGGGCTAACCCAAGAAATAGGGGGCTGCATTGTGATTATAACCTGCTTTCAATGACTTCAGCTTTCCTCACCAGACATCACCACTCTCCTCTACATACCTCTAAACTCATGGACTTCTACAATCTCCTTGAGAAAAGAAATTAAAAGAGCACAGGGACAGAAATTTTATTGTGACAGCCGTAAATGAAGACTCAAACATACGCTCAGAACTTGAAGGAAAACTTGTGCAGATATATCCTTTCATTAAACCTCCTAAAAAGGCCAAATCTTGCCACCAAAGGGCTAGTCCAGGGGAATAATCACCACCTTCAGTCCCAAATATCTGCATTCTAAAATGGACAGGGTGAATATTCAACTACCTTTTCATGACAACTTCTCAAGTGGCTATGGAGCCATCCTCATTGCCAACCTGCACACCCAGACTCCAGGCCAGGAGAGTAATTTCTGTGAGCTACTTACTACACAGTGTAGCAGTGTATGGTGAAGAATCATTTGCCATTACCAAATTCCCCCAAATATTGGCTGATAAAATGGAAAGCTGGGCTTTTTACCAAGGTACTGCAAGAGACACAAGGTATCTGGATGAGAACTTGAAACATAATGTTGTGTTAATATTCTGGATATTATACCACTGATTTACCTTTAAGAGAGAATCTGTCATGTTGACTAAAAAGCAGGCATTCAATTTCTACAAGTCAGTAATCTGCCCCACTTTTACACATAACTTTAAAAATTGCTAGATTTCTCTCAGTTTAGCAAAAAAGCCAGTTTTGTGATAGACAGGCACTAAAAGCACAACTCATCCACTGAAGCAAAATAAAATGTCTTTGCAATCATGCCAATGGACACACAAAAAGCTAAGCCAGAGTGGCACATACTGCTCTTCCCTGGACAGGAGCCACTGAAGGTTACATGCAGCAAGTGCTCCAAAGGAAAAGGAAAGTCCTGTAAAGATTTATAGCTGACTTTCAGTGAAATCAGATAGCAGGGTCTTTGGGCATAGAGACATCCTTTAAAGCACACCTTAACTTTTAAAATTATTTGAACTGTGCTTCTGGCAGACAAGTGTAAACTAGGTTAAACCTGAGAATATGGGAGCCATATGAACAAGACCCACTATGATTTAAGTGGATTTCTTACTCCTCTGTCTTTTTATTTGTTTCTTACCTTTGATAAACAAAAATGAAAGGCTCCTGCTTTTATTTTTATTGGGATGGGGTTTCCATAATTATGCTACTTCCTCTAGAAGTTGTTTCAACAGTTCTCTCCAGCAATATGCCTCCTTTCACTACTCACCCCTTTTCTCAATCATATTTTTGAATAGGTAGCTATGATCTCCTCCCATTACATGTCTTAGGAGGTACATGTACATGAAGAGGTGATAAAATAGAGACAGTTTTAACACAAAGATCAGATGGATGGATGGATGGATGCTTCTAATGACAGAGACTTTCCATTGATGCTATCTTGTATATTTTTTTTTTACTGTGACTCACAGATTTCCTTTAGAATTGTTTTCCTTTCCAGTTCCATAGGACTGCAGAGAATGTAAAAATGCCATAATATGCATTTGTGATGGATTTGCTTCTGTGCATTGCTGAGGGAATGAAGCTTGAGAGACTAAAATACCCTAGAGAAGAGAACCCAGACATTAAATCACAACACTCAGGTCAGAACCTCCAGAAGAACAGGTCTCTAAAACTGTCTTGTTGGGATTGCCAAGGATGAGAATCTGGAGATGAGTTGAAGATCTCATTAGCTAAAAGATCCACCCTGCAGAAAGTAGGATGAAGCAGTCAGAGTCAACTAGCAGAGTGAAATGGAACCTGGCTATGGCACGGGAGCTGTAATTTTGACACCAACACTGAATTTGATCTGCCAAGGGGTTGATATGAGAACATCAAACATAAACAAATCAATATGTGATTAGGGCTCCATCATTTTACATCCATGGAACAAACTAACATTTCTATCAAGTGATTTTCAGTGATTATAAATATGTGAAAGACAGAAATGAGAAAGGCTTTTGTTAACAGATAATTTCCTCCGCCTGCTCAGAGAAGCAAGGCTAAGCTCAATGTAGAGCTGATGGAATGATTGCTGTAAGTGGCTGTGTTGACAGACCTCAGTGCTGGGGCCAGGAATCAATAGGGAATGGGATGCATGTGGTGGCTTGA
Organism: Taeniopygia guttata; assembly: GCF_048771995.1. NCBI lineage: Eukaryota > Metazoa > Chordata > Aves > Passeriformes > Estrildidae > Taeniopygia > Taeniopygia guttata. The sequence continues at coordinate 100,200,220 of NC_133024.1, read as the reverse complement.
GCACTGGCCAAATGTTTGTAAGATAGCAGAAAGCCAGCAAAGCCTGAAAGAGAATAGGATGAAGTCTTAAGGTGGACTCCTATTCCTGAGCCAAAAAATGCACTGCAAAAAGAAATAAAAGCAAGAGTAGCAAAGATGTGAATATGTAGATAATTCAAGCAATCCCTGAGCTCAGGAACTGCATGAAAACCCAAAGAGAATCTGTAAAAAAAATGGTGGGAGAATACTAGTTCAATCAACAAGGGGTAGATTTACTTTTGGGGTTTGTTTTGAATTTTTTTTGTGGGGGGGCAGAAAATATACAAAGCAAGCAGCCTGGTTTTTTGTTTTGTTTTGGTTTTGTGGTTTTTTTTTTGTTTTTTTTTTTTTTTTTAGCAAGACATTAGGAAGATTTTGTTTTAAAAAGAGGAGGAATAGCAAATACAAGTGGACAAATGGGGTACACATTCTTCTTCACCTTGAAGAAGAAGCAAACACACCATATCACTTTCCAGAAATGCTAAACGCCTCTAGGGGGAGATTTCTTTAGGTAATAAGGGGAAAACTGAAAATCCCAAAGCAAATTTGGTTCTAGTAAACTGAACCCAACTGGAGCATAAAAGTTAACACCCTTTAAGCAAAAAGCTGGATGACATACTGTCCTGCAGTTAATGAGTTGGATCACATACTGTCCTGCACTTAATTAGCAGGGTCTTAATGACATCCTGAAGAAGCAAATCTTCACAATAAACATGTGTTGAAATCTGAGCCAGTTTAAAAATTAAATTCATGCTTCAGCGTGGTTTTCATAAAATTTAAGTTAAGCATTAGAACAAGGTTCAAAATATAATTAAAATTATTTTTCCTTAAACAAAAAATACATGAAATACAGTTTGATTTCATCTGTACTCAGAAGTTCTGGATAACTGATTCAGTCCAGGTCAAACTATAGGTTGAAGCACAGTGATTTTTCTCATGGAAAAATCATAAATAATGCCACATACATCTGTCATTTTGTTAATTTGCTCTTTAAAAGTGACCTTTATATATATATATATATATATATATATATATATATATACCCCACCCAAAGATATTACCTTTTTTCTTTCTGCTTCAGCAATACCGAGATTTTTTGTACTAGAGTACCTTTAGAAGATTCTTTTTTTAAAGAGAAAGCAACCCTTGAGGGGTGCAGCTCTGCAGAACAGGTGCTTCAATTCTCTCTGGGGCTCTGGAGCTCAGAAGCTGCAATGCACTTGCTCTCCACCTATTTACACAGCTTCCCGAGAAGAAATCTCTTGAATGCTGCTCTTCAGAAACAGTCAGGAGAAAATGTTGTTTTCATGGTCCAACCTGATGTGAAAGCTCATGGCTGCAGCCCTCCAGCTGTGCTGTTTCCGTGTTGAAAAGCTGTTTTGTCACCATGCCTCCTGAATCTCAGGCAGAGAAAGGGATGGGCTGAAGTTATCTGCCTCGCATCTGAAGTCACATGATCTCTTTCGGCCTTTCTGCTGTGTTGAGGCAATGATTTGCATTTTAGCAGATCTAGCACACTAGAAAAAAACATAAGGCTGTCCAGGTTATTTGGTTATCTGATGTGACTGGCATGGTTATGAAAGCCCTTAAGGAAAGAAATACTGAATTTACCATAAGGCATTGCACCTGCATGCAATATAATATATAAGTGTTCTCCAAATCACTCAGTCATACCCAGATAATGGCACAAGTATGAAGCATTCAGATCTTGTCTTGGGAGCCACTGTGCTAATGCCTTCAGTTCATTTCTTCATGCATGCACATGTTCTCACCATAAACGTGTGACTGGAATTCTGTGGACTCAGTTTATGCTTTGGCTCGTCTTCTCCTTGTGTGACTGCTGGGAAGGGATTGGAGAAGCTGAGGACACAGCAGCCTTGCTCTGGTCAGAAAGCCACGATCTGAAATCAAACCCTGACCCCTGGCAGCACATCCACATCTCTGACCCACTCTGGCCACGCTGGCCCCTGACTCCCTGTAATGGCACAGGATCCCTAGGGAAGGGCAGAGCCATCATGGTCATTTGTTGCTGCCCACTGCTCACACGACAGCCCCTGAGGAATCTGCTCCACCGGCAGTGCATGGATAGCATGGGGTCACTGTGATTTTGAACACATACCTCACCAAACCACTCAAAGCTAGGAGATGTCTGTAGAAGTGTGATAGTGTAATATCACCACTACAGTCTTGGGCCGGGTCCTCATCAGCATTTATGTTCATCAGGACACCATTGCCCCACTCCAAAAGCCAGGGAGGGATTGCTTGCTTTGCTTGCTGCTGTGCAGTGATGGAACAGAGCACAGCAGGCATTTCAGTGGGTCAGGGCGGGGCCTGTGGGTCCAAAGAGGACCACGGGTTATAAAGCATGCTGTGGTGGGAGAAAGCTCCATGTGCAAGGGCACAAGATGAAGACCACTGTGCCCTTGTTCTGAAGCCTCTTCAGGTGATGGAGCCCCAGCAGGACTGGATAGAAACAAAAGATTTCTGAGAACAGAGGCAATGTAATATCTGCATCCTCCTGGCCCTTCCCAAAGGTCTAATAATACCATAACATGCTATTTTCAGAATTGTCAGTGTGGTGACAATTCTAAAGGCATCAACCACTCTACTCTGAAGGACAGAGTGATCAAATCCCCTTTTGAAACAGACTTTTATTAAGGTACACAAGATATTTAAAATGCCAAACCAGCAAAGCAGAAGGCATTTGACTGACCGAGATAGTCCTCTGAGGTTCTGGAGTCCCAGACACAAGCTTCCACTTTCAAAGCTGTTCCTCTCCCGTGAGACAAGACAGTAAATGGAAAGCATACCAAGCGCAATAATTCTGCATGACCCAGAACAGTTTTGATGTTTGTTTTTTCTGGCAAGATGCACTCTCCCTGATCTGAGTTACAGCAGCTAATCTTTTATGTATGATCATGCTGCTCTGCCAAAATGCATGCAAGCAAAACTATATCACAACCTCTTTCCACTGTACTCTTGGGATACACATTATTTATAAACATTTACTGTACCTGATAAGTTCATCTCTATTGGCATTTACCAAGGTCTCTGCATAATGAGAGTTTTGTTGCAATTGCCAATAAATCCATCAGAAACATTTCATCCAAGATTAGTGGGAGAGGGATAACCTTAGTAGTTAGGTTCTTTAGGACATGTTTTCTTTTGTTTCTCTTCTTTGTCCTCTGTCTCAGTGATCTGACATGACCAAGCAACCCGATAAAGACTGGACTGAGCCACCTCTCCAGTTACTTGTGGGGATCACGATAACATGCAACTTGAGGAAACTCAAATGTCCTTTCCAAATTAACCTTTCCCATTCAAGTCCAAGGAGATAATACCCTTTTCCTTTCTACAAAGGGCAAAGAACACACCGGTCCCATCAACAAGGTCACACACACTACTGCTTTTTTGCTCAGCAGTTATGTATCACACACACACTTAATATGCTGAATAGACTTAGCATCAACAGCTGCAGCAGAAAGTAGGCCAAAAAATTCTGACAATATATGATTGAGCAGTTTAGCATGACAAGAAAAAAACCCAGTGATGGTGCTAGTGTAGAAATCAGGGCATCCCTCTAAAAGCAGCCCTTCTTGATGTAATTGCACCTAGAAACATTTGGAAGCATTAACCTCCTGAGCAAGTCTTCATGCAGGCATTCCACATACATAATTCAAATTCTGCTTCAGGCTTATTTCTCAGAAGCACCCACTACAAAGTGATGTAACTGATATTTTTTCAAAAAGGATGAAGATAATCATAGTTGAAGGGAACGTGCTCCTTCTAAGCTCTGACCATGGTTTCCCTCCTCTTGCCCTACCAAGCTTAAAGAAGTATTTTTATATGACCCAGCAAAAGTATTTTAAAGTACTAGCCAGAGGAAAAGTCCCTGACTGAGACACCTGGATGCCCAGAGACAGAAAGAAAAAAAAAAAAAAAAAAAATCTAATAGAAAATAATGAAGAGAGAAATTAATGTCCAGAACAAATTTAAACTCTGACTCAGTCAGTGAGATGACAGAAATCTGTGCTCACACATTAGAAGAAGTAGGTTAATTTGTGTGAACACAAAAAGAAATGTTCCCCCTCTGACAATTCTGGGTGAGAATGTGAATAAAAGACATCAAAACTAGCATCCTTGGCAAAAAGCACACCTAATCAGAAATGTGACAGAAAGGCAGTGATAGGGCCTCAAAGCTACCAAAGACTGAGAAACTAAACCAGAACACTATGCAACCATCAGGATACACTCTGCAAAAAATGAGAACAATTTTTTTTTTCCTTGAAGAAAGTTTCCCAAATTGTCAGATGAATGCAGATTATTCTGGGAAGCAATGTCTAATGACCTAATTTGCACAACTCTACCTCCCTCGCATTAGCATCAACCTCCACTTAGAGCTTATAGAAATGATAGCTATCTATCTACAGTACTCAGGGTTTGACAGATCTTAGTAAAGCAGCATGACGAAAAAGAAATGGGCTTAAGAATTGCCTAACAAAATCTTGATGTGAATTTTGTTGGTCTGGTGAACCAGAAGCTCCACAGGGTGCAAACCCTACATCCTGATGCCTCGGGCCCACCAGGCTGTCTCTTTGCCAAAGGGGCAAAGCCTCTAAATCAGGCTCTCCAGGCCAAATCAGGCTCTCCAGGTCAGGAGAGCACACAGATTTGACTGCCACCCTAATGATCAATATGTAAAAGGATTTTAAAAATATTTTAAATTGTTTTTTAAAGAATGGAATCTACCAACGAATAAGTGTAACCACGTACATGGTAAGGGGTCACCAAGTCTATGGAAATAATTGTCTTCATCTTTATTTTCATCTAATGCTTATTAAACTGCCTTTAATTAAACATTTTCTACCTTGTTAGAGTAAATAAATCTGCTGCTTCATCAAAATATTAATTTCAAAAATCATGTAAACTATGCTATTTAGCCACAAACAATACACTGTTTTGCTTACAAGTTCCACACTTCTGAAAAATCCCAAGCTTACCTTTGATATTCCAAATAATAACTTCTGTTTGTAACTTTTGTAAATATAGTACAGGTGCCTTAATTTGTGCTCCTACAGGGCACTCCCTTTGCGATGTGAGGCGCAGCGCAGTATGGTGAGGACTGAGGTAGTGCAAGTAGTGCAAAACAGTGAATGAAACATAAGAGAGGGAAGACGGCAATTATTGTGAGGTGTAAGGGGTGACAAGAAAGTCCATGGATGGATGGAGGGATGAAGGAATGGAGGGATGGAGGATATCCAAACGCCCACTTCCCGCACAGGCCGGGCCCGAGCGGGGCCTGAGGCGGTGGCCGAGCGCGGGGCGCCCCCTGCCGGCGGCGCAGACCGCGGCGGGAGCCGGCCCCGGGCGGCCGCACGGGAGGAAAAATCTCCATCCCCTCCGGGGGATTGGAAAGAGCCGGGCGCTCCTGCCTCTGCTGCCTTATGTTTTTTAAACAGCCCCCTGTGCCGAGGAAATCATCTACACGTCCCTCCCCCGCTGAGAAGAGAGCTAGAGCGCCCTGCAGTAAGCAGCGAGGCGCTTCCCATGGCCGGTTTAGAAGAAATCCCCGCAGCTGGGCTCTCCCGGGGCAGCGGCGGTGTTGCTGCAGCTCTCCCGAAGCTTAGGCCGCCCTTCCCACACTTGGGCCCACCTGACGTGACACTCCAGCCCAGTTCGGGGAGAACAGAGCAGCCGAGCCTATGCCAGGAGCAGCGGGATGCGCAGGAAGGCTGCCAGCCCTTCCCCAAGCGGGGCTAGTGGCAATGGCGTTGGGAGCACACGGGCTGAAGGCAGAGGTTTACCGAACACGCTCGCTATGCGTGTGCCCAATGGATGCAGGGTAAGGGAGCGCTCCCTGTAGCGTGGCCCCCACGCCCCAGGGTTGCTGCCAGCTCCGTGTGCCGTGTGCGGCTGGGCAGAGCGGGCCCGCCGCTGCCAGCAACACGCAGCGGCACAGGAGCCTTACCGGGAGCTGATTCACCCCCGTCATTGCCCCTCTGTAGCTATCAGAAGGGCAGAAAAGGCATTAGGGTAATTTTTAACTACTACATTTGTTTTTAATCAGCCTGCAATTAAAAAGAAAATACCAGACTTCCGTCCTCGGGCGGGCAGGGAGGTGTGGCCAGAACGTCGTCGATAGGAGCAGTGCAGTGACAACAAGCTTACGCGGCGGTTCCATAGTGTAGTGGTTATCACGTCTGCTTTACACGCAGAAGGTCCTGGGTTCGAGCCCCAGTGGAACCAGCGCAGAGGCGGGTGGTGTTTTTTCCTGCCTCACACTAACTTTTCTATAATTTCTTTTAACGCGGTGAATTTCGGTTTAGCTGTTTCCTCCACAGGACGGGGAACAAGAAGAAGCGGGCCCTGCGTGCGGCAGAGGCGGAGCAGTTTCCAGGGGAGCAGAAAAGCGCTCCAGGGGAGACGCTGTCACACGGGATCTCTTCCATAGGCTGCAACCTTGGCAGAGGAGCCTTTACCTGCCAGCGCAGTAGAGGGATCCCCCCCACACTTTACCATGGTCCCTCGGAGGGGCACCCGAGGAGACCACAGGGAGCAGAGGCAGTGGGCAGAAGCAGCAGCCTGTGCCTGCTCCCAAGCAGCCAGGGACAAAGGCAGTGGCGAAGTCTGCAGCCCCATGCATCCCCATGCATCCCCAAGCCGTCTCACCGGGACCGACTGGAACAGGAGTCCTTCCATCTCTGTGTTTGGAGACATTGTTTGAGCGCTGGGGAAAGGCCAGCAGTTTTCCAGCACACATCTAGCAAGGCCAGTTAACTCCACCCTTGTTTTCCCCTGTACTGTGCATATCGTTTTCATTAACTGGGAAAGAAAGAGCCATTTCAGCTTGCCTTGGAGCAGTTTCATTTTAAAAGTATAACATGTCTCATTTTGCACGTGCAAGGCTTTAGAAAAGGGTAACCTCCGGGCATGGGTGCTGGCCCAGCATCTGTCTGTGCGTGGGAGCCCTATTGAGTGCTGGGGCTAAGGCATCTCTGCAGGAGGAGGAGAAGAGTCCTTGAGCTCCACTGACCCGGCATCAGCTCTTGAGTATCTTTGAAGGATCAGAGTGGGAGAGTGCGATTTACCTATCTTAAAGATTAAAGAGAAAAAATTGGCTTAACTTGCTTTAATCAGAGACTTATTAAGAAACTTACCTTAATCATCATCATATGGAGAAAACTATTAACCTTTGTCAGTGCTTGTTCTCACTAAACACTCTGGGGTATGGGCAAGCTGCAGTTAAAGATTGCAGATAGAGATTGCAGACCAATGCAAGCATAACTGGGCCAGGTTGCAAAAGCTTTTTTGGGTGGAAAGCAGCCGTACATCCCATAGTGAGACCTGGCAGGCTAAAGTGGTAACATTAACACCATACTGATGCTAAGGGCCTGTGCATCCCTCAACTTGAAAGTGCAGAAGTACTCAGATCTGGCTTTCCTCTGCCTATTTGCTTGGTAGTATGTGCACAGCCCACAGGAGTTGAAGCCAAAGCAATTTGGTTCCCCATCTGGGTTAAACTGTCTTCCATAGACTGACTGCTTCCAGGATACAGGCTCAAAGCCGAGGCAGATGTAGCCAGACTTCTCCTAATGTAGGATATGCAAGCCTCTGGTGTAGGTACATCCCATCTAATAGGGATGGTGATTCCATGGTGCCTACCCTGCCATCAACAGCCACAGCACCCCCAAGTTCATGAGCCCCAGGGAATGGGCCTGGGCCTGGTGGTCACCACGGGGTAATTATCTGCCTCGTGTTTTCTTACGTTTAGGAAAAAGTCTCCTTTTCAGAGGATGACTTAAGCTCATGCTTCAGACTTGTAAAAGGAATGTTTTATTCTGAGAGCCATGTCTTAAATGTGTGTAGACTACTGCAGCTCCATCCATTTGAAGGGGATTCAGCTCCTGACTCAGGCTCTAAAAGTGTTGACAGTCTTGCCCTCTCTGCACATCAGTATCCTGCTTCTGAAAGATGTCCATGGTTCACACGTACATGTGTAAATGTGTGTTTTGTACATTCCCTTACTGTGCTAAAACAAAAGCGTGCCAGTCACACATTTTTTGCTGAGACACTGCTCATCGTGTGCTTTAGCTTCCAGACGCATGGATCTGTGTGTGCTGCTCTGACTGAGCCGTCTGGCACTCTGACTTGGGGAGAAACGTGATGCTGCTATGTGGAGTTCCACTTCTCTCTCACACACGAGTACTTTTGCCTCCTGATTCTCCTCCAAGGTCACACACACATGCTGCCAGTCAGACTAAAAGCATCTCCATGGTGCGGGGTGATCTCTGTGTTTTTTCCCAAAAATCTGGCAGAGGAAAACACACCAATACACACCAAAAACATAGCAAAATGTCTTAGGGCCAATGGGACATGAGCTAGAGCTGGAGAAGACGTATGGGCAAAAGAGCAAACCTGCCCAGGTAGTTCCTGTTTTACATAGCAGTGGGAATGTTACCAAACTGTCTTAATTTGTGCCATTTTTACTAGTCTCAGTTTTGTTCTGTAATCAATGCCAGACTAATCTTTATCATTTTTGAAACCGTATTTTTTCTTTTTTATACAGGGCAAATGTAGCCATTTCTGGTGTTGTGTTATATACTGGCCGTTAAATTTTTTCTGCCTTCTGTACCTGAAAATATTTCTGTGCTTACTAGGAATTAAATACATTATTTATTTAGCAATGCTGTCTGCAGTGGCAGCATGGTTTTGCTGTTTATAGTTATTAAAATGAAAGACTATCAACACCATTAGACATAGACTATCTGAACTGCATAGTATTTATATAAATACTTTAATTTAAATGCTCTTCTAATCTTCATGTGAAACAGTTCAGTTTTTTGAATGCTATAGACCATTTTTTAAAACAAAGGCTGCCTTTCCTTCTGTGTGGAGGGAGTTTTACAACTGGGCAGCCACCAGTCTTAAGAGTACTCCTTTGGATGGAATGTTCTTTGATAAGAGCTGTGCTATTTCTGAACACGTTCCCTGAGATACTGTGCATTTCTTACACAAAATCAAAATGTATTTGAAGGGTGGGGTTGACCATAAACCAAGCTGATTTAAAACTGCATGTGATGATGGGAGAGAAATTTGCTTTGCTTTTCTTTTAAGCATGGTAGGTGATTTCTCTTTGTGTGAGTAGCTGTCCTTCTGTGTGACCTGTCCTTATGAGACCATAAGGAGAGAGACTGAAGCTCAGATCTGGTTTTCCAAGAGATATGTGGATGAAGGTATTTAGGGATTTTTAAGCTGGGATTTTCAAACCCACGAGATTTAGACACCAACTGCTCATCAATGCAGAGAGGGAATAGAGTGTCTTCAGCAGATCTGAAAATCTCTGTCTCTGTGGCAGCCCATTTTAGACTGAACAATATAAAGAGGATACTGTGTAGAGACTGAAGTGAGATGCTGCACTGCATCAGATGCCCTGGTGCCCTCAGTGGGTCTCATATTTCTTTAATTCCTGGCTGGACCTTCTGGTGGGTCTCACTGCCCCAGGACAGGAACAGCATATGTGCAAGAGGCCTTTGGCAGAAAACCAGGAGCAGCCCCATGCCCTTAGAAAAATTATCTCATTCCTGGGGCCTGGGATGAGCTCCCCTCCTGCTTTCCCTGCCATGCTTAGATTCTCCCCCAGTGTTTGGGGTGAGCTGGCCCAGGTCCATGAAGCAGAGTGGCCATGTCTATACATGCAGTACATGTCTGTGCCACAGGGGTCTGCCTGTGACAACCCTCCTCTCCATGGAGGTAGGGTAAAGTGGAAAAAGTGTTGGGCTGAGGAGGTTAAACTCCTTGAGTCTCAGCAAAGTAGTGAGATCCTTGGTGGGAGACTCCTCCCATCCATGTCACATACACTGGTGAGTCTGGGGTGTGCTGATGCTGGCGGTGTGACTGCAGTGGGATGCTGTACCTGACAACAAATTTACAAGGCATTCCAAATTTGTGGGTATCTAAAGGCAAGTGAAATGAATCCTGCCCAGGGAACCGTTTCTGAAAAGCCAGCATCCTTGTTTGCACAGCATTTTTGAATGAATATAAACCAGAAGAGTAGACACACAACTGGCTTAACTCAATTGCAGTCTATGTGATCTAAGCAGTGCCTTAATCTATTCCTAGTACATACAATCTGAGATCTCTTGCAACAAAGCAAGCTGCTTCTGAAGCAATTGCTTTCAAAAACCTCCATTAAAAATTCAGTGCTAATTTCATATGATCAATAGAGATTGGAGGAACAGGTGCAAGATCCACTGGAATCACTGGCTGCTTGTTTTTATCTCGAATAAGTCATTCTAAAATCAAATCTTTGATGTAGGCTGGTTGAGAGAATACTGTTGGTAGAAATGTTAGCGAAGAGAGGTTTACAGTTTTGGTTAGAGATTTTTGCAGCCTAGCAAGTAAACAATTGAAAACTGCTATTTTTGTTTGATCTACTAATTGCAGTTTTCAGCCCTGTGCAATTAGGTGACTGGAAGAGCAGTAAGGCCAGGGCAGATTTCTACACACAGCTATTGCTAGGAAAGACACTGCGAGTGTAGAGATAAATAATTGGGGTGGAAAATAATGAATACATGCTATATACAATAGACAATATATACTATACATCTTTTATGAGCATTAAGCATCGGCATTTCTGTAGGGTGTGCATGTGGTTTATAGGTAGGTATATCCTGGTTTATTTGGACATATGTCTGCATGTACAATCAGATTCACACTCAGAGTGTCAGCACCTCAGTACGTGTTGCCTTTCAAAAACTGTTACAGATGGCACAGCCTCTAGGATGGAGTTTGACAGTAACAATTGTGTGGTTGGCTTGATGGGGCTTGATAAAAGCATGGGAATGGAGGAGAGTAAGGTGCTTAGGCAATGCTTAAGGTAATCTCATGCCTTCCCATCAAGCCAAGCAGTGCACTAAGGAGCTATTCACAACAGAGGAAGGAAAAGATGCAGTTCAAGATGGGGAGCGTCCTGCTGTCTCTTCTTTTCTGGTACAAAGGTATGCACTTTGCCTCCTGAGAGGCGCTTTCAAATATCCCTCTTTGTGTTTCCTGTTTCAGGCACGCTTTCTTCTGCCAGGGGTTGCAGGGTACAGAGCAAGCTCTTCTCTACATTCTCATGGAAACATAATAATTTGGGGAAAGGCAAAATGTGGAGGAGATGTGTAATTTATGTACATGAGTGAGCAGCATTCGTACAGCTCTATGAATATTCAGTAGTAAAACTCTGTTTCAAAAAAATAATTGCAGTGTAAAAAAATTGCCATATAATTTGTCAAAATATGAATTTGCAAAGAAAATTGTAGTGCAGCTGAGCCAGTGTGTAAATAATAACGCTGATTTGAAAAATGAGGTACAGTATAACATGAAAAACTGGTCCTTCATTAATCAAAACTCTTGATTAATCAAAAACTGATCATTTTCTCCAGCAGCAAGACATTGCTTGTGAAGATTGCTCTTTTTTCAAAGGTCTTTCAAGGTATTTTGGCCTGGGAAAGACTTCCAAAGATACTTTTAGGGAAAAAAAAGCAATTCATAAGTCTAGAAAATGGGAAAGGTATTTATCAATTTTGAGGTTTTCTCATATTCATTTTTCAGAAAAGTAGCAACAAAAGTAGGTAAGGGGACAGAAAATTTAGTGTGACAACTCCTTCCATTTTAATTCACTCAAGCTGGAGAACAAGGAGATAATTTCCTGGTTCATATTTAAATTTCTGGCTTCATCAAAGCCAATGGCAGAGGTACTTTTTTCTTAAATGAGGCTGAGGGTTGCTCTCGGTAAGTGGTGGGCAGTGTCTACCAACATGAATGTGTGAATCGAGTATGATCTGTCAGGGTGAGGAACAGATTAATCAGCCCAGCTTTTCTCATGTGGGTGTTGAATTCCCAGTGTTTTTGTATGTCTGTTTTTTACTCTCTTTCTGTGTTTCTGTTGAATATTTTGCTCTACCAAATTTCAGGGGTAGGAAAATAAGTGCTCCTCAACTAGCCATGCCTTCATTTCATCTTGTTATTTTTGGCTGTACCAAGCTCTGCTTAATTAATAGGTCTTTCTTTCAATCTCCCAGCAAATATTTGTACTTTCTCCTGGTACATTATCTCATCACTCTCTTTTGTTTCACTTGGGAAGGTTACTGGTGCCTGAGCTTCTAGGAAGAGTGTTTTTATACAGACTCCAGCATTTTTTTTCCCTATGGGTGGCATAACTGCAATTAGTCCTTGGAATAAGTTCATATACCTTGCTCCGAATTCCAGACACAGCTTGCTTTTAATAGACACCCACACATCGGGATATTTTTGGAGAGCCTGCAGTGAAAAATAAGTCGCAAGATCACTTTCCACGCATCACTCCTTTGGTATTTGATTAATTTTCTTAATTTATTGTATTTCTTAATTTACTGGTTTTCTCTGCTTCACGGTCTAAGCGTCCTTTTGTGGATAAAAAGAGCAGCCCAGGTGCCCCTCGCACTGCTGCCTCTCCCAGCACCAAGGTGCCGCTAGGTCAGCTCGCAGCTACGTGCACTGATGCCACGATAAGCGGCTTAGCTTATTTTCCCTGGCACAGCAAGTGGCTTAGAGGAGCACCCGGGGGCCCCGGTTGGGCTCGTGTTGGCTGGGGACACAGCTTTGGGAAACAGAAGTAAAACTCTCCCCCCCCCCCCCCCCCAAAAAAAAATTAAAAGCTCAAACATGTTTTTGGATCAAAGTATATAACATTTTTAGTAGAGCTGCCCTTTGGCGTAATCAATGCATCTAATGAAATTACTATGCAGTAGTAAATACTGTACTAGTTCTGCGTAGTTCCAAGCAGGAAGGAACAAACATGTCAATAAGGTCAGAAAATGCTGAACATTTCTAAGGAACACTTTGGGAAAAAAAAAAATAAATAATTATACATCTCTTAAGAAAAAAGGGAGGAAAGGTAGATTTTTTAAAAAATTAATTTAGTTTTTCTCAAATATTGTCACAACATAAAAAAAAAATTAGTGGCAACATTATGGAAAAAAGGTAAATTAATATTAATTAAATAGATGTAATTGTGATTACTAAAATATGTTTTTTATTGCCTTCAAATAAATACCAGTAAATATTAAATCAACCACAATAAAAATGAATGAAAAGGAAAACCTAATGAAAATCATTCAAATAAAGAAAATTAAACAGAACTTAAAATAATACAACAGTGAAGAATCCCCACAAAACGGAGGAAAAGAATAGCCGGTTTAAAGCCTGAGAAGCTTAACACAAAGCATGAGACGCCCCCTTTGCAGGCCGATGTCCCCTTGCCCGATCTGCGCTGTGACCGAGCCTGGCGGCGATCGGGGCCGATCCGTGTCGGGCTCTGGGAGCGCTGCTGGCCCCCAGTGTCACCTGCGGGACAAAGGGGCTGGGCAGCCGGCCCAGCCTGCCCTCAGGTGTTGGATCTCTGGGCGGGCACCGTTCTGTCCCCAGGCCAGCCTGGCTGGCGATGTCCTGGGGTGCACACCGATGTGCAGTGTCCTGAGGTCCCTGCCTGCTGGCACAGCCCCAGGGCCCTTTACAGCCCCGCTCGTGTGAAGTGAAGGCGCTGTCTGCACGGCACAGGGTCCCGTGGAGCCTGCCTAGCCTGGCCATGGAAAAAGCCCCGGGGAGAAAATCAACAAAAACAATCACGAAGCGTGTGGGCAGGGGGGCTCTGCTTGCCAAGGGGACCTGGGGAGCGGCCACAGCTGCAGCAGGGACCCCTGGGACCACTGCCTCTGGCACAGGGGCAGGGAGAGATGGGGAGAGCGCCACAGCTGTGGCAGCTTCGAAACGCACCACCCTTCTTACGGAGGCTGGTGCAACCTGATGTGAGTCACCTCAGCCGCCTGGCACGATTCTCAGGGCTGGGATGTAAAAATAGCCTAAGTTAATAATATAGCAAGGTACAAACCAGCACCCAATGGCACAGAGGAGCTGCAATGCTTTTTTCAGTGTTTCGACCCTCGGTATTGCTTACAGGCTGTTACCTAACTCTGCTTCCTGACGCTGGCTAATGCAGTGCTCAGGGAAAAGAGGGCCTTTCAGAAAGCATGGTAAGACCAGTGCCACCCATTCCAGCCATTCCTTTCATTTTTGTGACTTTTTGGAGCATTTCTGACGCTCCAGCCTTATTTTTCTGGGGTTTAAGATATTTTCTTTTCCTCTACCCCATAACCCACAGGTGCAGAAGGGAAAAGGTGACTATCTGTGCAAAAAGAGCCATTGTGCCCAGGAAGCACTGCTGCATCATGGGGGCATTGCTCTCCATGGGAGGAGAGAAAATAATTTTACCTCTCTGAGCAGCATTAAACTGAGATGGTGCTTACAGAGATGAGGCAAAAAATCAACTCTTTTCCAGCTGAAGCTTCTAAGACACCTATAAAATAAAATAAATTAAAAAAGAGATTTAACATTTTCCACATACTCTGCCTGTAATGATAAGTTTGTGTGAACTTATTCCAGTAAATTGAGTGACTGACTTTCTATTCTGACTGACATTATATTTCTTTCTTTTCATATTTATAATGTGCTTTCCCATGCTTGTATACCTCATTAATTCCTACACTAAAAGATGACTTGCTGCTGTCACTTTATGGTCAGAATAGTGAATATGATTCCTCAGAGTTGCTGTATTGAACACAGCCTTTGGCAGTGTTACTTCTGCCCACACTTATCTTCCTCCTTTCTTTCTCTTGTTTAACCACTTTCCCAATGATTACAAATTTTCTGAGAAACACAGTTACAGTTACATGTTCTGGTCATTAAAATGCCAGCAGCTGGGTTTCCTTGCTATTGATTGCCCCTTTTTCCAAGTAGCCCTAAGCTGTGTCTGCTGCTTTATCCAACTTCCACCTCAGGAAAGCCCACCCCAAGGCTACCTCTGCCAGCTCTTTTCTTTCTGCCCCAAACCTGGACCAGTTCCTGGAATATCATTCCCTTTCATCCTGCTCAGCAGCAGGTGCCAAGTGGGGACATCTCAGGACCTGGGCTCCAGCCCAGCCTCACCGCCACAGGTTCCCTGGCACAAAATCATCCTCTGGATCTTGTCCCAAGCCCTGGTCTCTAAATCCTGAGCTATGGGATAGCATTTGTGCATGGCAGTGCTCTGGACACACCACACTGCAGGGTGGGATGAAGGGACAGGAAAGGCACCTGCCTTATGTCCCTGCCTCCCACAAACACAGATAATAATGTATTTCACTGAACTGATGGTTTGCTGAAGGTCCTGGGAGGCAGGAAATAGAACTCTTTCCTTTTTAATGTTTTGGGGGTTTTGTCAGTCCTGTGCTTTTAAAACAACAGACCCTGGCAGCTGTGCAGGCCATATGACTCTCCCTTAAATTGCAGCAATTGGTTCTGTCTGACCTGCAATTACCAATTATCTTTGTAACCTTCCTTGAAGGCAAACATACTTGCTATAAAAGCATACTGCCCATCACATTTTTAGACTATTGGCAGCCAGCTTTCCTCTTCATTTCCTTTGTAGGACAGGGCTCGTCATAGCTGTAAACACACCAATATATCAATTACTATGTTTTGTGGCCAACTGCAGGCAAGGGCATCTTTCATTTGTTTTCCTCTCCCAAGGCCTGGGGTTATCAGGCTGCACTGCCCAGGCAGGGTATTTGGCCATCCACTGCTATGCTTACCCCACGCCAAGCCTGCTGCTCCCCTGTACTGTGGTTGGATGGCTGAGCCCCTTTGGGAGTGAGCCCTTAGCAGTCCACCTCTCCTAGCTGAAAGAGGGGAAGCTGAACTCCTGTTTGAGGTTCAAATCAGCAAGTTATGCAGTGAGGAGTGGAGGTGCCCAGCCCAGCTGGGACAGCCAGAGGGGCAGCACACCAGCCCCTGTGCCTGGCACCGCCTTTGCACCACTGCCGGTTGTGGGACTGACCCAATAAAACTTTGCATTGTAAAAAGGGCTTTTCTGCTTGAAATTCACTCCCTTGCTTGATTTGCAGTGGTGTCCCCTAGCAGATGAGGCTAAAAGCCCTCAAAGCCACTCTCACAGCTCAGGAGCAAGCACCACAGGCTGAGTGTAGCCACCCACAAAATGCTGGGTCACCTGGGGAGGAGGATTTATGTTGGGTAGTTGAATTGATGCTACCATACCCCCACCCACCTGAAATCTATTCCTATTTTGCCTGTTGTTTCACTCACAGCTGTTGAGTTTCCAGCTGCATGTGTCAATTTGGCATATTAAATGTTGATCTTGGCTCTCAAAGGTAGGGACTCAGGAGCCCATTGAAGGGCTCAACAAGGTCACAAAGCAATATCCTCCACCATCCTGGTAACTCACATCCCCTTTCCCCCACCCAGGCATGCAGTGCTCAAGAACAGGCCTCACCACACTAGAGTCATGGAACATAACTTCCTTAGGTTAATGGCTGGACTCCATGATCCAGATGAAGCCTTTTCCAACTCCTTTTCCAGGCTAAAATACGTTAAACCACCATAAAAACAAAACAAAACAAAACAAAAAAAACAACCAAACAAAAAAAACCCAAACCACAAAAGTTTTCTCTGCAAAAATCCATATTCTAAAAATGAAAATAAAGTGGTTAAGCAGATGGAAAGAGCTGAACCTGTAGCCCTGTGAGCCAGGGATTGCTGGGCAATGGGAACACACAGCAGGCTGTGATGGCTGGGGAGTAATCCCAGATGTCAGGGTAAGGAAGCCCTTGCAGCTGGTGCTCCTGGAGCAGGGCACCTGTCCTGCTTGGAAGGGACACCACTCTGTGGGCCAGGGGGGCAGGAGGGACGCCAGCCAGCCTGGATCTCATGCCCCAGGTACCAGTGCCTCTCCTGCACTAGCATCAAACAGCATAGAGCAGGCAGGAGAGGCAGACACTGCATTACTTTAATTAGCAAATATGGTCTAGTTTTGGTAAGTGATAAAATCCTGGTTTCTCTTGTACTGACATTCAGCATTAACTTAAATCATCTTCACACAGGTGTAAGTCAAACCTCTTTGCCCCATGTGGCATAGCACAGGGGTGACTCTGGGTTTGCCCCTCTTCCTTGGTTTTCTGACTGCACAGTGGAGTCCCAGGGCTTGGCTTGGTAACATTTGTGCTGGGACAGGAGTAGTGCAGTGCTGTGTGGGGCCCCCAGCCTACACGTTCCGAGCTGTCTGCAGATGTACAAGCATGTTTTCCTCCTGAGCATGCTGGGCTCTGGGTGATCCCTGCCTTCCTCTTTAGCCTGACTAGAAGCCACAACTTTTTATTGTAGACTGGTCTTTACTTCTTCTGCCAAGGCCAATTCCATGGGTAAATGTGATAAGTTACTGATGCCAGAAATGCTACTCTGGGACACTGAAGCACAGGAGACCATCTCTGTGTTAGAGAAAGGAATTTTTAAAAATTTATCATTTTACTTTTGAAGGTCTTTCTTTTAGACTCTTGATACATTTAGATTCATTTTTACACCCAAGGAGCAGTTGCATTTCAGTAATAAACAGAGCTTTGTATATAGTTTATATTTCAGCTGATTATAATTGCTCTGTGTTTGTGAGTCTTTTGAGATGAAACTTGCTATAGTAATGTAAGATGTAAATTCCCGGCATTAGCTGGAGCTTCCTAGGCTCAGCAAAGTGACAGTGTATGAATGAATAAATCATAACTAGATTTCAGTGAATAATTCAGAGTCTAATTTATTTGGTGAAAAAAATCATCCTTTTGTATTCACAGTACGTCTGGAGATGGCAGGTTCCTCGTGGCTCCTGTATGCAGCTTTTACCTGCTCAATCACTTTTTCCTTACTGGCTTGTAGATTATCTACATCTCTGAAAACCTGATGTTTGACATTTGATTTGTGTTGATGAGTTATCAGCAGTCATGGGATTATGTTTTTTATTATTTTATTTTCATAGCTGTTTGGGAAATATTCTACCAGCCTAAAAGCTTTTAACATACTCTGCTTTGGACTTCACTGTGAAGCAAGAAGAGCCTTTTCAGTAAGGAAAAAGCCTCATAAAAAAGCCATTGCTCAGTAAGAGGCAGGAGATAAAACAGGTCAGATGTTGCAAAAATAGCAGTCTCTTCCTCCACAGCCACAATTACTGGTTTCCCCTAAGACGTGAAAAAAGGTAGTCTTGTCTGTAAAACAGATTAGGAAGGCCTATTTACATTTCTTTTTTCTACATCACATCTAGAGGGAGTGATCTCAGCCCAAGCACCTTGTCAGGTACCCTATCTCTTCCAAAGATGTTTGGGATCTACAGTGGCACCAGGCAAGGATTTCACCCTTGAAGCTCAATCAGCTTAAACATTTAAAGGGGAAAATGTGACAGGAAAAGTGTGGAGCAGAAAGACAGAAAAATGGATATGAGTGAAACTAGCTGTAAAGCAGAGACTGAGGGGTCCAGCATGTGCCTTAGGGTGATTCAGGTGTATCTGATCAGAAAGAGGAGATGCCAAAAGCATCTGAAGGAAAACCCTATGGAGGAGCAGCACAGACATGAGCACATGCGGTGCCCTGCTCCTGCCCATGTTCTCTTGCCTTCTCATGGCAATCAGCTTGGGCAAATGTGGTAGATTCATCAGTCCTTCCTCTATTTATTTGTCTCTATTTCAGGAGTAAATGTTGATTGTATTTCCTGATGTTTGCTTACAGCATCTTTGTTTTTGATCTCTCTCTCTTTTTTCCTCCACGCCCACTCCCCAGCTGTGATGGCCCTCTCCCCAGGGGAGGTAAGTCTCCCTGGATAGTTCAGCTGCCAGGTAAATGCTGGGGGTCTGACCCTGCCCAGCCCTCGTGCCGTGGGGCAGAAGGAGGGCTGGCACCTGGGCCTTCATGCTCTGACCTCTGAAGCCAAGGGGATCCAAGTTGTTCTGTGCCTCATGTTGAACTGGCAACAGAAAGGGTCTCAGACAAGGTGCAGCAGTCCAGACAGGCACAAGCATTTGTCTAAGGTTCAGAGTTCAGATTTGGCCTCGTGACACTATTGTTGATGACTGTGTATATTTATTACTTGATCTTTACCTTTCCTTTAGGATGAGAGACTGGAGCTGTGGCACAGCAAGGCTTGCAAATGCGATTGCCAAGGAGGCCCTAACTCAGTGTGGTCCAGCGGGACTAATGGCCTAGAGTGCATGCCAGGTAACAGAGGGACCCTCCAGCTGGGTTTGTCTGGGGCCCTTCAGCAGCTTCCCCTTTGCACCCGGCATTGCAGAGCCGGCATGTTCCAAATCCAGCTGCCAATGGGACTGGTGGAGCTGAGCTGCTGTGAAGTGAGGGACGAGCCACTGTCAGGCAGAGGCAGCCCCCACGCCTGGCCTTGGGAGGTCACCTAGGCTGGCCCTTGCCAGTGACAGTGGGCATTTGTCTTTCTCCCTCTGGAGCCCTTGCTGCTGGTGCTTCCAGAAACTGGCTGGGGCAGCTACTGCCATGTGTAGGATTTGGTGTAGGAAACCTTTTGTACCATGTAGGCTCATTTTCCCTTGTTGCAGTTTACCTGTGAAATCTTCTAGACTCTCCAGGGATCAAGAAAACCAGTTTATTCCTTCTTTGCAGCATATTTTTAAATGGGAAGGGAAGGGAAGGGAAGGGAAGGGAAGGGAAGGGAAGGGAAGGGAAGGGAAGGGAAGGGAAGGGAAGGGAAGGGAAGGGAAGGGAAGGGAAGGGGGAAGGGAAGGGAAGGGAAGGGAAGGGAAGGGAAGGGAAGGGAAGGGAAGGGAAGGGAAGGGAAGGGAAGGGAAGGGAAGGGAAGGGAAGGGAAGGGAAGGGAAGGGAAGGGAAGGGAAGGGAAGGGAAGGGAAGGGAATGTGGCAGGTTTGGTTGATCTCTTCATGGCCAAGGAACATGTGGGCAAGGAGCTGTGCTGGGTTTCCTGGCCAGGCCGGGTGTGAGGGGGTGTTTCTCACATTAGCATTATGTAGCTGAGTAATGAAAGCATTTCCCTTGTTTTCCTGACTGAGGAATGTTCCCACTGTAACTCTCAGCTGCTGCTGTCCACTCTCAGCTGTTGCTGTCCTTAGAGAGGTGTTTTGCTTTCCCCTTGCCCAGCCCAGCCAGCATGGTGTGGCCTGGTGTTCCCTGCTGCCCAGGGGCAGTTTGCAGAGCAGCCAAGCAGAGCGGCCTCTGGCATGGCCGAAGGGCGCAGCCGGCCTCACAAACACTGCGTGACTTTTCTCTGGCTTGGCAGCAGCAGTGTTCAATGGTTCAGCTGCTTTGGCTGGGCAGGCATCAGGCAGCTGTTTTGGCAGGTCCCTGTGCATGGCACAAATGGGCTCACCAGAAGGTGACCTGCTAATTGCATTACGGTTGTGTGGTCTGTGGATTAGTGTTTCTAAAAGTAGAGTTGGGTGGTGTTTGAGATAAGCCTGACCAATAGTAAACACACGAGGCCAAACTCTTGCACAAGGGGAGCAAGGCTTTTAACCTGGTGGAAAAGCATGATGTTTCCATGCCTGGAGGAAGGCAGGACAGTGGCTATACATTTTCATGGGAAAAAACATGTTAATGAGGTTCCAACTGAGCAAGATATGTTAATGAGCTATTGATGCATGCAATATTGACCTAGTAGAGCTTGCTAATTGAGACATTGACTGCACGGCTGCAGTGCTGGGGAGCTGCACTGGGGAGGCCACAGTCATGCAGGGTTCTGGGCACCCACTGATGCTCCCCATATGTTGGTTGGTTTGACACAAGGCACCATGGTGGTTGTTTAGGCACGGATAAGGCAAGGAAACCTCTCACCCACAAGTGAACTGAGGAGAGCTTTGCTTGCTCCTTTTTTGCTGAGACCCGTGAAACAGACTGTGCTAAACTGGAGAAAGGGACAGAATTACCTCTGGGGACTCCAGAGGCTCCACAGACTGCAAAATCAGAAAATGCTGCCCATGATATAGATGCTTGCCTAGGCAATTCCTATATGACACCTGAGTGCCTTCATTTTGTTTATCTTGATACACAATGATAACCTGATCACATGAAAAAAAGAGATCATAACAAAAAAATCCCGCAACTAGGTCCAGGTAGCGTGAAGGTGCTCAGCCTCACTGAAGTCTTGCCTTCCACAGCACTGCGTGGTGACCCACCACAGAAAGTTTTAATGAGGAGTATTTCTTTCTCCAGTAGTTTCGCAGCCAGTGGTAGTCGTGTTGAATTTCTCACTATTGCAGAAGACAGTTGTGGGGGCAGGATTGTGGGGGCAGGATTGTTACCTTGAAGATCTGCAGTCAAAAACTGAGATAGAAATCCCTGAGCCCTCAGCAGGGCTGAGCATGACACCTCACTGGCACCAGAGCACCTGCAAGTTTTCCACAAGGGAAGGCCACCTCCAGATGCAAAGAAATGCAGATCTGAGGGTGCTTGTGGAGGGATGACCTGAGCTGGCTCAGCAATTTTGCCACACAAGTAGAGCCATATATCAAGACAATCATTGGAGGGGCAGAAGGAAGTTAAGCCCAGCAAGAAAAGAAGTGCCCAGAGTTACTCAAGGCAAAAAGCTGACAGCCTGAAGGCTGGATCCATGTTGATGCAACCAATCAGGCTCTTCTTACACAAGCTTACAAGAGGGAGATTCCGACTGCATCTGAATAAAGCTTTTCCCCCAAAATGTTGCAGTTAGAACAAGTCCAGTAAGTTTGAGAGAGAAAGATGAGTTAGAAATTAACAGAAGTGAAGGTTAGCAATGAAGACCCTGTGGCCCCAGGGCTGGTTGTGATCTAGGATAAGAGCATTCCTAGCATTCTAATGAGGGAGAAGAGAGAGCAATGAAACTCCAGGAGGTATTCACAAAATGTGTGCAAACACACCCAGAAAACAGAGCCACTTCTGTCCCTTAAGTTGTTTTTCCCTTGTTCTGCAGAGTGTCCCTACCACAAGCCTCTGGGCTTTGAGTCTGGTGCTGTCACCCCAGACCAGATCAGCTGCTCCAACCCTGAGCAGTACACGGGCTGGTACTCCTCCTGGACAGCCAACAAGGCTCGCCTCAATGGCCAAGGCTTCGGGTGAGTTCAAAAATGCCCCCCTGAGGGGTCCTGGGGGCTGGGGAGCCCTGGCTGTGTTGGGGGCAGGAGGGTCTGCCTGGGAGGGCACAGTGGAGGACAGAGCAGGGCTGGTGGTGTCCCCCAGGTGTGCATGGCTTTCCAAGTACCAGGACACTGCACAGTGGCTGCAGATCGACCTGAAGGAGGTGAAGGTGATTTCGGGGATCCTCACCCAAGGGCGCTGTGACGCTGACGAGTGGATGACCAAGTACAGCGTGCAGTACCGCACCGATGAAAACCTCAACTGGGTGTACTACAAGGACCAGACTGGGAACAACCGGGTCAGTGACCTTTGCTCTTTGGCCACTGGTGGAAGGGTGGCATGTTTGGTGACAACAGGTCTCAGAGGAAGGTGCATCAAAGGGGGATCCTGTGGGAGCAGCAGGGTGGGTCTCTGTGCTCACTGTGCCTCAGGGACCAGCACAGAGAGGGCCATTCCTCCTGAGGTGAGAGTGTGTCATGCTGACCAGTGCAGAAGGACCAGATACATTATTTTTGTTTTCTAATGATCATACTGGAGTCCAGATTAAACTCAGAGACATTAACTAGCATTACAGAGAAGGCAGCAACTCCATGACAAAACTTCTTTCTCAGCTGTGGCCACACAGCCCCAGCCATGCTTCAGCACTGCATGGGGATTTCTTTTATTGCCATGTCCAGGGATAGTGTGTCATCCTAGTGCAGAAAAACCCCTCAGACAAGATCTGCAACTAGTTAAGTCATAACCCACCAAACCATTCTCATGCTGCACTTCTTACTGGTTGACTTGATACAAAAGATTGCATTGGGGAGATATTACAGAGTTTCCGCTGATCCCTGTGCAGTCCAGCTGGACTGAGGGATGCCACAGCTGCTGCCTTCCAGGTATCCTCAATGCTCATCTATGGGAATGGCCCTGTCCTAGCATAGGAGGCTCTGCTGGCTTTGCTGAAGTTCCTGCAGCCCTGGGGAGATGCTGAGCTTTCGCAAAAAAGTAGGTCATGGCAGCAGATGTCACATCCAGGCCGAGGAATGGGGAAAGGGCCCTCAGATATGGTTTTTTTGTCTATAATGGCTTGTGTAGGAGCCTGGCTCATGAACTTCAACAAGCCAAAGTCAATCATGCTCACTCCTAGCAAGCAGTGTCTTGGTATATGAAGGCAAATGAGAGAGAATGGGATGAGAATGGGGTGAGATTTTCTGGCCTAACTGTAAAAAGTGCAGGACCGATGGGGGAAAATGGCCTACTAAGAAAACTGAATCAGTGTGACAAAAATTGTCTACATCTGGCTGCTTTGAAAGTCTTTTGTTTTGAGGGTGGATGGGAAGGAGCCTCCTCCTCCTCTGCTCTGCACAGGCACCCCAAACTCATGGGACAGGATTTCCAGCCCCCTAACCACCCTTCCCTTGACAGGTTTTCTATGGCAACTCCGACCGCTCGTCCTCGGTGCAGAACCTGCTGCGGCCGCCCATCGTGGCCCGCTACATCCGCCTGATCCCGCTGGGCTGGCACGTGCGCATCGCCATCCGCATGGAGCTCCTCGAGTGCCTGGGCAAGTGTGGCTGAGCGCTGTGCCCGGGGCTCGGGGGTAGCTGTGCCCTGCAGCCGCCCTGCCCCGTCCTGCCGCCTCGCCCGCGGTGCAAACGCCCAGCCTGC
Source organism: Taeniopygia guttata (assembly GCF_048771995.1). Taxonomy (NCBI): domain Eukaryota; kingdom Metazoa; phylum Chordata; class Aves; order Passeriformes; family Estrildidae; genus Taeniopygia; species Taeniopygia guttata. Next base: position 100,176,568 of record NC_133024.1, on the reverse strand, counting down.
AAAGGGAAAGGCTGTCTTGAATAAAATGTTACTTCACACCATGCCCGGTGATACGGCTGATGGGGGATGTGGGACATGCACTGGGGAAGAGGAAGGTTCATGGCCATGGCTTGGATCCTGTGAGATGTGGTGTTTCTGACCTGGGTGTTAGGCTGGGGAGATGATCATCATGATGTGCTGTGAACGCTGGAATACATGCAGATGAGGTCCACAGGCAAGCTTGGAATTCTCTCCTGGAGGACAGGTGTATGCCAGGACAGACATCTCACCCTCATGCCCTGAGATGGGGCTGGGGCCTCCATCTGACTATCACACTCTCAAATCACCTCATGTTTGCCTGTATCAGGAACCCTCTGGCCTGAGCTGCCGTGCCTGGTTTTGGGACAGACATCAGTGCCTTGAGCACCCGGTAGACAAACCCTCTCTGTTTTTGCACTGACACATTCTGGGGACCCAAGCACTTTGCTCCCTGTGGATGCTTGGGCACAGATACAGGGAGTCACTCTTATTAACTGTTTGATCTCCATGGCCCAATCTCCAGTGGGTGTTTAGCACCCAAGGAATTTGGGGCATGTGGATGTTGAACCCATCTTCCTGAGGTGACAATCCTGTTACTGAGGTTCATGTCCCTGCCTCAGCCCAGGAGCTGATGCCCAGCACAGCCTAGATGGGACCTGCAGCTCCCACAGCTCCCATGAAGGAGGGTTTGGTTTGCCTTCCCACACACCTGCAGCACAAACCTGGCAGGCACTAGAGGCCTTTTCCCTATTTTCCAACAATCTGTGCATCCATCCCAAAGGCCCACAGCAACAGAACCTGAACTGTCTCAGGGCAGAGAGGAGAGGCATGAAGACAGTGGCACTGAGGCAGCCTGTCTGCCTCTCCTGCCCTCTCCTTATCCCTATGGGCAGAGAGGTGAATGCGCAGTGTGCAGGGCAGGAGTACAGGTATGACTAAAAACAAATGAGATGTGACCAAAAACATGAGAAAAGCTTTTGGATGGCTGTGCAATTAATCACATTCATTTGTGAGAGCAGATATTTCTGCCTTGTTTTATTCCTGTATGTAGAGACAAATAATAGCTGTCAGGGAAATAAGCTCTTCTGGCAAGTCTGAAAGCTGCTCCACTAACCAACAGCATGAAGTCTACAGATGTAAAAAAAGACCAATTCCTGTCTGCTGAGATGATTGTTATACACCAACACTCCCTTGCTTCCCTCCCACCTCCTCATCCATGGACAGGATTTTTGCCTACCCACAAATTAGTCTAGGGACACATTCTCTTAGTAAGAAATCACTGTGTGGTTCTCTTAATGCTGAACAGTCAAGGCAAGCTCTACTGAGAGGATACACTGAGCTTGAGGCACTTCCTCAGCAGCCAAGCTGTGGGACCAGCATGGTACAGCAGCCTCCTGGGGCTGCACATCCAGCACCAGGGAGACAAGGGCAGCAGCCGCCACAATCTTGTCTCGCTAACACCAACACTGAAAGCTGAAGCGTTTCCAGGCCCTGTTTGCAGTTGCCAACATGTTAACACATAGCTGTCCCTGCCCTAAAAGCAGCACAGGCAGCTCTGCTCCATGTCCTGAGGGATGGTAATGGGGGAAGGAGCCTTGGTGCTGATGTTTTCCTGCATGACTGAGGAGTGGAGGGGTGGCTGCGAGGGGCATAAGGATGAACTGGGCACAACCTGGTGAACATTTCTATCATCCCAAAGCAATTAAGCTTGACTGTAGCTAGTCAAAGCCTTGTTTGTGACTGGCCTCTGAAAAGCTCCTATGCATGGTCCAGGGTTTTTCAGTTGTCTGGTTTTGGAAATTAACCCAATGGCAAAGGCCAGAAGCTCTTGTGAGATTTGGAAGAGCTGGCAGGCTTAATGCACAGCCTGAATGGATGGAACATACACCATTATACACCAAGGCACCACACTAAATTATATATCTTCACATGACTGATCCTACAGAGAGGATATAATAAAACCTTGGAGGAAAAAAAATATTTTCTAGGTAGAAAGGACCTGTGCTATCACTCTTCCAGCCTCCCATCTTCAAAGAAATCACTAGACTTCTTTCTAGATTGAAATATATGGTAATGCATAAGATGCAACACAGTGAATTTCACAGTTCATTTGCCTCTTGCCTTGCCCTGTCCTTTGTCTGCAGTTCACCTCTCCACTCGCATGGGGAAAGGACTTATTTCTGACTTGTAACTAAATGGCTCCTGCTAAACCAGGAGTTTCTGTTCTGATCCTTGCTATGCAGCTCACTTGCTAATTGACCTCCAGAAATTCACTTAACCTATGCCTCTTATATAAAGAGTGCTGAGAGGCTTAATTAATTAAGTGGTCCTAAAATGCTTTTAGAATTGCATTTGACTTCTGCATAAATTCAGCATGTTGGAGTAACAGTGTGGCTGAGACTGTCATGAAAGTGAGACAGCACCAGCTGAAGTATAATTACATAAATACTAAAGCTTTTCCTCATAATCATAGAATGGTTTGGGTTAGAAGGAACCTTAAATATCATTTAGCTCATATCTCCCTGCCACGGGCAGGGGCATCTTCTACTAGACTAGGTTTCTCAGAGCCCCATCCATGCTGGTGTTGAACACCTCCAGGGATGGGGAGTCCACAGCTTCTCTCGGCACTCTGTCCCAGTGCCTCACCACCCTCACAGTAAAGAATTTCTTCCTAATATCTAATTTAAACCTGCTCTCCTTTATCTTAGAGCCAATACCTCCTATCCTAGAACTACATGTGCTTGTGAAAGTCCCTCTCCAGCTCTATTGCAGCCTCCTTTAGGAAGGTGCTATGAAGTCTCACCATGGCCTTCTCTTCCAGGCCCAAATCTCTCAGTGTGTTTTCATAGGAGAGATGTGCCAGCCCTGTGAACAAATTAGTGACCTTCCTCTGGACCTGTTCTAATAGGTTCTCATCTTTCATGTGTTGGGGGCCCCAGACCTGGGCACAGCACTCCAGGTGGAGTCTCAGAGCACAGCAGAGGGAGGGAATCCCCTCCCTCACCCTGCTGCCCACACTGCTTTCCATGCAGTCCAGGATACGATTGGCCTTGTCGTCTCATGCTGAACTTTTCATCCACCAGCAGCCCCAAGCTCTTCTCCTCTTGATCTGCTCCTCCTCCAGTCTGTATTTCTGCTTATGACTTTCTCGACCCACATGCAGGATAGTGCACTTGGTTTTGTTGAACTTCATGAGGTTTGCACAGGCCCAGCTCTCAAGCCTGCCCAGCTCCCTCTGGATGGGTTTCCTTCCCTCCAGCTTGTCAGGTCCACAACAGGGGTTGGTGAGAGCACACTCATTCCACTGACAAAGATACTCAACAATCCTGCAGGCCTTTACCTGCAGAGATAGGGAGACCAATGTATGACTTTGCAACTGCATAAAACACGAGGGGTTTGAAATAGGAAGCAGGACCAAGAACAGCTTTCAGCTTTATGACCTGGATTTTTAGGATGGATTGCATAGAGAGAAATGAGGGAACAAGGTGCTGGGAAGTTTGTACCCAGTCTAAGTTACCTGATCAGAGAGTGCCTCAGGCCTCCAGACCAGCCACTTCATTTGTAAGTCAACAGCCCCTTTATCTTAATGGAATACAGGAACTTGCAGAAATTATCCCTTCACTTCCTTCCAGAAAAAAATGTCCACTCTGCCCTCCATCCCATGGGGGTTTAATATTGACTACACTGGGGATACCACATCGAGGTGCTCAGCCTCTTCAAGGAGATGGCCACTCTAGTCTCTGGGGCTCTTCAGGCAGTACAGAAGAGGGGTTACTAAATGAGATTGTTGGAAGAGTAAGAGCCAAGTAAGGTTTTAAGAGTTAAGCTAAGTTCCCAGAGCACTGGGCACCTCAAGGATATGCATTTCAACCCCATTTCTGGATGGAAATATTAAAATGCTGGACTGCTTTTCCTGGTGGAAGTTGAAGCCATTAGCTCAGGCTGGAAATTTCCCTCTTAGAGAGGTGATGGGCACAGCTCAGTGCAGGCACTGGCAGCAGCCTGGTCTCACCCACCAAGGCTGTGGTTGCTGCACAACCCATCAGGCACGTGTTTCAGAGGGATCTAACAGACTGCAAGTCCTGGCTTTCAGCAAGTCTTGCTGGAGCTCAGAGGGAAAGAAAGGAGGCCCAGGAAAAGTGGTCCCTACTGAGTTGTTTCCAATTACCCCAAAGAATGAGAGGCTAGCAGGGAAATATTTAAAGTTTTTTTAAAGCTGCACACAGAACAAAAAAAAAAAAAACAACCAAAAAAAACCTCATAGCCAGGATACATTAAAGAGGAACCCATCAACAACACTTATTGCTGACACCTCAACACCTCAACATTTGCCTAGAAGTGTCTCAGTTTACATGTGACAATGACAAAATATCATTATGACACTTCTCCTGTGGTGAAGACTGTGGGCTGGAAACTTTCAGGGCCTTTTTAATTTCTGGTGGTGCCTGCTAAGGGGCTTGGTGGGTTGGTACTGTTCAAAGAAGAGAACAGCAGACATTCTTGCCCTGCAAGGAAGAATCTGTTCTGCACTGAGACTAGAGGAATGGTGGGCAACACGGTGCTTCAGAGACATTGCCCTTTGGAAACATCCCATGGAAATATCAGGCTTGTGGACAGATACAAGTGACCTCTGCAAGGAGGAGGTGCTCCTGGACCCGGCAGTGACCCACTGGGCACAGAAGTCCTGGTTCTGGTTCAGGACCAGGAAACAAAACCAGGTTTTGGTCCAGGACCATCCACTCATCTGAGCCAAGCTATCATATGAAGAGGTGCTCTGGAAGAGACGTGTCAGGAATAAGATCAGCTGTTGAACAGTGCCAGGGTTCTAGTGCAAAATCTGCATTTTTATTAAAGACATATTTTGGAAGGCCCATTCAAAAATACATTGTGCTCAGTAAAAATTAACCATTTCCATGCTGATAATTAAGGTTACCACAGGATTTTTTTTTTCTCTTTTAGAATATTTACAGCAACAATAGAAATTTTACAGAAGTAAAGAATGGAATACATGCTCAAAAAAATTTTGGTAAGGTGTACCAACAACATGATACAAAGGGTTGTATACAAACACTTTACAAATGGTTTATTAACTTGCATGAAGTCATCCTTAAATATTCAACACATTTTAAAATCAATTTGTATTCCAGGATTAAAAAGGCTAACACCACAACATATCCCTTCTACAACAGAAAGCATGGTAGATTTAAAAGTTTGTGCGCTTTAGATTTCTAATAGCTGTTAAAATACATCAGGGAATCTTATCCATAAATTTATAAGTTTTGAAAGCTGCCTCCCCAGCCTGCTACTCTGTACTGGCAGATGTTAAAAAAAACCCCAAATTCCTAAATTTCTATTTTTTTCTTTCTTCCAAATGTCACAAATTTAAAATTAACCATTCTACAGTGCAGTCCTGGAATTTCTTATCAGATTAACCAGATTTTAAAATGCCTGCATAGAATTTCCAACAAAATTATGGTTTCTGGGAAGATTTTAGCTTATTGGTCCATATAATCCAAATATAAAGTTACTTCTTTCAATTAGTCATATCCTTCAGTAGTATGAGTTTAAGATATGCACTAGCAAAAAAAAAAAAAAAAAAAAAAAAGAAAGGAAGGTCAAGACAGCTCCCTATGCTTAAAGTTTTGCCTTGTAACTTGTAACTAAAGAGTTAAAAGCTCTGCCACTGGATTTACATGTCAGGAGTTTACACCAAGAGGTTCATATCCTATAGGAAAATTGAACAGCGGCTTCCACCCTGTGCTATGAACATGCTTTATCTTTATGCTAATGGAAAGCTCTACAACAGCAGCTACTTCACAACGCATTTCTACGCCTGTACAGCTGAGATGCCACCTTGCATTTCTCAGAATGGATCCAGAGTACCAATGCCCTGTGAAAACAGAGACCTGCTGGAACGAAAAGCCTGGTAGGCAGTGTGTTTTGGTGGGGGCAGAATGAGGTAAGGTATCTCACCCAGATGAAATGGAAAATTAAAATGAAGGAAATCCTGAGCAAGTCTAAGGATAGCTGTTTGAGTAAAACAGCAAATAGGGTGGAGTAGTAGATAAGGCCTCTAACTCCCTGAAAATCTGCACTAGAGAAACAACAAAGAACAAGGCAACTGCAATATTTGAGAACCACGAGGGGAAGGCCAAGGGAAGACTGCAAAGCAGTGCAAAGGATGGCACTGGGATTCTAGAGAAAGAGCTCAGATGGCTTGGAGGTTTCAGAAGTATTTCAGATGAAGGCCCAACAATATTTTATTACATGGTTGCTAACAGTACCTAGAGGAAGGATCGTTTTAGATGTCTCTTCAAAATTTGGAGTCAATAAGCTCAGAATAAACAAACCCTACCACAACCACATTCTGCAAGAGAGAGGAGGTAGATTGACTTGCAGAGAAGACAAGAGATGTGTAGTCATTCTTAGGCTAAGACACAAATTCCATGTTCAGGCTCTTGGACCATGTTTCAAGAGTCACTTTTGCCCAGCTGCATATTTTGTTGTGCTCTAAAAGAGCTTGAGAAGCAATCTGACTTGGTGGAATGAAAGCATCCAAATACAGTGGGGCCAGTCCTCTCACACTTTGCATACATCTTCCACTGAGTAGATCAAACCCCAGCTTTTGTACCAAACAATTGGCACACACAAGGTCACAAATCTGTATCCAAGCAGAACAAGTAAAACTCAGACCTAATCCATCAGATTTACCTATGCTCTCTCATGTGGTAGTTGTTAAGACACTCCACTGAGAGAACAGATGACCTAATACAGCTTTTTTCTTACAATTGAAAGAGGATCTCCTATAAAATCTGCTTGCTATTTTTAATGAAATGTGCTTCGTGACTGCAAAATGAGGAATCTTCTGTTTCAGTACAACATTCAGTACAGCACAAGCCTTCACTTGCCTGATGAGCTTGAGCACTGATGCACTGCTGCTGCTTGACCATTTGAAAAAGGTGCCAATATCTAGAACTTCCAAGTTTTGTTTTATTGAAAGGGTTTACTCAAATCACCCCTTTTTAAAAAAAGGCCAGAAGTTAAATGGCTTTTTTCCTCATTCATTACAAACCCAGTTAATGAATGGTTAATATCATGATACCATCAGAAAGAGCTGTGTAGGGAAAGGCACCTGTTCTTAAATAGTGTCCTGATTTGAAGGTTATTCAAAAATGGTTACATAGGGCACATCACCTTTCCAGCCACCTTCTGTGGCACTCTTATTTCAAATGGTGGGCCTACTAACATGAACAACAGCCTAAATGCATGGTTTGTGATACTACCCCATTAATAGATGTAGTATGCGTGCTAGCTGGAATGGAAAAAAAAAAAAACATTCATTGCCACCCCACATTTTGCAGTATATCATATATGGCTATCCTTTTCACACTCTTTGTGTGACTGGGATACAAATATTCTCTCAGCTCTACTCTGACAGTGATCAACACATACAGAATTCATTACATGAAAGTATTTTGAAACATGTCTCACTATTAAATCATTACAAGACAACAAAAAAAAAGAAACATGAATAAAACCCTCAATATTTCTAGAGACAGCTCCTCTTTAAAATGGCTAGGTTTTGCCTTAGCTACCTAAATCACAACAGCGCTTTCAGAGCTGTACAATCTGTATTCTTATAGGCTCCCTGTGTTCTTATAGGGAGGTCTACAGAACTGTTGAGAATACATAACTTTTTCTGGGTGAACCTAGGAGTCTAGTCAGCTAACACCTCATCAGATTTTGAAGAAAAAAAGAAGAGGTTGGTATGCAGCTTTTTAAACCAGTGAGGTTCATCTCCTAAGAAATCTATCTGCAATGACAAGGAAGGGGAAGAGCCTACCACAGGCCACTGCTTCCTGAAGAGTCTCTCCAGCCTTGGTCTCAGAAACAAGTTGGTGTGGCAGAGAGAAAGGTGACAAGCCAAGTGACGACCTGAGGATGCCTCATGCACTTGGAAGTTTGAAGCCTGCTTTAATATTGGTCTAAAAGAACAAGTGGTGTTTGGGGAATATTTTAGGAGACAAATCTGGGATCATTGACTTCCTGCCAAGAACTCTGCCCAGTGCTCTCCTGGCAACCTCTCAGAGGAGCAACGAAACTCAGACTGCAATAAACAGAGCAAAAAGCAGTAAATGGACAAAGGGACTGCCCTCTATGCCCAGGTCTATTGAAAACAGATGTTCTAGGTTAACACATTTACATTGCAGTTTAAAATGACAGCTTAGACATTTATACAATTTCATTTAGGATGACTTTAAGGTGCTTTTTTTCAGTTAAAAAGAGCTCAAGAGCTATAACTAGAACATATAGACAAGTTTAGGCAGCTTGAGTTCTGCAAAATGACTACAATAAATTTCTGAAACATAGTTTCTTTTTTATTCACATCATCAGTGATGCCATAAGGCAAAAGGATTGCCAAAGAATAAAATACAGTTTAACTAGGATCCCTTATACTAAATAAATCTATAGAGCATGTAGTACAGGACTCACAGACCAGTGCAAAGGAAAGCTCACACTTACAAAGTAGTTTGCTCTGTTATTCTCTTCCTCTTTATTAAGTCAGAAAATCTCAGTCACTATAATACGACTCCTTTGAAAATCTTGACAAAATTACATTAGCCATATTCTACATATTGGGAAGCTAGACTAAGTTAAAAATACAGAATTCATCCCAGCACCAGCTGGCCGAGCTACTGTAACTTCTTTCCAACAGAAGAAAGTACTACATACAAACAACACAATTTAGTATTAAACGGAAAGCTACTACAGTTTGCTGAACTCAAAAGGAAAATGCAGTATGAAGTAGAAACAAGTTTCTGTAAATATGGGCCACCAAATACTCAAACATTCCTTGGGTCACCTTTGAAGATTTGCTAACTACTTTAAACAGCTATATGTACAGTCAGGGACCACCCTGATTTAACTTAATGGGTACGGAGAAAAAAAATCCTTTAGAAACATTTTTCCTTGCTAGAAATCCTAACAACCACATGTAGCCCACTATCATCAATCCCAGCATGAAGATCTTACCAGCAAGCTAAAAACCTTGCATAGGCAAAAGGATACATATCCATAAAGCACAGAAGAGTCTAGACTGAACATTCCCTGTGAGACTGAATGCAGAATGATCAAGGTTGGATTAAACCTTTAGGATCATCCAGTCCAACCATCAACTAGCCCAGTCCCTCCTAAATCATATCCCCAGGTGCCACATTCTGATGCCTCTCAAAAACTTCCAGAGTCAGTGTCTGCACCACATCCCTGGACAACTTACTCCAATGCCTAAACACTCTTTCAGTGATCTTTTTTTCCTAATATCTAATTTGAACCTCTCCTGGCACAACAGAAGGTCATTTCCTCTTATCCTTTCACTTGAGACATGGGAGAAGAGGCTGATCCCCACCTGGTTACACCTTCCTTTCAGGTAGAGCAATGGGGTCCCTCTGAGATTCCTTTCTCCAGACTAAACACCCCCACCTCCCTCAGTCACTCCTGTAAGACTTGTGCTCCAGGCCCTTCACCAGCTCTGTTGCCATAGAAGAGACATTCAAACCCCACTGCTTACAGCCCCCCTCTCTCAGGCAGTGCTTGTGTGAGGGATTTCAGTGGCATCAGCCCATTTCAAAGCAGGGCTAAAAGGGCTCATGTGACCAAGCAATGAATAACAGAGACTGTTAAAATAAGCTGCTAAACTCTGACAGTGATGACACGTAAATATCACAATATCTTTCCTGGATGCCCACTGAACTTAGAAAAAACTGAATATCCTTTCATGTCTACTGCATTTATATATGCTATATATATGATATATCAATACAGTATATATATCATATATAGAGAGATATTATATATCATATCTAGCTATAGAAAAATCACATGCACATTTCTTGCAGGCAATTGACAAAGGAAGAATTCCTGTTTTTTAATTTTTCAAATTTAGTAGACTTATTTTTAGTCCTGGACAAAACTGATATAACATCCTTCCACACTGTTCTTTCTGACAACCATTTTTATAGTAGTGGTGCCAAATTTGCTGTTGTTAGAACTTTGGTATGACTCAAAAGGTACTGAACAGCATGTCCAGTTTGCATTGTTATCCAAGATGGAAGTTCAGCTTTTACTGCCTGGCTGCTTCTGTTAACTACATCTATGGCTAAATCATTCAATTTACATTCAGGTTAATCTCTTTCTGGAAAAAAAAAAAACAAACCCAGTGTATTTGCAAGTACAGGTGTCTTAGAAAACAAAGTATGCTGCAGAGTAATGAGGGAGTAGAACTAATGTGTTTAAAAAGGAAAGATTGTATTGTTCTGACACTACAGGCCTGGCTCTCCTCTTATTGCACAAAGTTTAGACTAGCATAACTCTTTTGACTCCTACTGGCTCACCTTTTATTTACTTTACTGGTAGCAACAGAGGAATCAGAGTGTGTATTTGCTACACTTGACATTCACCAAGGTAAAGGCAGTTTTAACTACATTGTACAGGAGACTGGAACCCAAGATCTAGTATTTTGCTGAGACTGGTAGCTGAACTGGGTATGGGAATATTTGGATAGTAAGACCTAAGGAGAAGTCAAGTTGCATGGCAACCTTCTCCCTCAATATCCAAATATCAGATTTGTAGCTTTAAATACATCCTGAAATATAATAAAAAGTGCAAGAGTAGTTTAAATTCTAATACAGTGTTTATCTTATTAGTTAATAGATTGCTAGAGATGTAAAATACACATATGCATAAAAGCTTATACCATGATCTGCAGTGCCATGCTATGCTTAAGTGTCGAAGTTTTGCATTTCACTTGCAATTCATGCTGTGTTTCTTTGGTTTCCACCCCTGCTATTAAGTGGAAGAGCACCTGCTTTCGCTTGTAGTAATGGGGCACTTTATCTCTTTAGAAGAAACAAAAATTTGGTACTGGGGCTCTGTGCTCTTGATGCAGATGCAGAAATCCCATTAATATTACTAGGAAAGCTAAGGACAGGGGAGAACATAGCACATTTAGATTACTGTACAGTTCTTCAGTCTCTTACATTTAGCCAATACTTCCAACAAAATATCCCATAATAAAGCTTGGACTCGAATGTTGTCTTTTGTTTTGTTACCAATAATGCCTATAATACTGAGCTCTCATAGCCAAGCAAGATTCATACTATTACAGTCACGTTTATATCCACATTCAGCTTCCTTTTATTAGAAGTATAATACTGCACTTTATATCACAAATGTATAAAAAATATGGCAGATAGTGTCATAACAATACTTTTCTTTTAAATGAGTATATTTAAAAAACAGACAGTTATTTTCCATTTATATATATATATTTATATATAGAATAAAATACTCCTGATGCAATATATAAATGTTACTGTTAGTTTTTTATAGAAACTACTGTAGCTGTTGCACTGCTTCACAATGTTTCAAACAGCTCAAAATAACTTTACATTATAACATAAAAGATATGATAATAACAGTACGATATTAGGTCATCATAAATAAATATTACAAATCCTATCAAATATGGAATTTTAAAAAACAAATTTAAGACATACAATTTAACTTTAAACCCTTAACAGGGATACACTTTTATCACATAAACCCCACTGTTTTAACTAGGCAGCAAAAAATGTAGTAAGGGCATAGGCCTAGACAATGTTTTCACCCTTAGAAGTGCCAATACATACCAGAAGTCTCCCAGCTTTCAGACAGAGATGTGCACTAAGCTGGAATGTAAATGAGAGAAAATGACAATGCATTTTTCTCCCTGATCAGCACACTCTGCCTGGCGTCCAGTGACATTTCTGCTGACCGGTAATTCATAGTTCCACTCGTGTTCCTGTATAATCCCTGACTCTCTCGTGGTGCTGAACAGCATAGCTCCACATGTACATATTGCACACCTTTAAAAAGCTGAAAATGCAGTCTTACCATCACCAGAACACCACCGCTCCCCTAGGCTGATCTCCACCCACACTGGTCTATTTGCTGGAGTGCCATTACAAGGCTGTCTCTTTGAGATCGTTCAGATTTGGCATTCGCGACCGGTTTGTTCGGCTGTAGGTGTGCCCGTTCTGGCCGCTCTTGGAAGGCAGCTGGTCCGAGTAGGGGGGCCCGTCGCTCACGCTCCTGTTGACGGGGGACACGTGCCAGGTGGGCTCCAGCTGGCTCGGGATCTGCAGCGTTGGCCGGCTCTTTGGCTGCGGCTCTGGCCGCACGTTGCTGCTGCCGCTGCTGGAGCTTTGACTCATGGGATGGATTCGCACTTCAGGGAAAGAAGCTTTGGCTGGCTGGCTGGGTAAGGGCTGGAAGCGGGGCTCAGCAGCGACAGGATGGTTTGAAGAGAGGTGTAAGAGCTTCCGGAGAGATTTTAACGGCTGGCTCTGAAAGACATGCAGAAAAGCTCCACCATATCAGACCTCCCATAAAAAAGCTGTCCTATCCTAAACTGAACATCTTTAACTTTACAGGACTTTGTCCCTTTTAGTTCATATTTGCTTGAGGTATTTCATTCTAAGCTATAACTACACACTTGTGAAATTATCTTCTCATCACAGTCCTATCTATTAGCTACTTGAAAACATGGAACTTTTTTCCCCACAGAAAAAAATTGCTCCTGTCAATTATTTTATCCTTGTTTCCTTTGAAAATGCAGGCACAGACAATTGCATTACCTGTCTGTCTGTCTGCTATTAACTTAAGAACCACAGCCCCATTTTATGAGGAACAGATTTCAGAAGCACAAATTCTTAAAAATGTTGTGAACATAAATTAGGGGTTGGAGTGAGTCTTGAGTAACCATCTGCACTGAAACAAGGCTTGGCAGAACTCAGAAGTTACATATTTTGTTTACTGGCAGCTGGGTGATAGGCAGCTCTAGTCTCCTGCAGCTTCTTTCACTGGTGAGCAGGTTGAAGGTGAATGGTGATACAGGGTTACTGAAAATGGGTAGCAAGAGCCTGGGGAAGCCTGAGTTCACGAAGTGGAATGAAAGCAGTCTTGTTAAATTCCACAGCTCACAGAGCAATTTGTTTCTTCAAACACTGCAGCTGCAACAAGCCCTCTTTTTCAGTTTCCAATGTGACAACAATGGAGCATGGCACTGAGACTCCCTCCCAAACACTGCCCACTGAGCTGGTTTTAGAACTGGAAAAAATAAAGTTATACTAGTGCAGTGCTATGCTCCAAAAATGTAGCCTGCTGAAACTGCAGTCTGTGCCAGCCACACTGTGACATGGTCTGGAAGCTTCGGTGACCACATCAAGTATCAAACTGCTGAGCAGCAGCCAACCCTCAAGATTCACCATTCCTTACAGAGCTGACTTGAGGGCTTTTGTACAGCACTGCATCACTACCACAGACGTGCACTGAAACACTGCTTGCCTATAATACTAAAACATAACCAATATTTCAAAGGGCTCAAAGACTGACACAGGACATTTAGTCTCTCTTTTCCTTGTCATTCATGTCCACATTTAAAAAAAATTATGCAGGACTGCAGGTAAGCAAGGAATTAAAAAGTTGGGAAACAATGTCAAATGAAATTCTTCTATTCACCAGAGAAAAAGCTGTCAAGATACATCAGTGATATTAATATATAGGGAATTGATAATGCCACTTACATGAGGCTGGATTTCTGTCATCTTCTCAGGATGCCAATCCTTCTGCCTGCTGCTCTGGTGATTGGAAGAATGAATGGCTTTCTGTAATGCCAAGAGGTCCTGACCTTCAGTATTAGGCATCTGCAACAAAATATTAAATACTGGTCTCCTGGTATTTTATTAAGAATAGATGTAAATAATTTCCCACAGTTAATTACAGAACACAAGTGAAGCCCATTACTGCAGCAGAATTCAATGACCTTCCAATAATTCTCCCCACAGTAAGAGCAAGTGGCTGTGGACATCATGCAGATTTGTTCTACCCTTAGCCCTTAGAGCATTCACATGCTGTTAGTGTTATTTGCTGTAAGAAAGAGCAGTTAAACAAGGCCTCAAAAATAAAATTGAAAACAAAATATTGTTAAGCCTCATCTTAATTTAAAAAGCATTCCATACTGCAGTTAAGACCATGGATCAGTTCTATAAATTTGCTCCAGAGTGAAGCAGACCAAAATCCCTCTAAATTGATCTCTTGACTGACATCTCAAAACTAAGCGCTTTCTCTATTCCCATCTTTCTTCTCCTCCATAAATATCCCAAACTAAAGCATAAATTAGGAAACAGCTGAAACTTTATGGCAGAAAGATAATTTAAAACTTACATGTAGCTTTTTATCTCATTTCAAGAATTCTAAGTAAAAAGAGGACAGTCAAAATATAATCTATTTTTAATGCAAGCTGTCTTTTATCATGAACAATCAGGACAAACAAAAATACAACAAACACATGAGCTAAAGTTCTCTCCAGATAATCCATTGCTAGTATTTTATTTATTTAAATTGATATATAGAGGAGTAGTTTGTATAAAAATATGTATTTACTATAGAGTTACAAACCAAACCAGGTTGATTTCTTTCCTGAATGAAACATAATGAGACAGTTCAATTTTAAACATACATAATTTCACAACTATTTCTCATCCTTAGTCTTACTCCCAAGGATCATTCTCTCTGGAACTGTGTATGTTACATTTTTACTATATCAAAGACTATTAAAATTTTTCTGAGGCATAATCTGTTTCAACAAAACTGCCGATTTTACCTAAATTTATTGAACTGGCCCAAGATACTTAACTGGCATGAAGAGGAAGTGATACCATGAAAATAAACCACATGCTGCTGTAGTCAGTAAAACAAATTTACTGGAGCATTTTACAGTGTTACTGTATTTAAAAATTAATACCATTGGTAGAGTGACTACAGGAAGTTTTTTCAAAGAAGAACTATGCTTTAAATTATTCTTTGAATTAAAAAGAGGAAAGAGGGATTTCTTGATGCTTGGATTCTCGCCGTTGGTTGAGTCTGTCTGCAATATAAGACACAAAAACTAAATGCATAGTATTTAAATTCAAGAGATGTTCATTAGGAATATAGAATGTTTTTATTTCAAAGGCTTTTGGAAATAACTGGTAGCTCTTGTTGACTTTACTGAGCTTTGAATTAAATCCTGTAACTCTGGCAATCATTTGTATTTCTGATAATGACCTAAAGCACTATGACATTTTTATTATTTTTTATATAAAGAAAATATTAAAGATACACTAACAATAACAGAAGTTGGTTTCAGAATGAGCAGTTGATAGTTACTCTAGGGAGAAAAAAGCCTTCTATTTTTAACTTGCAATAAGAGCTAAGGCTTCAAGATTAATTATTTCAGTTCTAACACAAATATGCCATTAGCAACTTCACATATAGCTGCAAGTACACTGGCTATTTTATTGCAACTTATGGAGCACCACCAAAGAGCTTACCAGTAGATGAATGAGCAACAAACAGAACTATAAGGTACTAGAACTATAAATGGGTCTGTTTCTTCCCTGCTCAGGTGCAAACAAGCATAGGACATATATACTGTGCTTTGCATTTTCCTGTCCACCAGTAGAAATCTTTATTATGCAACAGAATTATTATATGACTAAATACAATGACAAGTGCACTACCAAAAGCATGGGCTTTCAAACAGCTTTCTCATATTCCAGATTCCATCCAAGTTAATGAAATCATTAATTAGCATAGCTTGTTTAGGAATATTATGGTCAGAAGAATTTCCTGTTTCAAATTCAGTAAATTATAAAGGAATAAAAGATGGTTAAGAGAAATGCTCACCTGAAACTGTTTTTTCCAAAACAGATAATTTCTTCAAACCCATAGCTTGAAATAGGTACCAAAATCTGCAAAACTCAGGCTCCCCTGAAGATAGTGCCTACTGACACTGTGCACAACCCTCATGGATATCAAATTGTTTGGTGGCAGATGACATAAAACTGTGATTCTAACAATCCTCAAAACCTTTTGCTACATTACTAAAGAGGTGATGACGATGAAAAGGAGAATGGATAAGAACAGCTCTGAAAAAACAGTACTGTAAAGAATTCCCATAACAGGCAGTAACAATTGCTAACCCACAGGGACTGCACCTGGAGAACTCATAGAGAGAATGATCCATGAATGAACCTGCAGGAAGTGTCAGGAATTGGGACCAATTCTGGGCTATTAGATATTTTGAGAATGATATAACTAAAATGTCTTCAATCCAATTTCAGGTATCTTTTACAACTCCTGTGATGATGATCACCAACAAAATGAGACTTGCCAAAGGACATCAGAAGTAAATAACAGCTAGCTATCATGTACTTCCTAGCTCTGTGACAGTCCCCAGGTCTCGTTTGGTATTTCTTGCTGAAAGTCTGTGTTTGAGTAAATAACTGGAATTTCATACCTGTAGAACTCCACATGAATTGTAGATCTCAGAAAAAAAAAAAAACCTTGGGTAGTAACAAGCTGTCTATTAAGACTTTTAATAGGAATTCACAGAAAACATTATATGTGTAGTTGAAGAGTTAATATTACAGTGCTGTGAACAACTTTTAACATCAAATCTGATGCTGAATTGAAGGCAGTAATTTTATTTTGTGTTGGAAGAGCCCAAAGACTGTCTCAGTGTTTTTTAAGTAGATGTCTTCAACTAAGAGATGAATAAGAACAAAGACCAGTGTCTGAGCCAGACACTTGTACACACATCAGTGGTACAGTCTATGCCTAGATACTGTCCTGGCAATCAGCTGTAAATAGAAATGAAAGGAGGTTTCTCCAGCTCTGGTTTGATCCAAAACTCAAGTAGATCTCAGCAAGTTGCTACCTGAGGATGAAAGAGTTGTATCACTATATTATTTCACTAATTTATTTATCTTTCTGGGACATACCACCTCTAAGTAGCACACACAACGTTTTCCCTTCGCTCTCTCTCTTCATTCCTTTCTATCCCCACTTCTTAACAGTGAGAAGAAACAGAAGTAAGGATTTTATATAAATCTGCCTTAGCTTGTAATCAGTGATGGTTTTGGTAGCTGTAGATCAAAGAGTTTTTGATTTAGGTGTTTTGTCAAATGCCAGATTTTGAGAGGCAACACAATCTTGTAAGTATTTCTTTCACACAGTTCAATGTGGAGGTAATCAATACACCATCTATCAGCTGAGCTATTGGAGTGTTGTCTGCCACCATGTCTGCATGGCTGGAATCAGCACAGTATAGCAATGCAAATTTAATACCTTTTTCTTTCCTCCCTTGAAAATGCATCACTGGAACCAGTGGCCTTAGGTGTTATCCTTACATGGACATTTTGGTATCAAGCAGTCCCAGAGCTATAATCTAGGCATTTAATTCAGTTGTTTAATACAAATGATCATAGTTGAGCTGCATATAGATATGAGGGTGAACAAGTTCAGAAAGAGAGGTAGATGCCATTGCTGTAAATCCCACCCAGCAGGAAGTGATGTGCATTGCTGAGTTCTAGTTAATATGCATATGCACATGCTCCACACAGTTCAAAGCAATTTTAAAAAAACCATAACAACAAAAAGCCTGATAATCACTCATCTCTCCCAATTTTCATCAGAGCAGCCCTCCACCAACTCTGTCCTATCACCTAACTCCTTGACAGTAAATATTTTCCTTGACAGTAAATATTTTCATTAAGTCACTCCCCTTTGCCAGGAGTAAGCATGATTTACTCAGTTCTGAGAATCTTCAAAACTGTAACTGCTTTTACACTTACAGGAACATTATAGTTTTAAATGTTTTACTGTTTCCAGAGCTGTCATTTAAGAATGAGATTATGTTTAGGTTACTTCAGTTCTTAGAGATATCTTATAAAAATTTGTGAAATGTTAGTATACCACTACTTTCTGATAAAAGAAAGTCCTTTCTCCCTCCCAAAAAATTTATGAAAATGTAAAAATGTATGCTACACCGAAGACTTATACTGAATAACAAAAGCCATAATCCATTCCCTCAACAAAACATAAAAACACTTAAGAATGGTTAAGACACATCATCCTTATTCCAGTCATGGAATGCAGCAAGAAGATAGAGGCTGTTACCAAGACACTTCCATGAAAAAGACTGGAAAGAATTCTGATTTGTTACAGTCTCATTTTCTCTGTATGGGTGCCTGAAACTATTCAAGCTCTGGGGACATGCAACAATGAAGTTACTATTCTTGGAATGGTATCATCATATTCTGAAAAAGAATTTCTTGCAACATCATCTTAAATCTTGCATAAAAACTGGCTCTCAAAGGGTCTGAATGAAAGCAAAGGTATAAGTTTGGATTTTGTAATGACTAGTAACTGAAGAAATATTTGAAAAGGCATAAAAATCAACCCTGAAAAGGAGAAGAATTTGATTTTCATATAGTGAAGAGAGAAAACAAAAGAAGCGTATACACATACAATCATAAATAATACAAAGGTACTGTACTAATCTAGCATATTAAAATGGTATGATTCAAAATGAATAAAATAATTCTTCTACTAGAAATGCTGCATACTTACATTTTGAGATTTCTTCTTTTTCTTTTTTATTGCCCTGAAAAAACCTTGCTTTTCTTTCTCCTTGAGCTGTTCTGAGTGACTGTTAAGGTTTTCAGGAGTTTTCCTAAATATGAAATAAGGTATTGTAAGAGAAATTTTATTATAGTATTACCTTGTAAATTCTGTGCAATACTGAGATCTGATGCCAAAGAATGTAAATTATTGATTAAAGTAAAAAGATACTTAAAGTTTTAGCATTCATTGGTTCCAGGGTTACTACACAAATACCAGATAGACTTATTACAAGGGATAGGAGGTACACAGTGTTAGGGTAAAATTATTAGTTTAAACCAATGAATAGTTATTTAGGGAAAAGGAAAGCATGCATGTGTTTTTTAAAGCCAGAATTTAATATTCAAATCAAAATATCACACATGAGGTCTTTTAGAAAAATGGAAAGCATATCTGAGAGAACATACAAATGGCGATGAGCTATCAAAGCACAGGTCCAGTTTGTCCATTGCTTGCCGGAGAAGCAGGAGTTGCAAAGCTGGCCAGAGAGAACCACTTTCAACTGCACTTCCTGACCCTTGCTGACATGATTCCAAATCTATCAGCAGGAAGCTGGGGATCTACCGTTGTCCATGTCAACTTAAAACCTTCAGTTTGTTTGTTATGCATGAGACAGTGCTGGCAAAAGGAGGTGACCCAAAAACGGAGCAGGTGTCTTGCCTGAAGACTGAATTTCTGCCTTTTAACTCTTAATTTACACACCTGAAGCAACTACAGCTGATAAATAACATGTTACTTTCAATATACACAGTATATCATGTATGTGAAGTACCTATACAAGGTAAAAAGATGGTTTACAAGGACAGTGGTGAGACATAACTGAATGCAGATCTAGTGCCATTTAAAATAGCTTGAAAATTGAAAATGGTGCAGTAAAGCATCACAGAAATATTTCCAGAGATTTCAATCTCTTTAGTGTGTTAAAAAACACACCCAAGCCAACTCAAATGTTTAGTTTCCTTGATGACGCACAACTACTTCTCCAGAAAGAAATTACAGAATACTAGAAAAATCTTTGAACTAGCAGGCAAAGATATTACAAGAACAAGTAGGTGGATGGTGTAGCCTAAGAAGTCATATTAGAAACAAGGCACCGATTTTCCCAATAACATCATTAACTGCCAGAACAAACTCCTTAGTGAACTGGATTTCCCATCTTTGACATTTCAAATCAGGACCTAATACTCATCTGGGAGAAACACAGCCGACAGATTTGCCTCTGGGCCTGGACCCCAGAGGATGGACAACATTTAATAGCAACTAACATACAGAAAGTCATATGGGGTCATTTAATAGTCCCTCACACTTAAATTGCATGAAAAGAAAAAAGAAATGATTCCACTGTCTTGATGGAAAACCTAAAGCAAAGCCACTGTTTTGAGGGCTCTGTATGACAAACAGGAGCAGCTTTTCTTAGAGCGACTGTAATGTAGCAACATTTAATTGTCTAATATAGTTGTCACTGGCTTCTAATTCTGGCTTCAAATGCTATGCTATCAGCTGGTGATTCAGCTGCTACTACATGTCAGGCTGACTTTTTTTCCCAAATAAATATGAAAAACATAATTGGGGTAGAAATCACTGGAGTCGTCCTCTTTATTAATAAAACCATCTTCATTCTGATAGGTGGTATCAGTTCTTCAATTTCTCCACAAAACCACCCCAAGCTTGAAATGTTACCGGGCTCTAAGTATAAATGTATGCAGTGTTTAAATTCTCTAATAAAGTGCAACTGTTCTTTAAAAGCATGGTCTGAGCAAAAAGATCCATAGGCAGGAAGTATGGAAGAAATTTTCCCAATTTACATTTTTGGGAAGTTATATCTAGATGCAGAAAATACATTCAGATGCATGACAATATATATTTAATGTGGATATGACAACACTACTACAGGGAAGAAACTCTAGTTTCATGTAATTATTATATTGTAACAGGTATTTTAAATATACTGGATTCCTAAGGATTCCCGTCGTTGTCACGTCCCTGTATTTGGTCCTACTGTAAGTAGTATGACAGGTGTAAGGCATTGTTATACAAATCACTTAAAGCACCAAGGAGAAAGCCAAAAAGTAAAGACTACTGATGGCTTTAGGTTCAATGAACTCAGGAGTCTGACATAACACAAACAGAACACCTGCTGAATTATTTGCTAAATGATTTTTACTTGATTTGTTAGAAAAGTTGGAGGAAAGCTACACCCTAAGTATCCTGCTTGTACTCAGAAAACCATGTAAATGGGGCTAAGAATCTTCTGAGCCTTTCCCCAAAGGAGCTCCTGTGCATCTATAGCTACAAGCATATCCCAAACCATAGCCCCAGTGCAAATTATCAACCTGATGAATTGTTGTCCACAGAGGAACCAGTGTCAGATCATAAGCAAGACCCCAGGAGGTTACTTTACACTATCCTTTAAAATTTTTCAATGTCTTGCTATAGCTTTTATGTTACAAAGTCTATTCCAAAATGGAGATGCTGTATTTTAAAAGGTGAAGTTAATCTTCAGAGTCAAGCTTGGAACAATTTTTGCCATACTTTTAGACAGAGATTCACTCAAGTGTGACTCTTTTCTTTGGCCCAGGGAACCTGGATGAGAAAACTGCTCTCCACAGCAGTTGAGCAGAGAGGAGAGAAATGAAATTCTGCACCATCATTTCCTCTTTATGGCTACAGTGACCAGAGAGAATTGGAAAATAAGGGGCTGAGAACTGCTCATTTTCAATTCCTGCTTACCCAAAAGCCAGTGGTTTTATACTGAATGGTTTATGTCATTAACTCCTATGACTCATATTGCAGTACAGTTGTCTGAAAAAGCATTGACCTTGAAAAGCAACTGCTTCAAAACACACGCTCATTATGTGAAGAGAGTGAACATATATAGCATTATAGCAGGAAGCTTCAACACCAGGATTTTGTACTGGGTAAAAATAGAGCAGAACATTTTGATCGATGATGAAACACTGGGATAATTTAGGCATCCCAAAAGATGATTTTCAGATAATGGACAGTACAGGAAAAAAATAGTATTATCAAAAAAATCTGTAGAGTCACACCACACTAAACTCTTACAACACACTGCAAGTATCTTGGTATTTTGCATAAAGCTTCAGCTCTTGAAAGCAAAGTTTCACCAAAATATTTTATGTGCTGTCTGTTTTAGCAGCAAGCAGGAGTAGCCCTAGAGAAGAGCCTTCACTCAGAGAGCTCATTCTCAAGCAGAAACCACAGGCAGAATGTGCTGTGCTTTGTTATTTTATCTTTGTGTACCTTTTGCATGTTTAGGACATATAATGTAGAACACATTGGTTATTCAGTCTGAAACACTTGGAAAAGGCATCAGTACAAACAGAAATTATGTGATTATCACTCAATTATTACCCCTGGTAGGAAAGGCATTTAACTTCATGCAGGTGCAATGAGGTGTAGCAGCAAACATGCATGTGGCAAGCAAGCTGATGTGCTTTCACATTAACTAAAAGAAAAAATAGGAAGCATGTTGCATTCATGCTGCCATAGAGAGGTCTGTATTGCAGACAGCTCTTTTTGGGAGGCAATTCCTCATGCTTTTTTTAGTTATTCTTCAGCAACCCTATTCTCAGCAGGCAGCCGGGCTTGGAATCCCTCATGTACTACTCCCTTTATGGATCCAATCACAATTACATGAGTAAGGTTTTTGCCTAACGAAGGAGTTTCTGAAATATCAGAACTTTTCTTTGAAGATAAATGACAAACACTAATTCTCCACGTTACCTTTTAGTTCTAGTCAAAGCAAGACCCTAAAGGGGCAGTTACACAGTTCAGCAAAGGCAAGAAATGTCAGAAACTAATGAAACAACTCAAATAGATAGTTCAAGATAAGAATCTCAATCCCGCAAGCTGAAGCCCACAGTAAAACTGCATGGTCTAAAAGTCTGGCATTGAAAGCTTAAAATCAAAAGATCAAATCTGAACTCTGTTTGGATCTGCAATTTTTTTTATCACGTGGAAAAAAAATGATTTATTAATTGGAATAAAACCCAGATCTATTATCTTATATGCAGAATACCATTCAGAATTTGAAATTTCCTGATTTTTTTTTACAAATTCCATTAAAGAACTGGAAAGTATTTATAATGCAACAACAGTCATGCTGCACACATGGCTGAACATGCTCCATAGTAATTTGCTCAGATGCTGGTAACCTTTTACTTTCAGGAATAGGAAGTGTGACTATAATGTTACACTGACACAGCAGTATAAAAGTCAGTCATGTCCTGTTTACAAAACACTGTATTCTGGAACCTTGAAACTTGACAGTAGATAAAGTTTTAAACCTTTTACTCCTGTAAGAATGAGATTTTTTTTCTTTTTTTGAATGACAGATTTTGTGTGTGTTTATATATATTATATACATATAAAAATGGTAATATTATATGTATAGTTCCTCCTTTTTATTATTTTTGCAGAAATGTATGACATATGCTGAGAAGCTACGACAAGCTACTTTTCATAGCATGACTACATTTGTATGGACATAACAGGTCTAAACAAAAATGCTTTCCAGAAGCCCCCAACTATCTTGTAAGCAGTCAATGAAAACACTTCCAGTATGATGTGAGATACACTATTGCATGTTGGAATTAATTCTAAAGAGATATTTAGAACTGTGACAGTGGTAAAGATAGTTCAAGACAATGTTCTGGCACACTGGCAGAATACAATTAAATATCTTGCCTATAACTACTGATTTTGTCCAGCTCAGGACAAAGCTTGTATGAGTAGAAGAGAATAAAACATCTATTCTTGTATCAATAAAAAAAATGAGCAAGTTCAAGGTCATTTACAGGAAACTAAACTCTAGCAAAGAAAAAATTTTCTAGAAGGATACAAAATTTGCCTCTTTTCATATCAAGTTGTCTGAAGTTCAGAAATGATCTAGTAATTTAAGAGTAAAATCTGATGACAAAAGTCAAGTTTATAATATCTTTATTTTAAAAGGCAGGACAGCGGGGACAGAGCGAAAAAATGCACACAAAGACAAGGGAACATCTGTGACAATTCAGTCTAGCAAACATTCACAGAATCTTTGACAGAAGAAAGGCAACACAGAGCAATAGTATGAGAAGCAATATTTTACAGTAGTGGCAAGTGGAATACATGTCACTCATAATTTGAGATGAATTGTCATGTACCAGTTAGGTATGTCATTCAAACATCAAATATTTACTTCATCATAAAATTGATGTAAGCAGAATCACATTCCATTAGAGCTTTCAACATTTTCATAAGCATTTACACAACTTCCATACAAAAAATTAAGTAGAGGAACACAGACTCTTCACTACTCAGGAACAGGATTAAGCTGAATTTTTGGCACAGAACAATTTTGCAACATTAGACCATTGCCAGGACAACTTGAACAGAGTTAGCAGGTAGAGCTGGGCAGGAAAGATTTCAGGAAAATAGGGAGTAGGAAAACAAAAGAGAAAGATAAGCATATGCCAAAATAGCAGTAACTTGGTGCTACAGCTACTGCTATTTCTTCCATTTCATAAGAAGAAATGGTTATTCTTCCGTAGGTTCTTCTCTCAAAGGAGCTGTTCCACTTTGTGAAAATATTTGAGTAATTTGGAGCAAGGACTTAAATCTAACTGTCTCAAAGTTAATGAAGTGCCTTTTTCACAAGGCCATATTCAGCACCTCTGTGGTCCTTTCACTGTTTTAACAGGATGAAACAACTTCAAGAGAATACATCGAGGGAACCAGACAATGTCTTCCAGAATAACCTTTAACTTCTGGTTTAGGGCATTCACCTGTTAGAACTAAGATCTTGGTTCAAGCCTCTGGTTTAAATAACAAAGAACCTGCACTCAAGTTCCTCACATTCTAAAAAATAATGCTGCCTCCAAAATATTTCTTATTTTGAGAGTATCTCTGGTTTTGACTGGCAACTATATCCTGGAGCTGAAGAATCCTCACAATAAAAGGTTAGTGGTTATCAGCCAGTTGCTTTGAAAACTTTTGGTTTTGGTAATTTGGCATTATGAACAAAAAAAAATACTTAATAAAAAAAATTCCCAACCAGCTCTAATAACATATGCTATTTTTCTCAGTACAGAGTTCAAGTAACATTATATGTTTCTTTGCAGTCAAGACATTATATTGCTGAATGATATATAAAGAAAAACAAGATTTCAGTTGTCTTATATGCAAGATAGAAAGATCCAGATACGAAGGACAATGTAAAATGGTAAAAGGGTTCAACAGCAGGAATAAATACCTTCTTTAGCCACACAAGCCACAACATAAGTACCACCGTTTTACATAAATGACCGGTTTCCTCAGCTAACTTCCAGAAAATGGATGTAGGTGGAGCTACTGAAGGACAGGAAGCAGACTCTAGTGAATCAGAGCAGGTGAGAAGGGTTCTGGAGTAAACATCTTCTATTACTGACATAGGTATAAAACCTGAACACAAGCTGAAATACCAGTTGTCCACCACCCACCACCCCCCTTTCTCTTTAAGCACATAATTCTCTGGTTATTTGTGTGAAAACACAGTAAGTCAACAAACCACTAGAACAGTTTTGATAGCATGACTTCATGGCCCTTTCAGAGAATGGTATAAAGCATAGTTGAACCATGCAAATGTATGCAGTCCATCCCTCTCACCAATCCTGTGAAGCTCCATCTGCTTATTTTTATTGAATATGCTTTCTTGTGATTTAACAAAAGATAAGATTATTTTAGAGCCAAACAGCTCTAAGAGAAACAAAGCTATTTCCCTTTAAGTCCTGCAGAGCTATGTATATGCTGTCATTTTATTAGCATAATTAAGGTGCTCTATGTTATATAATGGAGCCATGTGATGCTTTTAATCTTTTAAAATCAATATACACCATTAAGATGTTGTTTAATCCATTTTCCCATAGAATGTATTCATTTCCTTCTGTGTATAAACAAAAAGAGCAGCGGTCCCCATTGTAGGGTGAAAATATTCTTCATTAATATAATACTTTATATATGGAAACATGCATTTTGATATTTTTTCCACTTGTCTAACAATTCATGCTTCTGGAATCCACAAATTTCTATATATACTACACACACAAGCACTTTGTACTATCTTTAACTAAAGACTAATAGCGGGGAAAAAAATTGTGAAGGATTGGACAAAAGTATATAAACTTTAATGCATTCATGTTATGGGTGCAATGCAGGATTCCTTGCTGCTCAAAAGGGGACAGAAAACATGCCATGCTATGCTGGTATAGCTGGAGGAAGCAACTTAGCACATGGACAACTGCAAATCTCGAGAAAAGCGGGAGGCTTTTGTCCCTCCTGTTAAAACCACATTTTTTTCCTGCCATTCTCTACGCATGTGTGCACATTACAACTCACCAGGTGTCAAAGGTGGTTTGTCTCTTGGGGTGGTTTGTCACCGTGCTGCTGTCTGCTGGTAACACCGAGGCTCTGTTGGACACGTTGTTTTCTATGTAGGTACTCTCGGGACGCGGAGATGGAACTGAACAGAGAAACAGCAAGCAGTGTACATGGAGCTGTGCCAAAAACCCCAGCTCCCACCTCTCTGCTCCCTCTCTGCCTCTTACAGTAACAGGAGAGCAAAGACACGGCTGCGTTTCGTGTATGACTGAAAAGAAAGCTGACTTTTGTGATCCTTGCAGGGTAATATTGGTTGTAAAATAAGGCCATCATCAGAATTTGGGTAAATTGTTATTAGATTTGAGAACACTTCTATTTGTAGAGAGCTCTAAGTGTGATATTTAAAAACAGGAAAGAGAATGAGAGGTTGGAATACTGCTACTAAAGACATGAAATACTATAGTTTACACTTTGTCTTAATTTTAGATATTAAAAAAAGTAGTACATATCTTGGATTTTTTTTTATATTTTTGATGCAACTAAGAGATAATGCATTAAAAATTAAAACATGAAAATTAGATATTATGTATTTTTCAAACAGACATACTGTGTTTTTGAAAATACACAACTATATACAGATCTAGAACATAAATGTATTAGAATTAGGAATATCACTAGAAATATCTGCACTGGATTAAAAATTGACAAGACACTAGTTGGAATGTTAATGTGGCACCACATTACACAATCTATCAAAACAGCATCTGTAAGTTTTTGTTCAAGCTGTAGCACAAAAGTATATGCTAATAAATACTGTTCTAATACAAAGGTTAAATTTACATAAATATTTACCTTTTTCACAGTAACTTGCATATACGATTATCACCAGTTTTGTATACATGATTATCGAAGTATTATTTAAAATATATTATCTTCCCAAAGCAGTAATTCAGT
The DNA here is from genome assembly GCF_048771995.1 of Taeniopygia guttata. Lineage (NCBI taxonomy): Eukaryota > Metazoa > Chordata > Aves > Passeriformes > Estrildidae > Taeniopygia > Taeniopygia guttata. Next base: position 100,149,694 of record NC_133024.1, on the reverse strand, counting down.
CCATCTAAAATATATTTGTTTGACAGATAAAGTTGAAGAGGAAAACCCCTCTTTTTTATAAAAAGGAATTGAATAAATCCCAGACCTGCAGTTTCTTTAGCACATGACTTATGGAAGTCATTCTTCTTTGAAACTTTTGTTTCGCCACATATAAAAAAAGATGGATAATCCATGTAGAATTTTAGGAGCTTTTTAGGGATTAATGAAAGCAATTCAGGATTGAGAATTCCTAAGCATCCTCTGTTGCATTTACAACACAAACACTCAAACACATCGCTCAAAACAGTACAAGCTTTAATTCTGCCCACAGGCTTTAATACTGCAGTGGGACACTTGCAAGGATTGTCAGACTTTAATGTGTCTAAATCAGGTCATCAGCCAACTGATCAACCTGAAGAAGCTCAGAGGGAGATTTGTGACTTTACTTAAGGTTATTAGGTGACTCATAATCGAATTTCAGCTGATTGGGACTTCTTAAGGTTCAGGGGAGCCCCACAAGCCTCCTAACATTTGCAGGACAGTAATTAGCCTCTATCATCTTTTTCAAAACAATTACCCAGGTTTAGCCATGAGGCAGCTGCTCAGAAACCACCATCTTTTGTGTGCCATAACAGAACAGTATCTATCTGTGTGTGTCCATACACAGACCTACTTTATTATTTATTCTGAACTGGAATTATGTAAGTGTGCTCTTGCTTGTAGGAAACTCTGATCTTTAGAGAGTCTTAACAAAAGAAATGCCACAGGTTTCAAGCCATGAAAAGCTAACATTACACTTCCGTGTAACACAATACCTGAAACAGATCAGTAATTGTCTATGTGCTACAAGTGCACAAGTATAAATAAAGTCTTCATAATAATTGAAAATAAAAATTTGAAATATTAATTAACTGCCTACTTGGGTAATATTAATTTTGTTCATTTTGCCCTGATAAATTATATTCTGCTTTACAAGGTACTGCACTGGACGTACTTTCCAATTAAAGTGAGCTATCATTTACAAACAAACAATAGGGTATGAATGCAGTGCTTGCAAACTCACCCTCTGAAAGCTAAGCAACAATTATTTTTCCAAGAAGCCTTTGTAGTTCATGTTAATTCTCTGTATAAATTTCTAGTACTTAATTTATGTTCCATGCTAAAATTCTTGATTAAATTTGAAAGATCCACCATGAAATTACCTCTGTAAAAGCTGCCAACTCTTCTCGGAACAGGGTCATTATACAGAATTCTATTCTCCTTAGTAGATGCTCCATCTTCTGTGTGTGGATCATGATATGCTCCACCCTATGCAAAAGAACAAGAAACTATTTAAAATGAAAGACTGTAAACTGATTTGCAGTTTTTAACCAATATATATAAACAAGAAATCTCCAAATTCACTACACAATTTTCCTTTCTTTCATATTATTAACAACTGCAAATATCAAATCACAGACTATGTAATCAATAATTACTTGGTTTTGCTGCTTGCTTGTTTATTTCCAAAATGACAAAAATGGCATTAATAACATTTTGCCTCTAAGTTGTAATTTTAAAGACATGAATCTGATTCAGGCCCTCAGAATTTCAACCTGAATGAAACACAACTGTAACATCTCTGGAGGCTTGTTAAATTAATTTTTGATGGAATCTGGTCACTCTGCTACTGGCAAACATTAAAAAGCAGATAGGAATGTATCTAATTTGTGATAATTGCAACACCAAAGCACCATCATCTCTTATCTCTTAATATCATTACCTAGAGGTATCAACAATCACAAAATCTACTGTATGCAAAATAATAGAGATTCTCTGAACTAAGAAATCTGTAGACAAAGTTCTTCAGTCAGACAGAATAGCTAAAACCATATCACTACCTCTAATTTATTCTATTTTCCTGAAAACAGTACTGGAAGTATTTCAAGGAAAAGTTTAGGTAAGCCCATAGAAATATCCTTATGCACATAATTAGACACCAAATATGACTTAACCCCACTCTTAAATGAATCAGAAACTACAATTTTTTCCCTCAGTATGGACTGACCATGTGAAAATGAATGCTCCTTCCAAGACCCCATGGGAAACTACTGAAATCCCTGTACTAATCAAAATCTAGACTGTCCAAGAAGGACAAAAGTTAAAAATCAAAGCCACAAAGAAACCTAACCAAAATTAAAAACTGGGATTTCAATTCACCACACAAGTGATTTGCAAAATCTACTTTGCTTTTTGCTGATTAAGATTTGGTCTCACTGTTACAGAGAAAACAAACCTTGAAACCCAGGGCAGAACTGCAGCTAAAACAATGCTTCAAATCCCAGCTGGATTCCTCTAAAATTTACCAGAGGTCTTAGATACCTCTTACTTACAGCAGTTAAATTTCAAACATGAGACAGTAATAGTGACTTGTATTTGATTTTCTTCTGCTTAACCTTTTTGTGGCTTTTTTTACATTTAATTTAAATGTAAAAAAAATAAAAAAAAACCCTCAAAACAAAACTGTCGTGTTGAGACTTGAAAAGTCCTAAAGCTAAGAATGGATGACAGTTTTTTCTTGACTTTTAAAAAAATAAGATCAAAAGCTTGGCAAACAAAGAATGTTTTTCTTTAAAAAGACTTGGTAGAGCAAAAAAGAAAATCAATGAAAAACTAGAAACATGGAAGTGAGGAAACCACTAAATATGAGCAAAAAAAAAAAACAAAAACCAGGAGAACTGATCAGAAAAAAATAAGTATGAAAACAGTAAAGAATCTATGAGAACACATATTATTAATGAGTTTTTTACTTCACTAATCCTTAAGGGAGTGAAATTTTCTGACTCCTAATGCATAATGTAGGAAAGAAGGAAAAATGAGGATAGGAAGGAGTCAAAGAATGATTTCTTTGTGAAAATGCCTTTATGAGGCATAAGAAGATTGACAATTTGATTTTCATTTGTTACTGAAAGCAGTATAAACAAATAAAAACCAGCTCTGTGAATTCACAGACTTAGGATCCATTTCAGAAAATTAATTTTCCTTTCACACTTCTAAAGGCTGAAATACAGATTTAAAAACACTAAGAGAAGGCTGAAGTTTTAAAAATACTGACCATAAGAGATAAAGGCAAGTACTTTATCTTGAATGAACACTTTCCAAAGCAAATGAAAATGAACAAAAACATAAGCATTAAATACACATCGATTTTCCTAATTAAAATAAAAATCTGTCAACCCATTTTCAATGACAAATAATGATCTAATAAAAACAACTGGCCTCTAAATAGTATGAAATAAAATTAAAATTACTTCAAATTACTATTTGCTGCATAATGCAGAAAATGAAGTGAAAAATACAAGGTAGTGTAATCTTTTATTATCAAAAACTGAAACACTGATCTTACTGCCCTTCCAAATAATATCCTGAAGAATAGATAACACTTCATTTGACTGAAATGAGAGAGACAAAAATAAGTACCCAGGAAAAAACTGTTTTTGAAATGGAGCTGCTGTAATCCCTTCTAGGTAGCTTTTTAAAAATTATTATTCCATTGCACTTCTATTTTGATATTTTCTCATGTTTGAATACACATAATCTTAAATGGAGGAGATGTGCAATGAATAAAGAAAACATATTATGTGGTTTTTCCTCTAATGGATTGAGGAGACAACCACTACAAGAAACTCTTCTTTTTATGGTACTCATATAACCCTATTAGGTCAGCTACACATATTTCTTAGATGAACTACTAAGTAGGCAGAGTATTTTAGTTTCTCATAGTAAACCATAATCTTTGGACCTTAAATATTATTTGCAGCTCTTTGACTTTCTTCAATTTGTCAACAAATCTGAACTAATGTTCTCTCCTTAGAAGTCAGTTTATCACAGGTGTAGGCATAGAGAAACAAACATTTATTTTTGTATTTGTCTCTGCACCATTTTGTGAATAATTTAAAGCTTTGAGGACAAATACAGTCAGTCATCTTTGCATATCTGATGTGTAAAACATGAGATCATTCAGAAGTGTTGTGTAACAAATGTAAATCAACACCAGAGGCAGCCTGTCCTCTACTCTTTAATTAATGCTCATAGAAAACCACAACCAGGTATCCACTAACAGTAACCACTGTGAGGAGTCAATTTACCAGTGCTACTACAACATGAAATTTCTAGATTACACCAGTTACTTATCACACCAATGTAAAGAAATGTTGCAAACTTTGATATTTGTCTAGTAAATTAAGGTATTTCAGCAATAATGTCCTGTTATACCTGAATGAAACACTGGCTTCAAAAGTTAACATTAGCATTCATAACAGAAATACATATAGGAAAAGCTAAATAAAAACACAAATGAGAAAGATAATTAAACAAAATGATACAGAAAAAAATGACATCAAACCATATAACCAAGGACTAAAAACAACTAATGAAATTTTAACTTCAGAGGAAAGTTTTCACATTTCAGTTCTTTAAGATAATGGTATTCATAGTCCATTTTTTAAAAGTACTTTGAGATATTCAGCCCTTCTGAAAAAAAGCCCCCAACAACATCCCCATACCTTACAAGACAAATAAATGAATAACTGCAAAAAACCAAACAGAAGACAGAAAGCAGGCCACTGTCCCCCCACGAGTTAAAAGGAGAAAGGTAAACCTTCAAATAAGAGGCAATATTTTGGACTAACCCTATTAGAATCTTCTGTACAGTCTTCTCGTGATGAGCCAACAGACCTTGTGAGTGACTTATGCTGCACCTGTGGAGATAACAGTTGCAGGCTGTTTGCTCTGGCTGCCATCCCTTGCCCTACGCTTAAGCCACCCTCTGAGCCCTTTGACCTCACTCTGTCCCGGCTCACATACATCGAGTGTCTATGAGGGCGCTGCTGTGAAGAAAAAGGACTGGTATAACCTAGACCATAGGAAAAAGATTCATGTGGAGCAGATAGAGAGTGGGAATGGCTTCCATCCACGTGATCTGGCAGTTTTAACTCCTCCATTGTTTTGGAGTGCCTTGTTGGCGGTCTTCGGGTGTCCAGGGTACCCTCGCTGCGGTTATTCCTCGCCGATGGACTGAGCATAGTTCTGTTATCACCGTGCCGGGGAGCACTCGGACTGGTGGGAGAGTTCAAGTCCATACAGCTGGATGGAAAGTACCTACTGGTGTTTGGTTCTGCAGCTTGGGCCCTGGCCTCAGAAAGGTTGCCCACGGATTTTGAGTCTGTCAGAACTCCATGGCTCTTGGACTTTGTCCGATAGGAGGGACTCTTAGAAGACTGTGGGATGGTATCGATGTAGCTGTGGCGGCTGTGCTTGTCGCCAGGCTGCAGCGTCCCAGTTTTGCTTTGAGAAGTTTCCATAAAGGAGTGCCGGTTCTGCTGAGATCTGGTGTTAGACTTCATGTACTTTGTGCCTGAACCATCAGAACTTTTGGTGTCCACATTAAAATCAAACTCTGTTTTTCCCTTTGGTTCCTTTGGGCTGAGAAGATGTGGCATGTTATTATTGGCTATATCCTTGTTGCCAGATCCAGGAGTGTTGCTTGGTTTTTTTGCGTGCATTGGGCTAGGTGCAGGTCCAGGAAGGTTTCCATTTAAAAAGCTTTCATTTGCTGGAAGCCCCTCTTCTCTGGGCCCGCCAGCCCCTAGTGTCTGCAGATCCTTGCTGTTTGATCTGTGGTGTGACTGCAAAGCAGAACTTTTGCTGGCTTGATTTCTATATTAAAATGCATAAAGAAGCATTAATATACCAGATTACTTATTAATGTATTAATAACTTTTAAAAAGTACATCCATTTCAGTTGCCATTTAAAACCAAAAATTTAACTGCAGAAAGATCAAATATTGCCAACTAAGGCACCAGGAGTTTCACTAAAATAACAGATTTGCAAGTGCTCTTACATTGTTGTTTCTGGTTGCAATCTGATGGCAAACTCTGCTTTGGTTAATGATTTTGCTGACAAAAACACTGAAGATATCAAATCTAATAATAGAAATTCCAACATATATTTGCACATTTGTGCATAATGTGTGTACGATGTGAGTACATCATTAAGTGAAGCATTACATTATAAAAATTAGCTACATATCAATCGAAAAATCTTAACTACACCTGGCATATCAAAGGATGGTAGAACAATCAAATACGTCAGCACTGTCAAAAAGCCCTGATACAATCAATGCTCCAGGCTATCTTGTGTATTCCTGGTTTGGAGGAGGAGGGGAGAGGAAAGGAGGGGAAAAGAAGTTATTGTTCAGATGGAGTGAGCCTGAGCAAGCCCTGTAACACCAAACCTAAAACCAAGTCTACCACAGGAAGACAGCTTTTGTGGAACTTGGCACTATCCCAGTTTTTGTTACATAAACTCATTCCAAAGCTGCACCTGAAAGGCTCTGCAACCAGACTGACTTGGTGCAGAGCTACTTGGTTGTGTCCTTAACCTCTACTCTACTTCCCAGCTCTTCTGGTTCTGGGACGACAGGACTGAGATATGAGTTGGTTCTGCAAACCCTGAGCCTGATTTTTTTTGAGCTGGATTTATTATCTCAGGTTTTCTGGCATTAAACCAGTTTGGCTTCTGGATTTAGTCACTGCAATAGCCAAGACTGAACAGTGCTGGAGCTGTGCTTGTTTGCCTTCATGCGCCTTAGCAGGCTATGAGCAATCAACTTATTTCTGTAACAAATCTATGATGTAACTCAGATATATTACTGAGGGTTGAAGTGAGAGCTCAGTGTACCTTTGCTGATCTTTTTGTTAATTATAATTGGATAATCCTAGCTGTTTTTATACCTAGGATTTTTGTACTAACCACTTTCAGTGATCTTGTAATCTATTCCATTACAGTTTCTAAAATGTTAGCAATTTTAATGCCAGTTTAAAATATTTTTCAGTTAACATAAAGTATATTTTCTAAAACTTTAGAGATAGAGGAACCTAATATTTTCACTAGGCAGGCCTTTTGAACAAGTTTCCAGTGGAAGTATATCTTTCTTGCTGATGCCATATGTCTAATGGTAAAATTTCTACACTAAGCATCTGTAAAGGCAGCTAAAACTTCTTTAGTCTATCATTGAAAAAACATAGATTGTAAATGTCATCATCCCAAGTCTTAAAATAGAGGAGCAGCTTTTTGAATCTCACAGGATAAGCTAAAGAAAAATATAGCCAGGATTAAAAGCCTACATACAGAATACTGAAATATTCTACATACTTCGGAGGGCAACCTTTATGAATGCATTTATCAGAGCAATAACAAGAAACTTTTTGTACTGAAGTATTGCATCCAGCAGTAAACCTGGTTCACTGAGGTATGAAAATTAAGTGGCTTCTCTCAAGCTATGTGGGTCCAGCAAGGACTGAGCAAACATACCCTGCTATGAGTCTGAGGTCAAATAGACTAGACACGATCCACAACTGCAACTGCAGACAGAATTCTGTTCATCTCCAATTTGGAATGTGATCAATGTGCACAATTTCCAGGACATTTAGCTGCTACAAATCTGTGTGAACTTTAAGCTTTTAAATATTAAAATCTTGGCCAGATTTGTACATATAAAGCAATGGTAGCATTCCAAAGAAAAGAGCATTCCTTTGGAATCTTGGGCATCTTCCAAGCCACAAAATTCCTATTGTTCAAGAAAAAGGCTAACATTTTTTTAAGGTGGATCACCCAATTATTTTTCTTTGCCACACTCAGAAATGGCTTCAACATTTTCTTTTCTTTTCTTTTTTTTTTTTTTTTTTAAGATGAATGCAGCTTGATGCAGAAAGTTAGCAAAAATTTCAGCTTGTTTGGCTGTAAATATTATGTCTGCTTCCTTTTTCAGTGAGGCAACACAGAACAGCATACATGTCTCAGTGTGCCTAAGCTGTCAAACAACCACTTTCAGTGTAGGTGATGCTGCATGCGAGCAAGACAATAACTCCCTCACTGGCAGAGCAAATGTCAGTGGCAACAGTGACAAGACTACATTTACCTGTTAGATAAAGTGTTGCTGTCTGCATGGTAGGGCTTTCTCTTCGCTGACCGTGAAGGTGAACTTCCACTGCGATCCAAGAGTCTTTGGGTTTGAAATGAAGGGTGGTTCAAACATTGTTCTGTCAAATATCTATCTGCTGGATCTAACTTCAGTAAGTTCTTTGAAAAACAAATCCCAAAGTCTAAATGTTAGTATCTGTATTTACATTAGCAAAAAAAACCCAAAAAACAAAAATAGAAAAAAGCACACACAAAATAAATAAAAAAAAAAACCAAAACCCAAACCAAAACAAATCTAAAACCACCCACAACAAAATAAAGAACATTATTGGGAATTTTTTTAATCTCCAGCATTTCTGGGATTAGATGCCACTGCTAGAATAATTTCACGATGCATTAAACTACATATGCTACAAAATAAACATATATATGTGTTATATGTATATAATTTTTTGTATACATATATGATAGTATGTTTAAAATACCAAGATATCTAAAACTTTATAATATGTTTTATATATATATATATATTCTATATTTTAAATATATGTATTTTAAATGTATTTTTCACGATAAACCTCACAACACTGTTTTGAATCAAAAATATTAAATTTACCAGTAATAAAATGCTGCAATGAAACAGGCTTTACAATCAAACAAAACAACTATATGGAAACATTCTTACACAAAAACAAACATTATTTTAAAGTTTAGTATTTATCAGTATTAGTATTAGAGTGAAGGACAGGATACAAAGATGGACTATAAAAGCAGTGTATCAGCAAAAAGGTTAGGTCATTCTTCAGAAGGCTGAAGTCCAGCTAAGGCAAGTGAAGAAAACAAAGGGCAAAAAGAAATGGTTCTACAAGTATTCTCTTCAACAAACAGCTCAGAGGAAATGCATGTCTGGTGCTGAATGACAGAGACAACTGAATGGCAGATGATATAAAGAAGTCTTAATGTCTTTTTTTCCCAAGGTATAACATGAAAAACCAGTTCCCACCTCACTAATGCTTGCAAATAAGCATAACTTGTGAGGGGGAGCAGAGGACTGAAGCAACAACAAAGCAACAAGGTCAAATTGGTGCCTCATCATTAATCTAGTCCAGAAATGCTCTCTAAATAGATGTATATTAATATAACTCCCTACTTCAGCTGGCATAAATTGCAGTGTGGGCTATTCAGTAATCTAGTAATCTGAGCTGAGGTCCCTAGGAATGCAGATAATGAGGAGCACAACAAGTGTGGACATGTGTCAGACTGTCCATTGTCTGCAGAAGAGACAGACACACAACAAAGTATGTGCAGCATTTGCAACATGTAACTTAACCACAAGTCCCTTCTGTTCTCTCCTTGTAGGCGTCTGCACATTGCTTAACATGGTTCCAATCTTGAATTAAGAAATGCAGATCAAACACAAAATACCCCCTCTACAGAATTCCTGACCTTTCTCACCTTGTAGGCAGAAATATCAACAGAAAAGATGAAAAGAATGAAATTATTTAGAAACCTGTGCTTCCCTAAACTCAAGTGCTTAATTTCAAAACTTTCCAACTTTTAAATCATATCAAAAGAACCAAAAGGACACTGAGATATAACAGAAAATCTAGGATAAAATTAAAATAAACCATCCCCCAGTACATGGAACAATGGTTTTAAGACTGATCTTGAAATTTCCGTTCTGCAATATATTGCTATAGATCTTGAGCTACAGCTAACTATGAAAAAAGTTTCTGTGATTTAAAAAATAGAGGAGGAAGTATAATACCAAAACAAGTAATTATATGCATTGGAGTATATCATATTGCAGACTCCTTGAAATCAAGATAAAAGCCATGCTGACTCTCTTCATAAGGCAAGGAGATCAAAGGGATTTGAACAGGCTGTGTTGAAGAAGAGTAGGGCAAATTTGGTGATTTCTGCTGGCTACAGCAATACTATTAAAAGCAAGTAAACACCCAAGTATCTCTCAAAACATCTTTTTTTCCAAGACAACTGGTGCAGAGGGGTTTGGAATCACACAATTCATTCAGAGTTGATTAGCCATATCCATGCTTCATGTGTGTCCCATATTGCCTTTAATGCTTAGATGGTTCTGTGATTATAAACCTAATTTTGGATACTATGACTTCTTTCTTCAGCTCACTGGTGATGAAATGATAGGAGAGTTATACTGCAGCTTACCATGGCAGTATTTTTATAGTACAGTACTAAGGACAACAGTAGGTGTTCCATACCCAGGAACACAGCACAGATGCAAAGCACCATGTTTTTGTGGGGAATGAGCTTCTCCTGATTCCCAAAAGAAGAACTCTCAGGACTGTAACCTAGTTTGGCCATGTGTAACTAGCTGACTTGTTCCAAAACAGGACTAAAAGTAAACTAACATATACCCTGTGTACAGGTGATAGCAAGCAGATTAAGAATTTGGATAAAAACCCAGGACTCCTGTGTGTCAGCTTTGTTTCTGACAACTGTCCACATCCTCACGCTTACCCAACAACAAATGAAAAACAACTCAGGTTAGCCCAATACTCTAAGGATGTATCTAAATATGATCACACTCCAGCACTGACATGGATGTCAGTGTGAATGCACAACCCTGCAAAGGATGGTGATGATGCTTTGTCTGGGCTACACATTCTTTATCAAATCAGTTAAAATTGAACAGACTCTCCTGGCATTTGCAAGGGATATTTTCCTGATTCCTAGGAAATATCAGGCATTACTACAAACAATGGTGGAATTAAAATATCTCAAAAGGGAGCTCCCAAAGTCCTTCTAAGATGTGTTATATTTAAAAGAAAAGGTAAAAAGTCACTTATATATTTTCCTACATATTACAGACAGAGAATAAAAGACATTTTCCTACCTTCATAAGATCAAGCAATACACCACTTAAAATTCCCAAATATCTTCTCTCTAAAGACTGTGGATGATTGACTGCTGGAAACTGTAAAAAATACACTGTAAATATACTGATCATGTAAACAAAGTAATACATGAATATAATGTTTCAAAAAATAGAAACTAGTGAATTAAAACATGTAATTAATGGGAATCCTAAGCACTGAAAAATTTAGTGGTTTATGAAAACTATAAAATATTACAGTGAAACAAATAACTCTTGATGTATGGTAAGGATTAGTCAACTGAAGAAAGTATTCTTGACTATTAGGGCAGCCAAGAAAATACACTCAAGTGAGAAATAATAAACTTTTCTGGTTTTTTTTTTGGTGGCAATATGATTTTCAGGAGGTTTAAAATAAGATTCAGAACTAACATAAGTAACATATTTATTGAAAAAAATGATAAAAATAGCTCAGAGAGAATTTGAGAGTGCAAATACAGTACTAAGTAAATACCTAACATTAACTAACAATTCCCAAGTGTTTTTAGTGAAAAAAGGCAAAAGCTCAAAGATTTGAGTTTCAGGGTTACTGCTGTGGTCACACCCTGAGAAGCAGTGCACACTGCTGGAGGCATCCATTAGTTGTACTAGCATTACTTTTCATAAATTACACTCTGTGAACTTTGAAGAAAAATGAAAGAGCATTAGTTTGAATGCTTTTATTCCTAAATAGTCTCTGTATTTTTCTTCTGACGTTGCTTTATTTTGAAGTGGTTTACTAATAATTGAGAATTTTTTGAAGTCTGAGTATGCTACAGTGATCTTAAACAGTAACTTAGGTAAAACAAGGCTTCCACGCTTCCTCCAATTTTAACACAAACCAAATTGTAAAATGTTCGTGTCTTCCTGTGGAGTGACAATCATAAAGAAGCTTTTATATCTAAAATGATCAGGGTAACAGGGAAATGTGCTGAAGTCATGCAAAGCACCAGCAGCTTGTCACTGTGATTGTTCAGATTCTTCATGTAACTTATTGGTAGAACAAACATTTATATCCCTACATTGCCACTCACACTTTTCTGTAAAGTCATGAGCCTGTTGGTAATTTCTGATCCCATATTATTTTACTTCCTTATGTCTTCAACATACCCTGGATGTTTTCCTCCTCAAAGGAATTGAAGAGAAATCACTAAATATTCCCTAAACATCAGGAGTGAGGAAAATTGTGTTATATACATATATATGGAGAATATGAGTAGAAAGACAAGTTTGCAAATGCGCATTTGGGTCCATGCTGGAGTGTTTGAAGAGAATTTTTTAAATCCTGTTTTACAATATGATAGTATTCACTTAGGGTAATGTAGAAATTCACAAAGTCTAAGCATATGGACAAAAAATTTCACAACATGGGCTAGTTTCTATATTGAGAATATCCAGCACTAAATCCAGTGTGTAAGTAATAACTGGCTTGATCACAGCATACCCACTATCTGCTCTGCAACAGAAAATCTTTCACTATTAAGCACTATGCTACATTCAGAAAAAATGTACTTTTAAGGCTGTCTTATAGCACAGGACAATTTTTCCCACTAATTAACTAATGAATATCATATTTCAAACAAATAATTTTTGTAGTATTTTTGATGTTTAAGCCAGAGTTTATTATTCAGACTTTACTTCAATTCTAAAAAATACTCTCTATGAGGAGCCATATAGCCCTGTCCACATCAGCAGTATCCTGACTTTACAGATGAGACAAAGCAGGCAGGAACATGTCTGAAGCCAAGCACTAAACCACTGATCCGGGATGAGAACAGAGACTCCTAACTCTGAACCTCGTGCTAATCACATTAGGTCTGTGCTGTCTTCTTGAATTACTGTATTTTAAAGCTACAAAACAAAGATACTTCATCTTAAGACATCACAGAGCATTTACCAACAAGATTATACTGCACAAGAAATGCTGTAAAATTATGTTGAAGAGGTAGTAATTTATTTTGCTTACAATTTTTAAAGAATTGCTTTCCTGATAAGAGGTTATAAATTTATCATACAGAAACACCATCCAGCCCACTGTTCTAAACAGGGTGGAATACAAATAGGACCTTGCAAGAATTGCTTGTCTAATAATTTATTTAAACCCTCCACTCTTGAAGGGTCGACAAACTTCAACAAAAACTCTTCAGAATTAGTTATTTTTATACCTAAAATAAATACCCTAACACCTTAAGCCAACTCTTTTCTTATCACTGTTACTAAACCAAATTTATGGCGACCTTGAACGTGCTTTAACAGAACTAGGTCCCCATCCTTCTCTTTCACATTCTCACATTTTCTCTTTCTCGGAGTAAAACTCAAATCTTGAATCTTTAGCACAGACCAGGTCTCCTAAAACCTTCATACGTCTCTTTATATGATTTACACTAATGATTTCAGAATATTTTCAAGATCATAAACTCACCTTTCCAAGCAACATTTATCAATAAAGAAAGGATAACCAAAACTGAATTACAAGGAAATATGAATACAATCACTGACCAGGTACTGTTAAAAGTAACAGAGCTATTACTTATTGATTCTGGTATTTTGTCATATTGCATATGCCAGTTTGCATAGATCTTCATACTAGTGAGTCTCTGTCATTATATTATATTGGCAAACCCTTGAAAAGAACAATGCTGTCAGCAAGAAGAGTTTTTTTACTCAAGCGACTTACAAAAACTCCCCAGGAATATAAGTCAGAAGGCAGAAAGCTCTTCTGCCATGACAGTAGCATCTATAGCTCAGATTTTCCCAACCAACTAGCTTGAAGACAGCAGACCTGAATTTTCCACAACTTGACCTTACAGAGCTTTGCCACTAAACTTTCCAGTGCAAATTGGTGTAATCAGAATTTTACTTTGACTTATGAATGCCTTGTAATCTCTATATCCTACACTTACACAGATACGTAGGCAGCAGATAACGCACAATGTAAATGGAAAGAGCTTTTGCAGTGCTTTACACAAGTAAATAAGAAAAATAAGAAAAAAGACCAAAGCTTTCTCCTACCCGCAAGCCATGGAAGCGTGGGTTGCTGTAGAAGAGCTTCATCTGCTCGGCTGGCAGTGGGCCCAGCACCTTCTGAATGGTGAAGAGCTGGTCAATCTCACTCTCGCCAGGGAACAGGGGCTGCCCATCGCTCAGCTCCCCCAGGATACAGCCTACGGACCACATATCCACAGCCTTGCCATAAGGGGCTCTGCAAAGCGAAAATAAAATGTTTGTCACTCACTGCCACTGCCTTCTTACTGACCTGCTTCAATTTATTGGCCATATTTCCCATGGCACGCTTCCTCACAACACAGAAAAATAAACTTTGTTATTAAGCAAACTACCTCAAAAACCAAGCCCTCTGTTTCGGCCCTAGATTTCTTGATGCATCTATCACTGCTTGAGAAGGCAAGAGATGTGTCCCCAGGGATCTTGTTCTTTTTGAAAAATCTTACATACAAGAATAATCTTTTTGACTGCAAAGCATTCTCCACTCACAGTTAAACTACCATTAACTTTTCTTCTCTCTAGAGCTCATGCCTGCACTCTGTTCCTGCATTACATTTCTTGTTTGTGCTTAACAAGTGGATGGGCATACTGGGTCTGGCCACTGGGAGAACTGAAATTCTAAGAAATCGTTATTTCAGCATTTATACACAAAAGTTTTAATTAGCGAGAAAACAGAGTTCTCCTCAAAACTATTTGATAGAAAAAACAAGTGATGAAGCAATGAAAGCATCATAAAGTAATTCCTGTTTGGGAGCAAAGCCACAGGTTGGGGGTTGGGGAGAGCTCTTTTCTATACACCCAAATTCTTGCTTGTTGAGTTTGTGAAAAAACTTGTAAACACCCATATTATTCTAATAATGTCTTTCTGATGTTTAGATTTTGAACAGAATGACTGGAGAATGCTTTTCATGTCAAAAAAAAAAAAAAGCATATAAAATAATAAAGACTAGAAGAAAGTTTGAACTGAAAACATATTTCACTGAGTCTCTTCTTTTTTGAACTTGTAATCCAGTAACTCAAACTCTATTTCAAGAAATTTAATTTACAGCTGGATTGCCTTTCTCTGAAATAAGACAGCACCAAGAGTTGCAGGTGACAAATCCTATCCCAAATCTGTCTCCTTCATTCCTTCCTTATATTGCTGATTAATCATGTTTAGAGAAAGAACATTCTCAAACTAAAAAAAAAAAATCATTTGACTCTTCCCCATTGCTTACTCATGATTATTTACTTCACTTGTGGGGAAGACACTCGGCCAGAGGAACAGTAAACTCTTATGGTGATTTGGCTAGGTGAAGGTGAGAAAGCATTTCTAGCTGGACAACAGCCCAACTGAAACTAGTGCGGGACTCTATTGCAGCTGGGAAAGCTGAAGTAGAGCACCAAAACTTCAAGAACCACTTGCCTTAGAGAATGTGCCATGAGACACTGTAGTCCTCTCACAACAGCCATCCCAAAATCAAAAGTTTGCCCCACTGGAAGAGACTGCTGACAAAGAACCACCAGAGGCAAAGCAGACCATGTCACAATTCCTCAAGTACCACTACTACTCAGTGGGGTTCATAATTTTCTTGCTAATCCTGCACAGTGGCTGCCTGTGAATTTGTTGAGACTCAGTGTTTGACCTTTCTAGGGTGCTGCTAGTCCAACCCACCCATTAGGTGAGAATGACTTAAAGTAAGGTCTAATTTTTTTTCTCAGTGCACAAGGCAACACAGGCAAGAATGGACTCCAAAGCCAAGGATCTGCAAGCAAAACAGTGAGAGTATAGGTAAAAATCCTCCACTTTTATTATGACAAAAATCCAAATACATTTTCGTTTGCAACTCCTTTAATACAGAGTTTTCTCCACTAAAATGTGAAATAGGGAAAAGGTTGCTGTAGCCTGGGGTACTGTAGAACAAGCTAGGGTTACAACTGAGGGTTGGGCTAAAACTCCTTTGAGGCATGGACCATTACCTTTCCTTGCTCTCAAGAATAAAGGAAGCTGAACTACAGTTAAGAACTTTTCACTATTTAGTCTGTAGGCGAACAGAAACAAATCAGAAAACAGCTATTTTGTAAGGCAGCACAAACTGCAACATTGTAGTTTGAAAAGGCAAACTCGAGACTTCTTTTCTGCTGATTGTCAGGATCAGTCTGGTCAGATCACAGCAGACAAAAAAATGCAAGAGTGACATGGCTGGACAAATGAAAATAACTCCTATAATACAGACAGACCAAACCTCAGAATCACTACAGCCTATGCCTGCACGTATTAGATTCTCCAAAATACGTTTTCATCTAGTAATTTAGCATGCTTTAAAATCCACTAGCTTTTAGCAATATTTTGCCATCAAAGGGTACAGAGTACTCCACTAACAGCAGTTACCTGAGGCTCTCAAAAATGAGTAGATTTTAGATGTTCTGTGAATAATTACGGAGCAATTTCTTTCGTCTCCTGAAATTTAAGTCTTGAATGTTATCACTAAACGAAAACCTCTCTGGGACACATTTTCAAAATTGAAAAAGTAAAACTGTATTTGTTAAATTGAATGTAGTTAATAAACCTGTGAAGACTTTTGAATATTAGATGATTATAAAAATTTGGTAAATGTAAGGAAAGGGGGAATGGGAAAGATGAATGCCTGGGAAATAGAACAAGATTGCCAAGAAACATGCATCTCTTAGCCAGAAAAGCTTGGCTTTAAAAACATACACCAGCACAATTGAAACATTAAATACATAAATCCCCTCCCTTTCTCTACAAGCTAATCAAACAGATTTACTCAACCACAAACAGACATAATTCCTGCTAAATTTCCCCTGCCAACAAAATGATTTCAGAAAATGCAGGTCAGACTAATACTATGTCTGTCAAGCTTTTCATGTCTTTCCTCCTAAATCCTCATTACTACTAGAGAGAGAAAAAGAATTGTTTGTATCTAAAAAGGTCACAATTTATGCTATTTTTCCAAGTTTTTAAAATTTAATCTTATATATGCACATTCACACTTCAATGGAAGCTTTATTCTTTTCTCCAAAATGTGAAAAATTGAGCTTAGAATTTTTTAATAGCAACTTTAAGATACTATTATGCATGTAAGAAAACAACTGCCAACAAATTTGATTAAGATTAACACAGCTCTGGGAATACGGGGATGACTTTATTGACAGAATAATTATTACTCAATTATTTACCTGTTCAAAAAATATCTAGTTCAGTGTTAATCAAATGTTCCAACAAAGACTTGTTTCCCAGGAGCACTTAACAAGGTACTTAAAGACTAATGGAGTGACCAGACACGTTCTGATTAATCCTGTGGCCAATACTTCCTTATTTTAAAGATTATCTATATATAAATACACATGCACTGTATATTGGAATTGTATTCTATGAGAGTGTTCACAAAGTTTAGATTAATGCTGTTTAACTTGACTGTAATGGGAAGATCACATATCACAGATCTCCACTTTTTTTTTCCCCTCTTCCTTTGCCCTTGAATTTGTTCATTTAGTATCTCAAAATCTATTTGACCTTGTGAGGTAGTAAAATGCTCATTTTACAGATGAATAAGGGGCAATACTAAATTTTCTGGCTGAGACTACTCATGTAACTAATACTTTTGCAGTCAATGCAATGCTAACTTCTTAGTGCTTTATTAAAATAAAATTTTATACAGCCTCCTTCTGAACTAGTAAAATTCTTCTGAACTAGTAAAAACCTAACACCTTCCTTTTGACTGACTTCAGCAGTGCTGGCAAAGGGTAACTACAAATGAAAATAAAAGCACAGAATCAGAAAGTTTTGGGTTGGAAGGCACCTTTGAAGATCATCTCATTCCAATCCCCCTTACCTGGGCATGGACCCCTTCCACTAGATCAGGATGCTCAGAGCCCCATCCAACCTGGTCTTGACAGTGCCAGGGATGGGGCACCCACAGCTTCTCTGGGCAACCTGTTCAGAGCCTTGTCACCTATGAGCAAAAAATTTCTTCCTAATAGAGTCCTGACTCAAGGGATGAAGATAAATAGGAATGTTGCATTGTGAAAGCTGTACTGCCATTGCTATATGATGTCCACACAGAGCTGATGGAACGTTCCAGGCTAGAGGACTACCATGGAATCCTCTTCTGAAAGAACTGGGGATGGAGTGCAGGAGCTGGAAGAACATCTGCTATAATTCAGCCTAATATTTTGATCAGTTAAACACTGCTCAGCTCAAGACAGGTCAATATGTCAATGATTCATACTGACTTACTGGAAATGAACAATAATGAAAATTTGGAAGCTCTTGAAACCTTGCCTTTAAATCAAACTCAGTTCTCCACAGGCAAAGCTTACAAAACGTGCTGTAAACCTGCATAGAATCAGTAAAGATTTCTCATGGCAGTTCTCAAAGTGTACTTACCCAAGCAAGAGTTCAGGTGAGCGGTACCATCTGGTAGCCACATATTCTGTATAGTTAGCATTGCTTCCCTCAGAGAGATTTCGAGCAAAGCCTGTCAAACAGCGAGAAAGATTGGATCCCATTTTAAAACCAATATGTGTATCACCACTGATTTTGGCAGTAAGAGGTCATGTCTGTTTATACAGAAGCAAATTGTTTACAAGCCCTGCTGCAGAATGATGTCTACAACAACCGCCTGTCTCCTGAAATGCAAGCTTTTATTGATACAACAGTGAAAGTCAGCATGTCTGCTTTATTGACTCCCCTACTTGTGTACTAGCCTCACAAGTCAGTGGGGTTTTGCTACTACTCTGTATGCTATTATGTAATCAAAACAGACTGATAAAAGTTAACTGTCAGTATGCCATGACAGCAATTGAAATATTGCACTAAACTTCTCTGAGGTGCTGTTTGCAGAGAAGATTCATAACTTTATAGAAACATTACACATGCATGTGTACCAGACTCTTCTGGTCTTGATCCAACTACTACTGTCTTTGATTTTTCAAACTGGTCAAAAAATGACATATTATTCTCATCTAAGGACATTCCCTCCTGGGCTTGCCAAGGAAAAAGGTCATCTCCTCAAAACTATAAAATGCAGGAGTCTAGGAAAATCAGCAAAACTGTTTGTATCTGCACTTGGCTCACTCCACATGTTTTGGCTTCCCAAAGGCTTTAGCATCACATTCACAACAAGGTTTTTAATGAATTAGGATCAAAAAGCATGTCCAAATTAACTTCTTTATCCACATCCTTTTGTTAAGAATAAATAAAAAAAAAATTAAAATGCATACTTATTTGCAATTGTACCAAAACTTTCCTACTGTCCCAAGGCGTAACAATTATGACCACTAGCTGTCAGATGTGTCTGGAAAATCCACTTGCAGGAATAATTTGAACTTTTATTTTCATTCTTCTCCATTCATTAAAAGTCAGCCAAACACCACAATAATGTTACTGGATTTTTCATGTAGAAATACTCCAGGACAGATGTTTGCATTATTTTCAAAACCTATCAAGTCTTACTGTTTTGAAATAAATAATTAACAGTTTGGTGAGACAGGACAGACAGATCTCAGCAGCAAGACTCCACATGGGTGAGGTCCTCACTGGAAGCTCAAAGTGAGACAAACTTTTGTGACTGAAATCCAGAAGCAGCATTTCTGAAATGCTCTCTCATTGGGATGTGGCATTAAAACACAGTTCAAAATTCCCTTCAGTGAAATCACTGTAAGTCTTTCCATTATTGCACGAACAATGAAGAAATAGTAAAAATTCCAAAGTGTTGCAAAAGAAAAAGGCATAACTTTATTTCCTGACTCAGTAAGTGCTACTTAAATGCAATGGATGTTTTTCTTTATATCTGACTTCCTCAGCAGAAGCTGCCAAAATTGCCTTTTCCATTCAACTATGTTTTTTGTAAGGTTCTAATTTTTAAAAGTTTTTAAATTGTTTTTAGTATTCTGAAAGCGTAAAGCTTAGCGTGAAGCAGTTCAATTCCACTCACCCCTGTGGAATACTAATTTACTACAAGCTGAAGTAAAAATGTGGATGCAGATTACTATTATTATTATTAGACTAGTGATCATAGGAAGCAATTATAAATTACTGGTAACATAGGTTGCAGTTGTTACTTTTTGCAAGATACCTCTAACTTCAAGAGTTAGTAAATTAAAAGATAGGATGAGTATGTTGAGGAATGGATATTTCAAAACTGTTTGAACATATGAATTCATATCTCTTTCCATAAAGTCTATTGAACATAACTGGTGCTGCTGCAGAAAAGCTAGAAAGGATTTTTTTTTTTAACGTTAACATGGGGATTGATTGAATTTTGAAATATTACTATATTTAGAACTGCTTAGGCAGCCCCATTTATGTTTCAAATTATGAGCTATCTGATTAATCTTGGCAGTGGAAAATCTTTCATTCATGTGTTTAAAGAACAGAGGGAAGACAATCAGGAGCTATACCAAAGAAATGGGACAGTTAAAATGTGGGAAACCCCAGACTGAAAGGGGGAGGGGAAGAAAGGAAAAAAGCTGTCACAAAATAGAAATAAATACATGTACTGATGTAACACATTTGTTTGGCAGCACATGAGCTCCTGACCATCAGAAGAATCAACAGGTCGAAGTTTCATCCTCCTCCTTCCAGGCCAGTCTATCAGAATTTGGTCACAGACAGGAGCCATTATGTCCAGAAACCAGCTAATGTAGCCTGAAAAATCAACCCCTAACTTTACAGGCCAGGTGCAGCATGGATTCGATGCAGTGAGACAAAAAGAAAAGTTATCATCATGGGCTTAAGTTTCACCTTTATCCGGTCAGGTGATGCATTTTATAGATCCAATATTACTCTGACCCTATGACACCATGCAGAAAGATGATGACAGAACTAACAGTTCAGGAAACATATCTTTCAAAGGGAAAAATTATTTCTGGTTATGATGGAGTTTGCTTATTTTTCCTTCTTCCAAATTGTGCTGAGGTATCAGGAATATAGAAATAAGAGAAGGAAGCTAGGGAGAAGATTAGGCAAACTCTAAACAGTGAGCAGGAACACATGAGAAGATGAAGATAGGAGGAGATTTGGGTGAGAGCAGCTATGAAAACAACAGTATTTGGAAAGGCATCATGCTGCAGAAAGAAATAAGCAAAATCAGAAATTTCAGGAAAGGACTTTAAACAATTTAGAATATGGTAGGAGAGATGTCAAGGAAAAAGATGTAAGAAAAAAAGGAGGAGGCTGTCAGTTTCTTACAGAGAAACAAGGTACCTTTAAGTTAGACATAAGGTAAAGAATTCTAATCTTAATGACATATAAGTACTTTAATAGATGCCTAGGAACACTAGGGAACCTCTATTATTCAGAATTTTAAGAATGTATTAAGCAAACACCTGTCAAGAATGACACAGACATTCTTAATCCTTTCTTTGAGTAGGTGGAAAAACTAGAGGATTTCTTGAGGTCTTTTCCAGTCCCATGTTTCACAATTTCTAGGCTTACACACCATACAGAAATTAAGAGGTTGCTAAAACAAGAAATTTTGAAGCCCTGGTGCTGAAAAAGCAAACACACTAGTCAGAAAACCGAATTATTTCGAACAGTCAGATGCATCTTCTGTAATCGGCACTTTGTACTGTTCTCTTTTTCCACTTCTGTTGGCAAGAAGTGACACCCACACAACATGTGTCCAGGCAAACACAACAACCAATCTCAATTTTATTTAGCACGGTATGTACAGAACACATGGCAGAAGGATTATGAAGAATTATCTCATTAAAAATTTATGATCTTTTCTGTTCAAACTGGTTTTGTCCACTGGGCCATTGCAAAGGGATGCATTATCCTTTTCTTTGCATTTGTAATCACATGAGGAATGTGATATTGTATGTGGCAAGTACCCATGTTCCAAAGCATGAATTAAGCGAGGTGATCAGACAGCGTATCATGCTACAGGACAAATTCTTATATCTTCATCTCTGCACATTCAGGAAACACTTGTGGTTAACACTATTCTGACATGTATTTTACAGTAATAGCTTAACCTACTAGCAATTATGTCAATTAATAATAACACTAAAAAATTAAAACTGATTCCATCTTACAAGAGTTCCTCAGGATTTTAAATTCAACTAAAACTGAAAGGCCAGTTAAAATGAAAACTAACCCACATGAACATTAAGAACCACAGAAATTCCTGTATCAGTTTGCCTTCCTTGATATTATGCTGATCACTCTGAGTACACTGTGACTGCACATCTTTTCCAGCAGCAGAAAGAGAATGTGGCTGGAGCACACAGCGTGAGCAAGCCAACAGACCACCACCACTGCTGGCAGAATTCACACCATCTCTATCTAGTGCAAAAACTGATGTCCAAAACATGACCATACCATTTGTCTGGCTTTTTATTTTTCTGCAATTCTGCTGCACAGAGGATGTTGACAGAAGTTCCCATGCAGAGATCTGTCAGCTGATCTCATGTGATAACTCTAATGGCATTACTTTCAAGCAGGAAATCCCTCACCCCAGAAAAGGGAGGGAGGGAGGGCCAGGGAAGGATGTGTGGGTGCACAGCTCCCACAAAGACCCACTCATGCTCCATGCTCCCACTGGCTGTTCCTGCTTGTGATGAGGTTAACCCAGACTGGGGCATGCCCTGTGCAGGGCACAGCCTGTGTTGGGTGTGCAGCTCTGCACAGGGCAGTGGGCTGCCCCTCAGTGGGGCTTGGGCAGAGGCAAGACCCTGCAAATCACTGTAAGGTGAGGGAGGGCAACCACAGTGGTGCAGACACGAGGCCTGTGGGTGTCAAAAAGGCAAAGACACCAAGGACACCACACAAGAGTATCCTGATGTTCTGTCAGAGCTGTGCAGTACCTTACACTGCAGAATAAATGGCACTGAATTCAAAGAATTTATATGGACCAAATATTCTAAGGTTTTTCCTAGAATGGTTATTCATGCCAAATGTTTAAGCAAAAATGCCTTTAGGATTAAAAGAAGCAGCAGTGCCAATGACAAACACCTTTCTTGTCTTCCTTAAAAACTATTTTGATTTATTTTGTTAGCAGTTCTTTTTTTCATTCAAAATTACAGAGGTTTGAAATGACAGCTTTCAAACTGTTCTTACTGAAAAGTGCCCTTGGGGTAACACTGTGGAATTGGCTTTTATTTACTAAGCCAAACTGTAAGCTTTTCAGAGGGAACAATATTTTATTCTGTGTTTATGTAGCATTTAGACTAAAAATACAGATTGTTGGAACATTCTGCCCTGTTGTCTTCTTGGATTACTCACAAGGGCAAAGTTCACCTTGTACTTGGGTGATGATTCTTCAAAGCTTTAAAGCTGACATTTAACAGTCATTGGTAGGTCAGGAAACATCAGAGTTAACCTAACATGTACAGCTCTGACTCTGACCTCCAGTCATTGTGTCATTAATCACAGGTGGACATGTGATTCCTTAATTAAGGTAACAAAAAACCTAACTACACACATAATATTCCACAAAAGCCAGTGGTTCAAAAAATATACAAACAGTACAAGTTCACTGTGTCTTTACTAAACAAGCTATAATTATTTTTAATAAACAGGCCAAATAAACCTATAGTTTTGCCAGCCTCCTAATGAGCTCATCATCTGTGCTCTTCTCAGCTGAGCCTCAGCAACATCAAAAGCAGAAACCTTATCTAATACTGTAAGAGAGAAATGCAGTATTTCTATAGATATGTTAACACAAGTATTCCACAGGGTATGCAAATTAAGAACAGAATTCTTTCAAATTAAAATACTAGCCCCAAACCTGAAAAAGTAATCAATTCTGACTGCTAGAAGACTTTTAAACAGTACATACTGTAGAACTCTTACAAAATAATGCAAAACTGCATTGCAAGAGATTTTTTTTTTAAAAAGGTGAGTAACAGGCATCTTCCAAACTTACCGAAGTCACACAACTTCAGAACATCATTGTGGCTTATTAAGAGATTCTCTGGCTTGATATCTGAAGTATCAGAGTGGGTGGAAAGAAAAAAAAGCTATTAACTTCTCTCAATTTTGGACTTTGTCAACAAATATTATTTCATTATAACTTATTTAGAGATATTCATTCAATCAAAAATGAAGCATTACAAGAGCAACTGCTGAAGCAGCTTCCAGCAATTCAGTTTGTGAACAGGCAGAATTAATTTTCTGCCTTTTGAGTCTTTTAAAGTGTTTCCCAACAAAATATGGAAAGATGAAATGTGCTTACAGATATTCCTGGGCAGAAAACCAATATTCATATTTCATATTGCAAAATAAAAGAAAGGAAAAGAAAAAAAAATAAATTCAATTACCCAGTTAAACAATAAAATATTAATTATGTTGTGCTTAACATTTACAGTTATAATAACCATTTGATCACCTCTTGTAATTTCTTTAGAAAAAGTGTCTTGCCCAGTTTTAAGCCCTTTTTTCATTCCTCTATTATACACATGGTATATTTTTCAAATTACATTTTAAAAATATTTTCAGAATCATGCTGGCCTTAAATATAAAAAGCACACTATGCGAGGATTTAATCTTATTGGAAATACTAATTAAAAATATTACTCTTGCAAAGTCACAAAGCAAAATAGAATTTTACTGAATCAGGATAAAGTACATAAAACTAGACAAAGTGATTCATGAAGATGTGTACTCTAAGTGCTTGAAGCTTAGGGAGAAAGTAAATATAGAGCTGAAACTCGATGGAGCTGGGAGGAACTGCCTTAAGCAGTAAAACATGGGGGACCAAGTTTTTAGTTTTAGGTTATTTTTCTTCTAATATTCTATTATCAGATTCAAAAGTGAAATGACTGAGCACCATGAAATGTTTTAAAAAAATCCTTTTTCTTAGACTGTCTGTTCCTGCAGTTACAGTTTACTGTGCTTATCACTTCCCAAAGACAGTTGGACAGCAAACGTTTTATGTAGATGAATTTCATTTTAAAACAATCTGGAGTCATGCAGCAGACTTAAGACCCAGTCAAATTTACTTTTTTTTTTTCTGTTGATAGAAAGCAATTGCTTGTATTTATGTTAAATGCAAATTATTTCAAGTTGTAACATATTTCCCTTTAGAAAAGGCCTTATTCCTTGTGGAGAAGTATACACTTACCTCTATGAACAATATCATTCTTATGGCACCAATGAATTGCTTTAATTAGTTGGTAGATGTAGCTTTTCACTTTTTCTGGTGGAACTCCATTTGGCATTTCTTCTAGCAACTCAAGCATATTCTAAACATTTAAAAGACACATCATTTAAAAGAGCTACACTCTAGCTGCTGGAAGATGCTTTCAGCTTTCTGAAGCAACAATTTTGGGCTAAAGAGCTCAGTTATGAAAAATCAGTAGTTTAACATTGAGGGAGTTAATTTTAATCATAAGCATTATCCTAGGTGTTTTCATTCTGGAGAAAACACTTGTGAAGACAATAACCCTAAAAGGTGAACCACAAATATAGCATAAGCCCTTAAAAGACTGTCAGCAAAGCACTTTCCCTAAACACCTAAAAAGTAATTTAGTTACAAAAGGCTGCTTAAACAGAAACACCAGTTCAAGTGTATGGCCATAAAAGAAGTTTAGCAAATCAAAGCATTTTGTAAATATTCAACGATGCTTTAACACACTGTTCTCTTCATTAGGTTAGTTCTGCCACTTTGAAACCATGAATCACCAACTGCATCTGTATATGGATGGGTATAAAGCAAGACAAGCCTCTTAGTGCAAATGAAGTAACAGATATAAAAATGCCTCAAAGGGGCATAAATAGAAACCTAGGGAGTATCCTATAGCTACAGATCAGTTATAGTGATCTTGGACATCTTGACACTACAGGAACTATGGCCATAGCAACTATTTTGTGGATATAAATAGAAAAGAAAATAAACTTACTGTTTATACTAGTACATTTCCCCTTTGAAAAAGAACACTTAGATTCCCATTATGTTAACAGATGTCTCTAATTTTGCACAATTAGAAGTACAATGAAGTTTGTATGCTGATTTCTAAAATAATAATGGGCAGCAGCAACCCATTTGAAGAGAGGAAAAAAGTCGTATTTACTGAACACTGAATAGGAGTTTTTTGGCTATATTGCCTTGCACAACTCATTTAATTATGGATCTGAGCACTTGTAGATTTTTCATTAAAAGTAAATTTACCTTGTCTTTGACAAACATTTTCTCTAGCTGTAAAGTAAAATTTTTGAGGTTTCTCTTGAAAGATGTTTTAATGAACAGTAGAGATTTTGATGATATTTGAAAACATTTCTAAGTTTTGCAGTTTGGGAGTAAATACTGGAACTTATGTGCTTGAGCATGAGTTTTCTTACAAACACAGTTCAGATCTGAGGAAAGGAATTTTCTTAAGAAACCATATTGATTTTAGTTAAGATTCTTGTCCAAACAGAAGGCTGTGGATCTGGATAAATAAGTCAAGAAGTTAGTGTTACAAATACAAAACAAAATAATAGCATCGACACAGGAAGACATAATCCTACATGAAGACATTAACTAAGGGGATGATGAATAAAGGAGATTAGACTAAATGTGAATTTAAATAATCTGGATTTCAGTATTGCAGAGTTAACATGCCCTGAAGGACACATAGTACTCGTTACCAGTTAAACAAAAAATTAGTCTACTCCACCACATTTTATTTAATTCTTTCTACTTTTCCCTCATCCAAAGAATTCAGAAACATCCTGGTCTTCAAAGAAACTATGAGTGACACTAATTAAGATAGCTGAAAATAAGAAATGCTTGTTTACTTCAAAGTTTAACTGAAAAGAAAGGTGAATACAGAAATGACATTACCTAAAAACTAGATATAGTCCTACATTTATTACAAAATTATTTTATTCTGATGTAAATAATGATAGATATTGCAGCCTGGTGTTTTTACTGATATTTAACCAGTTTTTAATATATACCCCTTATCATATCAATTAAATATCTTTTACTTATGCTGCTCTTTCAACCCACTTCTCCAGATAGCTTAGCCAAGTCAATTAGAACAGAAAATTAAATATATGTTCTAAGTTGGTGTGTGATCAAAGACACTTCATGTGTCTGGAAAAATTACAATGAACATGGGTGAAACAAGTCAAGGTTTGAAGGTTAGATCCAAGTAAGATCCATGACATTAGAAGTTGCTGATCTGCTGGTGAAAACCAAAACTGATTTCTGCCAAATTGTGGGCTAATATAGGTCACCTCACATTATGTAGTCAAGTTATATGACAAAATAAGTTGTCAAATTGACATAAAGGAGACAGCATTTAGGGTGAGAAATTTTTAGATGAGAGAAAATTGACTGCAGAGGACTAGCACTCAGCTAGACTGCAACACCACACTGGCAGGAAATTAAATGAAAATTTCAATCAAAAGAACAGTATCTCATGAAGGCTACAGACATATTTAAACCTGCATTTTCTCTTACTCTGTGTATCTGAATACCATCTAAGTGTTTCCATGCTAGAAATGCTAAATGGTTAGAATTCATAGGAAAAAGCTACATTCATCAGGAATGACATAAAAAATGACAAAAGACCAATCTGTTCTAGGTTGCTCCTCCCTGGAAACAGATCAGGATGCTTGGCAGTAGTAGGCCAATCTAAGGAAATTTTGGAATAGTTTCAAAATGAGGTCAGGACTGGAGTTAATGACAGTGGTCTTTGCCAAATCCCTCTAAGCAACTATTGATAGTGACCTTCTTACAGAAATACACAAACAAATCCTATTTTTAACAGGGAAGGGTGGAGAAAGTTGAAAGAGATTCCAAGGTCAAAAGTCTATGATCTTGTTTTAAAAGACCACGTCAAGACTCATTACACAGTGTAACAAGACAGTTATCCACCTTTACAATTAAACTGGATTAAAAAGTTCAGATGGAAATTTTTCTTCAAATCATATGTATTCCAGTCTGCATTATTTTTAACATGTTGGTGTTCACAAATGGAAGAATTTTTTAAAAGAAATACCAACACATGATGTAAAAGCAACAGTAATCAGTGTTGCTGTCTCATGACATATTGCATTAAAGTTTCTGCTGCTTCTCTTTCGAGATTAGGATAACTTAATATTTTAAAAAAAAAAAAGCAATTTTAAAGATATTTTTTTAGCAAGCTGATAATTAAACTGTGGCAAGGATACTACAAACTCAACTCACTTTTTCCACATATTCAAAAACTAAGTATAATTTTCCTCTTCTTCTGAAGGCTTCCTTCAGCTCCACAATGTTCTCCTGCTTCAAAGTGCGAAGCATTTTAAGCTCTCGTAAAGTGGTTTCTTTGACTTCTTCATTTTCTAGAATGTGAAGTAAAAGTGACAAAGTGAGCTGATTAAAAAACAAAACAAAACCTCAGAGTAAAAAGCGTTATTAAGATTTGCTTTGAATCACTGATTAAATTCTCTGATTTTAGACATTACAGAGAAAAAAAACTTATTTCCCAGTGTGGACTCTCTGCATGCTTCTGCATTGGAAGAGAGGTAAATGACAACTCTACTTATTATACAACCCTCAGAGATTTCCCATCATGACCATAAAGGTTTTCTGTGGCTGAAAAAGTCATAAGAAACAAGTTGTTTGCATTTCTATCTTTTTTTTTATTATGAAGGGAACGAATATGCTTCAAAAAAACATTCATGTGTGTGTACATGCTATACCCCACAAATACACATCACACACTAACCACTGGGAAGGTTGTCCTCAGCAGAAACACTGGAATGCAAAGCTCATCTTTGAACAATACCAAACAAATGTATTAGATTCTGAAATAATTTTATTTTTTAAAAGCCATGACAAATTCTAAGACTGAAGATTTACAAGTCCTGTACATTCCCCACATGGCTTTCAAAGGAAATTCAGCAATGCCAGACCAGTGTAGCAGCCACGGGCGGCAGCACAGTAACTATTGATGCAACAAAGTCCTGAATCTAATTCCAAGCAGTCAAGAAATTTAACTGCTTTGTTAATTACATTTAATTTTAATTTAACTGGTTTGACAATTTAATTGTCTGAAAGGTGTTCAAGAAAGGAGAAGTGCTTCACTAATGCTTCATACACTGCTGATCATTAAGGGACTCTGAACTCAATAGATTCTAAAGGATACTAGCAATGATACGTGAAGCAAGCCCGACTCTATTAGGTTTTATTTTTCATTTAGTAAAATGAAATCCATTAATTCAGTAAATTTACTCACGCACAAAGAAACAGTGTACTTAATCACTTAGAACTGTTATCTACAACAGTTACTAAATGGGAAATGCTTGCATAAATTCAAAACTAAACCACATTTGCAGGCCATGTACCACAAAGACAGAAACAGAGGAAGAAGAAACAAGAAAGATAAATTGTTTTCCCAAGGCAAAAGGCAAGAAGACATTTGCAGGGGAGAGCGAATAACACTGGTCATGCAAATGCACTAATCATCATCAGAAGAGAGAGGGGGAAAATAAAAAATTGAAGTGCAGCAGGAGGGAAAAGGAAAACAAAATACTATAATCACAAATGTTTTGATTAAAAAATATATAATTTAGAGCAATCTAAATCTTTTCATTTTAAAACTGAGTGCTTGATGTTGGCTTGCATCAGCCTGATTGCATAATCTCATCTATAAAAGAGACAGTCACTTTCCAGCACATTTAGTATTCATATGTCAAACAACGGCAAAAAATTCAGTGGAACAAAAATGTCAATAGAAACAATTACAGTATATTCAAACTTCTAATGAACTACCATATTAACAAGACAGATGTGAAATGGGCTGAATCAAATCCATCAAAAGAACTTCTGTCATATTTCCAGAAACTCGTAAACAACTAGCTACAAATCTGAAAAGCAGACATCAGTCATGTAAACTGATATTATGTAATACCCTGGGAAAGCCAGACCTAATGACAATGTTGTATTTTTTGTTTTCATTTTTTGGTTGACAAACTAATACAATAATCCTGTTTAGGGCTTAATACTGAGATTATTTCCTACGATCTGTACTGAATAGCTACAGCAAGTTCCAAAAAGCACTTATGAGATACTCTCATGACCTGGTCAAGATAGTCACCACAATTAAACTACCTTCTACATTTTTTATGGGGATTTAAAACAGATTTCTGAACAGCAGAGCTAAAACACTTATCAAATATACTCTTCAAGTGTCTGGGAAAATGACGTGCCAAGCGAAGATTGCACTGTGCAAAACAAGATGCAAATCAGACTTTGCTGTGCCTGACTCTGAAAAAATATAGCCCTTGTAACTAACACCACCTTCATGGCTACCAGCAATCCTGTAGGATAGCAAAAAAAGAAAGTTTTCTAAAATAAAGTGACTGCTGTTTCTTTAAACACTGCTAACTTTTGGCTAAAGCCTCAGTAGCCAGCAAATCAAGCAGCATCATATCACACCAGGACGGTTCCTCTCGCACTTCATCCCTCTTTGGGGACTCAGGGCTTTGGGGCTCAGGGCTGACTTATGATGAACCCAAGGTACACAGCTGCTCTCATGGCAGATGCCAGGGCTGCCTATGACAGGATATGGTGATTCCCTGTCCCCCAACAAGCACGGGACAGAGAACCAGCCTTGTCTTGTGCAGTTCTTTGGGTTTAGTACCGCTGGGTGAGGAACGTGTGTGGGGAGCACTCAGAGGAATTTCTGCGTGTCCTGCCCTCCGCCACCCTCTTTGCCAGCAGCACTAATCCTTGCACAAATTGGCTCTTCCTCCCTCTCAGCAAACTCAGCAATGCTGCAGAGCACACAGGGTCTGCTGTGAAGGGGCAAAGAGCAAGTTTCCTGAGGAGACTGAAGCCCGCTGAAGTGAGGACAGAGCTGCTGCCACACCACCCGGCTCCCTCCACGGATCCTTGAGAGCTCCCAGATTTATCTTCCTGTGACTGAACTTCCCAACAACTTCTTTCAGTCTCCTTCATTTACAACTTCAAGTTGCCCTTACATTTAGATCCCCACTCACAGATAAAGGGTGATAAAGCCAAAGGACTCTGGAAGTCACTATTACAAGACAACTTTTTAATATTTTGTGGTCACATCCAACCTCCAAATCTAGATCTTACTACCATACACAGTACCACTGTTAGCGCTCAGGAACACACACAACCACGGGCTATGGTTATATGCAGGTGCTTTTATTGAGAGCTCTGGGAATCAGGGGTACAGACCCAAATCTGACTCTGACATGGCTTTCAAGCTGAATGTATTTTATATTCTACTGTTATATATCTTACATATTAATTATTAAACATATCTTGTTCTATTGTATATATTGACTTTAGTCAATCATGAGTTTCTTGTGATCCTTCTTAGGCCCCTGAACACAGTTTCTCATGATTATTCTTATGATTAAACAGTAATTAGATTTAATTACTAACCAATAATCACATCTAACAATTATATCATTTATCACGTACTAGCTACGCAGGTGCAGTTCTAGCAAGGTACAAGGCCTTCATGTACCTAGGGTATTTATTTTTTTCAGGGCCTACTAAGCTTAATTTTCCTTTTACCCCTAAATCCACATGATTTAAAAAACCCTTTTACTATCACCACAACCTCATCCATATTAATAAAGATGCATCAAGAAAGAAACGTAGTTATCTGATTAGAGTGTATAACGCAGTCTCTAGGAAGGCATGAAAGATAAGTGCCTTGAATATTTATAAAGCTAATAAATCATTATCTTTTAAAAATCATATCTTGCTATATGAGACTTCTCATTTTAACTGGATAGATATTAACAATGTAGTTACTGACATTAAAGATCATGCAGCAGAAAAGATTACCTTCACTGTCTTTAAATTTCTTGATAGCCACAATTTCATGTGTCTCCTGTAAAATAAAAGCAAAGAAATGGAAATGAGTGAGATTTTTTGTGCATTTTTTCTTGCATTTTTTTTCTCCTGATCATCAGAGGAAGAAAAAAAGAAGGAATTTCACAATGCAAAAAAAAATTAAATGAAAATATGGGAAATCCTCAGTGATCAGGCCAAGTGCAATATACAAACCCACATGCAGCAGATATGTCACAATTAGGATCCCCAGTACAAAAGCAATAGAGTTAAATGCCAAAAGTTCATATTTTAACACCTTGCAATATATAACAATGAAGTGTTCAGAAGTGTTTTTCCTGTGACTCTTGTTTCTTAGTTATTCTGAAGCTCTAGCAATCTTTGATCTTACCACAGTATGAATATGGGTGCTTATCTTTATGAGGTGAACTGAAAATACTGTGCCAGTATTAGGTTTTTAGTTAGACCTATGATTTTGGCTGCCAAAAGTTTTTGGGCTTCAAAGTTCAAAAATCCACAAAAAATACAGTATTAGGAAAGTAGCCTCTCTGTACCTCCTTTTAAAAATTTGTCACCTTAAGGGAAACCTATCCAAGATGGGAATACTACCCAAAAATGAGAAACCTATCCAAAAAGGGAAGTAATTGCTTGTGGCAGTGTTCAATCAGGCTTACTGTACAGTCATAAGTGATAACCTCCTAATGTCCACCTGCCTTTGCGTTCCTCTAGCATTCTATACTCACCAAATCATAGGTCACACTTTTCTCTTAAGTTTCTTTCTTGCTGTGTGAGCAGGAATGCATTTAGCACATGGAGAAAATGTAGCCTAATTCAAGTCTGTTCATTCAATGATGCAGCAACTGAACTTTAGCAGCAGGATGTGGAGGAAACATTGAAGTCATGGGGTGAGGGCTTGTGAGCAGACAGGCAGGAGGCTACCTGAGTACTTGATGAGCTAGATCTACCTTACACACCTTTAGCAAACATCACAGCTTAACAACAACAAAAAAAAAAAACAAACCAAAAAACAAAACAAAAAAAAACCAAACCCAGCAATATCCCACTATTAATAGCATATAAAGGCTAGATTGGAGGACAGCAATAAAAATGAAGCCATTCTGGAATACCTGAAGACGTGTGCATAACCAATTAATGAGTAACACACATATTTACTCCATTTTTCATTTCAAATCATTGTAACACATACACCTGTAAAATACCTGATCCCAGTTAAAATAAAAGCAACTGGAAATAATGGTCTGAAATAAACTGAAAGACCCATTTTACTAATTATATTTCTACTACTGAGTTTTAGTATTTTTATATTTATTAATTCTAATTCTAGCAATAATAGTAATAGTTACTAGGACTATGAGGGAACATTAAGAGGGTAAGTAAATTTATGTTATTGGACTTCTTGTATCTACTGGTAGGGGGTCTGGCTATTAAAGCCACTGAAAGATTTTTCAGAAAAGGAACACTGTAATTGCCCTAAAAAGCCTCTGCTGACTGTATTATGTTTAGACAGCCTGCACACACCACTTTGCAGAAGAACCAAATTTATCCATTAGTGTTACATGCCTAGTTCACATGAGGTAAAAGAAAAATTTTCAGATGTTTCAGCTACCACAAAAGCCTGGTTTTATTGTCAAAATAATAGCTAAGTACACTGAAAGAAATATAGGAGTTGAAACACATATCCTCACACAGTTAGCAATTCTGATTCATTGAAGAAAACTAGTCCACATGGCTTCTCTGCCATATCCTGATTACATGGAATGTGATTACTTTGGAAATAAAATTTTAAAAGATCTTGTGTCAAGGTCTTTCAAAGACTTGGGTAAGATACGCTATCAAACATCCTGGAGTATTCTAACTCTTTACAGTACTTAAAGCATGAGTGGTTCTAGGAATAACAGCAACAGAAAGATGTCAGAAACCCACCTAGGGATGAAGAAGTTACCTGAACAGTTAAAAAAAAATCTAACATTTAAGAAATTTTAATTTAAAAAGCTTTGCCACTTGTATTATTTCATTAAATCAATGAAATTATCATTAATGGTGTCATAAGCAATTAAGAAGTTATACATGACACTTTCCCTATCTTTGGAAAAAGCCCAACAAAAAAACCCAACATAATATTTAAATAACCTGAAGTGAAGCAACAGCAGAATGAGACTAGACAATAGGTGCTTTAAGGAGCTGCCCTAGTAAAATTATGTTCCATCTTAGCAAGGAACATTCTTGTCTAGGTTTCTTGGAGAATTTCATCCTATGTAAATTATATTCTCTAGGAATGTGCTACTGGTGAAGCAGTCAAGCTAAGGCTAAAATGCATACATGGACACTGAAGATCACTATCCATCAATTTTTAAATACATTGCACCTGCTTGACAAAAAGTCTGTAACTCCCCTATGATGCAGAACACCTCCAGAAGAACTGGGGTGCTCCATCTGACAGAAGAGAAAATTGCAGCCAAGTACACATTTCTCAGTTCTTGCTCACATGCTTTAAAACAACTAAATGGTTTATATGAAGTGACATAAAAAATAGGCACCCCTCATAATTTTAAACTAGTCTCAAATGAAAGAACCCATCTGAAATGCCCTGTTCCTCTATTTCCATTACTCCTACTAATATTGGATTAGATGTCCGGTTTCTTTCTGGCAAATTTTAAAAAAGAAATGCAAAATATAAAAAGAGGACATTTAAAAAAAAATGTCTCAAATTTGTCATCTGTATAGAGTTTATCCTTCCTTGGGGGAAGGAACCAGCAATAACTCAGTCTCCTGTACCTTGTAGGATGTTGCACATCAGCAGCATGTGTAGACTGTGCAATGCAATCAGCAATTGCACATAATTTTCATTAATGTAAGTTAATAAAGAATTGAAAACATGGAATAAATTTTGTATATGGATGAATACAGCAGGCATATAACAGAGGTGGTAAAAATACCCTTCCTGGATTAGGAGAGACATGCTGGTCGATGCAGGCCAAACCTGAAGTTTCAAACAAATATTGACAAGTGCTTGGCTCAAAGCAAACAAACACCACATTGCTGAGCCCTGAGAAGATGGACAGAACAGGGGATACAAAGACAAGCAGCGGAATGAAGAAATTCAATAGTGATAATTCAGACTTCTGGACAAATCTGAAAGGTTCTTTTCAGATTGAATTTAGACTTTGTTACTTAAATATCTACTTGAAAGATGTTTTGGAGATCTGAGCTCTTTTGTGGATCTGGATTTCTGCTCTTCAAAAACAGGCTAAATTGAAATTCTCCAAAGTAGAATTGTCATTCACTAAAATATATTTTTTTGCATTTCAAGGTATGTTCTTTCAAGATTGTACTGTGAAACAGAACAGTACTGAAAACAATGTTCAGACTGATTGTGAAAACCTACTTATACAATAGCTCAGTATCCAACTCCTAGCATGAAAGTTGTCATTGACGATTAAATGTATCACCTAGATAGATAAGCTGGTACCAGTTGATTCAGTGTTTGACTTCAGTGAATGCCAAGGGAAGAAAAAACTCACATAATCCTTTCTAATCTCTACTACTTACTACTACCATCTTATATCACAAAGTAGGAAAATTTGAGTTTGCTTAGCTGTAATTTTGCTTCACTCAGCTACATCTTTTACTAAGAACCTCATTACCATGTTTTAATAAAAATTATGGCCTCAATATCTAACTTTACAACAACAGCAAATTTGCAAACACAGAAGTGAAATATCTCTTAACAATGGCATTACCCCTGATTATTGAGCATGTATATTATAAACATTCTGTGTTATAAAACTATAGGAAAAACACAGTTTTACAATTAAACATACCATAAGAGATGAATATTACTGAAAAGACTTTATGTAAAAGTTAAGGATGTACAGGAACTGGTTATTCAGACTTCATGATTACATGTGTCTAAAATGGGGCAAAATATGTCTTCATGTACAAACCTGCAAACGTCTTTTAATAAGGCTAAGACAAAAATTTCTGTTCAATTTTCTTCACATATAAATATAGGGATAGAGAGGAGGAAGGAGAGACCTGATAATGGGAAAAGGGTACCTCCAGCCCTGGAGAGAGGAATCACTTCATATTAGGGCTCAGTCCTTTCCTACACCTCAAAATACCTGTGGGAATTGCCTCTGGAGAAAGCACATGCCTGATAATCTGCCCATTTACCCACAGATGAGAGTATGGCTATGAGAGCTGAGCATTTTCACTGCAGTGCTCCTCGCCGCCCACAAGTTTCTCTCCAAGGTTTCCTCACAAGACTGTCACAGCTGGTGTTTCCTGTCACCACTATCAAACTAGAAGAGTTCCTAATTCAAAACCATTTAATTTTTTCTCATTTAAAGGACAGAAGTCCCCTATTTTTCCACTGTCTCTACAAAATTTACATGATAGAAGTCACTTTTCATATATGTAATTATACATGGCACAAGACACAAGTGTCAGAACAGCAGAGTAATGTGTCTCTGTTGTTTTCTTGAAAGATCCTTGATGGGGGTACTCAAGAAAAAAGATGCTGCTTAGCCTAAATCAAGATCTTAGATACAATCATTATTGTCTGGAAAGAGAAAGCATATCCTATTCTTGAAAATGTCATGTTAGAAAAAAAAATCTTTAAATGTTTGTCCCTATTTTATTTCAAAGTTTCTGTTAGGACTTTTCTTCCTTCTTTTGCAAATCATGGAAAATCTGACACAAAGCACAGGTATACAAGATAGTTGAAAAATAGATAAGACTGACCTTCTGAAAGTTACATTTTTCACCTCTAATTTTATTGCCTCACCCTGTATGAGTACAAGAATTTCTCAAGCATGGAATTTTTAAGCAACTGAAAGAACAAATGCTTTTAAATATCAACAAATGAGAGCAGAGACAGCAGCAGTCAACACTGAGCACATCCTATGCACAAGCAGCATATTGCTGCCTTTTCTCAGGTGGTGCTGCTCAAACACTATTTAGTACATCACATCAAGGTTTTATGCTGATGAATTAAGTGAAAACAAAAAAATATGACATGGCATGTTCTGTGGTTAGCTCATAATTTCCATCTGTACAAGTGTGAGGCTGTTTAGGCCCAAGCTCAATTCCTGTAAGAAGCTGTTAAATCAATGGCATTCTCAACTCACAGAGAGTATTCACATGTCAGAAAAATTATTTAGAAGGGAGCAATAATCTGGTTTGATCCTCATTGATCCATTATTACATTTATACAATTTAGTTTGCCACAACAAAGACACAGAAAAAAAATCAACAAAGTTCAGCCAAACATAGCAAATGGCTAATGTCTTTTCAGAACAATACAATTTTACTCTGACTTGCATAAACATTAATATGTTCTACAACATTAAAGTATTTAGAACAGATTTTTCAATAACCTTGATTTTGCAAAATCCCAGAACATTAAGCAGTCAGCCGCAAGGCAACAAAAGCCCAGAAAACCATTACAAGATAGTAAAGTATTTTTCATGAGTTGTTTAAAATGAAGCTTAAAAAAACCTAAAACAACCAAATATTTTTTTCAATTTTACTCTCAAAACAGGAACATAAAACACTAGCATTTTAGTCAGATCACTGTATCATAAATGTGACATTTGTAATTACAAAATCTTTTAAACTAAGCCAAGCAAGGAATGTTCTGTGAGGTCACAGGCGTCGTTACCTGCAATTCTGGCAGGTCCCTAAGTCACTGCCCAGACTCCATCTCTGTTCTGCCTTATACCACCACCACCTCTAGGCAGCACCGAGACTGGAACACAGCCTCCTGTTGTCTCAACACTTCTGATATTATGTGCTGGCAATTTTGCTGGCAATGACTTTCAAATTCTAGTGGAGTACCTTAATATATTTTCTACAAAGATGTGCAAGATGATGAAATTTATTTTATCAAACAGTTTGACAATATGAAATCACAGCATACTGTGTCTTCTTCTACACCTAAAAAACTTTAGAGAATTTTCCTCAAAAGATGCTTCACTATTTCAACCTTCGATTTCTCCCTTGAGAAAATTGCAATTCTTCTTTTTATCAGCTAAAAACCTCATACTTGGTTTATCTAAGCAATATAACTCTTAGCATAGGAGAACTTTCGGGAAATTACTTTCTAATCTAAAAGTCCTATTTATTTTTAGGAAGAGACAGAGCCTTTGGTAAATAATGACAGAACAGTATGTCTGAGTTATCACAATGCCTTTATTTACTGGAAAATTGCTTAGAATTTTTCCAACACATATATGTTAGAGTTCACTTGAAAAGAAGCACCTAGAGTGAATCACTGCAAATCAATTTTTTATCACTTGAAAGCAGAATGTTATTTACTAACCATCTAAGGGCAGCGGAAGACTCCTAACAGAACAAAGAGTTCTATATTTGATGTGCTACTTTAGGGAAGATGGTCACACTGTCTCCCAAGGAAGAACAAGAGGACTAGGGAAAGCTTAAACCACTCTAAAAGATTTTCAAGGGGAACAGCCATGTAAGCTCAGCTATTCCACTGGGGAAAGAAGCACAAGAAAAGGCCAGAACCTTGAGCTACAAGTTAGACAGGAAATTACCAGTAAGTGAAGGTAATGATGGAAATAGACTTTCAAGAAAAAAAAAAAAAATGTAGATTGAAACAGTTTGTCTGATTTCTTTATCTATGTCCTTCAGAAAAACTTGCAACAACTCTACTGTTTGTTCAGATGTCACAACCAAATGCTTGCACTACCAATCTTACTTGTTTTAAATCAAGTGTAGTGTAAGAGAGTAGTAAACAGCAGGCTTTTCTCATCCAATTATCAGATGAATCCATAAGCCAAATGAGTGGCCCATCTGTGTCCATGGCCTCCCAGACTGGGGCTCGGCTCCAGCCCCAGTGGCAGGCTCGAGTGACAGTGATGCTGATGCCAGGGGCTCTCCAGACTGCAGAAGGTTACAGACTCAAGGACAGCTGGGGCTGGAAGGCACTTCTGCCTATTTTGAATGTCCTCATTTCTAGGGATATTCTCAACAGCCTTCAAGGCATTCAAAATCCACCAGGATGAGATTTGGAGCAATGTGCTGTAGCTGATTCTGCTTTGAGCAGTTGTGAAGCATGCAGTTTTCATTGTTCAAGAACTTGCAGTCTAC
The DNA here is from genome assembly GCF_048771995.1 of Taeniopygia guttata. Lineage (NCBI taxonomy): Eukaryota > Metazoa > Chordata > Aves > Passeriformes > Estrildidae > Taeniopygia > Taeniopygia guttata. The sequence goes on along the minus strand of NC_133024.1, from coordinate 100,110,972 downwards.
TAATTTAGGGTAAATACTACCCTGAAAAGCACACTTGAAAGCAAGTGAACCCACTCAGTATTTTCTACCAACTTTTGGGCTAATGATAGTGGTTAGCATCGGAACTTCAATTTTTCCAAATGTATCTTTCATATTCATTCACTATTTTCTCCAAGCAAGAAAGTAAATATGCATCTCCAAAGAATGTGTACAACAGTGTAATGGGAAAGATCTAGAATAAAAAACAGATTTAAACACTATAAATGTAGATATTCTAGTTTTTCATGATAAACTAGTACTATTTTAGCAATTTAAAAAATAATCTGTTCCATTTCATTGAGTTGTAGCACTAATTCATATAATTTTACAATTTGACAGTATTGTTCAATCCAAACCATGGATATAAAACAGAAACCAAATTCAGTACATGTCTATACAATTCTTCCAATGCAGAAATGTCAGTAATAGTAATTTCAGTTTCAAACCTCAGTGTTCTTCCAGTTCTATTTGTTTGGGAGGTTTTTTTGTGTTTGTTTTTGTGGGGTTTTTTTTTGTTTGTTTGTTTGTTTTTGCTTTTTTTTTTAGTCTGTTAACACTGGAAATTGTGAAAATGAAAGCTAGTTATAAATAGCATAATACTGCATTGGCAGATACCAGTATTATTTAATTACTTTTTATAGCATAATCTTGCCACTTGTAATACAAGTAAAAACAAGGCAGAAAATGCAGGAAGACAAACTGTACTACCTTCATGGCTTCTTTTAAGATATCACTGACTCCACAGATTCAGAGGTCAACAAGACATTTATAATTACATTGTATTTCCTAATTTTTGCTGTTATTATAATGCAATGCTCCTTTCCTGGGCACCTTGTAACTCAAGAGTAGGTAGAACTTATAAGAAAATAGTTACTTTGGTTGGTTGGTTGTTTATTAAAAAATATATAATTGGCAAAGTCCTCAGTGTTGTTATCCTAAGTCTCAGAGTCAAAATAGTTTCAGCATGATCGGTGGAAATTCTGAAGTTTATCACATCTCAAGCTTTAGTTTTGAAATCTTTATTTCTGCAGTGGATACAATTTATTTTTTATCTGGTACTTTCACATTTAAATTTTTGGGGGTTGTCTTTTTTCTCACCAACAATCTAGCAGGCATTTTCTTTAAACTGTAAAACAAGACCTACTGTGAACCAAAGGCAAACCTGTCAAGCAGGTTCCTGAGGCTGAAATTCTTCAGATGAAATTCAGTTTCAGATTAAGACATCCATATTCAGATCCCTGTATGTCAGTTGTGCTTTCAAACTTCTAAGAGCTCTACATTGATCAGTCACTCCAGTCATGATTCAGGAGCCTAAACACGGGCATCTAGTAGCATCTAAGATGCTGAGCTATCTACAACACTCACATGGGATTTCAGAGAGGCCTTTTAGAGTTGCCTCCCTTGAAATCTCCACCTATCAGTTTTTTGAATACTCTCTATTTGAGTTCTATACTTTCTAACATTTTCTCCTCAATCTATTCATGGTCTTGAGCTCCACTATTATGCAAACACTGTATCCAATTATTCTAATAATCTGTCTGGTCTTTCCATCACCTGCATCAAGAAATTGTCTGTGATACCCTCCAGAAATCTCTGGGACTGTTTACATCCCACCACACTGCCTGTCCAGGAAATGCCAGGGAAGTTAAAGTCTCCCCTGAAAACAAGGGTCAGAGTTTCCCCCCTGAAAAACAAGTGTTTCAGAAACATCATCAGCTGTGCAAAAAAGGATTTGCCTATTTTTTCACTTTGGTCAGGTGGTCTACAACAAAGACCCAAAATCATGCCACAGTTTCTGGTCTCATCTCTAACTCTGAACCACAGGGTCCCAACCACACTATCATCCATCTGCTATGACCCACTTTTCCCTTAAGAGTGGGCTATCACACCATCCCAGAAAATACTACCATACATCTTAGACACTCCTTCCCACAAAGGGAAACTTCATTCCCCTTTCATTTGAACCCATCTTTTCTGAAATGTCTGTACTCATCCATCCATCCCAAAGTACCACTATAAATTCTATGTCAACAATTTTTATAAACCAACTAAATTTTTGTTTTAGCGTGCAAGCTACAACAGGATTTCTCAAACTTAGATAACTTGGCTTAACACTATCTTAGAAAAAAAATTGTCTCTCAGTGCTGAAGGAAAAACATCTAAACATAGCAGCAGCTACTGTCATTTCCATACTGCACAAGTAGAGACAAGGATTGCCCCAACTTTAACACCTCTCATGTGCAAAGAGCAGCAACAACTCCTCTGTATTCTGCAGTGGGCCTTAAACAACCAGAGGTGGCAATTGCCTATTTAGGTACCAAGCAGCCACTCCAGATCTGTTCTGGAGCAAAAGCAAGAGCCAAGGTAGAGGTTATTTTTGGTTTTAACACACAGATTAGTTAATAATTGTAAGCTCTCCACATCTAGGGGAAAGCCTAAGCTACAATGGTCTTCCTGTCTAGAACCCAAAATTTATGTTTAGGGCCTCCAATTAAAAAAAAAAAAAAAAAAAAAAAAAGAAGAAAGCTTTAAACTGAAAACTTTTCCTCCTCACATTTTGGTCCCACAAATTAGTGTAACACTTTAACCCTGTCTTCATCATGCAATTTGGTATGTAAAAGGTGTTACCTAAAGTAACCATCACTGTTAGTATTTTGGTGTCAGCTCATTGTTAGGTTTGGCTGTGGAACATTTAATAGATGTCTGCATTAACCCTAGGAATCTGTAATTCTCTTTCACTTATTCCAAACCTTTAATGAGAATATTTTTTTGTTGTTCTCCAGGGAAGAATAAACTTGAACAGGAAATGCCACTTGTATTTTCAAGCTTCAGTTCTCATTAGACAACAATATTACAGAAAGAAAACAATACCCTCCTCTGCCCATAATGATTTTTGGCATTTACAACACATCTTTGTGCTCTCTAGGTCTTTTTCACCAAGAAATATTTTTGTTGACATTACGCTCTTACCAAAGCAAATTACATTTTAGAAGTTTTCTCCAATCTATATATTGATGAGTATTTCAGTGGAGACCCTAATTTTCTCTCAAAGTTTCTATATTCAGGTTTGCAGAGAAAAAAAAGGCCTTTCTTGTCTGTCTGTATAATTACAAACAGTGCACTCTCTGGAAGCTAAGAGTAAAATTCTTGCCTCCTAAGAAAACTGCCATTTTTATCTGTGAAGTATCTAAAAGTGCATTCCTTTTAGAGATTTTCTCTTCTTCATGGAATAGCATTAAGATTAAAATTTATTCCAAACTGCTTAAAAGAAAGACAGCAGGCAAAATTCATACCTCAAACACTTCCCAATCACTGCTGCAGAGGTCAGAGGAACAGGAGGGCTGCCTCTACACAAGTTGCATGGTAATTTAGCTAACTTGAGAAGCCAACCATACATGTGGAAATAAAGGAATCTGCATCCAATGAAGATTTCTGCTACTACTAACAGATGAAGAAGAAATGGCAGCGAAGTTTTCATAAAAATAGCATTTTCTGCAGACGAAATTTCAACTTAGGAGCTAAATCAAGAAATAGATTTTGTGGACTTATTTCAGACAGTTTCTTTAGCATCTGAAAAGTTGTGGCCAGATCAGTATATCTTCCGTTATATTTCAATAAGGAGCAAAAAAGTCTAAACATCTAAACAGAATTTCTGGGAAGACTAAAAAAAGCTCTTCTAGCAAAAAACTGCCCCTACCAGTAAGACTAATATGTTGCCCTTTTAGATCTTACACACAACACATGTATTTTTGAGCCATGAGAAAAAAAAAAAAGGATAACCACACAGAATTTAAGTTCTCTGTGAAAGTTTGCCCAAGCATGACAAACAAATACTTCTTGGAAACAGGCGAAGGAAAAGTGTCATGATCTCACTGAGTTTATTATCACAAACACTGGAAACACTGTGTGGGGAGAGTGGATAAAAAAGTGCAGAATTAAGAGCTAAGGGACGGGATACATGGGCTAAAGTAACTGGGAAAAGAAGGCAGACAAATGCAGCCTGAAAACAGATTGGAAGAGAACTGGGGTAAGGCACCTCGACTGAGAAGTTAGTGTTAAAACCAGCATAACAAATAAATGAATCTGTGAACATTAAAATTTTAGAGGAACCCAATTTAACTGAAAGCAGAGGAACAGTGAGAATTCAGAAATAGCTGCAAACCCACTAAAACCACAGATGAGTCTCATTCCACAGTTCTGGTATGCACGGGGGATGAAGGCAACAGGTTACTAGCTATGCCATCTCAAATACTAGAAGCTGACAGCTGTGTGACAACTGCGTGGGTATCCATATGGTGTTCCATGATGAATTTTGTATTTGAGAAGTCTAGAAAATTATGAGGGAAAAAAAATAAGTTTATCACAGTATATATAAGTAAGGCAGTATTTGAGGGGAAAAGGTAGCATTCTTTCATTAGAAATATGGGTGTATGCAAAAGAAACTGAAGCCCTTCTCCAGGCCTAAAATAGAAACAGTAACTTCCAAGGCAAAACTTAAACTGAGAATAATTATAGTCTGTGCTTTAAAAGACTCAATGAATCTACATAAAATGCCAAATATTTCGTAAGGTAGAGTCTATCTCATTTAGCTTTAACCAGTTAAGTTAGATAGATACTCCATGCAACTTGTCAAGGTTTTCCTCACAGTTCGTAAAAGCAGGGGAGGGAGAGAAGATCTGGCCAGAAGGTTACTGGTTTTAATAATTTCCAGATGGTAAGAGCTGCTTTTCGGATTTTGGACTCTCTCAACTTATATAAACGAGGGAGATTGGTTATGCAAGACCTAAGCACTGAAACAGTGGGTGAGATTAATTCCACCCAAGTTACTTAACTTTGCAGCCCTTCTGTCTGAATGTTTTATTTTTGCATGCACAAACTTACATGCATGCACGTGTTTTTAAGGTACATTTCCAAATTTTATCACGACTAGTAACCTCAGGGTTATTACTTTCTCTGGATCATTATTCTTTGAGTTGCATTGCTACATTAAGATCATCACAGTTCATTGGACTGTATTTGTAATTAACATGCTAGAAACACAAAGTATTCCAAACTGTGCTACTGAAGTAAGAACATCTCCATTGCCAACGTAACTGCAGCGTCAATTCTCACATCCCACTAAGCAATCTGGCATAACTAGCAGCAAGACCAGAATATCTGAAGCTCATCCTTCTTCTTTCACCTGCATATTAGAGAATAAAGTGTATGCACACTGGTGAGGATGTTCATGAAGCTATAAATATCCCTGCTATGAGCTTTGCATTTCCTTTCTCTGGTATAATTAAAGGTACTACCTGAGATCAATAAAACTTCAAATAACTTGCAAATAAGGCCCCATTAGAGGTAGATTTTCTTCTTATGTTAAGCTTCCAGAAGAATGGTTTAGATCAGATCCTTGAGCAAGAGCTCAAATATTTAACATGGGAGGTTTTCATAAGAAAATTATGGATTATAGAATGTATGTCATCTATTGACCTCCTAGAGCCATACTTCTCTCAGTTCCAAGGCACTATAAATATTCATTTAAACAGAGGTGAAAGAAGTAACAATTGGAAAAGCTTTATGATTCTTTGTGAGTAAAGGTTTTGAACCTTTTACTCAGCCTAATTTCTCATTAATGTTTAATAACAGGATTTGATTTAAGATTACTACAAAAATCCAAAAGCTAAACCCGTACAAGTAAGCTTGGGGTTTCATTGCAGGCCTAAACAAGTCACAGATATGGAAAACAAAGCTTCCTCAGAGGAAGGGTGCCTTCTGTCCTTTGTAAACTGATGTAGTAGCAAGCCTTCTGGTGATACAGAGAGTAAACAATAGCTCTAACAGCAGTTTGTTGACTAGCATTTGTGCTTGAATGTGCTAAATCTGACTTGGCTTCATCATAACATGATTCTGGGTGTGATTTATTTAAAAAAAAAATCACAACATTGCATTATAAAATTATATAGCAATAGCTCTGGAAATGTAGCAATAAACAAAATAGTTAGGAAATGAGTAATCTGGTTACTCTAAATGAAATTGAAGTCTTCATAGAAAACCCAAGAAATAGTCTCATCATATGGGTTTCATTCAGGTAGTACTGTTTGAATAGTCAATTATCACCACCTCTACAAAAAATAAAAAGGTGGCCTTGAAAAACGTTAATTGTTAACCTATCCCTGTCTAAAAATCAAGAAAAAAACCCTCAAACAAATCCATAGATAAGAGATCCCTATACCTAATCATTCCTTTACTTTTGTCTTTCCACATATTTGTTCTTTGTAAGAATAAACTATGCCCTCATAATTTGATTCCTAGCCAGGTCTGTTCAGGAAGGGCATGTTCTTCCACTGAAAAATTCTAGGTCTTTTTGTTTACTGTAGATATAGAGCTGTAAAACTAAACATACCTTTCATTTCCATTTTTATTTTAATAGCTCCAGAGTGGTAAAAGATTGTCTTTGTTCACACAAACATATTTAGGAAAAAAGACGAGACACTTTAGCAATAAGGATAAATTTTCAAAAGTTCCTGAAACATGATCTTCAGATGAAGAGACAAGTGAAAGCTGAGAAAATATAATCACAAGACTTTGGCTGTGAAATTTTTATTCATATTTTTGTTAAAGCCTTGCTTATACTGAGACACAAGTGTTCAGTTCTTATACCCATAAAAATGAAACGTGAAACAGTGTGCTAACTAGCACATACAAAAACCTTTGCAGAGGATACAGAAGGAACAGGCTAATAGCATTTTCTAAAACTGACCAGACGAAACCTCTGTGCTGTAACTCATTAATTAAACAAATATTTGTGCACACTTGTGCACAGCTCTGTACATGTGCACATGTGTAATGGACAGGATGCTGATAAAGGAACAGAAGCTCATCTACAGCAATAAAAATTAAACATTATCCATTTCATTGAAAACCCTACTAAATACAAACCAAGACATACTACAGACAGGCTGATCACTCTTGATTTGCTTCTCTGATTCTGCCATAATCTAGACATCAACTCTGCATTCTTTTATGTTATCTGAGGAATATTGATGAAGGGGACACTACACCCCAGAATTTCTGAGGACAAATGCCACTCCCTCACTTTCTATTTTATTTTAAACCTGCTAGAGCCCATGGGATGGATATTGCTTGGCCTATGTTTATCCTTTCTGAAAGACACTGGGGAAGCTCCTACTGATTCTCTTTTGCTCTCCAAATAGTTCCTTAGCACTGCAACGACATTTATAGCAGTGGGAGCAGGAAGAACTTACAAAATTAGAACAGGTTCAGAGCCCAGGGGGCAAGTCCATCAGATACTGTCTTTTATATGTTTCTTAACACTATTCTTCACTGGCTGATGCTTTGAGGGGGAAAAAATGGTAGGCACCACTTGGATGAGTTTTTCACACAAACAGTCACAGAAAACTTGATCCTGTAGAAGCAGCAGCTAGTCAGCTCTGCTCTGCAGATGGCATTGCCTGCAACATATTTCTGTGCATAAACATGGCATTACTCTATCTCTGTTGGAAATGTTAATTGATTTCAAGAAGATAGCTTGCCTCCTGGTCAAGATGCATACTGTCAAAAAAAGAGGTAGGTGTAACCAGTCAAGTTTTTTAGGTCCTACAGAATTTCATCTTTCCACATCTCAGTGCATTATCACACTTAAAAATATCACCTACCTCTGTCATACCTCAAACCTACATTGTTTTTAAAGCCCATCTATAATATAAAGGGAAATCGATGATAATCCTATTCAGCCAAAGTTAAGTCTAAGAAAGCTGTTTTGCAAATAATTTTCAGCACACTGGAATCTGTGGTAATCTTCTGTTCTTAGAACTGTATGAAAAATATGCTTCATAATATGCATTTGGGAAGGAGTTCTCAGTTTTGTAAGGATTCTTTCTGGACTGAAAGATAGAAGAGCTCTTTAATAAGGCAGTACACTTCTATGCCAAAAACTGAAAACAGAACAACCACCCTTTCACAGAACATAAGCATCTTGTTTCTGCTGCAGGAGTGTGCAACAGATGAGGGTATGAATAGGATATTGGAGGAAGCACTGAAAGAGAGCATGCACAAGCATGAGAAGAAACTGCACAAGGTTTCAAGAAAAAACAGTATTGATAATCAAGAATGTTGTTCATGGGATGGTGGTTAAAAAGTAAAATTGAGTAAAACATTATGCCAAGCCCAGAAGGTTGCAGCACAGCTGATTCACAAGCAGACCATGCGTCCCCCAACAGGAGCATGGCCACAAGCTTGCAGCTTATAATATATGAGCCCATCTTCTGTTAGCCAGGGAACAAATTATGAACATACTTTTCAAATACAAACTCCAAACAAGGAAAAGCAGAAACAGACCCATGAAAGTTGAAGAAAGCAAGATTGTAGCTAAGGACTATCCCATAAAAACAGACAACATCTAAACATTATATATACACAAAGTAAAATTTGTGTATATATTCTTAAAAATGTAAGAACTTGGTTTGTCATCACCCCCAGAGGAACCTGAGAGATGAAGTGGGGACATGAAAGCTCCTTACCCTTGTCCTCCATCCTGAATGCTGGAGATACTGCCTACATCAGACATCTCTCACGAGCACATACGTGTCCCTTTAAACTTCTAAGCTTATGGGTACAAGTGAATGAAACCATGAAGAAATGGGCATCCATGAGTACAATCATTTCACTTCAAGATCTGCAAATATTTACCCTCCCTTTATGCAAGACTGATACTAAACTTTCATTATACCAATCTCTCTACACCCAGTACTACACAGAAATTAGTCTTCACATAGAGGAAGAAACAGAAGATGCCTTATCAAAGTTTTTAAGGTGCAAGCAACTATAAAATTGGAGAGCAATGTTGGTATCTGTTTCCAAAAAAGAGTTACCTGTTCTGTTCAGAAACAAATCCTCATTTTACTACACATCTGAAAAAGTGAAAATAAAATTGCATAAAGTGTGTGGTTTCTTATTATGGGCAAAGTAAAACCATTATATTCTACGGTGTTAGAGCTTAAAAGGAACTTGCATAAAGATTCATCTGATTTAACAGTTTAAACAAAAATGCATCAGGGATAGTAAAAATGCAAATACTCTAAAAATCCAGACAATGTTTTAGTTGTTATCTTAAATAAGTAGAACATAAATAGATATACTTTAGAAAATGAGAAGCTAGCATGCAATTGGACTATTCTTGAAGAAAAGCAAGAAGCAGACTCATCAAGCTTCATTGTCCAGGTGCAGGTGCAGCTGTGTGTAGCTGTATTTTGAAGAGTTTCAGGATTGTAATACGTGTACAAGGCATAGATCTCATAAAGAATGACACCAGTTCGGTGCAAACATTTAACAACTGCTATTGGTTGTAAAAAGAGCACAAAGCAGTCTGAGAAAAAATGGCCTGTATTCAAGAGCTCAGCCTGCATTCCCACTGTATCCAAAACTTCTTAATCACCACACTTTGATGTCAGGTTTGTCTAGTCCCTTACTTAGGCTTCTAGCTGTGATCAAACCACACATTATAAGTACAGCTATTAGGTCCTTTGCCCAAGAATTTACAAATTTATACAAATTTTAACAGCTGTAATGGTATAAAAGGGAACTACTTTCCTTTTCCCCCATTTATTGTTATCCAGGCTTAGAATGAGATGCAAATACCACTATACTTCACAAGAAGTTACAAATTCCAAGAATTTTTATTCAAAAAGAATAGAAAGGATTTTTTATATTTTAGGAGGGTATTCCATTAGTTAAGAATTATGCAGAAGTGAGTAATTAAGGAAATATAAATTGTTTTAACCATGACATTCAGAGGACAACTTACTATTTAAAAACACACTGTAATCTTTACTGATGAAAAAATGCAGCGCCAAGAAGAGCCTATATGTTTTCAGACAAAAATGAAATTATAGGTAAATTTTCACTGTTATTGCGAATGTTTTACCTACACTGTCAAATGCTCATTTTGCAGGACTCCTGAGTTTTTTAAAAAAGGACTTAAAATTCACAAGAAAAGAAAATTAAGAAGATAAGGTAATGGGAATGGCATATTCAAGACACCTTAGTGTATTTGAATTTTAGATCAACTTGGTTGATACAAATAACTTTGAAAGCCAGACAGATGATCCAGACCCATTTTTACCATGGTGCATTTAATAATCTACATGAATGATCTTCTGAAACAGTGAGTTATGCTCTTAGAGGCCTTTGTTGAAATACACGGAGTGTCCAAAAATCAATGATTAACCTAGTGCTCTTAGAGCTGCTCATGTGTCCTAGAAAACTTTAAAAACTCCACAAGAATCCCTCACAGGAAAACAATTAACCTAAAATTTAGAAATACCATTTTGTTTGCATCAATTATGCTACACAGTAATTTGCAATTTGATGACAAGACCAGATTGTAATCCAATATTCGACCGAGTTCATACTACTACAGATGTAGTCCTATAATTAGCCATATGCTGTTCCCTCTCCCATATAATAATTTGCATTAACTATAAATTCACTTGCTTGCACCACTACTTCCCTAATGATCCAAGACCCTACGTCACGGTCTCTAAAACTCATCTATTTCAATTCCTTCTGCTGATGCTTCTAAGAAATACTGTAGTCATGTTCATAAACTTTAATTATCAGCATAAAATTTTCAATTGTTTGCAAGAAAAAAATTATTTGTACGGATAGCCTTGCTTTGAGTGCTCATCACATCCACATTAAAAATAAGATTTCACTTACAAGAACCTTAAAATGAGATACAGCTCTACAAGCTGTTTGCAATTAAGAGCCATTAAGGGCAGCCACAGAACACACTGCTGCAGGTCCGAATATGATTCCTGTATTATTACATGTGTAATGATATATAATCCCTTTGCAGATGGATTTTGCAGCAACTACTAGGGACTCATTTATTTACTGGCAATCTTCCAATTTCTTATTTGTGGCACAAATGGTAACCTTTCACTTAGCAACACCTGTAGCCACAGCAAGAATTCATATAAAAGATAATGTAAAATACTATCAAAAATGCATATAGTTTACTTGAGAAACATAAGAAAAAGAGCAAAAGATGTCTGGTTCATATAGAGCCATTAGTGTGACCAACTGGAAGAAACTGTCTGATTAAAATAAATACTGATCTGAGATACCGTGACTATAACAAATTGCTTGTCTTTGACTTAATTTAAACTGAAAACCATCAGTAATGCATTTTACATATCTTTCCAAAGCAGGATGAATCACTCTTGTTATTTTTAACTCAAGCTTCTATGCTTCTTTCACCTACCTCCATTACTAAAGTACAAGGGTGATTCCCTGTTTGTCTCCCTCACCCTTCTTGTTTTGAAGATTTCTGCACCACAGCTGTCTCTGCTTTGTACTGCATGATATGTTATAATGGACTAGCCAACTTAAGTCATCCTAATTTGTGGTACTGAGAGCAAACACCCTCACACTGTACTAGTTTAAACTGAACATATCTGAAAAGAACAAAATTTTTAGTATCCCCTTCCACAGCAAGTTAGTTTCTCCACTCTGAAAGCTTTGTCTCTTTGCCCTGCACCTTCCATTTCTAAATATTAGCCACTGGGGGCAAAGGAGGGATGGAATGAGAATTTTTAGTACTGAATACCATCCATATCTGAGCAGGGTTCATAACATGACAAGCACAAAGGAGGAGGTAAGGGAATGGAGTATCCTACAAGGGAACTTTCAAACAAAAACTCGTCTGGATTGTCAAAAAAGACTCAAAGGGAGCAGCACAACTGCAGACATCAAAGCAGCATCATTCCATTGATATGGCTATAAAGTGACTGATGTTATTAACAAAAAAACATTAACTCTCAAAAAATCATCAAATATCCTTAATTGGAAAGGATCCACAAGGATCCTCGAGTCCAACTCCTGGCCACACACAGGACATCCCAGGAATCCCATCATGTTCCTGAGAGCATTGTCCAAACACCCATGGAACTCTGTCAGGCTTGGTGCTGTGAGCACCTCCCTGGGGAGCCTGTTCCAGTGCCCAGCCAGGTTCTGGGTGAAGAACCTTTTCCTGATACCCAACCTAAACCTCCCTTACCATTCCTTCTGGTCATTGAATGCATTTAAGAATGCATTCATGCCCACTTTGTTGAACTCTGGCCAGGCCCTTTTAAAGAAATAATTGTATGTGATTGATAAAGATAGCAAGGGTTTATATAAGATCAAATTAAACAAAACCTTGAAACAGAGCATATCTTAGCAACGTATAGCAGAAGTAACAGACAGGAAACAATAAAAGCAATGAAAAAAGATCTGGGACTACCTTACTTCATCCTCTCATCCTACATAGCCTTACAAATGTGAACCCAAATATTTACTTCAGTTAATCCCAGGACTCAGACTTTAAGGAAATTAGGACAACACCAAAGATCCATTTTTTTTTTTTCCAGTAGTGTGGATAAGACATTTTAGAATATGATAGTTTCTTCAAAATTACTGCTTTAATGGGTTTTTTAAGAAATGTATTATGAAAAAAACTCTTTAAAAACAATTAAAGAATGAGAGCGACTTGGGAATCAGATTTTGAAGAAAAGAAATAAAAGGCAGTAGTATTGTGATATGGAGAATATTGTAGTCCACCTTGGGTGTGTGAGGGGAGACTGAATTAAGAGTGGTCTGCCCAAACTGTGGGAACTCAGCAAGTTGTTTCTATGCTCCATTCTGCACAACTATCTGATCTTTGCAGCCCTAACAGTATACATATAAATCTTCCACTTACTTGAATGTAAATCAGCACTTTATTGACATCCATCATATTTAAAATCACACTGATACAATGCTATCTGATTGTCTGTTTCCCCCTGCCACAGGGGACTGAGAGGACTATGGAAGAGATTCAGGTAAAGACAAATGTCACAATGCATCAATGAGAAATGAAAGCTGTATAAACTGCCAATACCAGATTCACATCTACCCTGCATAGGAAGCAGTTACAGATGGTCACTGTATGTCCCTTACACATATAGAAAGCAATGCCTGAAGTGAATCAGCACTAATCAAGCTTGCCTCTCTCTGCTGCACTCAAGGGAATGCCATGGAAGTACAGTTTGGAATCCACCAAAAATATACTCTATATCTAACATTTCAGACCAGAATTCTGTAAGGAATTCAAAAGGTAATTCACTGCCTCATAGTGAAGTTGAAGCAAGTGGTTATTAAAGAGTTACTATGACTCTCAGCACTACCACTTGCCTAATAGCTCTGTTTTCCTTGCATAACACTTAGGACAGACCTCAACTTTGACTACTGCAGACACTTATTGCTCGCAAACTCTATTTATCCAGAAAGTCCAAAAAGTCTCATATTCATTGTATATGTTTCACACAAGTTTTGGCACAAAAAACCACCAGTGATATGGTGCTTCAGCCCAAGGAACAACAGCATTATTGGAATAATCTTCTACAGGTAAGTTGCCATTACTGAAAGAAAACAGTATGCTGCACAGAGATTTTAGCCTGGCAACAATTAAAACCAAAAATCTTGCTACAAAGCCAAACCAAATTCGATTAATTGAGAAAATCAGCATATTGCTTTTAATTACATTTTAAAAAAATGAGCAAAAAATTTGAGGACGATGGGAAAAAAACACAGGCAGCAATCTGGTCTCATTTTGAGAACTCAGATTTTTCATTTACTCATCATTGAATTTCTCAATCAACCAAACAGGAACTACTGTCAAATCAATCACATTCAAAGTAAAACAAAATGAGCTGTATCCATTTCAGTACAAAAGATTATACCATGAAAGTTAAACTGCAATGACTGTATTCTTCAGTCCAAGTACTTGACTTAACACATGCTGGGGAGCTAAGGAACCTTGAGAGCCAAATCTAAAGAAAGTACATGAAAAAATACAACACACTGAAAAAACTGCAGCTTTTATAAACAAGTACACTTACCTTTTAATTTTGACACTAAAGGGGAATTCAACAACTTAAAAATTGTTGGCAGATTTAAAGAGTGAAGGTGTTAATAACATCAGCAGACACAAGAGTTGGAAAAGGAATTCTAACATCCACCAGGGAAATTCAGACCTCTGCTTTTATGATAATATTAGAGAAAACCCAAATTTTCTATGAGTATGAAGTTCTCATTTGCTCTATGAAAGCAGCATGACCAGGTTCCTGGTGCCTGTGCATAAAATTTCTGAGAAAAGACCAGGAGGAACTAGGCATCAGTGCACATTTCTAGAAATAGGCATTATCTGAACTACCTGTCAACTACTAGATGATGGCACCATTCTTCAGGGGTACAAAAAGTGTAGTGGAATAGCTTGTGGGACCAGAGCTCTGCCACAACAGACACAGCTCATCTTCTCTTGAATATCCTAGAAAGGCAAGGACATCTCAGCAGGGGTGAAGGGGGCTTGAATGCATGTACCTTGGCTTTCAAATAGCTAAGACAAAAGTCAGAAGTTTTTGCACAAGGGCTGGAAGGCAGAACAACACAGGTTACCTTAAGGGGAACACCTGCTTCAAAGCACCTTATGAAGAGAGCAAAATAGGTAACGCCTTTTAAGGGGAGACTTACAATAAAGTTGTTTTCACAAAGGACTTAAAGCACTCCAACATTTGCTCCACAGGTAATACAGCAGGATGGAGACAATCAGATTTTTGGAAAACAGAGAAGGTAATTGCTTGGCACTGATCAATGAACCAACAGGAATGTGAAGGCTGATGACAGCCTCAGAGGCAATGTGTATGCACCTGACATAAGACCACTGTACAAGGAGGGATTAGTGATGCACATCAGAGTTCACCTGAGGTGGCCCAGGCTGCAGGACAAACTCAGCCAGGTCATTGTACCAGAGGAGCCAGCAAGAAGCTCCCATTCAGCATCTGAAGATACATAACCTGCATTGCCCTGCCTTTATCCAGCAATGTAGCAAGAAGTTCTGAGAACATCTTTCTGTTTGACAATAGAATTGATCAGGAGGATTTTTTTTTAAAGAATCCTGCAATAGCTTGAATAATGAAAATAGAGAAAAAACCCTTCTTATAGACTGGTCTTCGCACTATGCTGCATTCTGATCAGAGGCCATTTTGATGCCGCACAACTGAAGATTCCCAGCATCTGAAGGGATGTAAGATCACCTGTTCCATTTTTACTTTATTATAGTGAAGTTAATACTCACGGCAGCACTTTAAATTACAATTTACAGAGCCCCTTCTTATGGGTATTACAGCAGACCAGCATCTCTACCATGACAGTGGAATTTAAGATTCTGAAATAATTAAGAGAGAGGGACAATAGAAATGCAACCCTAGACTGACAAAGGAACAGATTTCACCTGTTGGAGACAGGTGAAGGGCAAAAGAATCTGAGAGCTGGTCGTTCTACAAGAATTACTTCCTCTAAACACAGTGATGGCCATGGGAAAATTTTCTCAACTTGGCCAGCATTGGTAAAAGGGGAATTCCTGACTCTGCTCAAACACAAGCAAATAAGTGTGAAGTGTGAAGAAGTGGGTTATCTGTAGAAACAAAAATAAATTAAAAAAAAAAAAAAATTGGTTGCAAAGGGACAACTAAGAAAACCGTGACCCTGCTGATCCGTAGGGGCTCTAGTAATAGAAGACATGAAAGAGGCTGAGATACTCAAAAGAAATGTAATAATTCTGCTATATATGCATATTGCCTGTATTTTCTAATGAGTAAAACGTACGTTTCTTTAAGGGGTCACCAAATATTCCTTTCATGTATTCTGAGGCAAACAAACAACTTACCAGAACACAACACAATGGTATTACAGAAGGTTCAAACAAGACAAAATTAAATATCAGGCTAAGAAGACATTGTCTGAAAGTATTAACCTATTCCAGAGGCTATTCTTCATTCTTCTTCAATGCACTGAAGTGTCAAATAATTCTAGCTAACATTTCTTTTTGTTTCTTTTTAATATAGATATTGAGTGGTGTTTATCTCCAAGAAGAAGGTCTAAAAATGCCTCATACTATTACGAACCACCAAAACACATTCCTAAAATAAACGACAATCTTATTAGGTAGGAGATGTTGGACTTACAAGAACAACTGGCACCAAACTTCCAAATCATTAAACTGTATTACCCTCAGGATCAAGGCCTTTGGTAACACAAAGCATGCTGCAGGAGAAGTCAAGGAGATTTCATCCATTTCAACTATGCTTTTAGAGAAACTGCATCACCACACACCTTCCTGCATATCTGACTAACCTAAAAAAACACCACCAACTTATACATACAAATATATGTATATAGGCATAGAATCATAGAATGTCCTGACATGGAAGGGAATCACAAGAATCACCGAAGTCCAACTCCTGGGCCTGCACATGGCACCCCAAGAATCAGAGCATTTGCCTGAGAGCCTTGTCCAAGTGCCTCTCAGGGTTTGGCTGCTTGCTCGTATGAACTCGTCTTCCTCTCCAGCCTGGCTGTGTGGTGAGCTCTGCCTCATCCTAAGAAACATCCCCTGTTCCAGAGTCATCATCTTCTCCACCTAGACAGAGTCTCCACTTAGCTCAGGCATCTAAGGATGTATTTGCCTCATTTCTACAAACTCTACTTGCAGCTGCAATTGTCTTTGTCCTATAAACACAGTTTGTTATCTCACAGTGTAACATTTCCTTTCCACACTGGCTTTTGGCTTTTTTTCAATGTGTCCATCTTTGGAGACCTATGGCTTTACCACAGCATCTTCCAATCATGTCATTGCCCAACAACTGGGATACTGGTTTTATTTAAAGGGCAAACATTTGACAAGTCTTAAACATTAGCAAAGATTATTTTCCTCAGCAACCATCTCTGACACTACTGAACTGTTCAAGTGGCTTTTCTTTTCATAAAACAGCCAAAATCCAAATAAGCCAAGACAGCCTTTTTAAATAGTTTGTAACTATCAAATGTATTTCCAGTACTTTCAACACAATGCACTTCAGTGTATTTCCTTAGGAAATATCCTCTGACTAAATGAAAAAATAGGAAGAACCTTTTCAGAACATAATCTCTGTTTTTTTTCAACATTTGCATTAGCTGAGCATCAGAAAAAAAACCCCTCAGATAAACAAGTAATATTTGCGCACAAACCAAAATTAGCAATGAATGATTTGGGATAAAAACAGGGTGTATAATAATGTAAACACAGTCATTCTAGAGGAGCTAGTTTAGCATTTCTGGTTATGTTCCTTTAGCAAAGGAAAAACACATATAATAATGACAAGGTATTTGCGCCTTATGCCATTCTCTCCTACTTAAATATATACAGATATGCCAGTGAAATGCACTGAGGTAAAAAGCTACATATTTACTGAAGCACTAGTGGATTATAGGTTGGAAAATTATTGCAATTAAGGGCCAGCTCCTCATTTCACACAAAATTTACCCTCTCAACTGTACAGTGGAGATATATTGACTTAAAGCAGCTGGGAATTTGATCCTGGCATATTACCACTATTCATAAACATTAATATAAATACTTCTACATTCAAAAGTATGCCCACCAGCAGCCAAACAGTAAAAAAAAAAAAAAAAAAATTAAAAAGCCACCAACCCATCAAGAACAAAAGCAAAACCAAACCAAACCAAACCAAACAAAACAAAACAAAAAACCCAAAAAACAAAAAAACCCCCCAAAAATGCAACAAAAAGCCCCAAACCATACATCCTTGCATTTCCAGGTAAGTCTGTTAACACTGTATGAAAGTGTATTTAATCTCTGTATTCCTATACAAGTAGGAAAGGTCAACATTTAACTTTCAGACAGTTACTCTTTTTTTGGTAAAAAAGCTCCTAAACTCATCTGCTCTCAGAGGCTCAGTACAGCTTGTTTTAAGTAAGACTCATAAATCAGATGGAAACAGCCACATGCCTCACCTTTTCTTTAGATCTCAAAAAACTGGAAACCCTAGGTTTTAGTAAACGCACTTGCTGGAAGCTTAAAGAAATACCACTTTGGTTTAAACCTTTAGCACAGCTGCTTCCTTTATGATGAAGTTGTAGAAAAAAATGGTGTGACTACCAAAAAATTTAGATGCTCACAAGGAAGGCAGCAGTCTTACACAGGCTGTTGGAACACTTTCCTCTGCTAAAGGAAAGCCTTTCCCTATCTAGTCATCTGGTGTGCTGCAAGGTGTTCTCATAGGAACCTGGGCAACAGCTTAGCCTGCCAATATACCATACTTTTAGAGTACTGAACTCTTCTGCATGAGTGTGAATAGACATGCACAGCTTAAATTTCACTCCGCAATGCAGGAAATCTGAGAAACTTATTGAGTCTGGGTGAGGTTACTTTCCACAAAGAATAGAGATGCCTAGTACAAACTATATCATCACTACGCAGGTGTCCTCAAACTGCTCGCCCTGAATTCTCATACCATGAATATCTAAAAAGATACAATTTACCTAAGTCACTCTACTGACTTATACATCCCCAAGCCCAACAAGGCTTCAGCTGGAGAGGATCTTCAAATTTTTTTTTTCCTTTTTTAAGTCAGTACAACAGTGTAAGACACACAGATAGAAACACACACTGTGTGCAAAAGCCCTTCTACATACATACTAAAAGCCACCATAGGAACATAAACCCTCTGCACAGTCCTAACTTTTTCTAGAAAAAGGGTATGAATTACATAAAAAGACTTTTATATATTCTTGGATCACTGCAATTCTGTGATTCTGAAAGGCTTCAGAGAAGTAATTTTGTTAAGTTGTTACATTTCAGCTCCAAAGACAGCAAAGTAGTTTGTGTCAGCTCCGTGTTCATGAACAGCAAGTTCAGATACATCCAACTCACACACTAGTTAAAATAGTGTAGACAGGTTTTGCCAGACTTAATTTTTGTATCAAACAGTGTTTTTTCATTCCTTTTCAACTTCTTCCTTTTCCAAATTAAAATCAACAACCAAAAAAGTCACTGCTTTCTTACTGCCATTTGATCACCCTACAAATGTTGAAATCCCTCATGGACTCCCCTTTCTCTCCCCTGCCCCTTCCAAGACAGCAAAGTGCTTCCACAGTTGCGTTTGGCAAGTTTGACATTCTAATTAAGACTGCTTGAGCATAAACTGTGTTCCAAAATATTTTTTTGGTCTATGTTATTAAAAACTCTCTAGGTTGAAATTAACAAAATATTAGTAATATTTTAGAGAAATATTAAACACAAAAAATTGAGATTTAGTACATATAGCCATTTCCTCTGAAACTTGCATTTAAGATTGCTATTAAGTAACTGACTGCAAGGAACCAGATGCCATGTCTCACACATATTAACATGTCCGTTCTCATCAAGAGTCACTGCTTCACTCAAACACCAACATTTCCCTCTGACTTAAAAGTAATTCACTTACCTTGTGTCTGCATTTAAGTACAACGCCATAGGCTCCTGAAACAGAGAAGATGAGCGATAAGAAATGTCAAAGCAGAAAAAAATTAAAAGTGGCAAGATAAAATAGTGTTCAGCAACCTCCTGACTACAGAAGTAACATTGTTCCAGTATTATTATCCAGAACTTACATGTACAGGTACTAAATCTCTGTATACTGAAACTATTTCATAAAAATTGCTCAAAGGTAAATAGATTTTAAAACACTGAAATTATTTTTTAAAAAACATGCTTGCAGGTAAGTTTGATAACTTGCATCTCCCTAATACCACTAATGAGAAATCAATACATTAAACTTTTAAAAGGAAAAAAGAAAACAAAAACCAGAAAAAACCCCAAGCCCCCACAAAATTGTTCTATTTCTCTTCCCTTCCTTTCAGCTTCCAAACTCCTCCATCTGACAAAGAAGTCAGCAGAAGCCACACATAATAAACACATACAAGAAAAATTTTGCAGTTGGTAACCTATTATCATCAAGAGGACTGAGTCAAATCTACAAAATTCCAATTAATCTTTTATTCAGATACTACTTACCTTCACCTACAACCCCAAGGATCTCAAATTTATTCATCACATTACCAATGTTAGGAATCTTCATCAAGACAAATTCCTCTTACGGTGAGAGCCACAAAACATGGCACAAATGGGACTGTCTGAAGATTTTGCAAAAGGCAGTTGTGAAAAGGCTCTTGGGGAAAAAATTTCCAGCTTGATCAATCAGACTTCTCACACCCTTTTTTAATTTCTAGGCAATCAATAGTCTCCTGGGGAAAGAACAGAAAATAACATAATTAGTACTTTGATTTATTTCAGTGGGAGAAAGCAATGGTACACAGACATCACACCAGTGTAGTCTAACAATTTTAAGAGACAATTAATTTACTTATACATTTTATGATCAGGAGAGCTTAGCAGCAGGTATAATGGACAGAACCCATTGACACCATACATCTGACACAATAGTTGGCCTTGTAATCCGATACACAGGATGTCTATTACAATAACAATAACAACTAACTAGCATAAAATAATTTTCTGCAGAACAGAGGCAAACAAATATGTTGTCATTAACTACCTCAGTAAGCAAAAATAAGCTTATAATTATTTATGGTCTGCTTGGTGTATGTTGACAGCTAGGTATAAAAACAAATTTTGTTTTGTTAATTTCTTATTTGTCCACTGTAATGATAAAAAGGATATGGCAGAAAGAACACTCTACAGAAGCAAATAGCTTTCTACTACAATTTGCTGTGATTATTAGGAAAAAATTAAATGAAATTAATTTTCTAGACTGACTAGGAATAGGATTTTAACATTATTTCCATCATTTCCATCAGCTTATTTAAGAAATGTGATAAACAGAAAAAAAAGTCTTCAAAATGTCTTTTCCATGCTCCCCAAATGCTGAAGTAATTTTTCAAATTAAGCAACTATACATATGGTAAAGAACAAAGTTTTTTTGGCAGTTTTAGGCTCACCACTTCTCTGCTATTCTATTAGAAATTTGATTTCACTAATTCAAACTGCATTTGCTCCCTTAGTATTAAAGGTATATATCCCACATCCAGAAACAGGGAAAGAAAACCCCTAGACTGGTTTCACCATGAATTGGAAATATACCATTTTTACAATTCAATGACTCAAGGACAGAACTACTTCTGAAGAACAAGATGGTAGGATGGAAGTGAATACATTTAATTAAGTTATGTGTAATGGGTGAGTGTGCCCCAATAATGCTGGGTTCAGCTCACACAAATGGGATGTCACTGTAAGCCAGGGGTGCTGGCCAAAAGCCCAGTGTGGACCAGGTCATACACAACAAAAGGACAACCCAAGGGTGGAGGGGAATCACAATGACATTTCCTTCAGCAAGACACAAGCAGATCATGTGGGGAGGGGTTGTTACATTAGAAGCAACTCCAGAGTTAATCAACCACAGTAACTTGAAAATAAAGCACTGAGTTCCAAATTAAAGGGATAGTTAGGATTTTCTGGTTCACTTTTGTATTTTAGAAAAAGCTGCCCAGTCCTTTATTAATTATTTCAGTGGTTTAATTTACTGTTTTAATTAATCAATTTTTTCTTCACTGGTGAATTGTACAAAATACTCTTTCCTTTCCCTTCCATATGTTCTCCTCCTATTTCATTTGGCATCTCCTTCTCACAAAAGCCTTTTCGCTGTTTGTCCAGACTTTCTGGTTACACTAACGAACGTAAAAAAATTAGGTCCTGGAAAAACAGGAGCATCTGCTCAGTTGCACCCATCAACAGGAGAACAGAGCCCACACTGAGCTGCTTCAGCTCTCTACTGAAACAGGCTGGTGCCAGGCACAGGGAGCAGCTGACTGTCCCCATGCTGCAGCTGAGTGACAGAAATACTTCTACAGAAACCTTGAAACAACCATTAATGCCACCATAATGTAAGCAGGACACAACAGAACTGGTCAGGCAAGTTCAGAACAGCAAAATTACTTACCAGGAAGAAAGGAAAAGTCAGAAAACATATATTGTTTTTTATCAGCACTATTCAGTAACATCACTAAATCTGTTACTTCAGTTCCCAACATTATTCACTGACAAGCCCTTCCAGAAATTAGTATGGGATAAACTGATTATACATCTGCTAATGTTATCACTGTACACTCTCATTCTGCATTACAGTATACACAATACTTCCTAGATATACGATGAAACAGTAAAGAAACTTAGGAGATAATGTACCAAAAGCTCAGAAAGAAATTAAGATGTAGTTTCCTTTGTCCCTTATTCATAATTTCTAAATTTCTCATAAACTGCTTAAAGCTATACAGGCCTGCAGTTTGTGATCCACTATTTTTATTTTTTATTTTTAGTTCTGCAAGTTTATTCAGTATGAATTCTAGCTTTTTATTAGGAATAAAGGTTAGACTTGCAAACAGCTAATCTTCCTTTCTCAAATCCCCTAACTAGGGAGGAGGCTGTGGATCCCCAACCCCAGCAGTGTTAAAGGCCAGGTTGGCTAGGGCCTTGAGCATCCTGTCTATTGGGAGGTGCTCCTGCACATGGCAGGGAGGATTGGGAGAAGATGATCTTTAAGGTTTCTTCTAACTTTTAAAATTCTATGATTCTATGAAATTCAATACTATACATCTTCTCCCCACTGATCATGTATCATCTTCCCTTTTCACTTCATTAGAACAGCCACAGAAAGCTGATCCCCTGCTACCCCAGAATTCATGGCACCCAGAGAAGCATTTACATGTAATTCCTTAAAGATAAAACCCTGTCAACCCACTCAGTGCTTTTCACTCACCATTAGTGACACACTCCAACTGGGCCAATGAAACACACAAACCAGCTTCCCTCATTCTCCCCAAAGTGCATCTACTGACTGACATCATAGGCAAAACAGAGGCACACAGGAGGACTCCAAAAAGCAAACTGTTCTAGAGTGACCCCTCTTTTACATGAGCTCCTGGCAGCTTTGTGCCCAATTCTGCTGAGGGCTCTTTATGAGAACTTAATCTTGCAATGAAAATGAAAGCTAGTGAAAGATGACTACAGGCACATAGCAGTAGTATGGACTCATACCCAGACACTTTTTGCCCCAACTCTTTTGCCTCAAACTGGGCTATAATTAAAACATTAGTGAAGTCAAACTAGGTAGACCCATTTAATCTCTAGACAAAGTTTATATGCTTGTTTCAGATCTTTGCCTTCAAAAGCTGCTGAAAAGATTAAAATCAAGCTGCTAAAAATACTTGTTTAGTGGCAGTACCCTTTATTTGGGATTCTTCTGTTATTAGAAAGGCACTGGCCTTGTTGAGATTGTTTTGAAAATCACTGATTCTTGCAGGGAATCTGGTAACATGAACTCAAAACTCCATGAATGACAGGGAGTCTTATGAATGTTGGAGTGAGAAACTGTAATAACAAAAACAAGGAAAAACACCTAGAAGTTTTAAACAAAAAATTAATTTCAAGAAAGTTATCCATAGCAAGAATTACTTTATTCTGTAACTTCGTGAGGACAGGCTGGATTCTTTCAAGCTGAACACTGGAAATAGCAAGGAAAATTTAATAGTTGCCACAGTTTCATTCTTTGCACTGAGTGCCACACTGGTCTGCTTTCCTAAGTTGCTTGCTGGTTAGAATAACCCTTACAAAGTGGAAATAAGCCCATCATCTACCGCTCCAAGGTGCTCAGTAGGGAAATAGCCTATAGCCATTCTTTTAATATCCCTTCCTAAGGCAGCCAGATTCACAGCACATCAACAAGTTATGAATTAAACCAACAGATCTCTGAGATGCTTTCAACATTACCACGATGTTCTACAAAACACAGAGCCAACTCACCAAAATGAAACATCATGAGATGAGCAAGAAAAAATGAGTTTTGTTTAATCCAGAAGTGCAACAGTGTGAGACTTTAATACAAAAGTAGCTGTTTTGCAATAGCATGTAAGGCTTATACATCAATCCCACAAAACAAACAATTTTGAAGTGAGCATACAAAATACTACAGCATTATGGTATCTGATAATTTAAATTGAAATTAAAGCAGCAGGGGAAAATCCTAGCTTTTCCACAACTTCTTTTCCCTTCAGGACTACTAAGAATTCTTGTGCATCACCCAAACACATCAGTCTTAACCACTCAATCCAAAACCTCAATCGTAAGTACAAATGCTATTCTTTATTTCATAATTGTCAATATCTGTGTGGAGAGTAGTAGAGATGCTTTTGAATTATGAATAATTATTATTTCATAATTAAGAATTATGAAATACATGAGGCAGATGTTTGCCTTCACAAAATGTAGAGAAGCTAAACTGTTCTAGAAATACAGCTAAATTTGTATATCTACATCTTGCAAATCAAGTATTCAGTTAACTTCATTTATCAAGACTGAAAGAATGCAATTTGCATCCTGCTGAACTTAGTTACAAACTTCTAACTGACTTCAAAGTCATCCATGAGCTTTAAAGCTTCTTGCTCTTCTAAAACAAGAAGCAAACTTAATCTGTTTATTCGTTACGCTTACCCACCAAGAGGACACAACTAGGAATTTCTAGAGGCTGGTTTACATTTTCCTCTGTGCACTACCAAACCAGCGGGTCTGTACACAAATGTAAAAAACTCACACCATCCTTGATGGTTATGCATTAATCCACACCTGGCATGCCTTCTGTCAAACTAGGTACATGGATGAAAGAAGCATTAACAACTTCTATTAGCAATGAAGAATCATTCAGCACCTTTACTTTTTCTTCCCAATATACATATAGCTCTAGTCTTTGAGATTTTCCAGGAAAATCCTAGTTAGATTTACAAGCGCCCAATCCAGTGTTATTGCAGTAAACACAAGTGACAGGGTAAAGAAAACAGGTGAGATTTTTTTTCTGGATTTATTGATCCAAGGGAATGTGTCAGGTTTATTATGAGGAAATACTGATCAGGAACAAAAAAACAGTATATGAAAAATTGTAAGGAGGAAGCTAGCGGTAACAGCCTGACTTAAGGAATGGAGAGAAAAATAATCCAATCATACTCCTAGTGATATTATACCCATCTCACTCCATAATTTGGAAAAAAAGCTACCATGTTATTTTTACATTTTATGGAGGGACAGTAGACCTTCTAAATGAGATAAGATTCTGGAGAAAGAGCCATCAAGATTTCACAATATGAAGAAATCCACAACAAGGAAGCTGAAAAAAGAAAAAGCTAAAGCGACAAAAAGCACAAAAACTTAACAATTATAGGAAGACATTTTTCATACTCGAAGCTTCAATCTATCCTCTGCTCATAAGAAACAATTAGGAATGAAAAGAACAGCTGGTGAAAACAAATACAAAATTTAGAAAGCTGTCAAAGTTATCTAAAAGCAAATTATCTAAAAGCAAAACACCAAGGTTCCTTTCACAGGCTCACAGATTTTAAAATTCAGCTCCAGAAAGCTTTTCTTGACATTACTAGTATCAGCATTGGGCCCTGACTTCACCTGGTTTTTGGAGAATTTGCTTGGGGTTTTTTGGTTTTGGATTTTTAAGCTGTTGATACACTGAAACCTACAGGTGCATCTGAATGATTATACACCAAAGGAAGGCATCACCTCATAACTGGCCTAAATGCAACAGAGCTCCATGGCCACAGGGCTAGGAGTGCATGGGGGAAGAACCTGAACAAAGTTCCCATCCTGTATCAAGCAAACAACTTGAAAAAGCGTGAATCAGTTCTCAACTATTCAAGATACCTGTTCGGTTAAATTCCTAAAGGAAAACTGAGCTTGAAGGCCAGGGCAACAATAACGATTTGGTTTCTTTTATCTTGTTCTATGAGTGCTCTTTTTTTGTATCCAAGTACAGGTTCAAAAATAAATTCAGCTCATCCTGGATATATGAACTAAATTCACTTCTCTAAGTTAAAACACAGGATTCACGATCTTCCCTAACAGCTGTGGCCAACTCAAAAAGAGTGGGTGCTTAGCAGGATGCTTCTAAGACCATACTGACAAATAAGCAGACTGATTACGAAAGCACTGAGCACAAAAGCAGCTCCCATGAGTCATAACAGGAGGACAGGAAAGACAATTTTGCTTCCATTTTAGTCTTGCTCTCCAGTAAGAACCTTAACAAGTAAGTCTGTTGTGGGTGTGACAGCTTCTTACGCAGCTGATGTCAGTCTTTGCGCATGCTGGGTGGGCCTCACCGTACCTGTGGCAGCTCTGAAGAAAAATCAGTATGCAGAGGATAAAACTCTCAACAGCAACCTGTGAAATCCAAAGCCTTTGCAGTTTCTTCTAGCACAAGGTGCCTGACACTACATGCTTCCATTTCTATCCAAGTGCCCAACAGTTGTAGTTGAAGTAAAAGCACACTTTGGCTTAGTGATATATTCTTAGGCAAAGAGGAGGAATTAAGTTATTTATTTTTTTTAGATAATAGAAGGTTTTATTTTGTAACAGAATAGCTTGCTGTGGAAGAAGCTAGTATTTTTTTTATTGGATACAATATTTGTAGTGGTCTCCTTGGAAGTTGGTTCTTGATTTTAATCTTTCCTTCTGTCTTCTCAGAACACCAGTCTCCATTAATATCCTATATTAATTTGTCACATTGCCTATGATTTAGTCCCATATTATTTTTGACAATCTGCCATGGACTTTAAATCCTCAATAAAATATTACAAAATAATATTACAGACATTTTTTCATCTTTACAAGTACCCAAAAAAAGCTGCTATTTTCAGTTACACATCAGGACTCACTTTGCGGCTAATTCCAATGTTTAAAGATACATACTTAGGAATAAGAAAGAAAAAAAAAAAAAAAAAAAGGCACGAGGGCAGAGGTTTTTTGTGTCCAAGAAAAGCACAATATATTCTCTGGAAGGGGACATGTTAGAAGCAGCCAGTCAGCTGGAGGGCTGCTCCAAGTTGAGCTCAGCAGGGCAGCTGTGGAAGGAATGGGCTGATCCCGCTCTGCTCCCTGGCATCACTGGCACCGCCAGGTTCCTCTCCACAACAGCAGCAGCTCCCATCCAGCCCTGCCATGCTGGCAGCAGACAAAACAACACATGCCTGGCCTGGCCACTTCAGAAAAAGTCCTCTGATGCATTCTTAACTGGATCAGCCACTGAAGCTTTCATACATGCGCACACAAAGCATGCTGGTGATTTAGTGAGCCTGAAATTCTGCTAATCTGACAAAGTTTCCCCCACCTTCCAACCCAGTTTTGTCTTCATTGTTCTAAAAATAACTCCCATTCCCATTCTAAAAGTCAGATGTTCCTTTCTGCACTGTATTTGGCTGAGATGGATCTTTCTCATAAGAGTACAGAAATGTAAAGGTGAATAAAAAGTATTTATAAAAAGCAAACGAATGCTGAAACTAAATGCTGTGGGCATTCTAATGCATATCAAAACAACTGGAATGACTACTCTTCTTGTAATCTTCAAGCATATAATTAAATACAGATGACTGGTTCACTATCTGAACCAAAAAGGAAAAAGAACCAGCCCAAGAAATCCCTCTTTTCTTGAAAAGGGCATACCAAATATATAGAACAAACAAAAGTATGCGTCAGGAACTCCCCAAAACTTAGTACTAAATTAATAATAAAATACAATACATACAAATGAACAGAACTACATCCTACACTATAAAATTATTTATCATTGCTTCTTCATGCATTTCACAAGCAAATAATTAGAAACATTTTATTTAAATAATAGTGTCCACCTTATATAATGTTAACCTTGAAAAGAATGCCATCAAAAGTTGTTTTTTTTAAATGAACAAAAAGAAGCCACTAAACAACTAATGGTTTTAAGACAGGTAATTTCAATAATAAATTTATATTAGTATGCAAGCATATGTGCAGGAGCACAATTAAAGAAACAACTCAAAGATTTATCATAGGGTCTTCTGTCCCTAAAGTCATTACGTGATATAAGTGATTAAAACAGGTGGTGGACAAATGGTGTACAGTGGGGTTTTGTGGGGGAGGGCTGGAGGATTTTGCAATAATTTTGCCTAGGTTTGACTTATTTCTTTATTAGAAAAAGACTCTCTAATTCCATCAATCTCAAAGCAGATTGGTTAAAAAAATCCAAAGAAATTAAAACCTATAGAAACCTCTCCCCATATGAAGTTTCATCTGAATTTGAAAATATTACTACTATTTCAATGTGTGAAATTCTATTACAAGATATTTGCTCCGATTTTACCCGCTAGAAATTGAACCCAGTATGATTAGTACTAAAAGTGCATCAATGTGATTATTTTACATTTCACAGTTGGGACTTTTTTAAGATGTCTATTATCAGAGTAACTGAACACTAACCATGTTTAAATTTAAGGTGAGTTTTGCTGTGCTTTCTAGTTGGAAAAAAACCCCATTAAACTTATACAGGTGAATAAATCAATTAAGCAGAACCCAAGTCAAGAAGACTAATCTCCAAAGCGGCTCAGACTGCATTAAGAGGTTATGACCATCACAATAAGGTGAAGTTCAATAAAGAGTCACATTCCAGATGAAGAAGAGAAAAAAAAACTCCAACCAACTAACAACTCCCCTAAATTAAAATTATTTGTTAATTGTTAACTGTTATTAATGTAACAACTTATAACAACTTCTTTGAAGCAGAGGATAAAAGCTTAGAGTGTTCTGGAATGCCTCACCATAGAAACAACAGCAGCAATGTATCATGTACCAAAGACAATTTGAGGGAGGACTCTGAACATTAAACTAAAAACTCTGAAATAAAGTTTGTGCGCAATGCAAATCCACTGCAGAGAAAGTACAGCAACAGTGTTGACTTGTGCAGTCAGGACAGATGTCCTCATGCTGAGCCACCTAGAACATCTTCAGTTAGGGGAACTTCAGTTTGCCAAATTTCTGCAAACATGTTAAGGTGACCAACTCAATTTGCAGTATGTGCAAGCAATTTTCCACTAAAGAAAAAATAAGCAGAGAAACAAAAGCACAAATTTAACTTGGTGATGTCATCCAAAAGCAGCAGAAAAATAAATACGCATTATACTATCTCTCCCCTGTCCAGCCAAGGACACAGATAAGGAATTGGCTGGCTGGATGCAGCCAGAGAGTTGTGGCTCCATGTTCCAGTTGGAAGCTGGTGACAAGTGGTGTCCCTCAGGGCTCTGTCCTGAGTCCAGTGCACTTTAGTACCTTTAGCACTGACACAGACAGTGAGATTGAGTGCACCTCAGCAAGTTTACAGATGATGTGAAGCTGAGTGCTACAGCTGACACAACAGAAGGACAAGACGGCATCCGGAGGGATCTGCAAAAACTTGGAGTGGGTCCACAAGAACCTCATGAAGTTCAACAAGCCCAAGTGCAAGGTGCTGCACCTGGGTCAAGGCAAACCCAGACAGGAACACAGGGCTGTAAGAAGTTATTGGGAGCAGCCGTGTAGAGAAGGACATGGGGGTTCCCATGGATGAAATGTGGACATGAGCCAACAGCATGCACTCAGGAACACCGGGCTGCAGCAAAAGCCCAGCCAGCAGGTCAAGGGAGGGGATTCTGCCACTCCAGTCTGCTCTCATGAGACCCCAGCTGTGGAGCTGTGTCAAAGTGTGGGGTCCTCAGTGCAAGAGAAACATGAACATACTAGAGCAGGTACGGAGGAGGCCACACAAAGATGGTCTGAGGGCTGGAGCACGTTTCCTACAGGCAAACTGAGAGAGCTGGGGTTGTTCAGCATTGAAAAGACCCTGGGAGAGGGGGTTGGAACAGGACAGTAACTGAGGTCCCTTCCAACCCAAGTCCTTCGTGATGCTCTGAGGAGGTGAGTAGACAGAGTCACTTTGGTGACAATGGATGGCCAAGGTCAACCTCCCACAGATTCCCAGTTGTAAAGATATAATCACGATGAAATTGTCTTTTCCTCTCCTGCTTATTTCAACTGTTGGTTGCATTCTTATCTTTAATTAGATGTTAAGCTCTTTGATGAGGAAACTTTTTGCTATGTTGAAGGCCTCTGGTGGTGTTATAAAATAACTAAGGTTTAATGTTTGAAACCATGCTATGGTAAAGGTTCTTTGCATGAACAGCATGCTGTGGCAAAATATGAGTCTTAAGGTAAGTGAAAGTCTTACCAGAAAACTCAGGGAAAAAACTTTAAAAAAACTAGGAGGCAATTTGATTAGTTCCTGGAAATAGGATGCGGCAATACTTTAATTTTTTTAATAATAAACCATGTCATTTCAATGCCAGCTTCTATAATCACTTTAAAAAAATAAAAGTAATAGCTCCTCTTCCAATTTCAGCCTAGTGGTTTCCATTTAGTAGTTAAAGAAAAGGAAAATATTCTAAATCTCTAAATTAGTATTTTTGTCCACACTAGTAATCTGACAAAAATGTCTCTAAAGCAATTTGAGGAGTTTACTACTGAAGGCATGAGCTACACCCCCCCCCAAAAAAAAAAAAAGAAAAGGTAAAAGGATATTATTTACAGTTCAGTCTAAAGAGAAGACTCATCCAGATTAGAAGTTTAGGCATCGATGGAAAAAAATTTAAACATAAATAGGAAATGGCAGATGCATGGCCTTTCTCCCACGGAGAAATGCAAGCCAAGCAGTATCTCCTGCTATGCTGACAGCTTCTTGCATGAGAGATTCCCATGACAGCAAAAGCATGTCTGGATACGTAAGTGACCCAAAAGAGGACCTGAAAAACAGGTCCTGAGGAAAGGGACATACATCTAAACAGTAAATAATGTTGGCAGACCTACCAGAAGAAAGCTAAAAAAAACCTCATAATCCTGATTTTCATCCTTCATGTCTTTTTGTATCCTTTGAGTCTTCCAAGTTTAATTATGGAGTGTGGAGGGCAGGAGGGAGAGAAGAGAAATAAGAGGGAAGGCAATGCTCCTGGCAAAGGGCGAGAAAGGTGAGTGAGGGAGGAAGAAAAGGGAAACTACTGCAGGGAGTCACAGGAGAAGACAATAAAAGGCTGGCATATGGAGAAGTACTGAAATGAAAGAAGAAAAAATTCTAAGGACGAGATGCTTCAGACATGAGCAATGAATTCATCGTGATATTTGAGATTTATATTAGTTAATAAAAATACAGACTTGCAGCATGTAAAAGTCAATATTTGCATAACTGACTTTCTTGTTTCTTATATATCTAGTTACTTCTTGTACAAACAGGCTTTTAATATTCAGGGAAATAAAAGTAACTTGGGACATATGAATGCAGAAAAATACACCCACAAAAATACTGTCATTTAGTTCCTGCAAAGGAAAAATAAAAACTACTAAGAAAATAAGTACTGGCAAAATTTAGGGCATACCATGTCTCAGAGTTAAGGTTAAACAGAACTTCCCAAAGTTTAGTTATACCTACGGACAAAGGCTGCTAGGGAGATGCTGAGGTGAAAGATTCAAAATCAAAGATGAAACAGCTGTCTTTTGCTTGCAAGTAAGCTGTACAGAACCATATACATATATTGACAGGCTTGAATATTAGTCATCAGGGAACTAGATGTAAGCATATCAAGACATCTCCTCAGCCACCACAGGCAGCTATGACAGAGCAGCAGCACACGGAGCCCAGCCCCAACCCAGCACTTGCAACCCGAGCAGCCACTGCCCAGCAGGCAGGGAGACAACAGGCAAGATTACAGTCTGAACTGCACCATATTACTTCTTTCCACTAGCATTCTCTTTGTGCCTTTCTAACATTAGAAGAATAATCTCCCCCTTCCTTTGGAATCCAGATAGAATAGGTGATATGCTATTTGCTCAGAAAAAAAGTCAGAAATAATTCTTGTAGTCTCCTTTGGATTATACCACTTTCTTTGCTACTGAGACTACATATGAAACCAATTTAAATGCAAGTTTAACATTTAGGCCTTTTTGTGGTGCTATATATGCATTTTATGTTCCCCTCCACTAGTAAGTCAAAAAGACCAACCAATCACAACTCACCAAAACACCAATTTACAGAGCTGAACACCTACTGCTGGAGAGAGCTTTTTCTAATATATAGGAGTCATCCCGCCAGAGCTGCAATGAAGAGAGCTAAAAGACAGTCAAGTAATGTGAGGAGTCTCCTTCCTGAGCTAAAATTTCAAATATGGATGTTAAGTGAATTTCACAGTCTACTTGCATCCATTTTTCAACTGATCAAAATACTTTATCGTTTAGAATAGCTCTATTTCTCAGCCATCATTATCAGGTATTTTTAAAAAACAAAATCCTTTCAAAATAATTTGCACAACATTTTGCAATAAAATGCAGCTCAAGTACTTTTGCCCACTGTAAGGTATTTACTAGACTGCAGTAATTCTCTTAACACTTTTAAAGCTTTAAACACACCTTCGTTGAATGCTATGAGTCAGTTTTAATGACAGTGTTATGTTCAATTGCTCTGTAGCTTATGCAAGAGAATGAATTTGCATTAAGTACCCAACTTTAGAAGCCACCTTCTCTTCTCCTTTGTTAATATTGAATAAGGGTAAAAAAAGGGCTATATTCTCTGCCTGCTTTCTTATTGTTTTAAAAGAATAAATAGAGTTAGCTGCCTGTAATGCAAAATGGACATAAAATTTGTTATTGTCACTCAATGAATATGGGGGAGGGGGGCTGTTTACTGGGGGGGTTGTTATTGTTGTTGTTTGGGTTTTCCAGAAAGCCAGAACACAGAGACAGAAAAAAAGAGTAACAGTTTTATAATTTAGTAGTATTTAAAAACTTTAAACTAGTTTTTCTGCATGAAAACTAACAGTTAACTTTAGAAGAAGGAGAATAAAGCAGTCTAAAATGCTAATTTAAGGGAGGGGGAAAAATGAGGGAGCAAAAAGACTCACTGCTATAATTAGGGTGGGGGTGTGCAATACCTTTGTCTTCTTCAAGAAATTCAACAAGAAAAAGTTGTAACATACCTCTTACCAGTATGGGTCTTTTAGTCCAGGCAATGGTCCAGTTTCATTATGTTTTTCTTTCATTTGCTTTAGCCTCTCATTTAAAATTCCCCAACTCCTCACCCTCCCTCAGCACAGTACCTCATACTTATGTTGGGGTATTTTGGGGAAGTTTTTTGCTCTTTTGGGTTTTTCAAACAAGATTACATTTCACTCAGCTCAACAAAATGAGGATTTGGCCAATTTTGCCAAAGATAAGACTGGCAAAATTTTAACTGGTTCTCATGCAAAATGATGCTCGAAATTCCTCACAAATACCCTCACTACACAGACATACAAGGTCAAATATTTTTTTCTTATATTTGCAAATTATATATATGCACAGAGAAATGTACCTATGCATGCACCTACTTCTAATGAGAGGGGACAATGTCCTTCTTCCAGAAAATTTAATTTCTTAGAAATTCAACTAAATTACCACCTTTCTTATCTTTATTGAAAGTAATTGTGAATTAAATGGATTACTTTTTCTACTCTTTCTACTTTCTAGAAATGAATCATACATAAGTCAAAAGCTTCACTGAAATCGTAACTTACTCTTTTTAACACTTTTAAAGATCCTAGATTCCCAAGCAAGAAAAAGGCAAATTACTTCCTATTTTTAGTCTAAGTTCACAAGGTAAACTATACAAAAAAAAAAAAAAAGGAATGGTCTGATGGACATCTTTCTCTACGGCTGGAAGATCTCCTATAAAAGGCTGTGCTATTACAATAACAAACAAGATTTTTGCATTGCAGAAAAAGGACCAAGAAAATCAGGTTTTTCATATACCAGACAAACTCTTATACCAGATTTCTCATACACCATATATCAGTCTTTACCAGTGAAAGACTGACACAGACCACTGCTTTCTGAAAGTTCTACACAGAAAATATTTGTAAAATAAAGCAACTCTTTGGACTGAAGAAATTATACGCTTTACAAACCTGTAGAGACAGCAGCTGATGAATTACAAAGGACCATCACCCACATGAGGGTAAAACAGACTTGTGGATTATGCTTTGCTCAGTGCATTGGAGAACAACATTCACTTTTATGAAACAACTGTAAGGAAAATGTCAACAGCCTCCAGCACTAAAAGAGTCAATTTCTTAAAATAGAAGCTCTGTCATTATTGCCATGAGATGTGAACACAAATTACACGGCCATTTTTATTAATTTGCAAGTAAAAACAGAGAGGCAAAATCTAATACCATTCTGATCTTGTTTGGGGGTGTGAGGAGGAGGTATCAGCCCTTTTCTTTTACTTATGTAAAAGCAAACCTTTTTTTTCCTTCTCTTAGAAGAACTTCTCCATATAGTACTTGAATCTGCTCCAATAACAAGCTCTCAATTCATTTCAGAAATATATTCTAGCTCTTGAAGTTCAATTAACTGGGGGGAAGGGGGGAGGAATCCATCATCACATTTTCCAACTATTAGAAACTTGTTTCTTGGCAAGCTGAGAACTTGGCCAACTGAGAACTTACCCTTAACTCCAGTGGCAGTGAAATGCAATGATCTTACTTCTAAGTGCAGCCTCTAAGCAGCAGTAGCAGCTAAGTAACACCAGAAATAGAATATAGAATGCAGTTAACTTCAGGCATTTTGAAAGTGTCCTCAGCACGCATTAACACATCAAGCAGGATAAATGTTAATGAAATATGCACAGATATTCACACTGCAAACAAAAGCAACTATTTTAAGCCTGATGAAAGTGTTGATGGACTTTCTCTAAGTAAGATTATGTTAATTTATGTTCCATATATAGTTTTATTAATAATTTAAAAACATGTCAAATGCCATTATTAAGAAGACAAATACATTAGCACCAAAAACCTGAATCAATGAGACCTTGCAGCACTTGATTCCAAAAGCAGAAGTAAAAGAATTCTTATCTCACATGGTTTTTAAATGCAGCATGGCATCAAAAATAGTTTGCATCCCCTTCTTTCATATGAGAAAAGGAAAATCCCCTCTCAAGACACAGTACACAGGCTAGATGGCCTCAAAACTGTTTGAAAACTTGAGTCTGCTTGAGGAAAATACTGAAATGAATGTTTAGTAAAAAGAAGAAATACTATTTAACCCCATCTGAAGTATCCAATTAAACTGGGAAAACATTAAAACTTTCAGAGTTCAAGAATACAGGCAACTAGAGGCTGAAGCATACTAAGTACTTATTTTACTTTTAATAGAGGCACTGTCAAGTGCCCACTAAGCAAATGTAATTCACACAAAAACCCAGGACTAATTTAGTCAGTGTCCTTTTAGCAGTTCTTTGCCCAATTTAAATTTATCCTGTTTAGTTTATGTAAACTGTTTGGACACTGAATGTGCCAGCTTGAATTTGGCAAGGAAAACATGCTTTTACTATGTAGAGCCTGATTTATTTTCACTTCTATCTCATTAGTTTAAAATAAGTGTTGTGATGGGAGATTTACTCTAAACAAAAAATCAAGACCTTCACCAGTAATATTTATACCATGTTTAAAGGAATCGAGAATATTTTTTAAAAGTCTACTGCTATGAGAAGTAAAATTTATCTAGTAGATTATGTAAACTACTTAGAAGAAATGTACAAACCAAAGCCACCACAATACAAAGCATCAACCACTGGTGGTGTGTTTCAATCAATTCAAAGGCATACAACTACAGAATTCCCTATCCTCAGTACAGTAAGGATCCCAGCATCTGCTCCCTACCAAAGAAATCTCCACACAATGAGTGTCACATACTCTGCTCATAAATCATCAAGAAACCACCGAGGATTGCCAGCAAAAGACCACTGAGGAGCAAAGGACTGCTGTGCCACTAGAGCCTCTAATGTTTATTAAATTCTCACAGGAATGAAGCCAAAACCTTGACAAGCCTTCAATTAACACCAACCCATTAACTTTTACATAGCAACTCAAGAAAACAGGAAATAAGAACACAAGGCTCTAGATCTCTACACTGCCTTCCCAGGGTCTCAGTCCCACGTCCTACTAGGGGTATACCCTTTTTTCCCCTGCAGCAAAGAAAAACAGCTTCCAAAACCTGGCTTAGAGAAACTATACAATCTTACTACTCCCTCCAGAAAGTTACCTTAAAAGAGAAACATAAACAGAAGTTTGGGTGGTGGGAATACAACAGTGGTAGTCTTACAGCACCTTTAGAGATACTGTCCAGTCTAACCCCATGTCATCATTACACAACAGGTAACAATCCACAATTTCAGTAAAATAGCAACACACACTTTCCCCATGCAAACCAGGAAATTCTTTCTAGATTTGGCAGTGAGACCACACCAGAGAAATGTCAATGTGCCAAGGACACCTTCACTAGGAGTAAAACAATTACCCACACTCATGCCTGTAACCACAATACTGAGCTTCAACAGCTCACCTGAACTGAAAAGAGTAGAAAACTCAGATAAGAAATTTTACAGCCAAAAGGGAAAAAGGTATCAACATCTGCTAAAGGCTCAGCTTCCAGCAAAGCTACGCCTCCACTGTGCTGCTCTTTCAACAACTCAGATCAGCTCACTTTTCAACACTCATGGGTTACTTGGCACCACTATGTAAACCAGTTACTACCTTAATCAAAAATCCTCACCTTTATAATACATAATTTGATTCATTTATTTACCAGCTTCTAAACACTCATATATGAAATTACAAGCATCAGTTTTCATACAATAAATTCTTGACACCATATAACCTATCAGGCAATAGAAGAAAAGATGTGAGAAGCTCCAGACACATCAACAGTGTCAGCAGCCAGAAACACACCATTTTGTATATATACAGTGTATATTTTCATACACACATATATATTTATAAAGATATATACATACTATATAGTATACGCAGTAGGAGGAAAACATAATATGAGAGAAAATACAAAGAAGCATTTATCTTGGAGAATATCTCCATGGCAGACCTATAACCACACCCAAACTATGAAAAAAATCTGGTTTCCAGAAGTGAGCAGCAGAGCTATGAAGAAGGAGATGCACTAGATTAGAACTACAAGAGACATGTGGCTGGATGGGAGTAGAAGAGCACACAGCCTGCTCTGCTCTAGCTCAAAATGGGACAGTCATTCAGTCAGACTGCTCAGAACTCAGGCTATAATCCTTATTACGTTTGTGAAGCATTTCAAACAAGACAAACTAGAACAACATGATGACAGATGTGCTTTGACTGCAATATCCAGAGCAAAAGAAAAAAAAAAACAAAAAAAACACCAACAACAAAAAACAAACAACAAACCACAGAAACAACCAAACAACAACAGCACAAATTAGTAATGGCAAGAAAAGAATTCACACAACACCCAAATCAAATTAACAAATTCAAGAGCGCAAGGACAAGCAGATAAAAATTCAACAGTCTGTACTGAACATGATTTAACACAAAGCACATTCAACTGCCCAAAGTTTGCTACTTTTTGCTGGTTGGACTTTTTTTGTTGCTGGCACTGCCTCCCAATATCAAACCAACCTACTATAATATGCCTGTATTAACAAAACTGAAGCCTACAAAAGTGCTTTTCTAAGTTTCATTCCATTTCATCCTCTTAACTGCTTGTCTAATGGCACACAATTAGTTTTGAAAAATCTCTGAAGGAAAATCAAGTGTTTTTTCTCTGCAGTGAACTGCAGTCTCATCTATTTTCTTTAGTGTCATGCTGACTGATTAGCTTCTTTTTTTGCACTCAGGTAAGACCTCAGTAGTCAACTGGGAATCTCCTGAAATCTGCAAATTGAGATACAGAAATTACCATTCTAAAAGCCCTGTGCTTTCTTAGTTTCTCCTGTTTAAATGAGGTCAGTACACAAAAAATATGTTCTGGAAGGAGAAGCTAGGGTCCAGGTGAGTTGAATTATCAAAAAAGATCAAGAGAGATTGTGAGATACTTTCTCAGGTGTTCCCCCATTGCTAGCAAGACTTCCAAAGAACGTGTAGCTCAATCCATCTGAATAACTCACAACAGAAATGGATGACTGGAAATTCTGCATGCACACTTTTAAAGCCTGTGCTTTCTACAGGCCCAAGAAAAACAATTTGCCTTCAGTAAAAAAAATTGCCTTCAGTATCTTCATGCTTGTCTATCAAAAAGAAAAAAAAAAAAGGATTATTATCTAAAGCAACTTCATCAATAGCCAGAAAGACAACTGTAATGAGGGACTACAGTCAACTAAATTCCTAAGTACACTAAGCAAAAGGCAATGACAAAGTTTTATTTCAAGAGAACAGATGATATTTTGCAAGACATATGGTATTTATTTTTATACATTAGTCATACAATAATACTACAGGCCTAATTTTTCTTTAAAATAGCACAGTATTTTTTGTTGAGGTGTACTGCTGATATTAATTTTGTACAGTTTACCATTTATTTTTGCAGTTACAAAATAACTGACTGCAATTTTCAAATAATGAACATACTATACATGGAAAAGAGCATTCAGTATACATACAGATGTGTAGAGCACCTCTTAAAAAAGAACAAGCCTTAACAAAAACTACTACTGAATTTAGAGAAGGAAAAAAAATCCAAATGCAAACACATGCAAATTTTTGAGTATCTCATATCTTTTCAATCAAATCTCCCAAAAATCTCACTATCCATGAAATAGCAACAAATAACTAGCTTTGGATTGCTGCAATGACTGTCAGGTCAGTACAGTGTAGGCAAAAAGACATTCAGTAATATCAGCAACAGATTCCATTTGAACTGTAATATATCCTTGTTGACTTCATCTAAGCAAAGTGTTCCAAGACCCTGCAGTTTTTAACTATTCAATTTTTAATATGAGAAAGTGTGAGAGAACATATCCACTTTCTCAGTTTATGCAGGGTTTGATTGAAATCTAAACATTATTCTTGCAGTAATTTAAAGGACATTTATTTATTTATTAAAATTAATATTAACTCTCAAGTTAATTAAACAGATTTTTTGGGTGAGGGTGTTTCAGTATTATCTATGTAAATTTTTTGTAAGTTTTTTCATGTCTTAACCTTTGTTATTTGCCCTTCTCTTTCTCCAACATATTTTCCAGTTAAAGTTCTTCAGAGCTCTACTATATGAAAACTTCCATGTAGCATCAAAAATAACAAGATTATCTATTCCTTAAAGGAAAAATAAAAATAATTGTCCTCCAACAAAGCCCTTATCCTGAATCAAGGCAGAAAATCTAATAAAAATTTATGAATGTTGCAGATGCAGAAAGCAGAGCTTGTTGGTTTGTGAAAGCAGCTATTGCAGGGGTCAGCCCACTCAGAGAGAAGACACCAGAACTTGGCATTAAGAAATGGTGTCTTTCATGGCAGGCCCAGCATGTGTTTAAAGAGTAAAACACTCTAATATTATTTTATGGTGTTTGAGCAGGGATTTGTTATTACCCTTACTGCTAAAGAAGCCTGTGAAGTACACCACAGGTTTTGCATTCACAGAACGCCACTGAATAGAAAACCAAGACTAACAAAAGTAAGTGCCCACAAATATTTGCGAGACAATACTTAAATGCTTCAGGATACAACCAGATGTTCAATTCTAGCTGTTCCTGAGCCAGATAAAGTTGTCTGCAAATCCAAGTATCCACAGTCAATCACAAATCCTTAGTTCTACCACCTCTACTAGTCCAGAATCAAAAACTAGTTCTCATTTAAAAGTTTTTACACAAATCTATTTTACTTGTTTACATACAACTTTTTTTTTTAAAGAAGAAATCCCTACACACTTAGCTTTCTTCTCTGGAATTAGATACTACTTCCAAAAACCTTTGCAATAAACCTACTATATTCTTTTTTTCAGTAAAGAAGATTCTACACAACAAGAATAGAAAGCAAAAGGTTTTATTTCAAAAAAAATTCTGCTCTCCCTTTAGGCCACTATTACAGCAGGCTCAAGGGGACACTTTGGAGCAGCTTTGCCATCTGGATTCCAGGTTGACAAATTATTAATGCTCTTTCAAACAATGACTCCAAGCAAAGACAACAAACCTTTTACAGAATCCTGCCACTGTTTTCTCTTGCTGGATGACGATTCCAACCTCATGTCAGCAAAGACAATTCACAGATCAAGCTATCGAGAATACATGGATTCTCACACATCTCTTCTTACCCTAGCCTAGGTTAACATACTAACATTTCACACTACAAATTCAAAATTGTCTTCCAACTCTGTATCTAACTGAGGTGACTAAGTCTGTCTTGTATCACTAACAGATTAGCAGGATGACAATTTTTTTTTTCATAGCAGAGCAATCACAATGGTAAAGTTTTCCTCGTTGTGTAAACAAAAAGAAAAATTCACTGCTTGTGTTCCAATGCAACAGTGATTAGCATGAATGAAGACTGAGAAAGACAGAAGCTCTTTTAAAAAGCAGTAAATGCACCTAGTTTTTTTAACAGCTGCAAATGTGTTTGGCATGTCATGGAGTTAAATCTGGGTATATAATTACCCTGTACTGTTTAATTCAATGCCTACAGATACTAAATATAGATCATTATGTTACAGTTGTTACAATGATGAGGGAACTGGAACAAGCAAAACGAAAGCCTAACAATTGATCAGCATCCCCACAAAAATATTCAAGAATATATGTCTATAATGTTATTATCCATCCCTCCCTTCCTAGTGTAAAGGATAACAGTATTCTAATACTTGAGGTAGAATATTCCTATGTTAAGTTCAATATTCAAGACTTGTAGGATGACATGAATACACAGAAGCATTATGAATCATCCTGAGAAAATAAATATAACATTTTATTTTCTTAAAGCACCTACAGCATTCAAAAAAGTAGACTATTATCTTTTCTTCATTTAATCATATGAAAAACATGTATTGGGACCCCCATTAATTTAGGGGAAAAAAATTAAACCAACCATATTAAGGTGCAGCCAAATTTCCTGAATATCATCTAAGAAAAATTAAATTATCTCTACTCTCCAACTAATTAACTATACCCTCTAATAAACAAAGGAAGCCAGTGCAAATAAGCCAGCTGTATGGCCAGGAAGTTTTTGGAATTAAGTTCAAGAAGTTCTAGCACACGACAAGCAAGTCAATAAATGTAATTATTTCCAAATGGGTATACACTGAAACCACATAAAACATATGCAACCAAAAGAGCCTTACAGCATGGAAAGATTCTTCTGTCATTCTACACTGGGTTTCCACCTTGATAGCTCAAGCAGGATTTTCCAACCATGCTTCAAGAAGAGTAAAAAGCTGAAGCACAAAATGAAATGCTAAAACCTAAACTACCTAAAATAAGACACTAAAGACTAAGATATATTTTAAATACTGTATGCACTCAAGTCACTCACCTTTCCAAGCAGAACACAAAATCAGAGAGCTGTACCAAGCACTTGTACTCCACAGTGATCTGGACACACAGAGCCTTTGAGAAAGTAAACAACTTTCCTTTCCTATCAGTGCTCAAACAAATACTGTTTTCTTTTTGATTTTGTTCACTCTGCAAAATGTATAATGCTTGTTTAATAGTCAGTTTTTCCATATTTTTTAACTCCTGTTTATTGTGAGTATGCAGTCATATGATTTTTGAAATCATATGAGCAAATACAAACCACAAATTAAAAAGACTCAGGCACCCTGATTTTTTTCTCTGTTATTCTATTTCAACAAAGGAATATTTTTAACAATTTGCCTATGTGGACACATTCATACACCTCTATGTAGGTTCTCCAGGTGGGGTGCACAGACTGGAGGAGCAGATTAACTCAGTCTGCACAATGCCCATAGATCAAAAGCCAGGCAGAACCCCCAAATGCCCCAGACCTATCACTGTCATTCAAACACTGCTCCCACTGAAATCTCAGCTTCCACAAGACGTTTTTCAGCAGTGCCCAGCAGCAGGACCAGAGACAATGGCCTCAAACTGAAAAACACGCTGTTCCCTCTGAACACCAGGAAAGCACTGCCAAGGTGACTGAGCCCTAGCACAGGTTTCTCCACTGAGGTTGCAGAGTGTCCACCCTCTGAGAGAGGGACAAAGGAGACACAAAAGTCACCCGGACACGATCTGAGCAACTCTTAGGTGTCTCTGCTGGAGCACAGGGGTTGGACTGGATCACCTGACAAATCCTCTTCCAACCTTGACCACTCAGCGATTTGTGATCAGATCCCTAGAAAGGTGTAAGAGACATAGCTTGCCACCAAGCCTCACAGCAGAGGAAGAAGAAACTCCCTTTCAAAAATCTGGCATTAGAACAGACTCCCTTTGCTCTTAGCTTTGCTCTCTTATATCCCCTTCTCAATAACTGATCCTTACCTTGTCCTCAAATACCGTCTCTTTTTCCCCTTCCCACACCATTATCCTGTATCTTAAGCTCAGTCACTCTACTAAGTTAAATCAATTCCCAAGTGTCCTCAGGCTTTTAATCTTTGGATCTCGGTAACTTCTAAATTCCAAACAGCTATAAGCACATTCAAACACGAATTTTTAGCAATTTTTTTAAGTGTATGAAACCTGAGCAAGTTTTTATCATTATTTTTGAAATCTTGAGTGAAAACCATGAGAAGGTGACTCTTCCATCCCTTATTAGATATTTTAACAGGACTTTAAAAGAAAACTTGGATTTTTTTTTTTACTTCTGAAGTAGCTTCTTTCTCAACAATTAACTGTTTTGGCTTGAATTAAATAAGAGTCAGAAACAAACCACATGAAAATCCATATAATAATAATGAGTTAGTCATCCAGTATAGGGAGGGTGGAGGGAAGAAAAAAAATAGCCCAGATGCATTTGGCAAAAGTTATAAGCAATTTAAAAGTAGGATCCAAAGGGGAAGCTTTGGAAACATTAATTATAGAATGTTCCAGACCTGTGTGCTAAAAAAACCCAACCCAACAAACCCCAAAACATCCGAAGAGCTAGCAAGACCAGATGTTTCAATTTATTATTTTTGTATCTTTGTTAAATAAACATCTCTTTTTAAAAATAATCTTAGAAACTCCCATAGATTATATATCAACATCTATTCTAAGCCAAGAAATCTCACTTTTTATCTCCAGATCTGTATATATCATAGAATATGAGTACTGTTACAGTATTCAGTTCTCAGATTTACAAATTCCAAGCTGACAACCATGATATTCAGGAAGGCTTCACTTAGAGCAGAGATCTGAGACAAACAGAAAGGGATGGATTCAGTATGATATACATAGTGTGGAACTGGTGTCAATCTTTCTTTCAGTAATAAAACTGACACTGCAAGATAAACAAAAGACTGCTGAAAATGTATATGCCTTGACCTTTAAATTAATTTTTAAAAAAGACTGAAAATGAATCCAAGGACTGTAGGCAGTGGTCTTGGGAAAAAAAAAACAAAAAACCAAAAACACAAAAAAACCAAACAAAACCCAAAAAAACCCAACAAAAACAAAACCAAACAAACAAAAAAAAACCCCAAAAAACCACACAAACTAAAAAACTGCCCACCTTGCACAAATGCTAAACCAGGATCTTTTGGTTGGGATATTTTTGTTTGTGGGGTTTGGTTGTTTGGGTTATTGTAAATTCCTTAAAC
The DNA here is from genome assembly GCF_048771995.1 of Taeniopygia guttata. Lineage (NCBI taxonomy): Eukaryota > Metazoa > Chordata > Aves > Passeriformes > Estrildidae > Taeniopygia > Taeniopygia guttata. The sequence continues at coordinate 100,067,615 of NC_133024.1, read as the reverse complement.
TGTCATCTGTCCACAAGTTTAAGGCCAGATCAAAAAGCCCACTTCAGTTACCCATGCATTTCTTTCTTGCAAAATACCACTTCTTCAGAAGTTTCACTTAGTGAAATAAAAGAAAGCAGATTAAATCAAAAGATCAGTTCATGCAATATTATGGATATACTAGACTTTTTCTGGTTTTAATAAAGAAGAGAGATCTGCAATCAGGAACTGATTGGTTGTTTCTAGTGCAACAGGAAAGACTAAATAAAGGAGAACTATAACCAAAAAAAAGCCCAACAACAGAAAAGAGAGGGAAATATAATGAGCTGTAAAATGACCAGCAGTTACCCAAGGAAAGTGTTTCAATCCTACATATGGGGCGGGGGAACCACTCCCTCCTGAAGTACTGCAATTCATTAGGTATTGCATGGTGTAATTTCTTTACCACAAAACTTAGATCAGCAAACAGATACAGACTTAAAACAGATGTGAATGTAATTTAACTTGAAGACTGCCAGTTGCTTACTTGGTAGAACATTTTCAGGATTACCTGAAGGGAGCAGAAGTTTCAACAGTAAAATTGGTATTGGGATAAGCCCCCAGAAACCCTAGCCTCTTATATATACTTTTAGCACGGATTCTTGGGCTTTCTAAAATATTTTACATTAATGGGGTTTTCTTATGTCACAAGAAAAATAAAACTACAGCTAGAGAAGAAACACTTAATATTGTTTTGTACTAAGCAGAGACTTGGCACATTCTCCCACCAGAGCCTTCAAAACTCACTTCTGAGTGATGCTATGTTGCCTTTCATGATCCTGAAAAGCACCAAGCAATTCTGCTTCATGGATTAACAGTGCAGATTAAAATTGATAATTGGATTTGTGTATCTGCCAAGAAAATGTGATTCAGTGTTCATCTACAATAAGTGTTCTCTTAAGGTTTGATATCACTCTACCAGCATGATCAGTAGGGATCACATAAGAATATCTCTACAGCAAATTAGGAAAGCAAAAGAAATACTCATGACTGCGCATTTTCCTAATCAAATTTAGAAATTCTGCTTGTAATTATGTAATTTAAAGTTACCAGATTCAATTTTGGAACTACCTTTGAGTTCCTGTGAAAAGGGAAATGCTACACAACCATTTAAAGAATGGTATTTGGGACCGGCATCCTCAGCTGTTAAATATTGCTTAAATATAGATCATGGAACCTGTTCAGCAGCTTAGTTAAATTTAAACTTGAAGTATAAGCCTTGGAAAAAAGAAAAAGATATGTGATCGTCTACACCAGTTAAATACCAGTAATACTGTTTTTCATTAATCCAGATTGCAGCAAAATGCTGAGTTATATTTGTATCTCAATCTGTACTGCACTGATATCTCTTTTAGTTCCTATCTCCTTGGGCCACTGTAAGTTGATACGCAAATCAGTTTGCATCAGAGCACACAAAGAAACTGGTACTAAGGCAGCATTCCATCCAGGTATTGGTTTTTATAGAAGATTCTTCAGTACTTGTATTTTTCTCTACACAGCTTTATCCTGAAAAAAATATGAAGTTGAGGGATCCAAATAATCACCTATCTTCTTCAAAATAACTACAAATTGTCCCTTTCTGGCATGATGTATACCTTTAAAACCCAGCATACAATAATAATCACTTCAATGACTTCAGTACTGTAATTATTAATTCTACAAGTCAGACTACAAACTTCACAGGGAAGATATTAAGATCTTGTTAACTTGGGTAGCATTCATTTAAAGAAAGCAAACCAAAGTTAAAAGGCTTATATTTCTACCACACGTGCTGAGCTTGTCTATACAGAGCAATAACAATGAACTTTATGACAGATACAATATTATTCCCCGCAGCACCTCTAGCACAGCCTCTCAAGTCCAATTCATTGCTTCTATAGATAGTATTTTTTCCTGTATTAATTCCCCTTCCATATGATCCAGTTCCATATGCCTTTAAATTCTACTTTAGGGATTAAACAGCAGAGTATTGGATGAATAAATGGACATCAAGCAGATTAAACCAATGCTGCAGTCAGAATCATATGAATTACTTCCTTCTGTACCAACAGCAAAAACTGAGACACAGACCATTGTACTACTCCAAACTAATAATGATCACCTTAAATACACCGTAGCTTGTAAAAACTGACATTATGCCTGGCATGTCAGTCTCAGAAATGTGGGAACTCAGGTCAAGGGGAATATCCCCCTGTCTGCCCTGGGGTGCTCTGACTCCCAGGAAAACTGACTTTGACCCTCATTCATGGAGAAAACTTCCAAAGCCTCAAGGTAAACTAGAAACCACAAAAGTGTGAAATAGATTGCAGAGATTGTAGATAGTAGTGTAGTATGTCACATGGGTGAGAAATTTAGGTTTTAGTATTTTTAGTATGTTATAGATGGGTTCAAGATGGAGGATATAGGGTGTTGTCTCTAATTCCTTTCTTCTGTCTTCTTCTTCCTCTTTCTTCTTGGGTTTAGGTGGTACCTTGTCATTGAGTAGAAAAATCCGCATTGCGGGTCTTTAGGGGTCAGTTATTGGGTTAGAAAGGAAAAATTATCCAGGCATCACATCTTAATTGGGTAGTTTAGTTTTTGATTAGACTTAAAAAGACCTTGCAGCACGAGGTTGTGGGCCATTTTTGTGCTGTTTTTCATGCACACAGAGTCTGCTGCAGACAGTATGCTGAAGTTTTGATAAGATAACAACAGAGCCGAAGCCAGAAAAAGTCCAATGTGTCTCTTGTTCCTAACACAGAATTGCTCCAGAAGGGTTTCCCCTGCCAGGGGAGACCCCAAGGAGTCGCCCAACTTGGGGCCCGCAAACTCCCAAGGAATTACAAACAAATTTAAATAACAGCATAATCCAAGAGTTCTTGGAACAATTGCTATAGCAGAAGGAGGAGATAATAAAAAATTGAGTGTAAAGAGTTTTTCTCATGTTCCCTTCATGCTACTTGGTTTGTGTGCACTTCAGAGGTACAGGAGAAATGGCCAAGAAGGTCAACTGGTAAAAAAATGGTCATTGAGAAACCGCACAATTTCAGCAGTGGTTAAAAATTCCTGTGATAAAAATCAAGACACTGGCAGAAGACTACAGAGGTTTCCCAGTTACTTGGACAAGCTCCAAGCACCTGCAAACTAACAACACTCCATAAGCTCAAACAGGAGCAACCAAGAGTTAGCCTGTCACAATAACACTGGGGCTGCTGTGCTCCTTCCCCCTGCAGTCTTACCAACAGTAGAATGGTACTGGCAGGGCACAAAAAGTCCTGACAGGTTCAGATTAATGGGAGTTCCCAAATTCCCTTTTTCTTCTCAGCTCAAATTGGGAAAAGGTATTTATTTCTTCATTGTGCTTCACAACCCACCTGATCACCATGGCAATCTCACAAAAAATAACATGGCTTGTTCATGACTAGAATCTTTAGCAACTCACATGTCTGAGATGAAAAACCAGCAGAGTTTGCTGTCATGGACTCTCATTCACTGTCATCACCATGAACAAATCAGTAAGATTCTGATATTCTTCTTTTCATTTTGTTAATTCAGAAGATTAATCCAAGGAAATAGAAAATAAGCAGAAAATTACCAATAAATTAGAGAGGAACTGCTTACAAGATAATTAACCAACTGCAGGCTGAACAATGCATTCATGAGAATGAAAAGGACAGGTACTGTGTTTGGTCAGCTTAGGAACTGCTGAGCAATGTTGTTTGTAACTGCACCAGCAACATCTGTGAACTTCACTCAAGGCTGAGGGAGAAAAAAAATACTTGAAATTCTCCTCAATTATCCAAAGCACTTGCAGAATCCAGCGTTCATCTCAAGTTGTAGAACAGAAGTTTTCTTCTCAATGAAATTTGAAAAGCAAATTCAGTGATGTATAGATGCAGATAACTTTTCAAGGTTACTTGAAGAGAGGTATAGGATTTTGTGAAGTACTCATATACACAAATATCTTGAACTTCACTTTTAAAAATACATTTACTTAGTAAAGATCCAAAACATAATAAAGAGATTTCATTTTTTAAATTGCTGTAAGAATCAAAATAATGAAAGTTTTTGAATCAAAACCCTGAGAGGCAGTACGAATTGCAACTGCACAAGAGCAGGAATGCTCCAGGAATGCTTGCGTGTTCAGGGTGGCCCCATGAGTCAGCAGGTACTGCTGCTTTCCAACAGCCTACATAAGGGTGTCCAGGACTCTAGGTGACCTGACAGAGATCTTCTCAGTGTTTAAGTGTCTGACACAAGGGTGTGAAGAAGACAGACCCAGGTTCTTCTCGGCGGTGTCCCTGAAAGGACCAGCAGAAGTGGGCATGGACTGATACAAAGGAAGATCAGTCCAAGGCAACAGGGTGGTGGTGAGGAGGGCTCTGAACTGCAGCTGCTCCCAGAGGCTGCAGAGCGTCATGCCAGACATACTCAAAACATGACAAGAACATGGTCCTTGGGCAATCTGCTCAGTGTGGCCCTGTTGGACAGAGGGGTTTGGCTTTCCAGAGATGCCTTCCAGCCTCAGCTACTCTGTGATTCTTTGACACCTTTTGAGTTATCTCGAACTGTAGTGCATGATGTGTCTGAGGGTATTACACAACAACAGAAAGTAGCTGCCCAAATTCAAGAGAAGAGTGCAAAATTTTGTTATCCCTTGCTTGTGCTTTAGTGTCCATGTTTAATGCCTACATTTTAATTTGCCAAAATCCTCTTTAGCCGTGAGATATTCTTCACTCCTGCCCACATTTCAAGGCAGCTACCAGTTTTCTAATAATTATGTTATCCATACATAGCCCCATCAGATGTGCCTAAATTAAGACAGTTCTTAAACTTTGTATTGCTAATCTTGGCTCAGATGCCTGTTTTGCAAAATGTGAACTGTGTGTTCCCTCTTTCAATGTAACATAGTTTCCTGAATTTTCAGATGTCTTTATAGCTTTCTAATAAAAAAATTATCAAGAAAAAAAAAATGTAACTTTATTCTTTATTCCCCACACTTGCTACATTAAATTAACCAATTTGGTATGTAATGTAGCAGTTACTTTAGCAAACAGAAATACAAAAATGTCTGAGATTTTAAGGGATAGATCAGCAATTGCAACTTTTGTTTTGAAATAGTTTCAATGACGCATCACCAAAACGTTAATAATACTAAAACAATAGGCCATTCACTTAAAATCCCTATCAGAGGCGCCAGGAATGAAATTATTTTACCAGGCTAGCTCTCGTTATTGGAAAAAGCAGCATGAGCTGTGTCATCTTCCTTCGGGACAAGGAAATGAAACAGAGAGACAAGATGAATTTTAACTCCCCTTGAAAAATTTGCATACAGCCTGAAATTACTCTTCAAGACATTCTAGGTTTGCCTCACCAGTGGATCACTTCTCATTTTGTGGTTTCATTTGCATAGCAAATGATTTATTAGCTGCTTATCCTTTACTTCATATTACAAAAAAAAAACCTCGTCAAGTCTAAAAAGCCAAGACAGAACACTGTGGAGTGTAACTAGGACAATACAGTAATATATTGCAAAAAAATTTCAGACCTACAAGCAGGAAAATCACACCTAGAACCAAACATATAACACTGACACGGGTTCTCCATAGGATGTTAGTCTTAATTTGCTGTGGAGATGCAGAATGCATGGGGGAAAGTTTACCACTTAAAACATCAAAGAAAAGGTTTCAGTGAGAACTTACTAAAAAGGACTAGGCTATGTATTTCCATTCCCATAGGAGCAACAGGGTTTAGCCTTTTCATTGCTTGCTTAACTCTAACCCTACTTATGATTTCTCTGAAGTATACTAAGCAACAGTTGTTCAAATCAGAAAGGAGGATCTCCTGTGTTGCCCTAGTCTTTTGAGAGTTTTAAAGTTCTTCTAAAAGTTGTCTTCTGATGCTTACGTATTTCTACTGAATCTTCTCACACTGTCCATGTAAATAATAATTATTTTACATTCTTCTTTGTGAGTAGAGAAATTTGAGAAACTGTTAGTTTAACCAGTGCAGTTGGAGAGGTGGTAATTTCACCCTCCAATCCACTGTCACTTTTATTATTCTATATATAGTAAAGTCAGAAAATAAAGCTTGCTTTTTTAAGTTCTTTTTCTTTCCTTTTATGTCTAACCTGCTTGTGTGAGTTATTTCGTGTCATAGTGGAACACTCCTGTAATCAAGGAAGAAAGACTGAATTCTATTCTCTCTCCTACTGGAGTAAGAGAGTAAGTCATCTCTCTTTTTCCCTGGAGTAAGATGAGACCTCCAGGGAAAACTCTTCCCTTACAAGGTGCCTTCTAATATCCCTCTCCCTTTTCAGCATATAGGGACAGCCAGCCCTGGCATAGTAAAAAGCACAGCCCTAATAAAATTAATTTTAAGTTTTTTAACTGTTTCAAAACTGATGCTTGCTCTACTTACCTTTTACAATAAGACTGACAAGGTACAATTCAAAGGCTACCTAATTACATCCACATATCAAAGAACTGCTCAACAGCTTTTCCTCACAGACACCTGAGGAGGAAAAAGCCCTAGTACAAGCACTTGTAGGTATCAGGTGTCTATTATAACATTTAATATTACTTCAAATAAAACAATATAAATCAGGTGAGAGAGACAATATTTGTAGTCCTCTCCCCAGGTACATAATTTGAGTATAACTGGCATTGAAACAATTGCCTCCGACCTGCTTACGATTTTTCCATCATGATGATTTAATTCATCATCATGAATTTTAAAAATGTACTCTCTTTCTCAGACTTCCGGAGGTTTTCAAGAGCCTCAAAGCCCCCCACTCTATTAAAAAAAAGTGTTCTATTTATGGCATCTGCTTGATGCTGACAGACAGGATGGTGTTCAAAAAATTATTTTAGTGCACCACAGTCCCAATACAAAACTGTGCAAGAGCAGGTAGAGGCAACAGTAAAAACCTCTTCACATGATCCTCTGCTCACAGTTTATGAATCTGTCCAAAACACATTGCTTTAGTCCATGTTATAAATGCAGTATGCAAAAAACTCATTTAAGAGTCAAACAACTTCAGTTAGAGAATTCCTTGTCTAGAATTCCTTGAGGATTTTTTAAGGCAAATACACATTCACCATTAGAAAATGGAAAGTACTTTGCTATCACACACAATCACTCAAAGATTTGGGAGAGATGAGAGCAAACACCTAAATCTTCTCATTTCAAACAAAACCATCAATAACCCAGTAATTCACAGTGAACAGCATAAGACTCATAACCTGAGCAAAGGCTAACGGTAGTACTTCCAAATATCTTAATAAAAATATTATTAAATATAAAATATATCTTCCAAATATTTGAATTAAAAATAAAGCCAATATTTATTATATTTATTAATATTTATTACCCACTTTCTAATTAATGAGCAGGGAAATATACCATCACTCTTTCTCCTCTATTTGCTCCTAGTACTGGTTCTACTTCCTTTGAGGTTCACCTTGTGCTTTACACAAGACAGAAAGTTTTCTCACAGATACCAATGCCGATACTAAATGAAGAAAGTAAAAACCCTAATCTGTGACACTAAAAAATATACCTGCTAGATATGGAATCAGAGTAGGTACCAACACATCTAGGTTACCTAATCCTTCTTCTAAAGACCTCTCCCTGCTAAGAAAGAAAACAGGCAATGTCTTCAAAAGAATTATGCATTTTTCATTAACTTGGAATATGTTTCTTTAAAAGAAGGGGTGGAGGCTACATATCTTTAGATGCTCTTTATCTCTTTAAACCAAAAGTAAATCATTAACACCAGTAAGACCTGCAGACCATAGGTATTTCAAGTATTTGTGGCTCTGTTGACTATATGAAGTCAACAGAGTCTATATGAAGTATTGTCATCAGCCTAAAAAATGGAGCTTTACTAAGATCCAATCTTCCAAGAAGAGTAAAAAAGTTACACTTGATTAACCACAAGTCTACCAAATCCAGCATGTGGTTTCTGTCAACATCCAAGAGGTAATAATGAGTATTGTATAAGAACACTACAAGCAGGAAGACAACCCTTAATATTCTCCCAACGATTCTCCCTATACAGACACAGCCTCCAAACATAGCATTGTTCTCACTGTCTTTGAGTGAGGTAATCACTTTCTCAGATCTACATTTCAGTACAGCCCTGTTTTGTACATTTTGACAAAACACAGTTTACTTAACAAAATACCCCAGAAACTAAAAGGAGCATAATATCATGCCATGTTGATAACAAGACAGTTGTAACAAGAACAGTAATTTAATACAAGAATAATCTGCCAAACACAGATTTGCAAGTAAAACCTAGTTTAGCTCAAACTTGATGTTATCATCCTTACACACAAATTTCTGGATTTATGGCAGACTAAAGTAGTTCATTAGAGTAGTTACTCAAGGTCTTAAAACCTATTAAATGCCTTACTAAGGAGTAAAAAGAGTATCACTCTACAGAACAGATCAAGTTAAAAAGCAAACTGCCTTAGCTAACCAAAAGTCACAACAGTTAATTGAAAATGACTGAGTAATAAATCAGCCATATGTTAAAAATATATTTTTTCTAAAAATGTCACATTCATTACTGAAAGGCCACAAAGCATCTACCCTTTTTGAAGAACCTGAAGTGGGTACTTGTCAAGAGAAAAGGTCAGGGTGCCAGAGCAACTAATACAGGGTTAAAGCATTTTTCACCCACAATAGCCCACGTGAAGTGCAGAACAATTAAAGCATTCCATTCTACCATGTCTTCAGACTGCTTTCACTGAATACTGAAAACACTGCTAGGTGGTACCTGTCTGGTAGAACACAGGAACCCAGAAAATTCAAAAATTATTAAGTTATAGCTGTAGTTGCAACTTGTCTGTGTTCTTATGACTTCATGTAGTCAGGAGTGATTATTCTCATTTTACCAGAGTGCTGTTTAAGTGCAGCAATACAGCCATAATGACAAATTTGAACTGTGGAAGCAGAAGAGGGCAGGTGGAGAAGGGAAAATGGCCAGCTTATGCATCTATATTCAAGGTAAACAAAGTGAGCTTGCCCATGATACAAAATTGGGAGGAGCTGTTGACTTCTGAAGGCAGGGACGCCCTGCAGAGAGATCTGCACAAACCCTATGAAGTTTAACAAGGGCAAATGCCAGGTTCTGCACCTGGCGTGGGGAAATCCTGTGTTGGGGAGATTTAGATTAGATATTCAGAAAAGGTTCTTCACCCAGAGGATGGTTGGGCACTGGAAGAGGCTCCCAGGGAAGTGGCTAAGCACCAAGCCTGACAGAGCTTGGCAAGTGTTTGGACAATGCTCTCAGTCACAAGGTGGGATTCTCAAGGTGTCCTGTGCAGGGCCAGGAGATGGACTCTATGATACTTATGGGCCCCTTCCAACTCAGGACATTTTATAATTCTAATATTTCCCCCTCTTCCTTTCAATTGCTTCAAAAATCAACAGCTTTTAATGTTGTGAAATTCTCATTTAAGTTTACTACCAGAAATAGAATGTCCACTATCTGCTTATGCCTTCAAATAATTAATCTGCCTTTTTTTCAGATTTTTAACATCAAAAAAAAATCTATTACCTTTTGCCATTAGTCTTTTGAAACACTCTTCTGTAGAAGTGATCTAATAGTTATTAAGTGTAATTTTATCAATTTAAATTTAACTAGAATGGAAATTGAATACAGTGTTTTCAGTAGTTTAGGAAGTGCAGATTACTTGATTCATTCATCTCAACATTCATTAAGGGTTACAAGTAAATTGTTTTAATATGGAAGTCTTCCTGAGAAGGCAAAGACATTTATTTCTGGTTTGAAAGCATTTCTTTACCTGACACAAAAGCATAGAACAATACGGAACTACCATTCTCAGTATTTTCTGATCTTCTTCAATTTATTTCAATTGCTTAGCACAGAAACATGATTAAAAACAGAATCCTACACTCACCACCAAATAAAATGCCTTGTAAAAAGAACTGATCCTAAATAATATATTTTCTTTAATACACCTTGTATGCCATAAATATGCAGGGTGAACAAGTCTTATATAGACACAGTTGTGGAAAACATAGACAAAAGACTAATATTGAAGACACTGTCACATGATCTTCTGCTGTAAAATAAACCCTACAGGCAGTAACGGTGACTTTTCATTCTCAGGCAATGAATTGAGAGCACAAGTTCATATGTGTATGATTTACACTTATGACATATGCCTTTAGAAAAATTAATAAGCTTTAAAACCTGCTGATTCTGATCTCATTAATTCCACCATATATTAAGCTAGCTACTGGGAAGTGCAGCAGAATAACAGTAGAGCTTCCATATGTAGAAGATGACTAACAAAGCTGAACTTCCTACACCTCCAACCCACCAGCAGAGCCTAACAAATAGTGTCAGTTTTACATACAGGTATCATTCTTCTAGAGATGAATGATTTCCTGCATGTTCCCTTTTTTCAGAGTACCTGATCAATGCATTATTGTCTCATCTGAAACAAGCATTTGAGTATCAGCATCTTCAGTTAATTTAGGACAGACACCTTGCATCGTTCTATGTTTTCTGGGATATCTGACAAGAAATAAGACATTGGGGAATAGTTCTAGTTCAGTATTTCATTTTATTACTGCCACCGCTATGGATAAGTTATCACAGGCACATCTTTCAAAAAAAATACCAAGGCTAGAGTATTTTTATTCTTCAAAATGTGACTGTGTATTGTAAATATCTAATGGTAAGTGTTAGAACATCAGCTGGAATAAAAGACAACTAGCTAATTAGTATCAGTCCTTTTTTTTTCCCTTTTGTTCAATTGATATGACATAGTCCACAATAAATTTCCAAAGATGTTTTCTTAACATTTCAACTGAAGAGCTTCAAAACCCTAATTGAGCAATAAAACCAGGCAGAGAAAGAAAAAAACGAAACCATTAAAACTCTACATAGCATACTAAAGACTTCTCTTAAGATCATCTCACATTCACAAACCATATGCACAGTATTTCTCTATCATGTAAGTGGACTATTTATAAGAATGTAATGCTGTTTAAGGAAAAAATTAAAGAGATAGGCTTCACTTCAGGGTTACACAGGGCTTGAAACTTCAGAGAAACAAAAATGGACTGAACTGAGTTTACACTTTTGTTTTCCTCTAGTGAAAATGAACATAAATGAATTGCAGATAGACTTTTTTTCTATTTGATACAGCACACAGCTGGCATTTAAACATGAAGTTCTTAAATGGTAAAAAAACCACAGAAGTGTAATCTTGATATTTCACCAGGATTTTTTTTCCAACCTTAAAAGTTTTTTTTCCTTCCTCTCTCTAAGCTCCTACAATATTTGCAGTAGTTCCCTACAAAATTTCAGAACTGTAGAAGCCTATCAAACAGAATGACCCACACTGGAAAACCAAAGAACTACAGCGTTTTGCAGACAGCCTAATCTGAGTGGAAGAGCAGATCTCATTAAGGGAGTATTTCCCACTATTGAAAAAGCAAGTAAGCCTGATGTTTCTGCATTACATTATTTTTAAATGTGTTTATAGATGTACTACAGCAACACACTTCCCCCTCCTCCCCCAGTCCCACAAGAAATGCTTCAATGCTTCCCCTCCTGGTACCTCCACATCCTATCACCTCATTCATCAATTATTGCTTTGCTTTTTATTTTCTTTATTTTTACATAAGTACAACTGAACTGCAAAGCTAGAAATGTAAAGTTTATGTAACTATGACTTAATTACTACCAGGCCTTTAATCTTCAAGAAAAAAATATTGAAATCATGGTGGGATTTTGTGTCCCAGTAAGAAGAACAAATGCATTATGCAGTTGAATGGCTTTAATTTCTTTAACACAAATGGAGAAAACAGTGAAGGACATTACTGGAACTTTAGGGAGAAATGACAATTATCACTGAATAAAAGAGCTCAGCATACCTTAGCATTATATCTTAAAAGGAGTCTACAACCTAGCGAGACTTTTTAGGTTTGGTTTCTATTCAATATCCTTAAATGCTGAACCAAGAACTCCACTACCAAAAGGAGAAAATAAAGGAGTTCCAAATAACTTCCTGTGTACAGAGACAGGAACAGGGACACTGAGGAGTGCTCAGAACATCCCATCTTATGCCACTGCAAAGCTGCAAAACCTGTCTAAAATGTCTTCTCAGTATAGACACCCGCAAAACTCATTTCCACTTAACCTCAACCTTCTGGTAGAAGTAGAATAGATAAAAACTACTGCAGTTCATATCCTTAAGCACTGATTCCATTAAGCTCCAAGAAATACTTACAATAGAGGGATAGTTAATAGCATTACCAGGTAATTAGGGAAAATTATGTTGTTTATTTTGAAAAAGGGCTACTGTTTATATAAAGGAAGCATTATAAAAAAGTGCTAAAGAAAATACTGACCACTTTTTAACCTTAAAACTGTATAAGCAACAGCATATTAACAGTGGGGAATAAAAGACTAAAGGTGCCAACCTGATCAGAGCCAAGCAACAAAGGTGAAAAGCACATAGCAACTTCAGATACAGCCCATAATGTTCACAGTTTATACCAAGAAGCATAAGCCTGCTACATATTTCTGTTTTCTCAAGGTTAGCTCCAGTTTGTATTTCTCCACCTTCTTTCACAAATCTCTTCAAGGAACCCATGCAAAACAAGGCAAGTAAATAAGTCCATTGATAGAAACCAAAGTATATTTTCAGGTCATGCTCAGCACAACTCCTTATACAGCACGGATTTCTATTTTTTCCCACTCTTTCCAAATTTAATATATTTTATTTATACCACTTAATGACTTTGAACAATTGGTCAGTCCTTTATACCATGGTACACAATGCTTTTATTACCTAAACTCCTTGAAGACACAGGGGCAGTGTATTATATTCCACAATTCTAGCAGACTTTTAAGCAAAAAGTTCAGAGTACTGGTTTGGAAACAGGGACTCTCAAAAACGTGACAGAAAATATACAGCTTTCATCACAAAACAAACACAGGTGAGTAACTCTTATCCAACACTTAAAACTAAATCTGTTTCTCACGAACAAAGGACAAATTCCTGTTTTCATGTAATACTTCTGTTGTGAGGGAAGGGTCATAAAGATGCATGTTTAACAGTGTTTAGAATTTAATTCAGGTATGCTGGGTTCACAGTATCTTAGGAAAATGGTAATGAACCAAAGTAAGCCTTTGTCAATGGCTGCACCCTAGAATTTACTCACCTGGAATTAAGTTGAGTTGCTACCTTGACTTATATTCCACCTTTTGTTAGCACTCCAGTCACAGCTGTACCATAAATAGCTAGCACTGGCACATGCACAGTTTCCTGTCCCCCCACTACTAACATCTTAACTTGAAATCAATTTGGAAACTTATTTTATATGTTTCGCCTTCAGAAGTATTACATTTCTCTTAGGTACTGCAGTGCAATTGATCAACCCCTGCTTTCATTTTTTTTTTTTTATAGATTAGTTTGAGCTGTTTCTTCTCTTCCTTTGGTTTTGCTTCTAATTACATGGCAGTATTGTTTTACTCAGATGGAATTATTAGAAAGCATCTTGAGTTATAATAAATGTGATAAGCACAGCATCCATTACTTTATTCTGTATTGTTAAGGAACAATATTTAAAAGAGAATGCCTACTTGTCTTCATTTAATCCGAGACAATGAAAAAAGACTTATCAAATTGAAGTATTTCAGTATATACATATTCCAGATTACTTTATTGAACACTATTTAAAAACACTTATTGATGTTCCAGTAATCCATATACCTTTTGGACAATTTCTTTTCAGCTCATATATTTTGGAGGCATATTTAAAAAACAACAACAACAAAATCCAAGCAAACAAACAAAAACAATCAGGAGAAAATAAGCTCTTAGCATGGTATTATTCGTTACCTAAATATTCCATTAAAGCATTCTGTAATTTAAAATAATCTGATTTTTGTAACAAACAATTTAATAGCTTGATTTACAATAAAACTGCAGAGCATTAATGGTGTATTTTGTAGACTTTTGTACTTATAAAGTCAATCTTAAAGTACACATCTCAGGACATTATCTAGCCTACAGATGCTTAGGTGCTCAGTAACCATTTACTGTTCTTCCAGTAGCCCTACAGAACCCAAATGTGAACACACACTACACTGCAGTAATAACCTTGTGCTTTTGCTTGCAACATGTAACTGGACAAAAGCAGGGTTATCAAACATTGAAAAAGATCTCAGCTTTCAATATTTAACTTCCAGATTCTAACTTCAGGTTAAAGCATACTAGAGATGTCACTTCTGCTCTGGTATGATGCCAAAAATCTGTTCTATGTAACTACCAGGCATTTGTAGACATTAAGCAATTTACATCACATTCAGAATTATTTCTGATTTACAGCAGAGAACTTCACCACAACAGTCAGCCATATGTAATTTAATCTGTCCCGCAATTCCTCAATAAAATGGCACAGCCTATTAGAGAAGGGAAAGGAAGTTTGGAAAAAAATTTACCATGCATCATACAAATGCCATTGATCCTAAAGGTCCATTTTAGTCTTTATCACTGCACCTCAAATAAGATCCAATTATTTCAGCTTCACAGGTGGACTGGCTTTTCATTCCAAGAGCTATGAATGAGCCATGAAATGATTTTTAAAAATGCAAATTAACATTGTACAAACAGATATGCTACATACCAAGCTGTCAAACCCCACACTTTAAGCATCAAACTGAATCTGCAGCTGCCCAGTTTAAATCTTTAGCACATATCCTCTCTAACATTAGCAACACAGCACAAGGACTGCTATCCACAGTATAATGCCATACTTGAGCAGTACAGCTCACCTGGTGTTCCACCTTGAGCAGGAACACTCCAGGCCAGTGGGAACCTTGTCCACAGAGGCAACTTCTCACCACAGCCTTGTACCAGACCCTTCTCGATCACATGGCCCAGAATAACGCACACAGCCTTCCAGATTACCCAACACATGTCTCTCTCAATGTCAGGGCTCCACAGCAGATGAAAAATCTGTAAATATGCTCAACAGACCAGTCTCATCCCTGCTTCCATTTCACTACTGCAACCCAGCTTCCACTGTTTCATTCTCAGCACTGTATGCAATATCAGCTTTAAGGGTAGGAAATACACTGTATTTCCCCAAGTATTAGCTACATTCACAAGTGCTGAAGTGGTCAGGTCATTCATCTGTACAGCAACTTCCAGAAGCATTAGGCTTTACCTTTGGGATCCAGCCGTGTAAAAACACATTTTTATTTTCATGCATTACATTCATGCATTTGTAACATTACTTCCATCAACCTTGTATATTAAATACTAGAAGTTATTCCCCAAATTTGTGGATCTGAATGGTTTTGGATTGCTAACAGTGCATGGGACTTGGTAAATTGGAGGGAACTGATATGTTGTAATTATATCTGTACAAGTTACATAGTGATTAAAAAATCATCAAAATATCAGAAAGTGAGCAAGAAAAATCCCAATATACTTTGACAGTCACAAAGAGAAAGTTAGAACTGTTATTAACAAATTATTTTAAAATCTGAGCTATTGAAAAGGTGTAAAACCAGGTTTATTAAAGATTATCCATTGATTTTAAAATGCGAAATTAAAGTTGCTAGTGTGTTCAGTTATTTAAAAAATAAACTGTTTAATCTCTTCTCACTAGCATTGAAGCTTTATGTAGACTAATTCTTTAAGGACAGCTTACCTCGTCTTTGTTAATTTCTTTGAAGACAGCGAGATAACAAGCTTGATCTGCCTTCCATTCTCAGTGAAATAGCCAACAATAGCTCAAATGTTATTTTAAGTGACTATAACTGGAACAGTCAAACAAAAGGTCACCCATTTTACTGGTATGGAAAAATACAGGATTGGCCTCCAAGCCTCCCAGGGCTGTTCAGTGGTTTGTATGATCAAAGGCAAGCAGACTTTGACCTTAATACAAATGTCTTCCTATCTCCCCTCATCCATACATATTACTTGCAATACAATTTTAATAATTGTATTTTACAGTTATTTATGTAAGCAAATGTGATTTATCTCAGAAGGAAAAAAAAAACCCCAAACATCTCCAAGCATCCAAACTTCTAGTTAAAACAATCTTAAGTTTAAAATACATTAATTACAAATATACATTGATTTTTTTTTTCTGTGAGTCACATAATATTATTGAGTCAGCAGAAGCATCTGAAAAACAACTAGGTTAATAGATGGAAGTCCATGCCTTTTTTTTTCAGATATGTTGTTCACTCATAGAGCTTTAGGCAACTAAAACGTCAATGTGTATAGAATTTACTGGAACAGATTTAATGATCTCCAAATGACAGGAATAGCTATTTGCTTGGGAAAAGCAGAGACACAGTTCACCTTCTGAAAATACCATTTTGTTACTATTATTGTGGGCATCCCACACTGTCACCTTCGTACCGAATTCTGTTTTTATTTATACCAGTAGTAAAGACTTTAAAGAGAGTCAAGCAACATGTTTGCTGTCCTGAAGCTATGGATTTCTTTAAATTCCAAGCTGAAAAAAACATTTGAGCCCTCCAATTTTTTCAATAAATATTTCAATTTGATTTGCTGTGCTACAGAACCTCTTTTCTCTCTAATCTCCCTCATTTCTATAGATGAAGTTCTATGTTTGAAGTTCCAACTGGCTGGTTGACAGTCTTCTTCCTTCATCAGGTTCATATTTCTGTCACTGACATGATTCATAGGATATGCACCACCTCTTATCCACATGGGTCAGATGATGTTTTCTATGGCACCTATTCCTCCTTGCTCTTGATGATGGATCTAAGCCCAGCAGCTCTTTCCCCAGTTCCCTTAAAGACATGAAATTCTTTAAAAACCTAAGTTAGACCATCAAACAGGTCTCTCACAGTAACTCTGGGTCCCATGACCATCCATGAAAGTACCCTTGCTTCTCACCTACAAAAATATCCCCAAATTATCACCCCTGTAACTTCCCTCCCATCATGTACATGCAATAACCTCCTACAGCAGCATCATGACTCTCCCACTTTCCATCTGACCTTCCCTATGCACAAGGGCCTTGCAGAAGGCAGCAAATACCATGCTGGTCATTACTACAGGCCAGCCCAGACACACAGACTGGGCTTCCCCATTTCTTGTCCAATCTCTTCTCTAACTATCTGCCTGTTTCTGTCAGACCTGTATATGCATGCAACAGGCCTGGAGAACATGGTCCCTCTACCAAAGCTGACTAGGAATTGGGCAAGCAGTTCAGAAGTTACTGGCAGAGTGGGAGGACAGGCTAATGGACAGATGGATGGACAGATGGAACAATTGCATAAGCAACCTTCCCTCAAACTAAAATAAAACTTTGAAGTCCCACCTGTTCCACAAAGCATTTCATCAGCACTAGCCACTCCTCACTTCCAGGCTTTCTGTTTTATCACACAGCATAACGTAGTAGCTTTAGTCTGTAGACTTACCAGATCAACACATTCCTGACTGTACATCACAATGTACAGCCACAGCACTTCATAAATAAATGCCTTTAAAAACAAGCTGCACACAAACAAGATTTCACAGTTAAGGAGAAAAGGAATGGCTGCATAAAAACATTATAATGGCATGTAATTTGAAACATCCTTTGTAATAATAATGCTAGCAAGGAAGGGAGAAAAAAAAGCATGGGATTTTGGGGTGGTTTTTTTTTCAGGCTGTCCATTTTTTTCTTTCTTCTGTCATTGCGGGGGGGGGGGGGCTGTCTGTTTTGTTTTACAAGAAATACAAAAAGAAGTAGAGAAGTAAAAATAAAGACTACTACCAATTAAAGGATCTGCAAAGGCGTCTTGCATCTCAACAGCCTAAGATTGTGTGAAGGGATAGAGAAGAAGCTGTGCTAGATGAACAGATGGATCAGGAAAGTGTGAAGAGGTCCATAAGGTAGACTGAAGTTTTAAAAGCATGAAACTTCTGAAGTCAGCACAGATTCTTGTAGGTGTTTTCATAAAAGGATTAGTTAAGGTGAGGCGACTTGGGGGTTTCTTTGGATTTTTGAAAAAGCTTATAGGTGTAGGTAGATAACAGCATACTATATGCGCACACGTCTGGAGTGGTAGGTTTGGGAAGACTCCATCCTTGTCCAACATGCAAGGCAAGGATGACTGGAAGCATTTTTGCAGAGGTTAAGCAACCAACCTGATGGCAACATTGTGGATGCAGTAGATCAAGAGTAGAAACAAAAACAGAGGCAGATCAGAGCCAAGAGAAAAGGGGGGGGGGGGGTAAGTCTGCTTGCACTGAAGATATTTGGTTTGTTTTAGTTAGAATTCTCTTTTCAAGTGCTCAAAAGAAAATATTGCAAGAGTGTCATTACCATGAGCTGAGCAGGGAAGTGTGTTCGTTCCCCAGAAAAAGAAGAATAATTTAGTTTTACACAACTTCTTCCTACTGACATTTTAGGAATAAACATACTTCTAGGAAAACACTGCTTTTGAGCAGAAGGTCTACCTAGAAAACCTCCTGAGGGCCCTTTTCCATCACTGATGTTAATTATCACTTCAGAATACCTTACGCAATCCTAGCAAAAACAGCAGTAGAAAGTTGGAGAGGGAGTATTCTATATTTATTAATAGATACAGCCTCATTTCAGTAAACATCCATCTTGCAATAAAAAAAGGTTATAATTAAAAGTAGTGTATATTCTGAGGTTCACCACTGAAAATTAGTAACAGCTACTGTCACTGCTATGACAATTGCTTAGTTTTTTACTAACGAACAGCTTTAATTTTAATGAATAATCCTATCTGTAAATAACCATTAAACACACTAAACCATTTTTCATCTCAAATGGTATATAACATTACAAGCAAACTTGTCTTAATGTATTATAAACCTTTGCCCATCTCCTGTTCATCATCATTACATTTATATTTACACAACACAGAAAACACTGAAGAGCTTTCAGTATGCCTACCAACCATTTTGAACAAGATCAACTTCAAATATCAATTAAGATGTGTTAAAACCAGTTCCATATACTATAGAAGATGCTGTATGTTTTGACAACTTTAAGATTTCTTCACCTCTGAAAGGGGTCACAAAGTCAAATGGTCCTTAATCCTGCTTACACTCCTTTATAAGCAATGCAACTAAAGTCAAACACATGCTGAACTCACCATGTGCACAAATATTTGTAGAGAGGGTTTAAGTGACTCCAGGGAATAAACAAAATGCTGCCAAGTGTTCAAAATCAAAAACCAAAAACGAAACTTTTCCTGCAATTTGTTTTTAGCTACTGGAAAGTTTTCCTGAACACAGCAGGTTAACAGGAATTTAAGTGCAATAGGTCTGACAAGAAGAGCTTTAGCAACAGCTGACTACAACATGCCTCCTTCCATGCACCTCGGTTTTGCTATTAGTATTTCAGGTAACAGCTAAAAATGCAGCCTACAAAAACAAACACAAAACCAACGCCAAAAACAAAGCAAACAAACAAAACCCACTCTCACCATCTTGAAAGAAGCAGAATGACGAACTACACTAACTTATTAATTGAAAATGCCTGTGACAAAACTGCAATTAACATGATATGCTGCAACACGCAAGATAGAACAAATCTCAGTGTGCCTGCTAAGGGTAAGAGCCAGCAGAGGGTAATAGCCAAATCCTCCCAGCAGAAAAAAAGTTTGTCTACTACAGATCTCCCACCAGAACACCATCCTCTTCACCATCACCTAGAAATGCATCCAGATGAAAAGCAAGAAGAGAGAAGAGCAGCAGCACACACCACCGAGCATCGTGAGTCCCCAACACTCAGGGCACACTGAATCTTCTGCTCTACACCAGCACAGTGCTGATGTACGCTGAGGCAAACACGGGACCTTTTGAGGAATGAATTATGTGAAAAATAGATAAAAAATAAATATGACCTTCTTAAGATTAGGAAATATAGCACCAAGTAGAAAGCTTATAAAGGTTTCTACTTGGTCAAGGTTTAATTAAGGTTTAATTCAAAAGATTCTGTGCTTTCAAAACAAATATATGGAAGTACAAAGTCCCACTTGCTAGTACACAGCTTAAAAAGCTGGTAGTTATTTTGCAGCCATGAAATCAGATTGGTTTAACAAGTTAAAATATCACCCAGAATATCACATGCAGGCCAAACAGAAGGATCTACTCTCTCAAAGTCAGGAAGTGATGAGACTGAAAAGCCCTCAATGATGTACATTCACTTACTTGGCATATAAAGTGGGACTTTACAGCCGAGGAGCTGCTCACTTCATAAGCACTAACTCAAAGCAAACTAAACACACTGGAAAACTCTGGGTGTTTCTACACGAGATAGCAATCACAGAGAATCACAAATTTAGTAAGGACTTAAAAAAAAATAGAATTTTAGGTTCCAAACTTCTCTGAATGTGATGATGAAGTCAGCCAAAACATACTTCTAAACAGAAATCATATTAAGTGTAAACTGTTCCTCCAAATTCACAAAGAAATGTACAGTTCCTACAATACAGGACGACTTTCAAACACTGACATCTAATCATGAAAAAGGAGTGAAAAAAAGTTTTGGTTTCATATTTGAGCTCCAAGAAAGATATTTTGATACCTAATAGTTGAGCAAATATTTTATTCTACAGAACCTTGCAGCCACATCCTCCCCTTCCTTCAGCTGAATACAGCAGTGTGTTACCATCAACAACTGTACTACTAAAGTCATCTGTAATAATATATTAACAGAGACAGTGATATAATTTACTAAAATGTACTAAAACAATGGAGCTCTATGTGGCAGGCATACTGAAGATTCAGTTAAAAGTTGATTTACACTTTGGGGATTTTCTCCCCCACCTCTTCTTTTTATTAATAATATTTCCAAGCAAGTATTCCTTTTAAGTGCCAACTACATCACCATCTTAAAATTAAATTCTTTTCTCTAAATAAGTGTCAGTGTTAAATTAAGTTATCCCATTCTTATAAATAAATAACTAAATTAAATTTCAAGACACTAGTAGGCAATTCCAACAGTAAAAGGCTGAGTTAGGAATTAAAATTTGAAGCCAAGCCGGAACACACAACCATCCCTGCTCAAGTGATGTTAGAAAAATAAATCTAATTACACTAAGGCTAGAATTAAAAGCTTCTGGTCATCTGACAGTTCAGTATCACAGAAAGTCATAATATAATAACTATAGCTAATCCATATGCATTTTCCTCATTTTAAAACAGAGCAATAGATTATTTTTACTCCACATCAGCTAAACGTAACTTATGCCTCAAACTTCACATGACTGAGAAGAGGAACACAACTAACTTGAGAGCCCATACATTCATTTCTGAAAGTGACTTTGTTTAAAGGAAACAGGCACGGAAATTTCCTGAAAGCTACCCTATCTCCAATGAAATTCTCACAGTTCCTTCAGAGAAGGGAAGGAAAAAATAAATGCAATATTTCTATAGCAACAGTTTAAAACATGCAGCACCTTTTATATTTATTTTGTTCTTTCTTTGTGACTTAGTCAAGATATTTAACACAACTATTTCTGCCATGCTAAAATCTTCATTAACAGTGACAAAGAAATATATTACCATGTTCTAAATTTAAAAATAGTTAAAAGCTGAATACATTAGTCTTGTGAACATTCAGAATTGTAACATTTTTCCTTCATCCACATTTTTCATTATGAAACTATATAGACTGAGCAACAGGGCTGATGTTGTAACAGTGATTTCCTCCATTTACGTATTGGTTTAATGTTTGTTTTAATTTATATTACAAAATTAATGCTTACAGATTCTGATGCAGAAAACTGGCATAACCATTCACTAACAAATCTTAATCTAGATACTAAAGTATCAGAGTTGAAATACAGAATTTGGAACCAGGAAATTAATTCTATTATCCATTAAATTACAAACACTCAGCATTCTCGTGTCAGAAATAACATCAGAATGTTCGGAAGTAAAAATCAAGATAATAATCTAGAGTTTATAGGTTTAGCTCATGGGTAAAACTAAAATTCTTTAAAATTCTCAAACAGAAATTATGATAAATATAAGGCATTCTTGTTTCTTCCCCATGATGAGCACACAGCTCACAATGACACATTTATCCTCCATGTCAACACATTTCCAGGGTAGTTCTCATTACTGTTTCATGACCCATGTTCATGCTTTGCACACAATAAGCATATAACAAAAAAAGATTTCATAAATAAGGACTCATATCCTAGTCAGAAGTCAAATAGTACCCACGAAAAACTGTTGGTTAGGTCCTTTCTGTCCAGATTCCTACTGCTGTTATATGTTTGAGAGAGAGTGAAAGCCAGTGCTTACATGTGAGCAGTTTTCAAGAGTTTCCATATATAGTCAGTATTACAAACAGTTATTTTTATAGCAGCACTGAACTGACTTTTCAATATATACAGAGGGTGTTTTCTACTTACAGAAATTATTCTGTTATTCTACCTTGTACTTCCTTCGAGTCTTAGCTCTCCTCCCACTCATGGTGTTGCTCCACACAACAACAGAAAGAGCCACGCCAGTGTAAGGCCAGCCTGGGACTACAGTTCACAGTTGATTGCTCCTATTGTGAAAAATTTTCCTCTCACATCCCACTGGAATATCCCCAGAAATAACTGGTACCCATCACCTCTCATCTTTTCTATAGGACTCCTTGCAAAAGGGAGCCTCCATCTTCTTTGTAGCCACCCTTTAAATATAGGAACGTGCTGTTAATTAGATTAGTGCTCCAGTAACAGTTTCTACCAAACTAACCCAAACGTCTATTTTATAAAGAGGCTCTTTTTATACTGATCATACAGTTTTTTACACTTCCCTGTAGCTGCTTCATTGGTAAAGAAAACTTATGAAATGTATAATTTCAAGGGTTTTGTTAGGAAAATACAGCTAGAATATGCATTTCAGTACTCAAATCTCCAAGTCTATTTATTCCCCCATCATTATTAAAATAAACTGATAGGATCTATGAGAACATTAGAAAGGGTCTGCAATTTCTTGCATTTCAACAACAACTTTTGAAAACTAAGCCAGGGCACATCAGCTACATTAAGAGGTTTATTGTAACACTCATTTTAAAGTCAGACGAAAGGAATCAAAACAATATCTAGTTTCAGCTTCCATAAAATTCCAACCTAAAACGTTAAAAAAAAAAACAAAGAACAAACCATGGATTATATATCAGATTCACTAAAACTATCCACATTTAGTTAAAAAATCAGCATAATGCAAATATTTTTGAATGTGTATTTTTAAAGATAATTGCTTTCAACAGCAGGAGATGGCAGGTCCAACACCCACTGAAATTAATTCTAAAATATCTAAAACATGGTATAGCATTTGCTCCTTGCAACATTTAATTTCTACAGCTTTAGATTTTTCCATGCTCCTATAAAATATGGTCTTTCACCAGCTGCAATGTGCCATCCAGTTCTTCTGCATGCTAGAAAAATCTAAGGAGCTAAATCAAGGCAACCAAGATTTTGACACAATTCTGATGTTATTACCTAAACACTACAGTTTCAGGTAAATACTGGCAAACAAGGCCATATTCCTGAGAGTTATTCAATGTGGAGGCTTCTTGAGGCAAGAGATCTCTCCTTGAAGAACATCATGCCAGAAGTACAAAGAGGGAGATTTTCTTTCCTACTGCCAGATGAGCAAAATGAGAGAAATTTTGAACACCCACACAACTAGAGGTAGTATTTAAGTCTGCACAATAGCAAAGGCCAATACTTTTCTTATTCAATCCACCTATTAAAAATGGCACTTCGTGCTTCTACTACACACATGTATTCTATAAAAAGCTTGGGTTTTTTTCATCAACTGCCCATCTTTTTGCTGTTAAAAGCACACACAGTAAGACAAGAACAATCCTAATGATCACACTGTTTTAGGCAAACCCAAAAAAAGAGTACCTGAAAATGCTAAATTTTGACACACACCGCATCTGGGAACTAAATAGTTAAGTGTACACACAGACAGTAAAATAAAGTGGGATTTGTAGACTGTACTAGCCAAGGAGCCAGAATCAGCTGGCCACATACAACTTGATCTTTCATTACACTGGAAGCTGGTGGTGCTTAACAATTCCCTGAAAAACAGCAGAGAGGCATGAGGAAAACAAAAGAAACTAAGAGGACAATTTTAAACTTCTCTCATGCAATACTGCAGAGGCACTTGTGATCTGCATTTATCAGCATGCCAATGGATTTTCCCAGCCCGCCTCTGTCGTACATTCTCTATTTAAGATCTTGCAAAGCTTTACTAGATAAACATGTATTAGTAATAAATGATTCTTCCAGATGTGACCGTGACTAATGTATTACCATCCTGACGAGCCTACTGAGTACAAATCAGGTAATAGCTTCCCTCGCCCGAGGCACAGCAGCCAGGAATATGCACAATCACTACTAATTTCACCATGGCAGTGGCAGGCTGTTGCTGCCTCAGCTACCTGCCGCAGCCATGGTCGGCACTGCACGATGCAGACAGGAGGAGGATCTCTGCGAGCAAGGCTGGAGTAGTTCAGCAACAGCGTGCAGAGCCCTCGCGTTCATAAAGAGAACGGAACAGGAGCTCAGCTCCTTGCTCCTCCAGCCCTAGAAAAGGCATTGCTGCAGACGCACAAAACCCCTGCTTGAAAAAAATCCTTTCGCCTTCCATATACTCCAAGGACAGCAACCGAGGCTTCCCTGCTCACCCGCCAATATAAAAGATGAAAGCTGAGAGCAGAAGCAAGGAACAGCCCAGCGATGGGAATCCCGGCATCCCTCATCTTCCTAGCGGCTCGAGGTGAGGAACAGCCTTCTCTCCTGGGTGTTGCCCCTCTGATGCTCTCCATCACCACCTGCCTACCTTGGAACAACTAGTACGTTTTCTTACAACCGGCACCGACAATGCATGAGCCCAGCAACAGGGTGACTGATTAAAAAAATAAAACAAAACAACAAAAAAAACCCACCCAAAACCACACACAAAAAAAACCCCAAATCCACCCAACAGAGAAACACTGCCTCCCCCAAATCATAATAATATAAGGAGCATCTTTTTCAGAAAAAGCCCTAAGCCCTTACAGTGCGACGGAAGAAGGTATTTAGGGAGGAAGCGGGGAGAGCTCGCGCAAGACAAGGCACACGGGCGGAATCCCGCGGGCGGAATCCCACGGGCGGCCGCTCCCCCGCCCCGCGGCACCACCGGCGGGACCGAGGGCGGCCGCGCCCGCCGGCGCTGCCCCCGCCGAGAGGGGCGGCCGGGGACCCGCGCCCCGCCGGACCCCGCCGGACCCCGCCGGGCGCCGCAGCCTCGCCCCCGGGCCCCTCCCGGCTCCTCGGGCGCACCTGGGCTGGGAGCGGAGCCGGGCGCAGACACCGCAGTCCCAGCGGGATGGGAGGAGGGCGGCAGGCGGCCGCCAGCGGCGGCTGGGGAATCACGGCTGGCCGAGAGGGACAGACAGGGAGCCGAGGGAAGGGGGTGAGGCGCGGGGTTGCCTCGCCGCAGTAGCGGCAAGAGCCCGGCAGCCGGGCGGTGACAGGTGAGGGCGGCGGGGGGCACGGGGCGAGCTCCCGGCGCACTGCCCTACCTGCGCGCTGCCGCTGCTGCCGCTGCTCCCGCCCGCCGCCGCCGCCCCCTCGCTGCGCTCCCCCGCCCGCCGCGCTCAGCTCAGCTCAGCCCACCCCGCTGCCCGCAGGACCCGCCCCCAGCCCGCACTGACGTCTCCGCCCACCAATAGCCGAGCAGCGAGGTGTCCCAGACCACGCCCATGCCGCCTTGGCCAATAGCAGCTCGCCGTGGCCCGTGTCCCGCCCCTGGCCCCGCCCCGCTCGGGGCCGGCTCGGTGGCGGCGCTGGTGCCGCGCAGCGGGCGCGGCCGCGTCCCTGAGGGTCGCGCTGGGCGGTCCCGGTCGCAGCCCCGGTCATAGGCTCGGTCATAGGCTCGGTCATGGGGGACGTGGGGACACCTCCGCAGGTGAAGGGGCAGGGGCCAGCCCTCGGCAGCAGCGCACGGCTGTGAGGGATGTGTCCTTCCCTGACAGGGAGGGGGCAGGGGGCTTTTCGTGCGGGGGATTCCGCGGAACTGATGAGCTTCCGCTTTTTATTTTTTTTAAATTTCTTTTTTATTTTTTTGGCATGGAAACTGGTCCCCGCCTCCGGCGCGCAGAGCCGTTTGTCACCCGGGTGCGGGGCGGGGAGGTGGGAGAAGCGCCGCGGGAGCTGCTGCTGCTTCTGCTGGATGGGTGGAGAGAAGGAGAGCGGCTGGAGAGAAGGGAATGTTAAAAATCAGTGTCTCCGGAGAAAATGCCTCCAGCCCTTAAGCATTTCTCCATCCTTTTTAACAAAACTCTCATCTGGGCTTGCAGAATCTGTGGCTGGCGCCTGCAAGGCTTTCACCTTTAGCTTTGCTCACACATAATAACAGTTTTAAACTAAAAGCCACTTTCCAGCCGACATCGAGTATCAGATGCATCACGGCAAAATGTAGCTCTGCAAGTTATGGATGCTTGAACGCGACTCCCATTTTCTTGGTATGCTTCAATGGTTATTTAAATTAGAAAAATATTATGAAGCCCAGTGGACATAACATGCGGCAGAATTCAGCAATGGTTGAGTATTGCAACCAAAATTATATTTCTTCTATAAGAATATATACCCTAGAAAAATCTGCACAGACAGATAGCAGAATTTAAGGCATTGCAGTGCATAAAAATCAGGCATCTCATTTTCGTTTGTTGTTCCACACAGACTGCTTCATGAGCCTTGGGGCACTGAAGTGTTTTAGTTTGGATCAGAGATGCACTTTTGAAGTAAATGCTGTCATCATCTCTGCTAACAGTGCTGTAATTCAGAGTGTGGAGTGGTGTTGGAGTGCATGAAATAGATCCCTTTTGTATAAAGCTAAACTAATGTGTTCCAGCCACAAATGAGCACTGGGTAGGACTCAAACTGAGCTAGTCAAACCCCAGGAACCCCTGAGGTGAGTACAGCTCAGAGATCAGGCTCTCAGCACCAGCAGCTGCACTCCACAGGTCTGTTAGACTTGGTGCTTGCCAGTGAAGTTGGAGATTTGGAGCTTTGTAGTTCAGATGGAAGGTCCCAGGGGATTTCTAGTGTAACATCTGATTCCTGGTTCACAGCTGGCAGTCAACCGATACCTAAAAACTTTGATGCTTAAAAGTCTGCCGGAACTCCTAGTCCATGTATGGATCATCCCATATTCTTGTGTCAGGAGTACATCACATCATCCACAGCTATAAAGATAACTTGAACTGAGGTAAGAAATGTGCTACCACTGCTGCTGATTCAGATATTGTCAATGGCTTTTGTGGTCCTTATTAATCTCCCTACACCTGCAACAGATTCCAGGATAGAAAGCAGTGGTGCTGCAAGTTTAAAATTAAGATAAATGACTGGGTAGTGGTTTAATGATTAAAAATAACTGAATGAACTTCCAATAACATATGTTAGCAATGAAAACATTTTTTTCCTATCAGCGTATCTTGTAATTTTAATATGAGGCCAGATTGTAAGAAATGTAGCACACGTAAGTTTTTGTAAGAAAGCATAGAGAGAGCCACTGAGGTAGCAAAATCAGAGCTGAGAGATTATTTTTCTTACAACATACACAAATTTCTTTTTCTTGCAGTGCTTCTCACATGCAACCAGTTTCATGCACTAACATGATGTAGTTATTCCTTTTACTGAGATCTGTCTACTTTTGGAAGGTGTGTGTGTGAGAGAAATATGTTATTTGATAGTTAAGACACTTTCTTATAAACTTTAATCTTGAGGAGCTTAACTGTAGACAGCAGTCCATAATTTTACATGTCTGAGATCAAACATCATAGGTCACTTGTCTTCTAGGTTACTTCCATATTCATCATTGTATTTTTTGCCCTCATTTTGTGGTTGTAACATAAATGTTAGAATACAACAAATATTTGTTTACTGTCTCCAAAACTATAAGGCTAATTTAATTCAGTTATAAAGATGGAATTTTCTAATGTGAACACTTCAAATCAGGCATGATGTGGAGGCCAAATCCTTTTTTACTGACACATCTGTTATAGATGTTTTGTTTTGGCAAGCTAGACTACATTTCATAAAGTCACTAAAACAAAATATAGGAAAAAATATGTTTTACCAGGTGAAGCAATCATATATGACTCTGAATACAAATAAGCAGGTCTCATTCCTAACAAGATGTCTGTTTTTAGACAAACTTCCTGTTAAAAAGGGGGAAACACCCAAGTTCCCTAAGAGCCACCTAAGTGTTTTCTCCAGGAACTCCTAAAGGAATTGTGGAGTGATGAAGGACAGAAGCAAACACCTGAAGGCAGCAGCCAGATTGTTTTGACTTCCCCTTTTGGTCCCAGACACTACCTGGCTCAATGTCAGGCTGGGTCTCCTGTGCAGATCAGAGCAGTCTGATCTGTTCTGCTGGAAATGGCAAGAAGTGCCAAGTTCTACACGTGTCCTACTTCTCTGGAGCACCTGTGAGTCACCACTTCAGCTGGGTGCAAAGGCAGCTCCTGGTTTGGTGGCCAACCAATGTCCTAGAGCCTGGAAGGAGAGACCTGCTTACCCACTGCATCTGTATTTTCACTGATGCTAAGAGCCAAGTAGGACTAAGTTTGATGTAAACTGGAAGTGAGAGACAAGGGGACATTGAGTAATGCGCATTAGTTTAGTCAGCTATGAATGTATATAAATGGGCCAAGATACTATCATGGCATTAGAAGAGCCTTTGAAAGGGCAAAAATCCGTGGGTTCTTAGCTGCAAAGTGCAGAAATTGGCACATGGATAGTAGCAGAATATTAATTTATTCTTTCTTGCAATGACATTTCATTACACACAGTAGAAAGAAAAACCATGAAATAGTCAATAGATACTGTTTCTTTCCTAAGGTCTTAAGAGAAAACAGTGTAACAAAAGGGAGTGATACTGGTTTCTTTATTGTTCTCAACAAACTGGCTGTTGCTTTCCTGGGAACCAAGCTCTCAGTTGTGCAATCAGTAGTTTAAAAATAATTTTATGGTGAATTTCCTGTACAGTGTTGCACTTTTAATACAGGCAATAGTCACAATTCTCAGGTGGCAGAGTCTGCACTGACTGCATCCTTTTACAAAACTTTTCCTAAAATGTATATTTTAAAATGTGTAATTTGCAAGTATTGCTCTTGATCGTTTCATTTTGAAGATATGGCTCATGATCAAAGAGCTATGGCTTTATTCCTGAGTGCACAATAATTTCTATGCAAGGACTACAAATCAATTCTTTCTTCCTTCATTTGGTGGGCGATGCAACCAAAATGGCAAGTGGTTCACTCCACAAGATTTTCCTGCTGTGGGTGGGGTGTGTGTGCTGGTAGGGATGAGGGTTTTCTGCAGATCCCTGAGACAGGAATACAAGCAGCTCTACCCAGCGCTTCTAAGCTAGATGAAGGAGAGCAGGAAAGTAAAAGAAGAAATAGTACTTGGTCTTTAAGAAGTAGTCTTACTTGTTTAGGCTATGAAAAGTACCAGTGATCTAGAGCTTACCTCCTCTCTGCCTCTTAGTTTAAAAATAGGTTTTCTGTGCTTCTTAACCACCTGCTGTATTCTCTCCCTATGCATTAGCACTGCCCTTTCTACTGGCTTCCTAAACATACGTGGGTAGATCGCAAGATACACATTCTGCTTTTACAGAGGCAGGACTCAGCCTAATTATAACCTGCAAGATCAGAATGTGACTGTTTTGACTTGCAGAAGCAAAGATGAATAACTGAGTTGTTGGCATTTAATTTTAGATATTCTGAATTCAGTCGTCTTTTTACTGTAGTTTATTGTACTTATGACAGTTCTAATACCTGAAGAAAATTACCTATATGTGCAAGTGATCATTTGCATTGTATTTTCCAATGAAGTAAATTGACTTTTAGCAAAGTAAAAACAGTTTTGCTGTTCTTTTTTAAATCTAAAATCGGTGTCTTTTTGTTATTTTTATCAGACTACAGTAATTTAGAAAATCTGACATTTCAAGAGCTGTACATCTTTATTTCAATATTAATGACCGGTTGTGGTTAATGGATTTAATTCAACCTAATATCTCTTACTGTGTATAATAGGCACCTTCAGCGTGTACATAGGTAGCTTTGCCCATGATGTATTTCATCCTTGGGCATAATTTATAGTTCTATGTCAGCATTTGGTTGGAACAAGACGGGGGTAAGATGACATGATTGCAGGGTGGCTTTCTGCTGTGCTAGTCTGTGTGTAAAGCTCTTGAGGGCAATTCCTGGTTGTCTAGACCCTTCAATGCTGCGGTCCTCACCTTCATCTCAGAACAATGGTACTGACATATATCATTACAGACTCGCACATCACTTTTTTTTCCACCTGTTTTTCCCCCATGGAGCTCTGTGTCCCTAGCAATGATGTCAGAATGAATGTCCCTATGGTGTCCCTAGCAATGATGACAGATTAGATAGGATAACTCACATATTTTTGTAGTGATTATTTTCTTAAAATCAGTCCCATTTTCAGAACATATGTAGCTTTACATAAAGTTTCCCAAACATGTCCCTTTCATTATATTTAAATGCTATACTTTCCTTTACTGTCTGACTTTTTCTTACTCCTTTCTCTCTTGATTGCATTTAACCTATGTAGTTACTATTGTTTTCAACCATACCAGCAGTGTCCCTCATTTGAGGGTTCTTTTGACCTAATTTTTAAGAGACAATGTTTCCATATAAAAGAAGAATCACTCTTCCTTCTGTAAGGAATAGAATTTGTTAATTGTCTTACTAAGCCAAGCTGCATGGAGAGTCCATGCTTCTACATTTAATGTCTGTGTACACAATCAAAAAACTTCAGCTAGGTTGATGTACCATTAAATATAAACTCCAATTAAATAAAAAATATAACTTTGTTTAAATGTATTTTTAGTAAGGGGAAAAAATGTATAGGTGTTTTTGGAGCCTGACATACAAAAGGTTATGTTCTGAAATCTGAATTTAAATATAGCAGAGGAAGAGGGGTTGGACAACAGTATCAATGCAGCTGAGATGTTTCGATTTTTATTTATTGTAACATGTATTATCATCAAAATTTTTCTTAAATAGAGTCTTATTCTTGGGGAGAATTCTTATGTGGATAGATCAGGTTTCATACAAACACGAAATAATAGAATCATCCTTGCTTCCCCCTGCCTTATAATTCAAGGGTTCATAGTACGAGACCATTGGGAAAGGATGAAGTAGTTCACACACACGATAGACAGTTGGCTAGATGTATCCAAATTTGTAGCATCATGGCAAAGGTGAACCTCGAAGAGAGGTTTTTGAGGAAAACACTGAAGTGGCTTTCCTGATGTTTATGAGGAACTCAGCAAGAACACACAGAAGCACACAGGAGATAACATGGATGTGCATTCCTGAATTTTTAACAAGCAGATAATACCTACCATCCTGGGTAGGGTGGATGTGAGAGCTTGGGAGGTGATATAGTGGAGACAAACTGTAAATGGACTTCAAAATGAAGACAGTGTATCCTAGGGCTGTAAAGATGCAGGGAACAAAGAGAGGGTTGTAGGAGTGGAAGATTTAGAACTTGCCATTTCCCATAGTGATGATGAATTATTAAGGTAGTTGGTGGTAAGGGTAAGAAAACAGATGTTGCAGCAATAAATGTGTGGTAAAATGAAAATTTGGATGAGTTTTAAGTATGCATATAAATGCAAAAACCCTTCTACTGGAGATGTTAGAAAAAAGTCTTGTTAGGATTTCAGCATAATTTAGCTATGAAAAAAAGATGGAGGTGGAAAGTGCAGATAAGTGGCAGGCTAGATATGATTTGTCATGGTGACTTGCAAAGGAGATGCAACTGAAACTGCTGTTTTAAACACATCATTTTTGGGGTCAGGTCCCTGGAGAACAAACCTGAGCCAAATTTTCTGAGGCTTTCCTTTGAATAAAAACAGTCAGATCTGCAGTGAAGAGATGAATATTCAAAATAATAACTAAATCATCATAGGGTCACATTGTCATAAATACTGGAGGTGGGTTTTGAAAGAATGCCAAGTGAAACGAAGTGGTAATGGATACACGCACGGAGAGAAAATAACAACAACAACAAAAAAATTCATGGACACTTAAGAAGGACAAGGTTCCAGTAACGAATTGTTATTTTTCAACTTTAGCTCAGTTCAAAACCAGTAACAGTCAAAGGTAAAAGCAGATTATGTTGTGTCTAAGGGGAGAAACCTAGTTTACAGAGGTTCTGGAATGAAACTGGAGAAGAGGTAAATTTAATGAGCTTGGAGATGGGAATGAGGAGAAGAGCAGTTTGTAGCTGGTGAGAAAAGGGAATCAGAAAAAGAATGTTTTTGGTGGGAGCATGAGAACTGAAGGCGTGAACAACCGTTTGCTCAGGATGGAAGAACTGAGGCAAATGGAGGAGTTGGAAAAGAGAAAATCTTTAGATGTGACATGGAAAAAGGAAAGGAGTTACAGAAAGGGAAGTGATGGAAAGCACATATCTTCATGTAGAAGACATTGGGGAGGTCCCAATGTGCAGAGTGAAGGAGATGCAGAGTAGAGAGGAGTGGAGAAAAAGGGAGGATGATTCAGGGTAACTAAAATCCTACTTGAGATGACAGATGTTCCCCTACTGGAGAATGGAGAATTACCTAACTAGGAAACAGGAAGAAATATAGAAGGATAAAAAAAGCTTGCAAAAAGGGGTGAAGGACATAGAAAATTAACAACAATCCTTGGGATAAAAAAAGAGAAAGGAGAAATGAAGAAATGTGGGAAAAAGAGAAGGGAGACAAATACCGAGAATTACTGATCATCTGAAAATTGTGGAAGGATTGATTGACAAGGCTTGAGGGGAAGATGACCTCAAGTATGAGGGTGCAAGGTATATGATCATTGTTTAAAAGGGAGGAACAGTGTCACAGATTCAAGAGTATGGCTGATGAAAATCAGTGCAAGGTTGTAAGCCTTGGTATAGGCTGAACTGAAGGAAGAATGAACACAGGAGGGAGACATGGGACTCTTCAGCCAAGGGCTCAGGTGAATTGGTAAAAACTTACATGGTGAAAATAAAATAATGCCTTGAGCTGAAATCAGAGGACAAGGCTGAAGATGGAAAGAAAGAAGGGGGGGAAAGACAGAAAGAAGGGGGAACTGAGAAGGGTCGTATTTAATGCTGTAAATAATGTAGAAAAAGTAAAAGGGATGTACCCTGGGAAGAGTATGGACAAAGAGAGAGCAAAAGTCCAGTGTGACTGCCATGAAATGTATCTGTGGGGATAGAAATGAAACTTCTGAAAGAGAGGGAAAATAAAAAAAAGGATCCAAGACTTGGTGAGGGCGAAAGGAGCAACATATGAAAAAGTCATAGATGACAGGGGTTTTTTACAGAGACAAAGAGAGTGGGAGGAAAGAAGGGTGTAGGTGTGAAATTTGAAGCTGCAAAAGAAGACAGGTAGAAGGAGTAAGAAAGGAAGATGTAGCATAAAGACAAAATTTTCAAACTTGGATGGTAAAAATAATGATCTTAAATTCTGTTTAGCCATCTTAGTAGAAGGTGGCTTTAAAGCAGAGTCCCTCAAAATATTTTTCTTTTTTCTTTCCAGACATCATCTGCAAATAGTTACTCAGATGTGTGGGCTTTTCTCTGGAGAGAGCAGTGGGAAATGAACTATGGATTCCTACTCTGTCATCTTCAGTGTGTTCATTAGGTGGTGGTGGAAAGGCTGATAGAAACTATTTTTAATAACTATCAGGTGATTCATTTAGCTGAGAGAAGGAATAGATGTTAATAGTGCCATTCCTAAACAAGTCTAGATCTTTATGTTTCACCACATTTGGCAGGTCTGTTTGGATGATGCCTAATACAGACTTCAGCCTGAATGCAATCTAAATGGCTGAGACCAGGTTTATTTCAGCAATCTACACTGGAGGGCCCTGCTGCTTGGTAATAGTGTTGGCTTCTCTCTTAGGGACTTTCCTGTTTCTGCAGCTGCTTCTGCTTTGTTTGGAAGTGGACTTTTTTTTTTTCCTGGACGTGGGCCTTGCTGTGCTTCTGTCACCTGGAGCTTGGATTTCTGCAGAGAACAGTTCATAAAACCATGCCCAGAGATCAAAAGGGAGCTTCCCCATGTGAGCACAGAACACCCACGGGCTGAGTGAGTGTTCTGTGCCTAATTCTCCTGGCAGGCAGCTTTAGCTCCTGTGAAATTCAAAGTGTGTGTTTTTACATGCAAAGCTTTGGGACGGGATCCATCTTGCTTGAATAGAGCACTCAGTCCTTGGAAAGGCTCAGCAGCTGGAGCTCCTGGTGAGAGGGTTCTGTTCTCACCTGTCCTGGGCAAAGGTCTGCTGCTCTCGTGTCCTGCGTGCTCACCACGGTGCTCTCCACCAGCATTCCCGTCAAAATGCCCACAAAAAAACCTGTTTCCAAGATAAGCTTTCTCCTTCTTGTTTTTGAGAAGGGATTTGGTTGTTAAGCCTGGGGAGCTGCAGCAGACTGTGGTTCTGATTTGTTTTCTAGGAATGACTAAGAGAGGAGGAGTTTGTATGCTCTGACTAAATTCTGATGACTCTTAGCAACCGCATTTCTTTAACTGTACATGAGCTTGATGAAAGTATGTTTTTAATCTTGCAAAACCCTCCTCAGTTTCTGATGTCGTTTCTTACATACATTATGTTATTTTCCATTTTTAGCTTCAATCCTTCTGTGTTTGGCATACAGGATTTTCCAGAAATATTTTCAAATGGATTTTCTCAACTTAGTAAACCAATTAATTTAATATATTTTCATTGTAGGGTAATGTCTGAAGATTTCTTGTTTTGAGTAAAACCCCTTGACCCTGGTTAAACCAAACATTTTGTTTTACATATAAGCATCTTAAAAGTGAAATATATTAAATCAGAAAAATTAAGAACTAGTATGGTAGAGATTTGGCTTTCAAGTTGTAGCCAAGAATGAAGAGAAAAAAGTTCAAGTCTTGATCAAAATAATGGGATGTGGGATTAATGACTTGGCTGGAAGCTGCATCAGAAAAAAGGTGGTGATTTGAATCCTCAAAGGCAAAATGAATGAATTACACAGTAGCTGGTTTTGGTTCAGAATTATGGTTATCCCAGATTAGCTTCCCTAGTATCATTTTAACAGCATCCAACCACGACAGTGAATAGTTTCTTGTGTTTAGTCCCCAACCAGGAAAAAAATGTCTAAGAAAAAAATCTGGATGTGCGGCCTGATACTCGCTGTTGAAAATCTGAAAACATAAGGCTGCAGTTCTCCATTGTGGACCACTCCCTGGTGAAACTAATATCTTTTTCTCCAAAACTGTGTTGGAACTAGTTACCCTGTACTGCAGTGACATCTACTGAAGGAAAGCAAAAAAGTCTTGGGAAAGCAGTGTTTGCCTCTCTAAAACACAATACAAACATCAGGGATTTAATGTATGTGAACACTGAGAGGTTTAATATTTTTTCCTTTGTCAATTTCAGAGCTATCATTTTCTGGTTTTTATGAAGCACCCATCACCACTCTGTTCCCAGACTTCAAACACATTACTAATGTATTCTGTGACCTGTTTTGTATGCAAATACTTAATTCCTGAAAGATTGTGGTTTAGTTTTAGTTCATTCTCCATGAATGGAAGTAAAGGGACATATTTTTCTCACTGAAGAAGGGGAGAGATTAGAATTAGGGGGCTGGCAAGCATAAATATTGTTGAGACAGAGCTGGCTGCTGTGTGCCACGGGGGGGTGAAAAGGACAAGAGAACTGTCACTTCTGCTACTAAGGTGAGCTGCTTGTATTTTTACTACCTTTAGGCAGAGCATATTTGAATATGTGCTTTCTTTATGCTCTCCTCTTGCCAGCAAGCAGTGTTTTATACTAGAAATGAACTAGTGAATTACAGAAGACTAATGGATTGCATTATGTACAGCTGCTTGTAGGGGAGATCTGCCTTATTTGCTGGCAAAGCTTTGTGGTCTGTAGCTGCCTCATCCAGATACTTCCATCTCTTTCTTCCATGGGATCTAATCTTGCCATTGGCAGCAATGTATGCAGGTCTCCAGATGAGGAGAAAAATGGGATTCATGCCTGCACTTCCATCCCTCAGAAGCAGACAACATCTTGTCCTTTTAGTTGCGATGTCCTCCTTGAAGGGATACCTCCAAGCAGAAGAAGTCCCACCACTGTATGCACGTGAAAAACTATCAATGAACTATTAAAAAAATAAGCATAATGTAGCTGCAAAATATTGTTTGATCGAGATTACTGTTATTTAAAAAAGACCTGAAAATACCAGTGGGAAGGGTTTATGGTTCTGCTCCCTTTTGCATTTTTTTTTCTGGTCTTCCATCATGCAACACTTACAGCCTATAATTAAACCAGCTTGCTGCTATTTGCATTTTCATGAAAGGAGCCTCTTCTAACATACCTCTCTTAAATCTCCTATTTGATACCGAGTGAAATTTAATTTCAAGGCTTTACTCTTTGCAGATCATTTAACTCTTAATGGCTTTTCATCCTAAATCTATCTCTGCTTCTGTCTGGGCATATGTGTCTCCCTCCTCATCTTTCTGTCTCTCTTCCTCATTATTTGTTCACCTTTAAGCCATTCCAAAGCTATTGGAAAGACAGATTGCAAAGACAGACGCCTGAATTTTGCTATTATGCTCTACAACTCTGGCATGAGTTCCTACACATTCCTATCACAAATATTTCTGGAACTGAAAACCCAGTGAGGGAAAAAATGAGCTCTAGGCTGCTTGTTAGTTAAATAGTTCTGTATGGCATTATTTGCACATGGGAGTCATATTTATGGATTTAGCTGAACAGTCAAAGAATAGTGATTTGCACAATATTCTTGGAACTGCTTAACTTAAGGTCATACATAAAACTAAAATACAGTTTATATGCTCAGTTCTAGGTCCTTTGTGTAAGGCATCTCTTAGAAAAGTAATAGCTAGTAGCAAAGCATGTCTAGCAAGTGGAATTTTCTGTTGATTCTCTCATTCCCTTCTGTATCTTTCCTTTTCCTGACAGAAACAGATGGAATTTTATTTTCTCACAATTACTATGAACTGAGACTAACAGCTCTTAAATTATCAGTGAAGGGGTGGAAAGGTGTGGAAAGCAATAAAAACATGCAAACCCTCTGTAACAGTCTGAACAGTGAAACGTGTAAGTAAATCTTGTCAATCAATAAACCATAACTGCCCTGTGGCTTGTGGGTTACGCCAAATACATGTAAAGATCCATTAGTCCTTCATGTAATTTGTGTATATTAAAGAATAAAAAAAATGTTGATTAGACCTTCCAAACTTCTATGCAAAAGAGGACAGACATTTTATTTACCTACTGATAAAGTATGCAAAGGATCTTTTTTTCAGCTTTGAAGTTGTTGTTTAAGCATGGAATCCTTTGACTTTCTGAGAATATTTCTTTTAGGTTCTTCTTTGCCCTTTTTAGTCCTTTTTTCACTCAGTTTCCTCTCTTCCAGAATTTGGTATTTTCTTTTTGTGACTGTTACCTTATTTTTTTTTTTTGAATTTTAGTATTTAATCACAAGAGATGGCACAATGATTAAAAGCTCAGTTTAAAAACTACTCCACTTATGACATGGACATCTTCTGAGAAAG
This sequence comes from Taeniopygia guttata, assembly GCF_048771995.1. NCBI lineage: Eukaryota > Metazoa > Chordata > Aves > Passeriformes > Estrildidae > Taeniopygia > Taeniopygia guttata. The sequence continues at coordinate 100,029,966 of NC_133024.1, read as the reverse complement.
CAGCCACTTGACTTTCTGGACTTGGTCTGCATGTGCTGCAGGTACTGGCCACAATATGATTGTCTGACCCATGCCCCAGGAGTCACACAAGGACCTCTGGCACTACAGCTATGTTTAATTTTGAGAAAGAAGACTTTCTAAATTGAACAGATTAAATAATGTAACCTCTAAGCAGGCTATATGGAAAGATGAGGAAATTAACATTCAGAGAAGTAGACACTACTGAGATGTCATTTTCTAAACTTTGAGGTGTGCAGGAGGAAGGCCTGATGCAATGCTCAGTTTTGTTCCTGCTGAGGATCTCATGGTGGAAAATGCACATCATCTGAGCTGGAGTGAGGGCTCCCCTTCAACACAAACAAGGTGGGGATATCCTTTCAGGCAAAGAGAAGTAAAGGAAGAAATTCTCTGTGAGGAAAAGGAAACGGCTACAGGTGAGATATATTTCAAGCTGTTTTGTCTTTGCCACAGAACCAAGATCATGCTGGTCCTGAGTTCTGGTTGTGGGCTGCTCTAAGATCAGTAAATTCATTTTGAGTGTGATGGACTTTGCTATACCGATATTGTTGATACTGACCTGTTAGTTCAAGAACAGGAGGTCACTATATTCATGGGAGTTTTTATATTGACCATAAGACTTTCTAGAATTGATTACCAATGCCAGGTGATGAGGATTGCTGCCTCTGGTCTGACATAGGTGTATCCCTTCTTCTCTGCTCCCACACATGCATAATTGAGGCTGCTGTGCAAAACAATAGCCCAGAAGCTGTCAGGGATTCTTTCCTATCACTGAGGAAGCTGAAACACAGAGGTTGCTCCCGGTTACACCCCTGCAGCTTAAGCAGAGTTTCCATGAAGATGACTCTGATGCATGGGATGAAAGATGTTCAGTACACTAAAATTATTCAGCTACATATTTTCTGCCAAGTAGACCCTGAAAGTTCTGGGAGAAATGCCAAAGCAATGCTGGTAGATGAATGCTTCTGAGCCATCATGTCCTTGACTGCAGGAAGACAGAAATGTTCTATTAGGACTTTTTTTAAGGTTACCCTCTCTTTGTTTTGTTTTTCTTTGTATGGAGTCATGTTAAATACCAGCTAAAAACATTGTATACTCATTTGATTTTGCCATTCTCATGGAAAACCGTAAGTTAGATATAGATTTTAACTATGCAGTTTCCATAGATTCCACTTTATTTATTTTATAGTTACCTCCTACCAGTTTTCCTGGATTTTCTGGGTTTGCATTGTTTTGCTGATTCCCTGTATACAGCACATTGAAAATTCTTAGTAATCCTGCAAACACAATCAGCCTGATTCAAATTCCTTACCCTGTGTGCTCATTTAATGAAAGGTCCACCTTCACTCTCCCTCATTGTATACAGCTGGGAAAGATTTGACTTAAGTCAGCTCTAAAACCTCCTTCTTGAGCATTTGTTTAACAGGATTCTGCACTACATGTTGTCTTGTACTTTGGACTTTTTTACCTGTGCATAAAGCAGTGGCTATTGACATTGCTGCCATAGTGGCTCATTCATACAGAACTTTCCTCTGAAATATGGCTTGTTTAGTTCACTGAACTACTTTTTTTTTACCTGAAAAAAAGTTCAAAAATTACTGCCACAGCTATATCATGATTGTTTTAATTAAATTATTTTTTCCTGCTAATTTTCATGAGGATGAAGTGTTTCTAGATAATGATGTATGTTTACTAAGCCCTTTTCAGCACCTTAAGTCCCTAGTATTATTTAACAATATAAATATTATTACAGTTCCAAGGCTTTCTTTTCTGTTTAGTACAACCAATATGGAGAAATTTTAATTTACAGTCTGACATTTTTTCCCACATTGTAACAGGAAGGTATCTTTCTTTTTTACTTCAATCATACACCAATTGATGTTTCTGATGCTCTCTTTCATGCCTTATTTTTAGTAATTGTGCTTGTGCCTTCAATGGAACATTCATTTCACATTAGCTTCTTGTACTCTGGAGGAATTTTTTATAGTGATGTAGAAAAATAGTCTAGAAGCCTTTAAAGAAAGATTGTCCAAATTCATTTTTTAAATTTTTTTTTGAAGCATTTTCTAATTTTTGACTCCTGTGAGAACTAAAGTATACAAATCCAGTATATACTAAAATAATAAGCATTTTTATTCTGTAATACATTATTACTATGTGAACAGAGGGAAGAAAGGAGCTGAGCACATAAGTGTTCAGGAGGTGCTGGATACATAAGGGACAGTCAGCCTGTAGTAATAAATGTCCCATTTAATCTGCACAGTGCTGGGTTTAAAGGCATGATTAAGAATTCTCAATTACAAAGGATATTAACAGCTCTGAACAGGTGTATCTTTGTCTTAGGTTTGGAGATTTATTTGATTATGCTGCATATGGTCATATGTTCATGGCAACAGGGATGTGCAATGAACCTCTGTAAACCAGAAAAGACAGAAATACTTCTGTAATCAATGACTGGTGTAATTTGCTTTCTTAACAGTGGAAATAGCCAAAGTTCCAAGGAAGCCATGAAGTGTCTTGATAAATATAATAAATGTATCAATATGTGCAAAATTCTGCTGTGGCACAAAACTTCAAATGCAGCTAAAGATAAATAAAAAGAAAAAAAAAAAAAAGCAAAACCACGTATAAAAGTATCTTTTGCTTTATGGGCTTAGACTAAAGGTAGACTTAAGGTGATGTCATCCAGACCTGTAGCATCGTGCATGCCAGGACTAATATTATGTGGAAGTTGTTCAGAGCAATGTAATTCAGATTCAGTGGTATTTTAGGCACTGTTAATACAGTCCTAATTCACAAGAGGGAGAAAATTAATTAGGTTTGGATCCTATTGTTCTCCCTGAGAATACATCTTAGTGGAAATTTTTTTTTATCAAATTCAGTATATGATTGTCAGATGATACTTTACACTCAGATTTATAGATTTCCAGTCCTAGTTTGCCTTCTATTTTTAGCAAAACTAGGGCTTTGGAGGGGCTAAGCTAAAGCCTGGGGTCTTTCCAAAGTTGCATAACAAAAACAAGTCTTCCTTTTTTTTCTGTTCAGTCTGCTGCTTTTTCCATCTGCTGGAGCATTGACCATTCACAAGAGTTTGTAGCCCAATCTTTGGATTTGGTGTTTAGCTTCCTGTTTCCTGCATAACTACTTCACCTTTTTGAAGTAAGTATGTCCTACTGCTATATTTTCTTTATGTCATTGTTTCCTAAAGTTACTGAAGCACTGAAAATGTCCACAAGGACAGATTTCATTAAAGGGAAGTACATGGGTTTAATTGTAACTAAAATAAGATAAATTGATCCTTCTTTTGTCACCTCTATGCAGTAGTAATTTCTCCGACGCCTTGAGCATCTTGGTATGTCAGTTTGTTAAACTTAACAAAGAATTCTAGGGAACGATTTTGTAAATGATGTTTTAATAGTGAGTTGGCATCAAGAATCATCAAATATAAAGGTTCCCAACTTTTTGTATTAAAATAAACTGAATTTACAGGTTATTCAATAGTGAAACATTCCTGTTTTCAAAAGGAGTTTCTTATGATCAGGACTGGATAGAGTAGTGATACATGGATGAGGATAGTGCAATGGCATTTATGTTTTCTTATCCCATGATGTCAGAAGCACTATTTGGGTGTTACAGTTCTCTCCTTGTACTTCAACATTCCTCCTTCAAGTATCTACATCAGAAAAGTCAACCAGACAAATCACAACAATTTGTTATTCCACAGTGAAGACTTTTGAGCTGGAAACGTAAAATACCTCAAAGTGTTCATGGTTCAGGCCAACAAGAAAAATTTGTCATAGTCCCCATGGTTTCTAGGGCTTAATGCCCTGGCACAATTCCAGTGTGGGATTTTACAAATGTATTAAAGGAAAAGCTTTCAGCCAAAGGTTATGAAGTAAGAGGGTCCTGTAACTTCTCTGCTGCCATGGTGTGTCTGAAAAGAGCATCACCACAGCCAGCTGGCCATAGCCAAGAGAGGCAGATGGAATGAAAGCCATGAACTGCAGTGATGAACACAGGTCAGGGGCATAGAAGGCCCTATTCTGCACATGGTATCAGGCCACTTTGTAAATTAAAAACAAATAAATACGTGAGGATTTTCTAATCTTCAAATTATTTAGGTGATCATATGCATTCAGTAATTTATCACATGGCTGGTGGCAGGGCATAGGATGAAATAGAGAAGTTTTAAAGTAACAATATTTTTAAATAATAATCTGTCTTTTAAATAATAAAAATAATCTTTATGTTAAATTATATTTTTTAAAGTAAAAAATAGCTAAGTTTTTTCCTTGTTGCTAAGTAATTGTAAGTAGTAACTTGGTATTTATTTACAATAGTATTCTGATAGAAAGATAACTAGCTCAACTAAGAGAATAAAAAAACCTCCAAAAAATAATCCTTAAATAGTCTGTCCATACAATGGTATGACATTAGCTAAGTAATCCATGTCCTGCCAGTGTATTACCTTAACCTGTTCTTCACTTGTCACAGGCAGTAAAAAAGGTCTTTGTCTTGTGCAAATAAAAAGACATTTGAGCATTTCTAAGTAAAACTTTGAGAGAAAAAATATTTGCTTAAGACAAACAACTGTTTCATGACAGACCTATTTTGGGTGAAAAGAATGTAAAAATCTTAGCAATGTGTCTCTGGTGTATAAATAAATGCCCTGTAATTGTCTTTGCAAAAAGTGGAGGTAATGGTGTTGAAACAATAGACTCCATTGAAAAACTGAAATCCTGTAAAGTGATAAATGTGTAAGGTCAGCTGAACTATTTGAAGGTAAATCACTTTTCTTTCCTTAGCTTCTGACATCTTTAATCTGAGAAAGAAGATGTCCAGAAATTAACTCTGTGTGTTCCACAGAGGTAGGAAAAGACCTGTAACAGGTATAGGATCACACCTGCCACTTCACTTAGCAGGAACCCCTCCATTACCCTGCCTCTTCCCTAGATTAGACAATTCCTAGCACAAAAATCTCCAAACGGTGTTCAGACATGCTCAACTCCTGCTCAGACTGTTTCACACAGATTGCTGGCAAGACTGATGAGGCTGACGCATTTCTGGCCAGCTTGTGGCCAAGGGGCTAATGCTTCACATTCCTTCTAAGGGGTTGGGGTCCTTTAAACAGGTAATGGGCAAAGCTCCACTTGTACACACAAAGAATTGCCATATCAGTGGGCCCAAATCCTATTGGAAGTTCCATCTGGAGAGGAGAGGGCTAACCAGGAGGTAGTTACAGCTGAGGGACAGCTCACACAGATTTGCCATAGCAGGCAGCAGTGGCCAGCAGCCTCCAATGGGCTGCACACATCAGGTAACATCACCAGGAGTGGAGCAGATTTAGCACTGCAGAAACTAGTACCTTGTTTCATACCAGTTTACACAATGTACTCATGCCATAATTTCTCCATTTCTCAGTTTCCATTATACCTTCCAGCCATTCCTAATTCTGATCTCTCGCAGCTCCCTCCAAATTTTATATGTACTTTACATATATAAAACACTACATGTGTTATATTGCATGTGTATATATCTGAAATGTACATATCCATGCTTGTCCCAGGCAGCAGCAGTATCCTGCTGTAAAAAATTCTCTGAAGGAGAGAAGAATGCACTTAAGTCAGCAGCTCATGGATCCTTATTGCACATGCAGAAACAACGCATTTGTGATGGGAACATCAATCTCTGCACCAACAACTGGGTACAAGCATAGAGGGCTTAGTTTGAAAGGGTTTTCACTCTGTCTCTCTGCTCATATCTTCTTTCCTTTAAAGGCATGAGAATTTTTTCATTAGAGCTTACTTTGTGAAGTTATTTGGGAATAAGCTCACAAGAAACTGAACAATAAATATATAAACAGAAAAAAAAATATATAAAATATATAAAAAGAAAAAGCTGTTAATGCCAAGTGTGCAAGAACTTTCATCCCGAGCGAAAAAAAAAAAAAAAAAGAACTACTAGAATTAAGAAACATTATGTTCTGAGAATTCCCATATTTGATGTCTTACTTCTTATGCAATGCATTTTCTGGTGTTTCCATTAGAAATATGATTCTCCTTCCCTGTGTTCTGCTCAGCTGGTATTTTGGTCATGACAGTTTTTCATTTTTAAGAACAAAGGAATTTTTGGAAAGGAAACAGAGATTTATGAAGTACCATTACTTTTCTCTGAAAATGACAACATAAATGATTGTATGAAAAAGTACAAACAATTGTTACAGACAAAAAAAGAGTTTTCTTTCTTAACCTGAGCATCTGTCAACTACAAAAGATAAACCCGAAGGGATGCTCTCTATTTAAAATTATCTCTATTATTATCATCATAAAACAGAGCTACTTTAACCTTTACAGGTCTATCCCTTTGTGATATCCTGTTAGCTGTTGGTAACAGCAATGTTATATGGTTTTAAGGAGTTTCACAGATTTTTCTATTTTACCGCATCACATTTTTGGATATTCAAGTTTAGTGTACATTCTTATGTTTGTCTGTGAGTTTACATTATTTGCATTTTTCTTTTTTGAAAATATTTATCTTTGCCCCTCACTCATCTCTACATTAAACAGCCCCACATATACAGTATCTCCTTGCATAAAAGTCTCAAGAGAATTTCTAATTTGTTTCCTCATCTCTTTTTGAAATAATTTTGTTTGCATTTTTTGGAGTGGAGAGAACAAAATAAAACACAATAGAAAATATAATTCTGATTTAAATAATGCTTGGATATTGTGAGAATTATTTTCAGTGTTGCTTATAGACACATTTCTTGATAAAGATCCTTTTATGCAGATGCTTCCTAAGTGTGGCCTTAGGATTTGCCTTAGGGACCATAAGCATCTTTGACCCTTTGTTGCAGTTGAGGCAGAGAAAGTATTCCTAACACATTCCTGAGAAATATATCTTTGTCTGCCTAAGAGTGAGTGTGTATTATTTTAGCAGTTCCATGATTTATTTTAAAACTCTCTGAATGTACTGTTTAACGGGGGGACTTGTCCTTCACTTCATACTGTTTCAACAACTCTCCCTCTGATTCCTCAATCTTCAATCTGGAGGTAGAACATAAATGGCGTATAGGGCTATTCTGGCATTTCTTACTGTTTCTACCCTCTTCTTATATCCTCATATTTTTAACAAGGAACATTTATATATATTTTTAAAGAAGTAATATATACAAAAATGCTGATAAAATTGAAAGCTATTGAAAAGCTTCATTTTTTTCACCCAAAGACTGAAAGCTGAAGGTAAAGTGATATTTCTATGAGAAAGAAAAACTACATTATTTTTGTATCTTTGTATAAAATACTTAACTGCCATAACATCATTTATTAGACTAAACACCTATGTATTTGTTCTAAGTAATTTGTTCTAAAGGTAATATTTTGACACAAAGGAAATAAAATCCCATTACCTCTAGTGCTGACTTGGGGTCATCTATTATTATGACAGGGATGGGTGACAGCACCACTCTTTCCTTGCAGAAATGGAAAGACAGAGGTGTTAGCAGCTGCTGCTTGTGCTTGTGGCCTTTGTCTGACCCCCTTCCCCTGGCCACCTGCCCCCTCTCTCTCCCTTCACACTCCCCAGAAAGGCTCCACCTGGGGTCAGTGGAAAGCTGAGAAAAGCTGTGCTTGGCACAGCCCCTGCATGATACCAGTGCCCATGTTGCTCTGAAGGTGACTATTGAGGGACAGAAGCATCTAGTCTTAGTAAGGTAAACTAAGCCATAAATAAATGAATAAATAAATTATTAGAAGCAGAATAAATGAAACAGCATTTTAAGTACCCTATTTAAATCAAGGTATTCTGTTCACAAGGAATAGTGCTTTAAGGAAAGCAGAAGTCACTGGCATTTGTGAGCTTGCAAGCTGAGAGCTGCAAGCAAACTGCCTCTGTCATAATTTGAAAACATAGTGCTGACAGATCCCTCACTTGGCAGTAGCACTAAACAGGATTAACCATTCTGGCATCTCAGGTTTCATTGCACTGAAATGGAAATAAGTGCTGTTCACACAAAGAATGGCATTTGTCATATTATTCATGCCTGTGGTGGCCTCTCAGGGTGTACATGGTTGGTCACATCAAGCCAAACAATGCATGACTCAAAATGAAACTTTCAAGAGTGCTTTAATGGTGTTTTTATTACTTAATTCTTCTTTTGGTTTTAGGGTACCAATTGAAAGAGATACAACCTGGCTCAAACATTCTGATACTCTTGGCTTCAAAGAAAGCACCTTTTTGGTTTTATTCTAAGGCAGCACATTCATTTAGCAGTTAGCCCTTTGCCCACCCAAGGCACGCCCTATCACCTCCATTTCTCCCACGGCATGCTCAGCACAGGGTGTAGCCCAAGCAGGATTTGCACACCCATCACTCAGAGACCTGATTCATTTGATTGTGGATTTGAGATCCTGTTGCCAACCTGGGCAGCTCATTTCTGTGGCTACAGAAGGTCACAGCTGCCACCCTGCCCCAAAGACTGTCCAAGTGGTGGCTAGCTATGCTAAATCCAGCTGATGGCCCACTCCCTCCTCTCACTTGCCAGCTGGGCTCCACCTTGCTACCTTGCTTGCACCTGGCCTCCTGCCTGCCCCACCATCCCCAGAGCCAAGGGACACAGGAGGCTGCCAGCATGTGCTGGCAGGGAACTGTCAACAGTAACTGGCAAATCCCACGGCAGAAGTGCTCGGTTCAGTAACATCACAGAAACCGGACTGGATTTGGAAGTTGTGGGACCATGGGGTCCAAAGGTTACGTTTGAGAGAAAATCCTCCCTTACATGTATCTGTATGACTCTGCCAGGTTACCTAAAAATATTGGGAGACAACAGTGCATTTGCTTAAATTTTTCATTTTCTCGAAGCTTTCTCACAGCCAGAAGAGCAGGAGTTTTTTTCATGTGGGACTGAGTTGGGCATTGATGCCCCCAGACAGCTGGATCAGCCCCAGCAGCAGGGAGATGGCAGGTTTGCAGCAGCTGCTGAATTCAAGGGTAGGGATTATTAGCACTTCATCTTGTTTGCTCTCACTCTTAGTGATGAGGGTGCTCTATTTTAATTGAATTCCCTTTCCACTTTGAAAGAGCATCCAAAGGAGAAATGTCAGCATATTAAAGGAGATTTTGCTTTTGTTTGCCAAAATATGAACCTGGAACCAGAACAGTTCCTCTCTGGTAATTATAAAACCTCAAACATTTATTATTCTCCTGTTCGATGACACTTGTAGTACACCTTGGAGAAACTAATTCTTATCTAGACATGCAGAGAAACCAATGGCATTAAGAAAAAAGGTAAATTATGCCACTTTATATCCTGTTTTGTGGAGTGTATCAACTGAATGACAATAATGAATCACTAATTTTTACTATTGTAAAATGAATTGGAATTTGAATCAAGTGCATTGCTAAAATATTTGTTGACATACCCGAATTGGTGGCAGGAAGTTTATTAGAGCTTTTGCATTTGGACTTCTAATACAAATCACTGACCTTGGGTTATTATGACCCAGAAGTAACAGTTTTGTTCCCTGGTGCTGTTGCTTTATTTCAAATGTTTAAATCCATTTCATAAAATGTTTCCTCTTATTTTATTAATTTCTTTTAGCCTAGATGGAAAGATTCCTACTACATTTACACAGGTAATTTGGATTCACTGAAATTGTCTTCAGTAGAGGGATTATTTTTCTGCCTTTCCTGGATTAAAAAATAACAAACCTCAAAACAAGATTGATATTTTAACTCTCAAAATTAGATAGTTAGAGCTAGAAGTACTGAAAACATTTGATTTGCTGATTTGCATAATTTGAATTCAAACACAATACAATTTATGTCAAAGCAAAGAAAGGGTCAAATGAGGTATTTGGAAATACTAAAAAAATAATTTCCATATAAAAACCAGTTTTACTTTGTCAGTTTATGAACATGTTCAGGATTCTTATACTTCAGCTATGGAAAAAACTACTGCTTAAAATTTTGTCTTTTTTGGTATTACAAATATATATTTTTGCCCACAAAATTTTGGGAGTAAACATTTTTTTCTTGTTGTTGTTTGTCATTGTGCAGGAAGCACTCACTTAAAATAATACAAAAAACCCAATCTGTTTTCCCTTGCTGGGGCAATTTTAATCACTATTCATCCAGTGGCAAAAGATTAGCCATAGCTTAAGTCTGTCTTACAGGAAATTGGTTTCTCACTTCTTTTCCTTTAAAAATCAATTTTTAACTAACACAGCCACATATTTTAACAAGTTGTGTGGTGAATATTCTGTTCCCACTTATTTCTGTGAGCTTCTTGTACCTCAGAGAAGTTATTTTCAGGTTTGCAGCTATGCAAATGAAAGTAACATAACTCCTGTTCTTTCAGGGCTACCAGTTCCTATATGCATGTCTAAACACCTCATGTATATACTCTAATATTGTAGCATTAAATGAAACTCCTTTAGAAGGCCTGAATGTTTTTACTTACTCTAGTCACAGTGAGTGTTCTTTACACTTGTCATCTGAAATTATTCCTGCTTTTAATCTACACAGTTTAAAAATTGTGACGGAGGTGATGGCATTTTCTATAAGCCATCAGAAAAGGAAAAGAAACATTAAAGAAGATGTTATTAAAAGCATATGTCATTGTCACACTTCAGGTCCTGAAGGACATCTGAGGCTGTTCTGGAAAAGGCAAACTTCATTCTTGAGAAAGAACATAATGTTAATTTGCTGTAGGATAAAAATCTACAGTATCTGTTGAATTCACATAACTGAACACTAAGGCAGACCTCTTTAGGTCTAAATTGCAGCGTTCTTCAGCCAGTGAAACTGCACATCCTCTCAGATATCTGTGATATACTTAGTCACATAATCATATTGTGACAGCTTGAAAGGAGGAGGACTCAGAAAATAGAAAAGCAGTTTAAATTCTTATTGAAACTATTTATTTTTGGAAGACAGTGGTATGCATTTTGCAGAAACAATATAATCCTTTCCCTGAGGAAGCTGATATTTTCCAATGGCCTTCAAGAAAGCTTACATTCATTGAATAATGTTGTTGGCAGGGACCGTGGAAGGTGGCTGAGTCCACTCTCTGCCTGAGGGCCAGTTTACCTGGGCCAGCTCTGAACCATGGTGCAACCTCTTCTTGTAGAGTCTGAGGTTATAAGTTTTATTTTCTAATCTTCTTGCTTTGTTTTAAACCTTGATCCATCCACTATTGAACTGGAGAGTGAATTGATCCTTTTATCTTTACAGCACTTGCATATACCTGGTATCAGTACTGCATAGATATGTATGTTTCTCCTACTTTCTCTCTTCAACCTAAATTCCATGTTGTGGGCTTCCTTAAAAATTTTCTTCTAAGTCCGATTTTATAGATACCTAATTATTCAGATTGTTCTTTTCTGTTCTTTCCATGGGCTACATATTTACTGAAGCCAAACAGACCATGGCTACTAGGTTTTCCTAGGGCCATGTAAATAAGGCTGTTTCACAAAGAGTCCGTCCTTCTTTTCTGTATTGCATTATGTGGTTTAACTTTTTCATTGCAGCTCTGTGACATTATCCACTTTTTAAAAACCAGAACTCTTTTTTTTTTTTTTTTTCCCTGCAGAACACCCAGTAGTTCCCCGTTTCCTGTTTGTATAACTGATCGCATCTGCCACCACCCAGTAGCAGGCACTTATCCCTGTTGAATAGAATCCTCCTTTTTCCAAACCAAACCACTAGTGTGCGAAAATCCTTCTAAACCCAACATCTGTCCTCCAGCATTCTAAAGACTCTCAGTTTGGTATAATCTTCAGTAATGTAAACATGTTTTCTGAACCATCACTGAGTTCATTAACATCTGTCTGACAACGAGCCGCTTGTATAAGCTCCCGAAATAACTTCTTCTACATTGTTTTCCTTGTTTGCTGAAAGAATATCATATGAAACCATGTCAAAAACCTTACTAAAGTGACATCCAACATGACCTTCAATGGTTCTCCTCCGCTGATGATTCCTCTTACTTTGTAGCAGGAGAGATTAGATTTGACATCTTTTGTTCTTGACAAAGCTGTGTTGGCTGTTACTTGTTGTGTTACAACTACTTAAAGATAGCTTGTTTACTTGCCCCAGTATCTTTTCCATGTACTGAGGTAAAAAAGATTGGCATGTAATATCCTCTTTCCTTCTTTCTTTTTCAACAATACAGTTTCTCCCCTTCTGTCCTCTATTATTTGTTCACTGTAAATTATCAATGATAACCATTAGTTTTCATCCTCCAGCCCTGTAAATTCAGGTGATGGAAAAGCAGTAAATTATGTTTGAATAATTTTTCACTTGGTCCTTTGATTGTCAAATCTGAAATGTCTTTTTTCCCAATTATCAATAATGCCTGATATATATATATATATATATATATATATATATATATATATATATATATATATATATATATATGGATGTATGTAAAAAAGTAGAAATTAGATACAAAAATATTAAAAAGCTTGACTTTCTCGGTGTTGTCTATTAAAAACTTACAAGATCTGCTTGATAGGGGCATAATCATTTGCTTGATTCTTTTCCATGCCTGGCGGTGTACTTAAAATTATTTCATGTTACCCCAAATATCTCTTACTAGTTGTGTCTTATTTTTTGCTGCCTTTTCTTACTTTACCCCTGCATGATGAGGCTATGCTTTTGTAGTTCCTCCAAGTAACCTGACTCAACTTCTCTTTTCTGGAAGGTTCAGTCCTATCTGATGCTCAGGAGGAGCTTGTGACAACCAGGCTTATTTTTCCTCTGCCTGTAGCATTTTATGCCTGGATAGTTAATTTACTTATACACTTAGTGTTGTTTATTTGGAGAAGTGACAGTTTTTAAACATTTTTTTTGTCTGCATCAACCTCCCAGAATATCATGTTGACCACTTGTAGGAGTTCATGGGAACCTACCTCTGTAAGATGTATTTTTTGGTGTGTTTTGATGTTTTTGCTTTTTTCTAAAATCACAGAATCTCCCTGCAAAAACCTGCGAAGCCACACATTTATATATATATATACACATACAAATATATGTATACATACAGACATATGTATACATACATATATATACATGTAGATGCATGTATCTATCTCATCTCTCTCTTTGTGAAGAACACTGGGAACTTAAATAAATGCCTGGTTTTTCTGGTATTTCAGTTAAGTACCTACAAAAGAAAATGAAAGATGATGGGCGAGTCACCAGAAAACAAGCTCATAATTCCACTGGAAAATAGAAGCAGTCAGGATTTCTTCTTACTTTTCTAATAATCCTGTAAAGAATTTTTTTGTTTTACATCAGCTATAGCTTGTAGGTGAAGGACACATATGAAGGCATTATAAATCCATTCCTGGATTAGAAGAGGATGTTAAAAGTTTTCTTCTATTCCACTCTTTTTACTGGTGATGTATCTTGTAGACATTTGCTCTTATGACTATTGTTTACTCTGCTTCATCACATCAGGAATCTAAGAAGCAGGATTATTGTTGGCTGGACTTTCTGATTTCAGCCTTCAGGGAAAATTACGAGCAGGTATATGACGGCACCAGCTCATGTTGTTCTGCAACAACAGCTGCAGAAACCGAGATAGGGTGTACCAGTGACTCCCAGGGAACAGATTCCTCAGATGTTGTATGGCTTGGGTTAAAGAATAGCTTTAAAATATGTTTTCATTTCCTCTGTGTCTCACAGGGACTTATTCTGTGACACTTGGCATGTTTTTGTATGCATCATTACAATGAACATAATCTCTCACTTTCCTGCAAAAGTTCAATATTACAGTAAGGGAAATATATTTCAAAGTAAAAGCAGCATTCATCTGCATTGGTGATGAGCATAACACACTTCAGTATAAGGGCTTTTTGTAAGAATGTTTCAGGATTTCTTTCTCTTCCTCTTGTGTAATTACTTGGATTAGCATATTTTTACTTGTTTCTTTCATGTTGTCTAAATATTAAATATTTATAATTATGTCAAGGACTCATTTTCCTTGTTTCTAAAGATCCATTTACTGCTTAAAGTAAATTGTTAGTAGTAACTTGCAGTATATGCAATTATAAAGTGGGCTGTATGAATTTCACTGTCATACAGAAGAGTGTGAGGGGGATTGGGTAGATATTTGGGGTTTCTTTTCTGTGGTTGGGTTTTTTTTTCATTAAAAGAACTCACAGAATATCACTCTCATGACTTTTGCATAATTTCTCATCTAAAATTTCACTTCCAAGTGCTGTTAAACAGTGAAGACGAAAATTGGGCACAAACTCCTCTGAATGCTGGTAGCATTTAAAGTATGATTTTTTACCAGTTCTGCTTATGCCTACTCGCCTCTTGGGGTCTGAATTAAAACGCCCAAAGCTTATAAAACTGGAATGCATCCTCCTAAGACGCTAAAGAAGAGCTTTTTCTATAGTATTTATAAGCTTAGATGTCTGTAAAATAATTGTGTGATATTTCCCAAGCGGATATGCAGCGATTATAGCCTTTATCACCCGTTAGAAGCGGCTATACGTAAATGTAGGCACACACCGCGATTCACCACGTGCACGCCGCCGGTGCCGGCACCGCCTGCCTCAGGTTTTCCCTCAGCATCCCCTGCCATCGATCCCTCACGCCTTTTCCAGCCCTTCGCTGCTCACACCGAAGTCCCCTACAAAAACACCTGCTCATTTCGCCCCTCGCACAGCGGTCCCGCTCCCTGGGTGCAGCAGCCACCGCCAACCCCGACCCCCCTCGCTCGCTCCCGCCGCAGGTCCGGGCGCAGCGCGGGGATCCTGACGATGCGGGGATGCCGGGGAGTGCGGGGATGGCGGCCGTGAGGGGATGCCCGCGTCTGGGGATGCCCGCGGGTCGCGCAGCCCCGAGCGGAGCCGCCCCCGCCGCGGCGGGCGGAAGGGGGACGGCGTGGGGGGGAGGCCTCGCGCCCCCGGGGCCGCTGCCGGGCATGCGCGGTGCCCCCGGAACATGGCGGCGGCGTGAGGCGGGCGGCGGCAGGAGCGGCTTGACAGGACGCCGCCGACCCGCGCCCCGCTCGCCCGGTGAGTGGCGGCGGCGTTTCCCGCTCTCCGCGGTGGCGGGCAGGGGGAGGGAGGAGCGGAGGGAAAAAGGGAGGCGAGACGGACGTCGCGCCCCCTCCTAGGGCTCGTACCGCAGCCTCCGCCCCCCGTGGCCGCCGGACGCCCCGGTCCTGGGTTCCCCTCCTCGGCAACACCGCCGCGCTGGAGGCGGCACCAGGTCCGGCGGAGCTGCCCCGTGCTCCAGCGCCGCTCCCCTCCTCTGCGCGCTGAACTAACAGCGCGGCGGGTCCCGCCGACCCCGCCCGCGGGGAGCCGCGGGTGGCCGGGTACGAGCGGAGCGGGGCGGCTCTGCCTGCCGGCGCTAACAGCGTGCCTCTCTCTGTCCGGGGTGGCCGCGACTCCCGGATAGCAGGAGCTCCGGTGGGCAAGGGCGGCACGGGAGGTCCCCGAGCCGCCAATGCCTCCGGGACGAGCGGCGGGGCCGGCGGCGTTTGACAGGAGCGCGAGCAGGACACGCCTCCCCTCGCCGGGGCGGCCCCGCTGCCTCCCCCGCGGCGGTGCTGCCCGTCCGCCGGCGGGGATTGTCCCTTCCCGCCGACCGCCGAGGCTGGCGAGGTGCTGACGAACGGGCGTCGACCAGGAAAGCCGGACGCGTGTTAAAAATCATTTAATTCCGAGCGCTCGCTTGTGTTGGGTAAGGGGGCTGGGTGTGCCGCTTGAGGACAGCGCGGTGCCGGACGTGGCCTGTTGTGGGGCACTTGTCGGGTTGCGGTGCGCTGCGGCGCTGTTCCCGTTTTCTTTACAGTTAAACTGCGTATGTGGCATGTATTGATTGCCGACTTAAAGGGCGTATCTTGCACGGGGACTCATAATTTTGGATAGTTCAAAGAAAGTAGTTAAGAGTATGGAAAGTTCTGTTGCGGTGTTGTGTGTCGTTGTCGTTAGCTGCTAGGCTAACCTATAAACACAATGCAATGTTGTAGTGTGTATCAATATTGAAGTTAAATTTTATGCTCAAATATTCTTTAAGAGTGAAGGCATGCTTTAAGTGTTAATAAAATTTAAAGTTGAAGTCTTTCCTTACAATAATTTGCTCTTTCTGTCTGATGAGTTAGACTATAAGAGATAGCAAAATATAATTCTAAGATATAAAAGATTTAATGAAAATGGGAAATACTGATATTTTGTTGGGTTCTGGTAATGTAAACTTTGCTTGTGACTCATGTATATCCTAACTAATGTAGACAAGGTGATTAAAACTTAAAAAACTCTATAGATATGACAGTATCTAGACTCTGTAGATATGACAGTAGGTTTTCAGAGCATGCTGTGTCTGATTTGTAAACAGATCTACAAGTTTGACTGGTTATGAATTTTTTATAATACAGCATAACAGTCTTAAACCTTTGGATTTTAAGATCATTCCTGCTCCACCTTACTCTTTGGAAGTGACAGAGCAAAGCAGTTGGTGAGGCAGTCGTGCAGGGTCAGTAACAACTGCAGCACTGGTGCAGATGGGAGCAGTATTGCACGGAGGCATTCGCTGTGTTACATTTGGGTTTTGGGCTGTCAGTTAACACTACCGAGTAAATAAGGGAGTGAATGCATTGTGCTGCAGCAGCTCTCCACAGGCCACCATCAAGTGCTGCTCCAGCCACAGCAGCCCACAGCCCACGTGAGCGGTTGCACTTACAGTGTGGCCACAGAAATTCTTTGTACAGCCAGGCTGTGCTTTGGGGGACAAGGGGAGCTGATTTTCTCCCTTAGGGTACCATGAAATGTAAGTACTATTTAAGGATGATATTACTTGATCTGATGTAAAGAAGAAGTGCACTGGAGACCCTTCAGTTAGTATTTTATTTATGGGAAGTCACACAGTAATGCAAGTGGGAGCTGCAGGAAACGGTGAATGGTGAAACTTTAGTTGAGACCGGGAAGTATTTATAGGGCTTTTAACTTTAACATGGTCTGGTCTTGAATATGAAAATGGAGTTTATTAATTTTGTTTGAAACTCAGTTGATGGAGTTGATGCTCTGTTTTTCTATTTGATGTAAATAGGTAGCAGCATTTGTGTGATATCTTTCAGGTTGCGTGGTATTTTATGTTTTTGTAGTAATGTTCAGATTCAGCAAAAACAAATGTTGGCTTTTCATGATGTACTGTAGTAAAAGGATAAACTACTTTCACAGCAATTAGAGGTCATGTAGATGTAAGAACATAACATAACCAGATTGTTCTTAATATTCAGACATTAATATGTCTTGATGTAGAAATTTTAGGAAACAGGCAACAGCAGTACTTTAAATATTTTTGTTTTGATTTTGTGTGTTCCTACGTTGAATGTACAGATGCTTTCCCCCCCCCCCCCCCCCCTTTGCTGTGACTGCTGTTGCTGTGACCAGATAGTGTGCTCTTAAGGCAGAGGCATTGTTTTCTGGAATAGCTGTTCACGTTCAAAAGAGGCATTTTGCAAGTGTGAAATTTGTATTACTGAGAAGGTATTGATTCCATCACCTCTATAAAATTTGTGCTAAAATGCAGCCTAACATGAGAGAATGTGAAGAAACTCTAAGCAAACATAGCTGCTTGTGCCTGTTGTACATAGGTGTCTTTTTTTGTTTTCTTGCCATTTCAATGGGATTGTGAGCTGTGAGCGAACCCTGCTTACTCCCTTTGCTGCAGTGAACGGGGACAAATGAAGTCCTCAGCAATTATCTACTGCCACTAAATAGTGTCACTGACAGGAAATGACATTTGTCATTAACTGTTCAGGACACTGCAGCTGGCTTTCTTATTCGTGTGGACACATCTACCTCAAACAAGGGTGAGTCAAATACATAGTTATTATTTTCATGTTTTAAGGAAGGCTTTAGAAATATCATTTGACAGTCTGTTGTGATATTTTTAAAGTGCAAACATAGAACAAATTACAGGTAGGGACCAGTACACTGCTTCAAGGAGTCTAGACAAGGGAGGTTGTTAACCAATTTTGTGAGCTCCACATCTGTAGGGCATTTAAAGTTCTGTTCATTCCCATTTGAAAGAAATAGCCTTAGGCACCCAGCCTTAGTGCTGATTGTTTGTTTCAGAGATTAAAATCTTAAGTGTAAAGGGCTATACTGTTTGTATTCTTGAAAGTGTAAGACATGCAACATAAATTGCTCAGAATGAGATTTTTCTGGCATGTGGGAAGAGCCAGAAAAGCCCATATGAAATTGTCAAAGCATAATAGAGCAATGGGTAAATAAGAAGCAATGGAAATGTTAAATTTAACGTTCTAGAATATTTGTTAACATTGTCATACAATTTGATGAATAATTCCTTTTTGCTGTGATTGTGCTTTTGATATATGAGGGTGCTTTTCCTAGAAAATTTGTACATCTTCTTTGGAGATTTCTTATAAGATCCAATTGCTCTATAATTTTTAGGAAGCTTTAATATTAGTTATATGCAGCTAAATTTATTTTTGCATTGTAACGATGACTGATAATGTGAGTGTGAGCAGTTTCCTTACGATGTCTAAGTGGAGGGGCAATTAATTTGTTTGAGGGAAAGATGCTGAAAGACTCTGTGCTTCTGTGTAAATACTATTTTTGTATCTTCATGCACCTGCTGGCTGACTTGATGTGTATGGGCAGTGAGGGCTGAGGTGTGCACCCGGCTCCTGCTGCAGTGCTGGCCATGGAGCAGCAATGCTGCCTTGCTCCTGGGAGCAGCAGGAGATGATTTGGTGAGTCACCTGCTTAGTCCAGATGTGTTTCTGTAAACTGATCACATTGCCGAAAATTCATGTTCTGTATCTTTGTTCTCTTCAGGTAGGTTACCATCTTTTGGGGTGGGAAGGGTGGCTTCAGGTACCTGAGCCAACAGTGAGCAGGCTTCCCTTTTATCTGCAGCAGATCTGTACACAAAGAGTAACTGGTGCATAAATGGTGCTGATGACCAGGGGAGGTACTTTTATCTCGTCTTTCTGCTTGGTCAACAACGGTGTAGGTCTGGAGGAAAGTCAGGAGCTGCCTCATAACCATTCAGAAAGGAGCAGCTGTCTCTATTACCAAAGTTATGACTTTTATTTATTTGGGCTTGCTCTGATAGTTTCTTTTATATACAATGGACATTTGGTGTTAAGTGCACACAACTAAACCATTTGTAGTACAGCATATATAACGTGTTACACCCTTAGGACTGTGTGTCTGCAGGGATGAGCTGTGTATGTGCCCTTAGCAACTCTCTGCCCAAGATCCCTATCAGAAAAAGTAGCAGCTTTAGTTTCTATGTCTTTTGGATAGGATCAAAAATTCATTATTTTCTTACCTGGATCTAAATGAAGTGCGGATTTCTTTGTGGTGTTAAGTGCCATGTCACTTTCGTTTCAGCAGTCTTGTTTCAAGACTGGCTCCTAGTTTCGAACTTCAGCTAAGACACCTGCTTTATGGGTAGTGGTTGATGAGTTTGGATCCAAGCTTGTGCAACACCAATGCTTATTGTGGCTCCTAAGTGTGCTTTCTTCCTGCTTTTCTGAATTACCTGCAGAGCCTAATGTCAAAGTGTTTCTGAAACACTACACCTTTAGCAGAATTTTAGTGCTCTTTCATGTGATTTGGCAGGATGATAGCCTTTCTGCTTCACAGGTAGGAAGGATACTGTCTACATATCTTATGTCCAAACTAATCCTAAAGTACATTTTCTTTTTTGGCTTTGTAAGAACAATGCAGTATCCAGTTTAAGCATGCGCAGTGTTTTGGACTGATTACTGATTTTTTTTTTTTTTAAACCCATAAGTGGTTTATATTCTTAATATTTGTATGTTGTCATCTAAACCCAAGTAAAACATTGTATTAAAGGTGGATGTGCTGTTTAAGATCATTTTATTCTAGGCCTTCAACTTCAGAAATCAGGTTAAATTCTATTTAAGATACCAAGGGAATTCCGTCATTTTCCTTTCCATCAATTTTCATAAAAGGGATGAACTTCTTTGATGGAAATCTAAGTCAGTTGTCTTCTCAAGGTAATATGAGACTCCTTTTAGTTTAGGGCAAAGATGAGGTTGAGCCTTTCATCCTCTACCATACATTAGTGCAGGGAGCAGCTGAAGTTTATAAAACCTGTAAGAGAGTAGCACCATTTTAATGAGGTGCATACCTAAAATGAAGCATGTACCATTATTTATGTACTGTGTGGAATATATCAGAGATTAATGCAGGCAGGTTCAGTGGAAGGAGTGCAGTTTGTGGGGCACTTTTAAAAGCCCACTTAAAAAGGGCAGTTTGTAAAACTGAGTCTTGTGCATGGAGGAATGTGAAAGGGTATCAGAACTGCTAAATTTGGTGGAACTCTTTATTGTCACTAACATCTGTCAGGGGCTCAGAGATTAAAAGGGCTGCTGCATGTTTGATGGTGCTTCCCCTACCAAATCTTCCCTCTGTTGTATGTGTATCCTGTACTGAAGGGTTGTAAAGAGACAGAGAGTGTTTTTTTGGGAAGGTTAGATGATAGGAACTGGTTTTAATTCCAAAATAATCAGTGTTATGGTTAGATGGAAAACTCTGAATATAGTTTGTAATTATTTTTCAGCTTGTTGTAGGAAAATACTACCTCGTTTGAATATTTCTGGTGCTCAGTGGTGTAAGCAGTAGGTGGAGGAAAGAGGGGGGCTTGCCTTCAGAAAGGGGATCTCCAGAAATGGCAGAAAGGGGGATACTCTGCCACTGTCCTGGGCCTGAGCCACATACAAGCAGTGACAGATGTGCTGTCATGCTGAGGAAGAGGTGGAGGAGATTGCTCTGTTATGGCTTGCTTCACCTCTGTGTTGTTTTTTGAAATACAATTGGGAAGTTGTCATAGAAAGTGGGAAGAGAGATACAGATTTGCTGCACATTTTCTTGATGCTTTAAGTCTTTAGTTATCTTCTGTTTTTGAAGAGTGAAGCAAACAGTACAGCGGAGTATTTGCAGCTGTCTAGTCCTTTGAGCATTTAGGAGTTGTTATGTCTTTTATGACCTGTTAGTGCTTTGTTAGCTGAAGAAATGTCTAGCAGCACTGAATGGTCCTTCGGAATGGCGTTTGGTGTGATTCTTTGGGTTGTCCTGTCCAGGATCTTAATGATTCTTATGGGTCCATTCCAACTCATGATATTCTGTGATTCAATGATAATGTTTGTCCAATAGATGGACAAATATTTTTGGTGGCAATTGCATGAAGATCCCTTGTGTAAGGGGACTTTTTGAGTTGGGGAAATAGCACAGATATCAGCACCAGCAAGGTGAGTCCAGTGCTTGTGCCTGGAAACTGCAAGCAGCTCTCTGGGGTTTTTTTTCCTGTAAAAACATTGTCTTGACAGAGGAGCTATCAGGAAATTGCTTAAGGGTTGTTTAGTTCTGGTTGGTTTGGTTTTGTTCCCTGACTGGGCACCAGTACGTGGGATCAGTGTAGTTATTCCATTATATAAGCCAGGCTACACCATGGAGTGTTGCAGCAGCAGAAAAATCAGTTGAGGCAAATTGTGTCTTTGTTAATATAGAGTGACGGGGCGTCCCAGTCAGCATTATGTTGTTTGGATTCTCAAGTGGGAGAGAGAAACAGGTATTTTATGCACTGGAAGAGGATGGTTGCAGAAGTAGGTTGCTGCTGGTGTTGAGTAGAAGCAAAGGGAGACAAACAGGTTGTTCTAAAACTTCATCTGGGGTGCTGACAGCAGTTGGATCCTGTGCAGAAATGTCCCAAGGCTGTTTTACATGCCTTCAATGAAAAAAATAATTGTGCATGCTATTTGATTTCTGTATATTTCTTTATCAGACTAAAAGTAGGTGTGTTTCTCTGGATACTCCATTGTGAAGAAAAAATCTGGACCTTGGGGATGAATTTGCTGTGTGGATAGAGCTCTGTTGGATTATATCTGAACCAAGCTTTTACAGTCCTTTTCCAGTGTGAAGGCAATGTAGAAGGGAGGAAGCCAAAGTTGCCTAAAAGAGTGAAAAATTCTCTTTCTGCCATTGGGCCTCTGTTTGTCTTTTTCCCCCCTTGTTCCCTTATGCATTACACACTCTGCTGCTGGTGCTGTTGCTTCTTGTCTGCTAAAGACAAGTGCAGGAAAGCTGTATAGGGTTCTTTAGCACTTGGTGTGTTTGCAACAGCAATTTCTTTCCTCCCTTGTCTGCTCTATTTACACTATGCTAAAAGTAAGCTCAGTTTGAGACCTCTCTTCTGTGTCAAGGGAGGCTGAGCTGAAGACAGAGAAGGTGTATCTGAGTGTGGAGACAATTTCATGCAGGTATGTAGCTTTTAGTGCTAATTGTGCAGTTTGTTTGTTTGTTTTTTCCAATTTATAAAGCAAAATAGTTTGCTTTATAAAAAAAAATCAAGTTAGGTATTTGGACAAAGCCAGGTTGAATAATGATGATGAATGTTTTCAGAAAGAGTGCTCCAGGCTTGAACGGGGAGTAGAAAACAGCACAGAGGTTTCAGTGTGCTGAATTCACCAAAATGTTTAAACAAATTGTCAAAATATTGTGCTACTGTAAATATGTACTAGTAAACTACTAAAACTGGCAATTTTGTTTTAAGATAGAAGCATAAGCTATATTTTAAAATTTATTTTAATGAATAAATTTTTTATTTTAATGTAACATTAAAATACCCTTTCATGTGGGAAGGTTGGCATTTTAAGAATATTTAAAGCTGTTAATGGCCAGCCGCTTTGCTAAACTGCTGACTTCACACATACCATTTCCTTTTTCAGGTTTTTACAACCCCACATCTTCTGACTTTTAAAGCAGGATGGGGAGGGAGGGAAGGAGGAGAATAGCTTTTTCATTTTTTGTTGGTAGCCGTAGAGCACGTCTAAACTGCAATTTAAAAAATTACTGTCAATTTAGTAAATGTTAAATCTGCATGACATTGTTTCTGTTGTGCATTAATACAAGTTATGCTGTTTAATTTGGAGACCTTACTTCTCTGTTCTCATGTATAAGTATTATTTATTGTTTCAGGATTTTTTGGGACAAATCTTCAGTCTAAACCCTGTTAGTATTTCTTTTTAAAATACACAATACCTTACTTTACTGAATAACACACTTAATAGGGTTTGAGAGTTTAGAGAGGGTTTTGCATTCTTGAAATGTATGACTTACTGTAATTACAATTGCTCATATTCTAAAGCAGGTCGTAAACTTACCTGGAGAGAGAGCAGAACATTTACAGGCAATATTTTACTGCTGACAGCTTAAAAGTTTGTTTATGCTAATCACTTCATATATAGTGAGCAGTACACCACTGGTGACTTACCAAGCAGTTCTGCAAGTGCAGAAAATTTCTGCTTGATGTTAAAGAAAATGACATTACAAAAATATATTTGTAAAGCACTAAGTACCCACTTGCTTTCTTTAACAACTTAAGAAATACTCAAGCTTAGTTGTTGTAATGATTTATATGGCTAGTTAATATTTGCTGGTTTGAAAGCCTGTGAATTTGATTAAATTCTATCTGTCTAGCTTTGCTTTTAGTGACTAGAGGAGGTGTTCATATATATCAGTTTATTAAAAGTTGAGCTGTATGAAAATGTAGAAGTTTAATTTCCTTTCCTTGAAAGTATTTAACTTTTTTGGTTTTTGTTACAGAAAATTGAAACTAAAAGGGTTTCCAACTCGGATCAAATTTCTTGTCAGAACACCAACTGATTATGTATTTGTGTGTATAAATGAAAGAAGACTTAATTTTTAATGTTTCGCTTCAAACTCATGTATGTGTAATGGTAAATAATACTGAGTTTATAAATACAAAGCTTTTGCTACATTTTCCAAATACATTAGTGTAATTTTTTTCTTCTTTAGCCTTTCCGATCTTACTTTTCCACAGTATGCACTGAGAGGCAAACTGGCTATCTCTATAACAGAAATAAGGAGGTATGCTGTTGTGTCTTCAAGTATACTGGATGAGTCTATATGCTGGGTAGTTTGCTGAAAATTATTTTTAAGTATTGCAAATTTTATTTAATAAAGTAATGTATATTATGTAAAAACTCCTTTAAAGTTTTACGCTTCTTGTTTGTCTCTTTTCAGCCCCTCAAAGGCTTTTAAAAATGGTATGAAGTAGGATTTTATTTAAGAGACGACAGATGAGTAGACAACAGATGATTAGGTTTAAGGAAAAGGTGTTCCAGATTAATGAAGGATGGCTTTGAAGTATGCAGTTAAGTCACACTGGTTTGGACAGCAACTGGTGCTTGTAGAAATCCACAGGCTCCCCATGTGTGGAGTCTGGAGTGGGAGCTGTGGCTGCTGGTCTGTGTGTCCGTGGAGGAGGCTGCACAGGTCCTTTCCTTGGAGTGCTCTGCAGCACTGGCAGTGGCAAACAGCAGGGAGGAGGCCAGCAATGGGAGCGTGGCAGTGGCAAACAGCAATGGGAGCGTGGCAGTGGCAAACAGCAATGGGAGCGTGGCAGTGGCAAACAGCAATGGGAGCGTGGCAGTGGCAAACAGCAATGGGAGCGTGGCAGTGGCAAACAGCAATGGGAGCGTGGCAGTGGCAAACAAACAGCAATGGGAGCGTGGCAGTGGCAAACAGCAATGGGAGCGTGGCCAGCAGCTGTCGCTGATGTCTCGTGTGTTTATAAATGTGATAGCGCACAAATGCTGATGGGGAAAGCAAACTTGTACAAACGAAAGCATTGGCAGGGGAAAGTATTTCTTAGCTTATACTATACCTATTTTCTTTCTATAACTGGTTTTGCTGTTCAAACTATGTGTACTTCTTTTTCACCTTTGCATATGGAATTTTAATCTTGAAGCATTTGTAGCAGAAAAAAAGGGGCAAATACAACTCCTTGTTCACATTAAGCCTGAAGAACGTCTGCCTTTATTTCAAGCTAAAACTGAAAACTTCATTGTTGCTTCCAAGTGGCTGTTTTGTTAGATGCCTCCTCCGTGCAGTGTATGTGTGTAAAAGAATAGTCTCAGTCCTTATCCAGCAGAGATTGCCCATTGATGACTGTCCCACCCATGAAGATGCCAATGGTGAGGTCTAAGTTACTGCATTTGCACCATTGGTAAGGTCAAACAAGCTAATGGCTTTTAAAATTGCTGGCTCTTGTCCTGCCTTAGATGCAGAGTCATGGAGAGAAAAACGTGAATCTTTTTTGTGTGGACTGAACCCACAATCTCCTCTTTGCTTAGGCTTATTTAAATATTACGTTTATCTCAGTAGTTCTGTTGTGTGTTTTTATCAGCAGGCATGCTGTCAAGATAAACTTGCACTGGGAAGCCCTAGATATGCATAAATTTTTTTTTCAGGACATTTGGCTTACTTGAGTACCTGGCTAACAGTGAGAAGGATAATGGAGATGCATAGCAGGCAAAAGAACAAGTAATTTTGACATTTTCTGTTGAATGCTATATTCTTGGAAATGCAGCAATGCATGCCCTTAGAGTAATTCTTTCAAAAGAGAAGGAGCAAAGTTAGGGAGAAAGAATGTTTTCCACCCTGTTTTCTGTCATGTAGTATAATATACTAGCAATGCAGAGAAGGTGAAGACTTAGGCTTGTCTACTAATATAATGCTTTCTGACAAAGGGCTTGCACAGTGGGAGGTGGCTAGTAGAAGTGATTTGGGGTTTGACAAACCTACAGTAAAGAATTAAAGGCAGATAAATGCTTTCCATCAGATTTTTTAAAAAGGAATTCATGGAAGGGATGGAAATCAGAGAAAGACTAAAACTCAGTTTACAGAATGAATTGAGATGTAAGTGATGTAAATAATACACTTCATGAGTGTGGATATCCTTTGAGTGCTCTTTGGATTGAAGACATTTTGATGATTAATCCAATATTATCCTAGGTTTGTGGATTTTTTCTCCTTTACTTTTTCCTTAATTGGCAGCAAATGGTTTCTCACTGGATTCTGTACTGACAATCCCTTAAATGCTTCAGTCATTTTCTGTTTGTGACTGACAACCTCTGTGCTTATCTCAATCCTTGTAACTTTGGTTTTCATTCTGCTGTTTTGTGCTCTCTAATGCCATTGCACTTCATTCAGCCTTGCCATTGCATTTCTTTCTTTGCTCATATATTCCTGACCTTGCTTTGTTTCATTTTTCCCTTAATTTCTGAAGCTGCTTGGTTAATTTCTTAGCTCCATATTTCTTATTCAGCTTACTTGCCAAGTCACACATACAAGAATGCCTTGAGATCTGTCCTTGCTATGTAATTTTACCAGAATGTGCCTGGAGGTGTTTTCCCTGTGTTTGTTGGTGGTTTTCTTCTTTTCTGTGTTGGGTGTGCTGTGGGTTGAGCCAGGCTGGGGATGATGAGTGCAACATAAAAGACTCTGTCTTGGTTAGCAAAGGACACAACTGCCTTGCTTAGTTAGGATTTTCCACTTAAGTATGTGAGGTGATGGAAAGTAGTTCTTAGGTCTGCCCCTGCAGAAGAAGTTGCACTTTGTTTCAGGTTGACCCTGCCCTGTGTTTGAGATAACTGGTTTTAATTTTGCTGTGGGTCAGCAACATGTAGTGGTTGTTAGATAGGGGCTCAGAAATACTGTTCTTGAATGTTTTCTGTGACAAACAGTACAATCTATGAGCTAATTTAATAGCAGCTTTAAATTGAGTACTTAGGTGTAACTGAGTTCTAAGTAGCACCTCTTTGAAACAGTAATATATTGTGTTCCTGCAGTTGGATTTGCCTCATTTCAAACAGCTTTCTCAGAACTTTCAGTTGTCTTATATTTTTAACAGGCTGGTGGACATGCTGTAAAACAGCCTATCTGGTACAACACAAGCTAATGAAAAGCTGGAATCCTTTTTATGTTCTCACAGACGCTCCGGTTGTGCTAAACTTGATGACTATCACTGCAGGGTTGGAATCTTTATTACTGCACCAAGTGCAATCTGGTACTTGGAACAAAAAGATAAAAACCATTCGCTGTTCTAAAGTAATCTGTAAAAACAGTTACTTTGACTCTGCATCACCTTCCATGATTTATTACTTGCAGTGGAAAAGCTTTGAATTTTTGGGGGAGTCTGTGAAAATATAAAGTATTTCAAATTTATTTGATAGCTTAAAAGGATTTCTATTCTTAATCTTGATGATCACTTATACTGTGAATGCTATTGTGTAGCAAAATCTGCTTATTTTATGGTAGTATTCAGTTTTATTTATTACTCCTTTCAAGTCTGAATCTTGAGTTTTTGTAATAACTGTCCAGCATGTTCGCAGACAACACACACATGAAATAAATTTATTAGTCACTGGCATTTAAAAAAAAAAAACTTTTAATTAGCTTTAGCCATGGTCTTGCACTGTATAAAGTTTTCATCATCCAGTCAATCATCATAGGGCTTTGAAGTTTCTTGAAGTTTCAGTAAAGGATCATAGTTTCAGGAAAATACTCAGTTGTATGATACTTCTCTTTTTATATATGGTATATATGTGTATTTTTTTTTTTTTTGCATGTGATTAGAAGAGTCAAGAAATTACAAGTAGATAACTTGCTTTTCAACTGTTACTTCTTTTATGTCACAGTGGAAAGACGTAGCTTCTAAAAATGTTACCTTTGATAAAATGAATTGTGAAATGAGATGAAAGGGTATGCACATATTTAAATTTAAAAAACTCCTCAAGTTCTTGGTGATGTCAGCTTTAAATCTAATGGAAGTTGCTTGAAATGAAATTATCCAAGAACATAATTCAGAAATTTGAATGTATGTACCCCTTATTACTTGAAAAGTTAATGGAGAAGGATAATAAACTTGCTGGCTTTGTTGCTTCAAGGCTAGATGCTTGAAATGAGTTTGACTGGAACACAGTCAAAGTTCAAAATACTAGATGCTGGAGTAGAAAATCACAGTAAAAGACACAAAAAAGAAAGTTTGTCTTGGCTGTTTTACACTAGTTTCACCAATCTGTCCTTTCCGATTTCTAAACCCTACAAGAATGTGGCTCATTGCTTTTATCTGCAGTTAGCATTTCCCTAACACTTCTCTGTGCACTGTTACAAGTCTGTTACAAATCATAGGGCAGGGGTATCAATGAGCACATGGGCCTTGTACAGACTTTTTACATTAGTGTTTTGTTCCCTCTTCAACTGTAGTTGTGCAAGATAATGTGTTTTACCCAAAGGTATTGAAGTTGATGATTGTTTAACTCTCTGCAAGTGAGGCAGGGTGAGTAGGTTATGTATAAAGCGTCTTCCATTTTTCAGTAATGTTTTCTGGGGAGAAAAAGGAATAAATCACATTTTATATCTTTCTGTGTTTTAGAAATCCACAGAAAATGCAAATCATTAGAGAATGAACTGTCTAAAAGAAGGAAATGAAAGTTTTCATTTGGTATTTTTGCTACTTTTATTTAACTGTTGTTTTCACACTACTCTCCTACAGATTGTTTGTTAAACACTTGTAATTTAAAACCAGAAGATAATTATATACCAATACAAAAAAAATCATCCTTTCCAAAAAAAAGAAAACCCAAATGCCAACAACCTCCCCCCTTAACTTGTTGTATTACTGCTCCACAGGAAACTGTTGTGCTGAAAGGAAGAATTAACTGGTCTTTCAACTTCAGCCTTTTTATTGTGAGAGGGGAGATCACAGAAGTGTTACCATGGGGAGAACATCAGCGAAAGGTAAGGCCTGGTAGCTTTAATCCAAGAGGAAAGAAAGTGGGGAACCTACTAAATTCTCTTTTTGGAGCTGGTGGGATACAGCATGACAATTTGCCATACTGTTAAATTAAGGAAGACAGTTCGTGATTGCTGCTGAATACAGGTAAGTTCAAACTTCACATTGTTTTAGAATATATATGCTGAATTTGGCTGTCTTGAGTTCTACAAATTTAATGAAAAGAATTCTGTCCTGTGACAGCCTTGAAATCATTACTGCACTCTGAAATTGAGGAATGTGTCTAGATGTGCTATTAAATAAAACTTGGGGCTTTATTCTGGAGTTGCCTATAATTTAGCAGAATGATAACTAAGTAGTACAAAGAATCAAATTTTATCACAATGGATGGCATTAGCAAATGTCTTTTGAAGATAAAACTCACATTTTAAAAGAGATTCATCTACAAGTACACAGTGTACTGCAAAGGTGTGATTTCTGCTGTGTCATGTCTACAGATGTTAATTGTGAGTTCAGAGCTAAAATAGAGAGTGAGACTTAAGAAGAACAAGAGTGTTTGGGCTGGTGAAACAAAAAAAATATGAAGAGCAAAAGATCCACTCTCTGAAACCATGTTGCTGCTGTTTTGGAAGCTTCCAGATTGGTAGTCCTCCTCTATAAAAGACTACTAGCACTTTTGTACTTTCCTTGAGCTTACCACCTTCAGCCCAAGCTGCTTTATGTGCTTGTGTGTTCCCTTGGTAAATAATTGTCTTTTGCTAGAATAGATTTTCTGTAATGGCAGGAGCCATCCGTTTAATTGTTGCACCAGGAGTTTATGGAGGAAGTCTGACCCCTTCTCTTGTAGGTTTTCTGCATGGCTGTTGTCTAAATATAGTCAAAGAGACTGGCTGTTCCAAGCAGATAAGATAAGAATCCCTCTAGGGTAGCACAAAAAGAAAGGAAAGGAGAAATTTCATATTCACTCTGTCTGGATATTCTCAGCTGTGTGCACTGAGGCTTGGTGAAAGGTGCTCACAGCCCTGTGTCATAGGGAGTGAGAAGAAGGCCCCTTCCTGAGCAATGGTAAGTCTTGGACTTGTTTTGGTAAATTTCATTTGAGGGCAAGTAATTGTGGGGCATGGGAAGAGCAAAAGGTTTTGTCACCCAAAGGTATTTCACATACATCAGGAAAAGACAAGGGGTTTGTTTGAGGAGAGAGGCATCCTGCCATGTTTTGAAGACCCAGAAGAGTTGAAGACATCAAGGTGGGCTGAGGGATAGCTGCAGAAGTCTTGAAAGCATGACTGTGAACTTAATTTTCCCCACACTGCACAATGAGTAGATGGCACATATGTGCCTTCCCTACATGTAACACACTATTCTGGGATGGAAGCTACTGCTATTAAAAGACATGATGTTTGCCATCACTTGGACAAAACAGTCATCTAGTTTGCAGAAAGGTTAAGTCTTCTAGAAAGAAGTTGCAAAGTTTTAAAGCTTCTCAGGCAAGAAACTGCAGTTCAGTATGGGAGCTTATAAGAGGAAATACCGATGGGTCATCAGGATTATCTTTGCCCAGAGCTTTACCACTGCTTTCTCTGATTTATTTTTTTAATTTGGTATTCACAAGTCAGTTAGGATAGCTTCTCCTTTTTTTCCTCCCTTGTCTCTAATTTCTTTAATGATAGATGTGGTTGCTCTTGCCTGTCTTCTGTTGAGAAATCTTATCAGCAAAACTTTGTGGTTACAGATAGGGTGGGAGTAATGTAAACACACAGAGTTTTGAATCAGTAAGCAGAAAGCACTATGGTAAATAATCTTACTCTAATCTTGTCTTGTATCTAAAGCTTTAGCTTATGAAGCACACTCTAGAAAAGAAATAGTTGGTGAACAATAGAATATGTTGCTTTTAGAATTTTAGTATATGCTATGCTCTAATCTTGCTGCCATAAAAGAAAGAAATCTTTCATAGGGTATTTAGCCTCTGTGTGGTATAGGCTAAATATTTATAGATACATAGCAAATATATAAATGCTGTGTACCTATATGTATTACTTTATTTTCAAAACTTTTTTGAAATAAGTATCCTGTTCTTCATTACTTTCTTAGAGAGATGAGTAGCATTTGATTAAGTCCATTTCATGAAAAATTTCAATTCTAGCTCTTGTTTTGGCAAATGATCTAACACATGCTGTGTTTTACATTGAGAAATAAGCTGAAACTTTTCCCTTTAAAAATGGACAGGGGAAGATAGATGATGAATTAACCTGTCTATTTTTTTTTTTTGTTACCATGAGCTTAAAGACTGTAGGACTAATAAGTCTCTTCTGTCTCCAATATATAAATAGAGTTCTTATTTTCAAATCAAATTTTCAGGTTTCAAGGAATTAGCCATTGAATGTGTCTAGGAGCTGAATGTACAATGGGATGAAAAGAAAATACTCTTTGTACCTGTACAATTATTTACAGGTACATATTATGTCTTTCATTACCTTATTTTTTGAGGTTTGACCTCAAAGCTTGACCAAGCTGAGGATCATGTGCAGAGAGAGTAATCTTGTTCAGCCCAGTGATTTGAATAGTAGCCTAATTTTTTATGTGATCTTTGGAAGCTAAATTTGTTAAAAATATAGAATATCAAAATTTAAAATATAGATTGGCATGCATTAAACAACTCCATATGTTTATAAAAATTAATATTTATAAAATTGGCTTTAAATAAAATCTTACTTTCTTTATATATTTTTTAAAAATAAACCATAATTTTTTATCCAGTTTAACTGCCAACATTGGAAAAAGCACACCTGAACAAGGCTGGGAAGTATAGACTGTGAAGTAATGACTGTGAAATAGAGCCTGGAGGAAAGTTTTCTGGGGTGGCAATAGATAGATACAGGATATCTGATGTGGACACAGGTTGGTAATTCTTCCTGCTAGTAGCTTTGCATCTCTTGATACAAAACATTCCAGCTTTGTAATGCTATTCCCAGCTTCCCACTGATGAAGGTTGGAATGCATAAAAGCAAGCGATTCCTTTGAAAGCAGTCTTGGTTTTATTCAGACGTATTCTTGGATGCTTCTGCACCATCAAAAACAAGTGATAGTGACAGTGCTTTGTGTTTATGGTGTATGAAAATGCCTCCACCTCAAATGAAATAGTTGTTTAAAATGCTGTTGAGAAATCCACTTCTCATTAATCATCTCTTCTTTTCTTGTAGTTTTCTAATAGCTGATAAGAAAAATACGTTGCCAAGGGTGTTTTGTTTCAACTTTCATATTTGCTGTGATATTTTTGAAAGAGGCACTAAAGCTAGCTGGTACAGGGAATAAATAATTTGTGTAGCAATTGTCAGCAAGAACACATGTGGTGTCCAGGCTGCAGCTTTTCACATTCTTTCACCTGTTCCTGATGTCTCTCATCATGAAAAGCTGTCATCTTGTTTTTAATCTGGCACTGTTCGGTGGATACTCTTTCATGACTCTGTCCTTTCAAGCTTTGGGTGTTTGCAGGAAGCAGTTACTATATTTGTTCTCTTCTTTCAATGGAGTTCCACATAAAAGATTATTGATTTCCTTTTTGGACATAGTCATATTGGGAAGTTATTTGTTCTGCAAGCTGACAGCCTGATGTCTGCCTTAGTACCATGACTTTTTGTGGGAAATACTGACTAAGATTATAGAACATGGCAAAAGGTCCTGCTGTTGATTGCTAGCTCCGAGTAGAAAATTAGCTGGATTCAGCTCAGTCCCAAAGAGGTTGGATGAAATATATTTTGACCTGTAGGATGGAGAAGGTGAACATTAGCTTTGCATCTTTTTGGTGTTACTGAACTAGATTTAGCATTATCCCTTCTGAGATTCCTACAGGTAGTTGTCGGGTATCCACTTGTAGGGGTTAAAACCCAACTGCTGAGGAGGTACTGAGGTTAGAGCTCTGTAGGTGCTGTCCCAAATAATTTCAGCAGTTCCATCTGAAGTTGACCTTCATAAGCGTTTTTTTTTCAGGAACCTATATAATAGAACATTTTCCAAAGCAAACTTCTTCCAAAAGAAAGAGCATGTAAATCAAGAAAGAAGATTAAGTTAAGGAGTAAACATAACATTTTGTTTCCTTTTCGAGGGACTTGGAGTTCTGCCTGTGTCTGCTTTAGGAGAAAGGGGTGGTATTTTTGCAGTGTATTTTGAGCAGTTATGTAAGCTGTGCATTGATTTTGTAGGACTGTGAAGTCTGGATTATTCTTGGAAGGTCTCATGGTCCTGAGTACACTAACAGGCTTTAATGACCCTGACTCACCCGGGGCCTCCACCTGCCTTGCCCAGGACCCCATTGTCAGCCCCTGCCCCAGTGATGCTGCAGCAGGGCTAGTCCCCAGATCACCACAGCCCTGGCCCCATGTCCCATCCCAGCCCCAGTCTGTCTTCTGGGATGGCCACCACTGCTGGGGCTGCCCCCAGTGCCACGCCCCTGGTAGCTCCTGGACAGAGTGATGGCGTGGCTCTGGATAGTGAAGCCCTGCCTGGCCACACCCAAGGGTGCCCTGGCCATTGCTGTGCTCTGACCAAAGGAGCATCACACCCTACCAAGCACAGAGCCATGTGGATGGCCTTATCTTCTCCTCACTGAGTGGTAGGGGAGGATTTGGGGACTGGTGACAGAGGACTGTCATGACTCAGCTCTTGCATTATGTGGCAATTTCCTGCTCATGAAAGATGTGAGATGGAAGTGCTGAACACCACACATTGCTTGTCAGTAGGTTTCAAGAAATGCTTTACTTAAAGAAAAGAAACACTGTTAGGGCTTAGTCTTTGCTGCATAAATATAATGAGAACAACTAACAACTCATGATATTTCAAGAGTTTCTGTCGCCAAAATCTTCACATTCTAAGTCAGGAGTGCTTTTATTTCAAGAGCAAGCCAATCAGTTGCTGTAGACTTAAAAGTGAGTGAATACAGCTCCTAATAATTGGCTACTAATGCAATCTTGCAGTAAAAGTGAGCCTTCCCTTCACCTGTAC
Organism: Taeniopygia guttata; assembly: GCF_048771995.1. Classification (NCBI taxonomy): domain Eukaryota; kingdom Metazoa; phylum Chordata; class Aves; order Passeriformes; family Estrildidae; genus Taeniopygia; species Taeniopygia guttata. Next base: position 99,996,324 of record NC_133024.1, on the reverse strand, counting down.
CAGTTCAGGCTAAGTGGGATAACCCAAGGTGTGAGCTAGGCACAAGCCTAGCTAGAGGAACAGCCCCATTCCCAGTAGCAAGGCATTTGCAGACCATGGGAGTTATTCTCCTATGCAGATCTTGGTAAAAACAAAAAAGCTTTTTAGATCTGAAAGTGTACTTGCATTTTTGTTGTGAGGTTGATATCGTATTTGAATTGCACTCAAGTCCATGAGTGTTAAAAGCAGGTCACCAAGCAATGTCTTTTAAAAGGAACGAGTGGAGCTGTCTCTCTAAGTCTTCTCCATTACAGCTGCCCAGTTCTGCATCTCTCATACATGCTGAAATCCATCAAAAATTAAATATGGCAGACCCCTTTCTGAGTATGTGCCAAGATTAATGATAGAGAATGTAGATTCTTCTAAGTGATTCTTTTTATTGACTGATATGTGCTGAGATAGCTGCTTTGAGTATTTGAGAATTTTATATTTAGAATATTGAGTATTAAGGAATCTCAATATAGAGTGAAATATTTAACTCAGATATATGGCTTTAGGATGGGTTTGTTTTTTTCCTTGTTTCTCATTGACAGTGATCTGTGTATAACCAGATGTTTAAAGATATCCAGTGATCTTTAGGATCTCAAATTTTGTGTAGGTTGAAGTAAAACTGTTTAAAAATAGGACTGGATTGCTGTCTGTGGAACTGATATTCTGTATTCTGCAACCAGATTTACTCTAATAATTGATATAAAGTAGTCAAAAGCTCTGATTTTTCATGCTGTACTTTTCAATATATTTTGAAGGGAAAATACTGTTGTGATTAAATTTACATACCTTTTTGATTATGTACTGAAGTGAATCAAAGTCAACAAAATATTCTGTATTGTCTGAAAGCATTCTGTGTTATGCTGGACATAGTTATGATGTGAATATTATATTTATTATGTAATGGAATCTTGTCTTTTAGATTCAAAGAATATTAAAAAAGAGAAAGATGGAAAGAATCAGCAGGCAAACAACCCATCTTTAAAAAGTGGTAGGTATTGCAGCTGTCAGGTTCTTAGTTAAGGTATTCTAGAAGAAAATGTGTGTGTTTGGATTGTACTATTTTCTGACTTATTTTTCTTGTTGGAATTGCTTGGGTTATTATGGTGGATAGTTAAAAACATACCTTTGCTTTTGGCTAGCTGTTAGGAGAGTATGTTTTGGTATACAAAGTGATGATTGAAACTGCTTGAGTTGAACTTGCTAGTTTTACTAGCCAAGATAAGTACTCTTTGTACGTACAATCAAAGATACTGTGTAAACTTTATTATTTTTAAACTGTTACTGATTTGTCTGTTCTTCTCATCATGTATTTCTTAGTCTCATGCCTTTTCTGCTGCAGTTACCTCTATTTCCTTAATGTGTTTCCTGGTGCCAAAAGAAGGATTTTCAGTTTAATAGTCTTGAATTTTTAGGATTGCTAACTGGATTAAATTGCCTGGGATTCTAATTTTACTTTAAATAGTTGATGTGCAAGCAGAATTTGTGGGTTTTTTTTAAACTGAGGAAAAACTAGAAATTATCCAGATTCTTGGCTAACTTGGCCTCTACTAAGCACAGCAGGTGCCATAAGGCAGTGTATACATGAGATTGCTGTCAGGGTAGCTTCTATGGTGCTGCAGAGAGACAGCAGCAACATCCTTAGATATGCTTTGCATGTTCATGTTGTTTGTCTGAATTTGGGACAGTAAGAAATGTCATGGGTAGTATTGACTAGAGTACAAAATCTCTTCAGGAGTTCTTGAAAAAAATGAATCATTTAAACTCATTCTGCTCACTTTTCTGTGCCCTCTGACTCCTGATAGGTGGTCTGGTTCCTCTTGGGTACCATTGGAGACAAGTAGCATAGTCACTGATGAAACATGACAGGATACTGACACATTAGCTGGGTAACTGAGGTAATGACTTTGCATAAAGAATACCAGTCATAGTACAGCCTTCAGCTGTTACATTTTCCAGAGCTATTTTTTTTCATTTATTTGGGTTCTGGCCGTCACAAAATGGGTAAGGTTGGAAGCAACCACTGGAGGTCATTGTAGTCCAACCTGCTGCTCAAGCAGGACTCCCTAGAGCACGTTTCTCAGGACTGTGTCCAGAAAACTTACAAGTATCTCCAGAGGAGGAGAATCCATGACCTGTGCAGTCATCTTTATTTGTCCCTGTTACTTTGAGCTAGAAAAAGAAGCATATTTGTCTCTTTTTCCCTCTTCTGCAGTGTAAAAGGAGCTCCAGTCAAACTAGACTCAGCGTGTCTGTTTTAAATAATGTTGTTTGACGTGACATAGTGCTGTAAGACATTCCCCCACCAGCAAAGTGCTCTTCATATGTGGATAAGATAACCATATTTCATGAGTCACTGGAAAATGTCCCTGCCTCCTCCTGCAGTTGAGAGCAAGGTGTTGAAAAAGCTTTGTGGAGAAGCAGTGCTAAGCAGGCAAGCCTTATTCTGTGTTCATGTTCTTGACTTGATCTGTGCTATTAACCTAGTGTCTGGGAACTGAACTTCCTCATGAAATCTAGGCTCAGCTTTGTCAAACAGAGAGGAGTTTCTTACAAGATCTCTGCTTTTCTACAGATGAAATAATTTTTATTCCGTGTTGTTGCTTATTGGTGGCAAAGGAGCAGAAAGAGCCTCTTGATGCTAGATGAAGATGCCATACAATGCTTTGGGATAACAACTGAGAAGTCTCCAGAGTTTCCAGGGGAATGTATGATAAGAAAAGTCAAGGAGGAGATACAGAGGTGTGAGAAAAATAGGTTAAAAAAATAGACTAAAGTGAGTAGAGAAAGACACGAGGAGGAGAAAAATTCTAATTGAAGGATCACAACATATAGAAAGAAGTACAAGGTGTAAAGCAGAGCATGAAATACGTTACACTTAAACTGCTGTATTTGCGAGAGTGTGTGAAGAAAAATTATAAGGAAATCTCATCTTTGAAGAAGAAAGATTGTGGGATGAAGACTAGAAAAGAGGCCTCTCCGTGTCCAAAGTTTCAGATGGGTGCCAAGGGAATCTAGGGGCGGTCTGAGAAGACACAATGTGTTCTGTCTGCCCAAACAGCATTTAGGCTATGGTGATACTGTATTATATTAACCTGAATCAACCAGGACCTTAAATTGTACCAGTCTGCAAGTGACAATTCATAGTTTAAATCTTCAGTTAAAATTTTGTAAAACTTTTGACTTACACTAAATTGGAGAATTACATATGGTGAAAAAAGATGGGGAGAACTTCAGCAAACTGTGCATCCACTTATTCATGGCAGCAAATTTGATGCCTCCAGGGGTGCTGATGTCACACAGAGGCTTCTTGCTTCTTTTGGAGAACTTGTAGTGGTTGAGGAAGTTTCTCCATGGCTGAAAAAGGTCAAATAGTATGCACTGTCAAGAAGGACAAGACAGGAGGAGCACCCGGGGAATTACCGGTTGGCTTACCAAATCTTAAGTCTTCAGGAAGACTATAAAGAAAATATTTCTGGAAACCATTTCTAGGCAAATAAAGGACAACAATGAGGTTAGGAACAGTGGAGGTAGATTTGCCAAGTGTGAACTGTGCATGACTGATTACCTTTTGTGCTCAGTTACTCTGGAAACAAGGGAGAGCAATGGATGTTGTTCATGTCAACTTTAGCAAAGCTTTCCTGTACATTTTCTGTAGCGTCCTTTCAGGCAGACTGGTGAGATGGGGTTTGGATAGGTGGATGAGAAATTAACTGGACTTTCAGGCTGTGCAAGGTCCACCTGTCAGATGGTAGCTAGTGGCATTTCTTAGAGGTCAATATTAGGGCTGATGCTGTTTTATGCCTGACTGTCAGATGGGGACGACTGGCCAGAGCACACTGCCAGACCAGTTTGTGGGTAACATCTAGTGGGGAGGAGTAGCCAGTAGGCTGGGAGGCAGGACTGCCCTTCAGATGGACTTGCCAGTGCTGGGGAAATGGAATGGCAGGACCGTGCTGAGACTCGGTGGTGAACGGAGAGTCCTCGGCCGCGGGCATCCCGGAGCGCTGCGAGCATCCCGGAGCGCTGCGAGCATCCCGGCGCCCTGCGAGCATCCCGGCGCCCTGCGAGCATCCCGGCGCCCTGCGAGCATCCCGGCGCCCTGCGAGCATCCCGGGCGGGAATTTAGCACCAGAGCCCTGGAGCCCGGCAGGCACGGCTGAGCGTGGGCCAGCAGCGAGCTCTTGTGGCGAAAGAGCTCAACTGCAAAGGGATCCTGCAGGCAGCGGGCCGGGAGGAGGCGTTCGCTGCTTTGGGGAATTTGTATCTGGAGAGCTGTCTTCGGTTTTGAGCTGCACAGTACGGGCAAGGCGCTGCTCTACTGGAGTAGGCTGGCTTGAAGTCCTGCAAAAAATTGAAGGAGCCAGAACGCAAAAACCCAGTACTGAAACCAGAAGAAATGGTTTTTTTCAGCTAAAAGAAAAGCTTATGGGAGATGGTCATGCTGTGTTCCACTACCTGTCAGGTGGATGGAAAGGGGACAGAGCTAGGCTCCTCTCAGAGCCACTGTGGAAGGAGAAGTGACAAATACTGGCTGGAGCATAAGAAATTCCTCCTTGATGAGGAAATCTTCACATTGAGTCTGATAGAACCCTGGAGGAGCAGGAGGCTGAACTAGACACCTCCTGAGGTCCCTTCTAGCTTGAGTTACTTTGGGATTGGCAGGTTTGACAAGAAGTGATAGGGCATTGATACAGCATTGCAGAGAGCATCAAGGGCCATTGACCAATGAGTCAGTGCTAGCAGTGCAAGCAACTGTGACATGAACTCAGTCCCTCCATTTTTAAATTAGTCAGGCTTTTTGCCATTGCTGCTTGTTTGAATCACTGTTTAAGAGCCTCACTTCTATGCAGGTTTTAAACTAATATTTTTTTTCATTTACAAAAGGTTCTAGTTACCTTCTGGTTTGTGTTTTGTTTTGTTCCATTTCCAGTATATGCTGGTTTGTTCTTCAGCATAAAATTTTCTTTTTCGCTCTAGTTTTCACTTTCCTGGTGGGTTATAAAGTTGTGGTTGTTGCATAACAGTCTTTTCTTAAGCTATTTTATTCAGCCTGCAGATTTGAGTGTTAAGAGAAATGCACATTAAATTATTTAGTATGAGCTAATTTTCTTGAGGATTTCTAGTTGTCAGAAGCTTCATGTTTTCAGGGTCTTTAGAATTAGAAATAAGTATATTATTTCTTTACATGTGTGCACTGAGAATGCAGAGAAGCTTTTGTGTAGATATTTTTTCAATGTGCTTATCTTTCTAGAGTTGCATCTTACATGTTGCAAACATACATGCGTCTTCTATTTCTATAACTTCAGTAATTAAATGATAATTAGCACCATCTCTGAGAGCTTGACTCTAATTTAATAAAGTGTATCTTCACAGGTGGGGAGCTTCTGATTTTAACTCCAGGACATTGCTGCTTCATGCAAGAGCTTTTGATAGCCAGGATTTAAAGCAAAGAGCTAGGCAATGTTCTTTTCCTCTTGGCTTTATCTGTGGCTGGCTCCTTACCTTCTGTGTCTTTCTAGTAAATGTTCTGTTACCTTCTGTGTCTTTCTAGTAAATGTCCCCTTGAAAAAACAAAACTGTTTCATTCCCTCTGTATTTTTGGTCACCCCACAAAATTTACCATCCTGTTACTAAAATTCAGATAATTTGGGAAATGTTACTATATATATTTTTGGAGGCGGTGAATGACGGTTTGTCCTGGTAAATGTGACATCACTGAAGTATTTGTATTTGTACAGTCCTTAACACAATTAGGCTATGCATGACTGCAGCTTTTACATCATGTTAGATCTGAGACAGCTGGGGACACAACTAGTCTAATCTAATCTTTTGACTAGATTTAATTATGTAGAATTAGGTACCTTACTAAGGTAAACTCTGATTTAAAAACTTTTTTATTTAAATCAGAAGACAACTTGAAGTGGCAGCTTTATTATTAGAGTCCAAGACAAATTTTTATGAGAGGAAACCTTGCTATCACTTCATAATACTAAATTTTTGCCCTCCTTGGCTTGTTAATGAAAAGAGAAACAAATTTGGAGGCTACTTTCTGAGGAAAGCTCTGAAGAGCTATTTCGGCCTTCCTGAAATACAAATATATATGCTTAAGTTAATGTATCCTGCCTTTTGTAAGTAATACAAAATCAGTGTTACTATATAAATGTGTAAAAAATTTTCATTCCCAAATAGGTGGAATTCCAAAATGTTGTATAAAAGTGTCTTTGTTACCAGCCTGCATATATTCCAGGCCACCAAATTAACATCTTTTGACATTTTACTGACTTGTTACTGACTTCTCCCATTGCTAACAAGCACATGGCTTCTGCCAGCAGCAAGGACAAATGACTCGTACATTTTTGAGTCTGTTTCACCAAAACCCAGGACCTCAGCAGGCCAAGAGGATGGCTCCCTTATGCTTGAGGCACTTGATATTGTCAGCTGAATGCTGTCCTATTGCAGGAATACTCTGGGTTTGAGCCACCACACATCCTTCAGAGAAGCTGTGTGCAAGTGCTGGAAAATGCTGCCATTTTCTGATTGTTTCTTTGCTTCTCCTCTCTCCTGAGAGCTGCAGATACGTGCTTAAGTGTCTGTGCCCAGTGGCGTTTTTGGAACACACACCTGAAGCAAGCTCTCCATCATTCCCAAGGATTTTACATTAGGCTTTGTGAGTGTCTGTTGCTGAGCCGCTGGGTGGCATCACTGCATCATTTTGGGTTCATCAGTGCTTCATTTTTCAGGAACATCAGAAAGATGCCGGCTGCCCAAACAAGAAAAATAAGCAAAAGAGCTCACTCAGATAATTTAGTAACATAAGTATTAGCTATAGACATTGTAGCTTTTCTCTTACACTTTATATTAAAATAATTAATATGCTTGCTTGTATCTTTGATGTTGGTTCTTCATATTTTTGCATTCGTGCAAAACTGGTAACACTAATTAAATCAAATTCAGAATCTACTTGCCCATACGCATAAACAATGACATTATTAACACTGGAAAAAATACCATAATTTTGTTACTTAATATTGCCATAATGTTTACCAATCTATGCCATATTACATGATATTCTGCAAAAAGAAACCTTTATGTGATTTCAGATTAAAAGAGACAAAGATGCAGCTGGAAGGTTGTGCTTTCTAGTGGATAGTGTTCATAACATATATTTCAACAGTATCCATGTGTCTCTGTTTTTCAGTGTATATCATCTCAGTACTCATATGAGGTCATCATATCAACCTTACTGTTAGGGAAACGAAGATATAGGAAAGCTAATGTGGTTTATATAAGGATGCTTGGGAGATCCTTATGCAGAATATTGAATCTAGATATTCTGACTTGGATCATTTTACATGTAGAAAAAAAATTGAAGGAAGGTTTATATTAATTTTGCCTATTGTGTGTTCACCCCTGTAAACTAGCATTACTTGTGTAGCTCCTTCAAGGTCTGTATTTATTTCAAAGGTGGAATTTCCATTTGAGAATGATTCTGCTCTTGAGAAAATATATCCTACAAGATAGTTGGGTTTTCTGTCCCTTTCTTTCCTCAGATCTTCATTTAATTTAAAGTTCTATTTTTATGTTTGTATATGTATTTTTTATCTTGTGTCTTCCAGAACAGTTTAATTGGGATGATTATCTGAAAGAGACTGAATCAGTAGCTGCCCCTCTGCATTGTTTCAGACAGGTATGCCAGATACTATTTTGCAAGTGTGTGTGTATTGTATGCCTTTTACAGGGTGAGCCTAGAAAAACTTTCTCATTTAGACTGCTTACAGACTTCCCATTTGACTTCTTTTCATCTGTAGTTATCAGTAGCTTACAGTTTTGGCAGTTACTAGCTACGGAAGTTTTTTCATTCCTGGTTTCTGCCTCGAGCCAAATTTTGAGGGTTTCATTATAATTGTGTCTTTGAACTCTGTTTTCCTTTAAAAAAAAAAACTACTTAATGAAAACAGATAGCTTTGTCAGTGTTCAAAAAGGTTTGCTACTTTTTTTCAATAATCTTAACGCTACCATGGTTTTAGTGAGCATTTAAAATTTGGCTGATTGTCAGAGGAGTCTTTGCTCCATATTTGAAACATTTCTTTCAATTCTGTCTAGCTATAAGATGTGTGTGTAGTAGAGTTGAGTCACCACTTTTTTCCTGGATCTCTAATATGTTTAATTTTGTCTCTTTCTTAACAGAGTGTTTTCTACTTAGGGGTAATAGATATTAAAATTAAAAAAAAAAAAAAATCAAGTGGAATATATGGGAATACAAAGGAAGTACTGGATTTATGATGTTTAATGTACTATTTTATGTTACCCTGTAGCCTACAAATTTGATCCCCCCTTACTTGATGACTTAGTATGTATTTGCAGATGCAGTTTAAGTCTACCATCTTGTGTAACCTAATGACCTCCAGTTGTTCAGCCCTCTGGAGACTGAGTCGATCTCTTTAGGCATCTTTCTCTCTGTTTTCCCAAGCTGAGGTGTATCTTGTCTGTGTAAAATTAAATAAGATTCATTTTGGTCTGTGTGCCCTCACTGTGTTAGTAAGATAGTTGCTAAAGAATTGGATTGTTCAGGTTCATAGAAGTGTAATAGGTGTGACAAGCAGTGCATGTCTAGTTTAGTGGCTTGGGCATGTTCTGAAATTGTTTTCTAGGGTCTGTTGGGGGTCTGATTGTACTGTAAATGATACTGGCCTCCAGTGGGGGCCCAAATAAAAAGCAGCACAAATTGAATAGTCTGAGAAGGAGAGGAACCATCACTCAGTGAGTCTGAAGCAGTTGCAGGAATGGAGAGTTAGGAGAGAGAAACACGGGTGGTAGCATTTCTTCATGCTAGATCTTGAATCTCAGCTTGCTCTTTGTAGATGAGGGGCGAAGAGCCCCTCACATGCTGCTTTCAGTGGGAGGTGGCTAAAAACACTGATGTTCATGGCTCTGAGGGGAGCTGCAGAAATTAATTTCACAGAATGTGTTTTTCACAAGGCAGACACCTCAAACTCCTCCTGGGTAGAGGCAGAGGGTTGTAAGTTGTCCCTGGATCTTTCTGAGGTTAATGCCATACTCACAGACCATAAACCACCATGACCAGAGTTTATGCTCCCAAGGAATGTAACTACTGCAGAAAGCTGCTCAAAAGCCTTTCCATGTGTCTTTCTTGCATTTTCCTCTCGCCTAGTAATGGTCAAAAAGTCTGAACTGAGCAACCAAATAATGCCTTGAATAGAGGTGCTGAGGTGACGTGCATTGACAGGGATAAATCCATGTGACCTGGATTGCTTAAGGAGTGTGTGAATTGGAAAGAAGAGCTTTAATTTATGTGCACAGCAAATTTCAAAACAATTTGCATATGCAGATTTTCATTTTTTAAGAGTTGACCTTTAAGTAGAAAGTGATACACAATGGTGATAAGTGCAGAGCTAGATCCTCTCACTACATAATGTTTGCAGATTTTTGAACCTAAAGTGCTTGTGCTTTGTTTAGTACTAATTTGACTTTTATTGGGTTACACATGAATTGTACATGTCATTATTACTTTATGTAATGTGAAGAAATACATTGCTGTGACCAGCCAGAAAATAAAGAGCAGCAAGAAAATTAATTTGACAGTTACTTCCAGAATTTGTGACCTGTGGGGATTTAAAAAATTTAAATTTTGTAGTAATTAAAAATTACCTGGATAACAATAAATTAAAGCCTCTACCATAAATTAAGACACAGACAGATAATGGAAATTGATTAAAGTATTTATCTTAATTTAGAAGGTGTTTTATCTGTTGCTTTAAGTTGTTTTTAATAGCTACTTAAAATTTTAATGCACTTCTTATTCCTTTTTCTTGCCCTGAAACTTTTTCCCAGGCAGTTGAAAATTTTAAACGTAACAGCTCAGTCCCTTGTGGTTAGAGCAGAACTTAAAGCAAAGCTGTTACTGAGCAAGGTTTTGTTATTTTATTTAAAGAAAAACTAGTATGGAGGACTTACCTTTTTGGAAGAATGCCTTGAATTCACCTTCTCCACAAACAAAGAAACAAACTCCCTGATTTCTCAATTTCTGTTGCTTTTCCATGTTGTACAAAATAACAGCTTGACAAGCAATATCTTGAAATTGAATTGCCCTTTAAATTTAATATGCTTGGGCTCCCCTTTCAGCCAGCCTGCTGTCTTGAGTTCAGCACTGGCAGATGCTCACTGAATTTTGCTTGCCTCTTTGGCTTTTGGGCTCAGGCTCCTCCAGGGTTCCTGGTAACCCTGATTCAGGGTGTGTTGTAAATAGTGCACCTGCACAATATAGCAAATAGAGAAAGATGTATTTTAGACATTTAAATGTGGTGGAGAAAAAATATCTCAAACACTTGTCACAGGAGCAGATTTCTCCTGTCTTTTCCTATGTTTGCAGACAGGTAAGTGCACTTTGTCTGCCTGCTGTGGGATCCCCACCTGACCTGGTCAGGTGAGGCACAAGGGGACATCGGAGTCCTGTGAGTGCCCGTGGTTTTGGGTATTCTAACGTGCCTCCTGTATTAGAAATTAGACTGTGTTAGTCTGCATGGGGTAGCTGCTGGGTTTAAATGTCATGGGGAATGCTGCTTACAGTTCTGGGTGCCTGTATTCAAAAACAACTTTGTACTGAAGAGTTGCAGAGAAGAGTTTCCAGGGTGATAGGAGAATAGTCATCATCTCCTAAGAGAAATTTCAGTGCTTGACTTATTTTCATTCTTGAAAAGGTACTGAGAAAAAGTCAGTTGTAGCTTTCAGTTTTATTTGCTAAAGTGCAAAATTATATTAAATTATAGTGTTGGCCAAAAATTCCATCAATAAAATTTAGCCTGGAAATGAGGAGACTAATAAAGAGAAAAGTGAGAGTCATTCCATCCCAGCTAGTGTTACTACAGAGTTTTAAAAATCATTACATGTCATTTGCTTGCAATATGACAGAAGGCAAGTAATCAGACTGCAATCCAGTCAATCTCTGCCTGTAGTGTGTTGATACATGAGTAAAAAATGCCCTCTTTTGTTCATCTTTAGCATGTGACAAAAAGTTCTGCCTAACAACCAAATTGCAATTGTCACATTTCTTTTCCCTGTACTAATTAAATTGGCATTACATTGTATGTATGTGATTATATTCAGTTCTCTATAAATAAGCATAATCTACAGTTTTTGTATTAGCACAGAAGTTTTATAGGACTTTAGGACTGTTTTCTGTCTTAAAAATGCTAACACTAACTCCTTTTTCTGTCTTCTTTCTTTGTAATGTAAGCTTTTTTTTTGATGCAGAAGGGTCCAAATTTTGTTTAGCTTTCCAAAATATTATTATAATGAGGATAATTATTTCTTTTGAATTGGAAGTTAATAAACCTTGTGGTTGGGAATTTTTTTTTTGGATGTGTGTGTTGGTTTGTGTTTTAGCTTTTTGGGTTTTTTTGAGTGGAATGTCATGTTTCCTAATGTCCTATTCCATTCACTTCACTCTTGTGTTCACATCTTCATAATGATTCCCTTGTTACCCTACCTAGCATCTTTACCTCTTTAGAAATCAATCATGCTTATGCAGTTGGTAGGTTATCCAGTTGCCTTTTCTGACTTGGCTGCTAGACACTCAAAAGTTTAAAAGCTTCTTCATATTTATCATTTTTATGCTAAGTTTGGAGGAAAGCTGTCTATTGAACTGGCTGGTGAATTTAGCAGTATTAACACAATAAGAAAAAGCCTTTTACGTTTTATTGTAGTCTAGAATTCCGCCTAAGAATGATTTCAAAGTTGGTATGAAACTGGAAGCGCACGATCCTCGCAACGTTACCTCAGTTTGTATCGCTACCATCATCGGAATCACTGGTGCCAGGCTAAGGTTGCGGCTCGATGGAAGTGACAACAAAAATGATTTCTGGAGGCTTGTGGATTCCTCAGACATACAGCCCATTGGGACCTGTGAAAAGAAAGGGGGCATGCTCCAGCCTCCACTTGGTAAGTAACAAAGCTGTTGACCAAATGTGTGTGGAGCATTGTTTTCAGAAAGTCAAATTTAGCTTTCTGTCTTGGCAAATTCAGTGGTATGAACATCTCATCAAACCATTATTTAATTGAAAAAGAGGTAAGTAAACTAATTCTGATTAAGTGAATTGTGGCTTTTTCTTATCTTTTCATTCTTCTGACAAAACAATGAGCAGGTTTTTTGTTGTTGGTGTTTCTTAATAGGCCCTTAATATTAAATGTGCCTATTCTGTAACTGTTCCCTCACACACAGCCTGCCTTGTGTGTGTGTATACAGTGTTTTGTTGCATGATGCCATACGTGCTCTGGTTGGGAGCCCTTGGAAAGAACTGGAGAAAGCCAAATTGCCCCTTAACTCTTCATCAGTGCATCCAAGCAGCTCACAAGAGGGCACTGGCTGCTGCAGGCTTAGGAAGCTTTGGCAGGGCTGCTGAAAGGGCAGTCAGGATGTTTCCTTGGGCACCGAGCAAATTGTGTTCTAGGACAGGCAGCATAAGGTGGGTTAGTGCAGAACTGTAGCATTCTGCTCTGAATTTTTACTCTCAGGTAGTAAAAGCAACACTCCAGAGCTCTAGCAAACTGCAGGCTCAGACTGCATGATATTCTCATTCCCTCAAACCAACATATGTTCAGGAATGTCAGATTAGTTTGTCATGGCTAGTTTGTGAGCACAACAAATGCTTGTGAACAAGGTATAGCTTTCTTATGCTTAGAAATATCATGCAGAAATTCCTTTGTCTTCCATGAGCAGTATGAGTGACAACATTGTGTCTCCTCCAACTGAGAAATAGTTCTTGGGTTTAGACTTACTGAGGAAGTTTATTAAATAGGGAATTCTACAAAGCAATTCCTTATTACCTGGTGAATGGTCAGAGGTAACTTTGACTAAAGTGCTAGAGGTAGTAAAATGTGACATTGCCTTTCTTTGCTGTGATTAACTTGTATATTTAGATCTGCATTCTTATACCATATTTGTCAATAGCTTAAACTTCTATGTATGGAAATATTTAAAGATTTCACAATGATATGCAAATAATTTTGCTTTTAAAAAAGATGAAGAATAATGACCAAAATTTACCCAAACACACTCTGCCCTTTTCTTCTGTAATTTTTAGAAGATGCAAAAAATATTAAAGTAATAAACTGTAAAATAATTTTAAAATTACCTGTATACAGAAATTGGTTGCTGCTGCTTTTCCATCTTATGCTTATGAACCTGCTTCTGGTTTGGTGCCATCAGTAATTCTTAGGGAATTCTTATTGGAGGTTTAGTGAGGATAGGTATGCTTTCTCTCAGTAGCCTCTCAAACTGCTTGTCATTCTGCTTTGGAAGCAATTTCCAGTTTTTCTGTTTAAAAGATGAACTGAAAAGTATAATTTCACTACAGTATGAATCTTGATTTGCTTGTAAAAAGACTGACACAGGAAAGGTTGACTTAACCTTTAAGACACTTCGCATAGATTATAAGGGTGGATTTTTATGCTATTGTGGTTCTTCAGAAGCACAAGAGAATTAATGCCATCAGGGTGCCAGTCTAGAAAAATACTGCTTATGATAGATAGAGTTTGATCCAGAAGGGCTTTTTTCCCCTTCCTTCAATGGCTATATAGAGATTTGGATTGAAAACACTGGAAATTCCTGACATCAGGGAAAAAGTTGGGGTGTTTTTCTTTTTTTCCAAGAAGTTTCTCAGTTTAACCTCTCTGAAGTCTTGATATAACCTTCTAGAATGAATGAAGTGAAAAAATGGAAGAGCATGGCAGTTCCTTCAGCTGCACACATGAACACAGCAGTTTTTAAAATGTGTTTTTAAGTCAGAATGATGAGTAAAACGATGCTGGTTGTGTATGATGGGGTCAATTAGTCAAGAGGAGAAACCTTCCATGACCATCACTAGAAAGGTTGACGCCTTCTCCTCAGATACTGTTTCTTACTCTTTAAGTGGTCAGGCTGCCTGCAGTGCGGAGCCTAACAAGCAGCTGGTCCCCTGCACTCAGGCATTCAGGTAAGTTTACCTGCCCTCTGAACAATTGCTGATTATTCAGAAAAGAATGCGAGTGCCAGTATTTTGGCCCTCCTGCCCTAGATTTTTCTAGAGATATGCTGAGTTCCAACAATCAAACATTCTGGCATACCTAGATAAATTTTTGAAAAAGCCTTTTTGGCAGTTTTACAGCATCCTGTTCCTGGGTAAAGCTGGGAGCTAATTGGGTGTATAATTACCTCCTGTTAGACATTTAACCAACGGCTTTTTTTTTCCTTAGTAGTAGGGAACCTTCTGGATACTAATGTTCCACTTCTATCACAATAACTAACTAAAATAGTCCCTCCTACCTGATTTTTACATGGCTTTAATTATGCAAGTTACATAAGGGTTTTGAGAAAGTGATTATTGCAGCAAAGTGTTCCTGTTCCAGCCTCTTTTCCATAGCTTTTTGTTGTTGAGAACTTAATGTTCTGAGCAAATTACATTGCACTAAGCATTTTCTCTGATTTTACCAGGACAACTTAAAGACCAAATGAAGTTAATTGAAACTGTTGTCTAGTTGTCATTCCTGTGTCTTGCTTGTATATCTTTTCTGAGCTACCTGGTTGGGAATATTGTGTTTCAGTAACCACACGTGTTCAGGTTTTATAAAGACTGGTATGAAACCAGACCTGACAATCAGCTCAGTGGTCCCTGAATTATGACACCGTTTATCATAGAGGAGGTCTGCATTAATTTAGGTGTTACATGGGTAGTTGTGGCTTTAAAACTGTTTATTCTACTGCAGATAGCTTAAAGGTATGAGCTCAAGAACCATTATAGCATATAATCAAATTTTAAATGTGTGAGTTATTTAACTGATCAGGAATTGCAGATATGTTCCACCTTTCTAGTTACAGATTTTTAAGACAATTGTTAAAGATCAGTTATGAGGGAACTCATGAGCTCTTGGCAGATTATGGTACTATTTGCTTTGTGGAAAAAATTCCTATTTGCTGTATTATGCCTGTTTCTCTGCATAACTGTTCCAGACACCTAACTGCTAAAGAAGCAGAAAAAAATGTGCAGTATGTCTGTTATCTTACTTATTACTTTAAAACATTCATTTGGAAAGCAAAGGAAGCAAAAGGATTTTTTGTTTGTTTTATCTTTTAACTGGAAAGTGGTTGATTGTGAAGGAAGATTATATGGAATAAGGTTTTCAGCCAAACCTTTGTTCTGTTTGAATAAGGTAGTTCATCCAGAGAAATTTGATTGTTGTTTATGGTTTTTATTCATTTGTTAATGAAAAATGATAAAATATAAAGGCCATCTGGTTTATGTTTTTCAATATGATACATGATTTATTGCAATTACTTTTTTTTGTTCACTCTTAGGCATACTTTGTTTTTATGGCTATTTATGTATTTATTTTAATGAGAGAAGGAAGAAAAACCAATTGCACTGGTTTTTTTTCTGTGGTTTGGTGAAAGAATAACAAGATTCTCAAAAATAAAAAAGTATCTTCTCAATAAATGAGCTAGAACTTGAAGTGAAAGCTAGGTGCTTGTGCCAGTGAAGTTCCACTGGACTAGAGACTCTGGAACAACCTAATGGTCTCCTGTACTAGGAATTGCATGTCATTAAATCCTAGAAATTAATCTGTAATGCCTGATGTTATGATGAGTGATTTTGCAGGCAAGTCACTCAGAATGGAAACGAATCTCACGGCTTTCTGCAGCTACAGCGAGCATGTTCATTTCTTCTTAGCTGCTTCTATTTTGGCCAAGTCTGAAACAGAGGGAATGAGGCATTAGTGAAACAGACTTTATATAAAACCTTTTTCTCCTATTGTATTTTAAAAACTGAATGTAGGGCTGTTTGCTTAGTTTTTTGTTTGTCCTCAGGGTTCCAGATGAATGCATCCTCTTGGCCAATGTTTCTTTTAAGAACTCTCAATGGAGCTGAAATAGCACCTGCAGCATTCTTTAAGAAGGTAAGAAGAAAGGCTTTTCTAGTGAACAGCTTCCAATCAATTGGTCCATGGTTACATTTTTTAATGAGGATGCTAAGATATTACCCTGTTGTCTGCAGCAAAGACAGGGAAGGCAAGACTATTATTTGAAATTACTTTGAACTGGATTGACATGCTATGGAACTAGACAGAAAGGAATCTGCTTCTAGTCCATAGAGAGGGCTGTTTCTTTTGTTGAGCTGAGACTTCAAAGTATGATGTATTATTTAGAAAAAATGTGTTTGCTCATTTTTTGTCTCTGGATTTTAGATAAAATGCATATCACAATTCTTAACAGCACTATGGTCATGTGAATGTGCACAGGAGTAAAAAAAATTAATAGGGAATGAGACCCATTGTAATATAATAGTGCTTAGAAAAGTTTTGTTAAACATTTTCATTGGACACAGACTCATCATTTAAGATGTAGTGAGAAAGTAGTTGAAAATAGCAGAAAAAGCCATTCAGTTTTTTAAACGTGACTCTTGAGGAAATTACTGTGAAATATGGAATATTATTTAAAAATAACAGTAATATTAAAATGACTTGGTTAAATTTTTTGTTGAGGTGATAAAACGCTGTTGTCATACTGAGTGTGTTTTTGGATACTGAGAGTGATACTGAGAAGTATGTCAGCAAATCAAACAGTTGGGTTTAGGCCTGCAATCGCATCACTTGGTGTTAACTTCATATAATTATAATTTTTTAGATAAGATAATACAAATTTTCTGAGGTGTGATGAGCCACACTTCTCTGTGCTAGCCTGCAGCACATCTGAGATGGGCTTAGTTAATAAGGTTCTTGAGGCTGACATGGTAATTTGTGTTCTGTCAGATCATAACTCCTGCTGTGGAGTCACACTTATACCAGTCACATTCACTTGAATTTTGTTTTTCTTTTGTCCACTTGGAATTGGTCTAAGGCCAACTGAGTTAACAGAGGCCTATAAATAATGTCCAATGCTAATGAATTTTTCATGGATTAATTGAGAGGTAAAGCTTTTACTAGACAGTTATCAGTCCCCAGAAATACCCATGCTCTGCAAACCTCTTCTTTATTAGCATGTAATAATTTCATTTTAGTGTCTTGGCTGTCTTGCTGCCCAGACATAATGTATTGGTTGCAACCTATTGCTTATGTAAATACTTTTATCAGGGTCTTTCTGTCATGGAGAATTTTACTAATTATCCCAGCTGTGTTTGGGGAATAGAATGAAGATTTTTGTAGTGTAGAAGAGCAAATGCAAATTTGAAATATGACTGAGTTTCCTTGAATGTATTTCTGTAATTTCCTGAGAGTAGTGACTGTAAGTAGGTAAGAATGTTGAGGAAAAATAAAGAGCTGCTACTTAGTTTTGTAATTTTTTTAAGAGGTCATAGAAATACAAATATTCTACTATGCTTATTTTTGTAGGAACCACCAAAACCTGTGCCAAACTGCTTTAAAGTTGGAATGAAACTTGAAGCTATAGATAGAAAGAACCCATACCTGATTTGCCCAGCGACCATTGGAGATGTTAAAGGAGATGAAGTTTTTGTTACATTTGATGGTTGGAGAGGAGCATTTGACTATTGGTGCAGGTGTGATTCTCGAGATATTTTCCCAGTTGGATGGTGTAGCTTGACAGGAGATGCATTACAACCACCAGGGAACAATGGTAAGATGACTAATAATATCGCTTAATTGTTTTTCTCCTCAATTACAGCAGAATTTTAAAAACCAGCTGGCTATATGCAGATAAGACTGAAGATTTGATTTGTGAGTAGCAGGCGAGGATGAAATGTTGTTGAGTTTTCTTTATGTAGCTTAAAGCTAATAGAAATTGCTGGGAAACAATTTTTGCCTGCTCATAGTTATCTCTGGGAACATGTTTTATTTAATACTGTTAGGAGGACTTCTGATGACCTCTAATTTTTGTGTGCTTGTAAAGAATCTTGTACTAGACTTTCTGTTTGTATTATTGATAGATACACGCTCCTGTTTAGTGATACTAATATATTGGCTGCTGCAGCACTTTATGTTATGCTAACTGCTAAGTAAAGTAGTCTTTCCTTCTGTGATGATTTCAGGTCTAAACTATATCTTTAATGTTTCTCCTTTCATACTCAGAAAATTCTGTCTTGCAGCTGCCTATTCTGAATGCTTTATCATACTCTTGCCTTTAGGGATGTTTGTTGATCAGGTGATAGTGTCTCTTTAACTAATGGACACTTTATAATGAATAAATCTCTACAGTAAAATGAAGAGAAATAGCATGAAGAGGGATATGCCTCAGTGTAATCCCTTTGCTACTCTGAAACTGCTTGTCAGGTTTCTGTAGTGTAAGGCTTTTCTGTCAAATTGTTTGAGCTTTTCTATCATCATCCTATAAAAAATTGTCAGGAAGAGAGGTTTTGAAGGAGTAGAACAATATTTTAATTAATTTCTCTATTAACCAGAATGATTTGTTCTCAGTAAGAATTTTCATAGCTGGTGTTAGGTGAGTAAGGAACAAATAGATTGGTGTCACAGAACTCTCACTTGGAAGTAGGAAAGGAACAAAAACAAGAAGGCAAGAATACAGTGATGTTTCCTGGCCTTTCCATCCCCATTATTTTTCTCAGTCTTTTGCTAACAGATCAAGAACTGTATGGAAAAAAAGAACTGTATGGAATTAGCTAAGGGTACCTCTGCATCCTTGCTCTCACCTGCCTGTCTGAAGTTTCTGCCAGGGGTCACAGTACCTGGAATCACGTTTTGTCCATTCTGGCAGATTTCAGCAAAGGAGTAACTCTGTGTGTAGCTGTACTGTCCAAAATTATCTGCTGGTACAAACCTGCAGTGAGAGGGAAGGGGAAAGTCAGGTGAGGATGATGGACATTGGATCAGAAGTCTTCTAATAGGTATCACACTGACCTTAGTCTTAATGTTTCTGTGCTCCCAATCTCTAAAGTGTCTTTCTCAGCTTCTTCAGGAGGTTGACCTTGTCTTGGGAGATCATGAATGAGATGTATTATTACACTTAACTATTTCTTTACTGTGGGGGTGAATGTGCACTGGAACAGATTGCCCAGAGAAGTTGTGGAGTCTCCCTCACTGAAGATATTCCAGAGCTGTCTGGACACGACCCTGTGCCATGTGCTTGCAGATGACCTTGCTTGAGCAGGGAGGTTGGACCAGATGACCCACTGTGGTCCCTCCCAGCTTGACCCATTCTGTGATCCACAAGAGGGGCTGTGCAAATTAGTGGCATAGAATTTTTAAAATATATTTTTGTGAGTTTAGATTGCTGAGTCCATTTTCATCTTCTGGAAAGAATATTATTAAATTGTTTAGTCTACTCCAATTTCATTGCTGGAAAGCCAGTGATATTTTGAGGTAAGACATCCAGAATTTTTTCTTGCCTGATTACTGCTTAATAGCGCTCAAAGTTGTTTGACAGTAAGTAAAGCTGTTTATGTAATCCAGTCCTTCAGGTAATAAACCAAGCAAAATTCAGACTTGAAATACGTATCCAGTTAGGATACTATTGCTTTATGATGAGAAACAAAAACACTCCAGGCATTAATAAAATCTGAAGCAAGGTTCTTACAGGCTTGTAATTAAAACTGAGAATTTTGGACATGTAATAGAAGCAGAGTGCAGAGAGGTGCAGGCTGGAGTGTTTTTCATTTTTGTTTCCAAAAGTGAGCCCAAAGTTAACTGCAGTTTTACTGCAATTGTGCATTCATTTTTCCCCATTCTGAGCATAAATAATTCATTATTTCTATTTTGCTTTCTGTTGTTATTTATTTTATATTTTATGTTTGTATGTTTTATATGCAGTTGTTGAATTTACATATCTGGATAAAATATATTTTGCTCTCAGGTTAGGTTTTTCACTGTTATTTGATTGCTATTGAGCTATTAGAGAACTGCAATGACAATCCTTTATTAAGATTTAAATAATAGCTTCAAGAAGAGTATAATTAAGTTGCATGAATTCAGAAATATGATGATGTTGTCAGGATTCTTCATTACATCACACTAACATTGACTACGCCTGTTAGGGGAGAAAATACTAGGTAATATTTACTACATTGCAGGAATTCCTTGAAGTGTTATTCTGATCCGGACCTTTTTTCTGCTGGTTACCTCAGTATTTCTGGCTTGAATTTCTGCAATAGAAAGTGAAAATAATTGATTTAAGAGTGGCTTGAATTCCAGAGTGAATATGAAAAGTATTCTTGATTTTTTTTAAAGCTGAAAGCATTTAAATTGTTAAATAACTACTAAGGGCTGAAAAAAAAAAGCCTCAGAATTTAGTGAACATGCAAAGCCAATATCCTGCAATCTAAATATGAAAATTATAAATGATGCTTTTAATTTCATTCATACCTAGGACAACAATTTCCTGCCATGAGATGTATTTTGGGGTCTAATTTAACCTTTTGAAGGAGAGAAGAAATGCAGTAAGGGTGACAGTATGAAAATAAGGGAAGATTGTATTTCAGCTGTCTACTGTCTTAGCCTTTTAGGATGCCCAGAGAGAATGTAGGACCTCTGCCATGGGAGGAGTTTAAGAACAAGCTTCTAGGATGTGGGTTATTCATACCAGATTATGTGTTATTTTTACTCTTTATAACTGTATATTCTGTATCTCTAATTCATATTAGACAGCTCATGAACTAAGATAAAAGATGTTAGGTGAAAAGTTGTTTTGGACCATCTGTTGATAGCCTTCAGGCTCTAATATTTGTGTTATGTTTTGTCTTTGGTCCTTATCAGAAGATGTGACTTCAGTTAACCTGGCTGGGTGTCAGGATATGTGCACAGTGGTATGAAATGTACCGTTCAGTATTCATACTATCAGAAGCTGTGCTTGGCTAATATTGTAGCTTTGTCATATCTCTGATAGTACTAATTGGTTATGTTATGGATTGACTTCAGTGCTTGATGTTGGTTTGACCTGCTGCCTCAAGGTTAATATTTTAAGGATGCAATAGATTGTTTTCTCTGTGTCTCTTGGTCATTTAAATGCTTTTAGAGATGACTGAAAAACACATAAACAGTGTTGTGAAAAGTACCTAATGAAAGAGATTGACATGGTAATGTCTGTGCTGGACCAGTCTGAAGGACCATCTGTTCTTGAAGGCTTTCTCCAGCACTGGCTGAAAGCAGATGTCTGAAGAGAATCATAAGCACATAGGAGACAGGTTTGCCCAAGTGTTCCTAGTATCTGTCCATCTGCAGCGCAGCTCCTTCCAAGCCCAGAAAAATACTTTTATGCTGATTACCTTCTCAGGTACTTTTAGCACCTATAACATCCTTTTTAGCATGTACAACATAAGGTGTTCTCTACCTGAGTATATTTTTTGTGGAAAAGGAGATACTCATTTTCCTTGCTGGTAGTTTCATTTGTTGTCCTTGGTTTCTTGTACTGAAACAGTTTCTTGTACTTCCAGTACTTTAACAGGAAGATTTTGGTTTTGTTGTTCAGGGATCAGTTTTATTCCTCTGGTCACCCTTGTTCTTCTGTACTGTTTACTTTCCACTTACAGCACTTTTGAGCCACTGGATCCAGAAGTTCACAATATATGGAAACTTAGTGACATAGTGGTGCCTTTTGTTATGTTTTCTGTTCCTTCCATGATTATTCATTAAATGGTATTTGGGATTTTTGGACTTATACTGATATTGTGTGCTTCCTTGGAGTGACTATGAATGCAAAATAAATTCAGTCTTGTTGTTTTATTGTAACCTTCTGCATTGGCTCATTCTGAAATTTGGTCATCTCTTGGGTCCATGTAACTCCTGCTTTTGATATACTTTAAGAAGGCTTTTAAAGTTTTATATCTTCTGCATGTTTTTTTATTCACTCTTTTTCTATGCCAAATATATTGGACTTTTCCATTTAACCACAATAGATTGTAATTTTTACTTTACTCTGTTGAATAATAGAAATCTGTTACTATACCCAAGAATATTCTTGATATTCATGTATTGCTTTTGTAGCTTGTTGTATTTTGAAGCTTATGATTGAAGTAAGCAGCAGGTGACTGGAGATTGCCAGAACAATTTCTATTTGCTGTTTCTGTATAAATTCATTTTACTGTTTAGCTATTACATGTAAATGGCAGTTACTTAGACAACCCACCTTTTTATTAATAATAGTAGTAAAACCTTTTTCATAAAAGAGAGAAAACAAAAGAACGACTGGGTACAAGCCATGTGGAAAACAATAAGTAGTGTCACCTGCAAAGATTGATTTCAGTATTAAGTAGTATCTATCATTTAGATGGGAACAGCATCTGGAAAGAAGGGGATCAGTTTCTACATATCCATGATCCCCCCCCAACCTTACGAAGCTGGATTTTTGAAGGATAAAGGTGATACAAAGAACTCAAAAAGTTGGAACTGCTCTCTGTGCTCTAAAAATTTGGGAGGCCAAAGGAAGATAATAAAATAATTTAAAAAAACAACCAAAAACATGATACTCTGTAATTTTTACTATTAGTCATATTCTTTCTTTCCCTCTCTTCTGTCTCCCCCTCTTCCTCACCGTGTGTCCCATCATTGCTTTTCTCCTAATTTAGTGCATTTATTGGCAGAGAGAGCAATCTTCTTTCATTATGCTAATCAGAGTGTTGATGTTAAAGGTCTCCTTCTAAAACTGTTTGCAGCAAAAGAGCAGTACAAGCTCAAGCAGAGATTTAAAAGTACCTTATTTGTCTATTTTATGATTTCTTAGTTTTATATAATTTTCAGTAATTTTCTCAATGTTTACTATGTGCAGATTTTACCAAGCTAGATACTAGAGATGGTCTTCTCTGTTGTTGATGAAATTATATAAAATAAGCTCTGTTACGTTTTCAGCTGAGTTGTGCACAAATGTGCAACATCAGTAAAAACCTAAGTGTTTGCCCTGTTTGCAGATGAAACAAAAGAAGTGTTGAAACTTTATACAAAGCTGTAGTAAGATCTGTGAAGACTCTGTAATGTTTAGAGTAGCCAAAAAAATCAGATAAGCATGGTAATTAAGTTGCAGTAAAGAAAAAAAAAGTGAAGTGGTGCAATTTCATACTGGTGGGGGTTTTATTTTTCTGTCAGTGCAGCCAGCTTCTCTTCATGAGCAGATCACAGTAGTTAAATCAGGCACACACAGTAAGCAGATTTATGCTGTCTTCAGAATTGTACATTAAAAACTCCTCAGTGCTTCAGGCTAAAACCTGATTTGCCACATTCTCTCAAATGTTAAGCTTTTTTTATCCGGTATTAATGTTTCTTGACATCTTGCAGCAAGGGTTGGATAGTACTGCTACAGGACAGTAATCACGTAAAAAAAAATAAAGGTTTTGCCTTTCCCAAAGATGTGACCTTATTGTCAGTCTAGATTCCATGTCATCTTATCATGTTTATTTATCAGGTAATTGTAATTTTCATGTAAATTGGAAGTACTCCAACACATGTATTTTTGACTGCTACATGGACTTTTAAAAAAAACTTGCTCTTGTTTGGGTCTTATGGACACTGCAGGTATTTCAGTATACTCTAAACAGAAAGCTGTACTATCTACAGACCTCCCACCTGCAGCGTGAGTAATAAAAGACCCTACTCCTTTGGGGACTAAGCAGTAAAATAAAGGATTACTAACCTAGGTGTGCCAAGCCACAGCAAATGGTTGTGGTGCCCTACTAGTGGATGTGATTGAGTAGATATTTTCCAAATCTGTGTTAATAGCTATAAGCTATGTCCAGAGTATCAGTGCTGTCGTTCAGATGCTGAGACAGAACAAATTGTTTCATTGTCCTATCTATGCTCTATGTATACTTTTTCCCCTGGAAGCTTGTTGCATTGTATTATGTCATTTTGGGCCCACCTTTCATCCTGTTTATGCTATTTGGGGAAAAATAATGGCAAAACCAGGGCAGAATCAGTGATGATCGAGTAAAAAATCAGGTTGTTAAATTTGTACCCAGTGTGTAGAGCTGGGTCTTGCCAGGCTTATTGACAGATTCATCATCAGCACATCTAAGTTGACTTCATGCATCTCAAGTTGATGCTGTTTTGATAGTTCGAGTTATTTGCTTGCTCCCTTCCTTGTCTTCCTTTCTTCCAGATTATCAACAAAGTATAGGGGTGTTTTTGTTGGGGTTTGTCTGGTTGGGTTTTTTTCCTAATGTAGTTGCAATGGCAATGCTTGTTGAAGGATGAGACTAGAAGCTGGCTTTTCACAGTTCTTGGTTTCTGGGAATTAACTGAAAAGATCTTCCAGGAGTCTTTCTTTTGTTTTGCCTGTAACCCCCCAAGTCCCATATATCCCCTGCCCCATGTTAGCTCATAGAAGTTGGATTTTTTGGAAATGATGAGTGTTAATTTGGTTAGTAGTGGGTTTTGATGGATCTTAAATGGTGTTTTCAGTGGTCACTTCTGTAGGGGCTGGCTTGCCTACCTCATGAAAAGGGGTGAAGGACTGAGAGACTGAAGGTGCTACAGTGCTGCCTGTGGAGGTCACTGGGAGAGGAATGCTTTTTTCCCTTTAATCCATTTTTGTCTTACCTTTCTTGGCAGCCTCCATTTTACCTTTCAGTCCTGTGTAAGGTAGGCTAAAAATTTTCACAGGAGACAGAGACTTCTTATTTCTTTTATTATATTGGTAACAGAAACTAAAATCTAGAAAGAAGAAAATTTCAAGCTGTAGTGTCCATGTCTTGCCAAGGTGGATGTTGAAGTTTCCAAGTGTGATGTTGCTTTTTAGATAGCAGAACAATGACTTATACCTGGTTTTGTATTATAGCAACATATCAATTAGTATCTCACAGCTACCTTATAACCAGAAGTCATCCAAACACAGATAGGAAGAGGTGGAATGTATTCCAGATAGTTATGCTTTTGTATGGTTCTGTTGTTCAATTGAGACATAAGGACATAAATTTTTATAATCCTTGGCAGTAAGCTGTTTTGAAAAATTGCTAATCTTTTCCACTTTCTTTGCCAGTTGTCAAAACTATCATGATAATAACTGACTGTATTAAAGAAGGTTAGTTTTATAGTTAAAACTCCAGGCTAGAACTCAGCAGATATGTTTCCATTACTTCTCCTGTGGAATGCTCACATGGATTAAGGGTAAGTTGCTAAACCTCTTTGCCTCTTTTTTTTTTTTTTTTTTTTTGTCTATACATGACAGAAGGACAAATCTTTTATGTTATCAGAAGAACATTAGGTTTATATATTGGTGGGGGGGGAGGGCATAGGAATAATACTACAGTACAAATAGAATAATTTATCTCTTGAAAGAAAACTAGACTTTAAAAATGAAGTACATTTTCTACTGGTCTAATTGGCATCTTCCCCTCAGATTTCACAGAATGCATGGCAGTGAACCCCTACCTTGCTTTGTGTAATTTCCCGTCAGTTGTTTTAAGTCTTGTCTTGTACTTGCTTTTCTGTGGCACTAACTGAATGGGAGATTTATAATGTTTAAATATTACAAATCTGAACCTTTTTTTTTCCCCTGCTTTCCATAAAAACATGGAGTGAAACTGTCACTGCTGATTATTTGAGGGAATTTTACTAATTAGAATTGCATGAGAATTCAGGCTTTTGAGCTGTCATCTGTTCCATCCCCTTCCCAAGTACTGGAGGTTTCAGTAACTTCAGATTTCACAGTTGTCTTAACTATGTTACCTATCCTGGCAAGAGATCTTGGACATAACATTCTGGGGTCAATTTGGCAGTTCTACCTATGTCTGGGAAGTTTTTCTGCTTCTGCAAGAAGAATTTGGCCCTCATGTGAGGTGTAACCTTTTGGGTCCTTTTAATGCAAATGAGCTCAGTTGATTGCAATGGATCTGCTTGTTTCAGGGAAGGACTGAGTTTTATGGCTGTGCATCTCCAGGTTGTGAGTTCCAAAATACAGGATTTGGGGTTTCTCTTACATTAAATGCAAAGTTTGCAGGTGTTGGGATTCTCACAGAACCGTTTGGGGGGGGAAAGAAAGAATGTTTTGAATGAGAAGTATTTGAAAGTATGAAAGCTGAGTTGCATGAAGGGCTATATACCTATAGCCCACACAAACGTGGCAGTATAACTAGAGCTCTGTGAATCTTGAAAGTGCTGCTTAGTTGCTAACATTTCTATGGTAAAGTGTATCTGTGTAGTGTGGCCTCTGTTCAGTTATTGAGGGTGCCTGTACAGGTTTTGGCTCTAAACATGATATTTGGGAAGGAAAGCCATGCAATGCATCCCATTCCTGAAACCAAACCGGAGTGGCGGATATTTCTGTAGATGAGCAACATGACACAAATGCTTGATTTTGTTTGTGCAAATGAGAGGGCCTTTGTGATGCAAAGCAGCATCCTCAAAAGGCAAATGTGCTTTTTTGGTTGTAAATATCCCAGCTAAATACTGCAGTAATTGCAAGCAGAGCTTGGCATTTTTCCTCTCTATTCTCTTCATCGTTATATTTTAACAAGTTCTCATGAGACTATTAAAATGTCTTAGTTTTTGGAACATGTGGCCTAGTGGGGATAACTCTGTCTACAGATGCAGTGGGTTGGCAGCTTGATTTTGCATGTCTTTTCATTTCCCCCCATATCCTGTGACCCAGTGTAACCTTTGGTCTCCCTCTGAAGGCCCGGGTGAGGGAACTATGAGCAGGTGACTGATGATCACTGTCAATACAGCCTGCAGACAATATGGGAATTACTTTAGCAGTCTCCCACTCCCTTGTGCTCCCCCCATCCTCTCTTAAATCAACAAATGCAAATAGCAGCTTCCTTATTTGCTGCTATCTCTGGGATGCTGCCCAGGCAGCATGGGCTTTGTTGCAGTCCTGCCTTTTAAAAAAAGCAGCTTCAGCCCTAGGCAGAAGGAAAAATACCAAGTGGGACCTGATTCCCCCCACCCCCTTAATGGTTAATGCTGCTCTCATATTTAGTCCTCTGGTGTATACAGGTAGGAAGATGCTGAGATAAGGTAGTGCTTGATGTGTGTGGTTAAAGAGAGCAGCAGGAAGTGGCTGGAGCTGTTTGCATTTTATTCTTTGTCTGGTGAATGTCCTTCTGGAAGGGAGTAGGGATTGCCCAGTGTTCAAAACTCATACCTGTGCTCCTAGAACCTGTTGACTTGAAAGTAATGTGTATTTAAGAACAGCTATGTCTTTACTGTGCGAGAATAGAAATGCATTTGCTAAATTTCAGCATATGCAGAAGCACAAAGTATTTGTTAAACAGCATTTCTTTACAAGGTCATGATTCTTTTGTTCTATGCATAGTTGTGTGGCACAATAAATAAAAATAGCTGCATTTTATATTGTTGTAGGTATAATATAATATGTAGTATTGTACTGTACATCATACAGTTGATACTGTTTTGCTTTCCAGATATACAGCTTAATTGTTCAGAAATTCAAGAGCATAAGAGAAATGCTGTGCCAGCATTTGGTTAAAATTCTGTTCATCTTGTTTTGTCATTGCATATGAAGATACGTTTCGGCATACATAAATAAAAGGAAAGTGATCACTTTGTACCTTCAGAAAGTGGTCCTTCTCAGATACCTTGGGATATCAGGTCTGCATTTGATGTATTAGGATTGTAATCAGCCATAATGAAGAGATTTCTTCTGCCATTAAGGAATATTAGATTAGTAACTGAATCAGGCAAATAGCAATGTATGTAAATGCTCCTACTGCTTTAGAAATGTGTGTCAGTAGTACTTATATTTTATAAGGAAATCTGCGTGCGGTGTATATTTAATCTTAGTGACATTTCCTATTGCAAATAATAACAGTTAACTCCTGAATAAAGATACAGGGTTAAAGAAACAGTTGTAAAGTAAGTTACTGGACTGTTAAGTTGAATATGATTCATACAATTAGACATTAAAATTGTTACTCAATCTTTAAATATTTTATTTTCTCAGTCTCTCATTTCAAAAGTATCTTTGTGGTTTATTTTTTGTTTTACTTGCTTACCAGAAAGCTTCAACATACTAATATTTTCAGGGAAGAAAGATTCCAAATTCACAAAAATCCAGAATTAACAGCCCCTTGTGCTCCATTTCCATTACGAATAAGACCTTTGAATCGGGCACTGATGACCAACAGAGTCAAAGCCTGCTTTAACTCAAACTTGCAATACTTCTCTAAGTTATGTCACATTAAGTTTATGGTATTTAAAGTTGGGGTGAATCACATGAATTTTACAATCAGCAAGATGCAAAAGGCTGTGATAGGGGCAGTGTGACACTAGAAAGCTGTCTAATTTCAGTGTAAACAGGTTTCAAATTATTTCAAATATGCTGTGTGTTTCTTTCCCATACCTCTGAACAAAAATATGTCAAAAAGTTTCCTTATTTCATCTTCTACTTATCTGTCCTGCAATTTATGCATCTTCTGCCTGCCAGTGGTTGAGCCAACAGAATGGAGTATTTGTCTGCCACAGGGACTTAATATTTGCTTTTTGTTGGCCACAGGTGCTGCTGTAGCATGTTGCAGTACATCTTTTCATTGAGGGTGTGTTCAGTATCCTTTTGGTGTTCTAATCTGTCCATTGGGAAGGGAATTGGTAAAATAAAACTGTCATTATTTCAGAGAAGAGTGAGTTGGTTGGAAGAGACCTGTTTATTAGGAAGTTTTAATTTAATGAAATCTGGTTACATCTTAGAGCCTCACACCAGATTATAATGCTATCACAGCATATGCATATTGGAACATATCCAAGTGGATATCTGTTGGGATCCCATATTGAATTGGAATGGGAGATTAAACCATCTCATGGGAGAAAATCGCTTCAGTGTTAAGAATGAAGAAAAATGATACTTTGTGTTTGATTTTTGGAATCCCTTCTTCGAAATGGCACCAGGTAGAAAAATCTGGGTATGGTTATGTGAGTTTAACTTTCTAATCCAGTATCTCAGACAAATACTCACAGAAGACATTTTGCCTGTCATCAGTTTCTCCTTGTCACTGGGATGATTTTCTTTGCTGCTCAAGGTTGTTTTGTACCTCCCTAGAAGTAGTTTGCATGTCTTGTAGTTGTGGAAATTGCTCTTAGCAGAAAAGGGATGTATTATAAGCTGTATAATTTGTGAAGTATTTTTGAAGGCCTTCTTGATGAATGGCACTTTATAAATATTGTAATTAAATTATGGAAAGCATTTATAAGGTGAGTGGATTAATTCTTGAGTTTTATCCCAATTTTTATTTGAATGTTTTTCTCTTAGGAAAGTCCCTCTAAAAGAATGGGTACAAAGAGTTCTCTCTTTGGCACCAATGAAGTTCTGTAGTTTCATGCCAGCTACTTAAGTTCAAAGTAAAAAGTATATTCATTTTACAATGTAAATTGTGCAGTACACTTTTATTTTTTTTAAGCCTTTGTTAGAAAAGTTTCTTTCCATTGTTCATTTTGAGGTTTTCCCCCCCTTCCCTTTTGTTTTTGTTTTTCCTCAGTTTCCATTACAAAGAGCAGTGCAAAAATCCAATCTTCCCCTTCCAAAGTGACCCGGCGTTCAATGCAGTCTCCACAGAAATCTGCTCCAGTACCAGCGCAGCGGGGCAGGAAACCAGGTCGGGGCAAACCCCCTGGACAGTCTGCAGTTCCCAAGAAGGGCAGGTCTCCTAAAAATATTCCCCTGACAAAAAGCACCTCTCATACTGAAAATCTTAAAACAAGGAAAAAAAGTTTAAAACCTGGAAAAAAGGTTAGTCCTTATCTACTACTTTACTTTATTTTGCAAAATTTTGCAGTGAGATTTTTTTTATTATTATTACTTAATTTTCTATCTTCTCTTCAGCCTTCAGGGCTTTACTATTTTCAGCAACTGATTACAAGAAAAAAATTAGAATAGCTCTTCTGGAATATTTTAGTGTAAGGTCCTGTGGATTATTTTATTCCCAAGCAAGATTACTGTTTTATTTATGGGTGAGTAATTGGTGTTGAAAAATGCAATTCGGAAGTAGAGAGACAGGGAAGCATTTAAACTTTTTAGTTTGAGTTGGTTTGTTACTGAACCATATATATAGCATGTGTTTTTTGGGGTTTTTTTCAGGTTTAGAAACAAAGAATTAAAACCAGTCAGGACTTCATTGCGTAATAGGCTTCTTAAGCATACAGCTGATTTGCCAAATGAATCTCATGGATACTCCCTAATTCTGGAGCTACTAGCATGAAGCAGGAAGCTTCTTTTTCTCTAGATGTGGGCCTAATTCTGCCCTGGTCTGAAAGGCATGATGCCTTTCTCCTTGCCCAGCTGAGTCAGACCTGGAATGTTGGCAGCTGCCTCCATCTTCAGCTCTGGTGGAGCTATTTGCTCAGGTACACACTGGGACTGCTTGCTCAGGTACACACTGTCCCCTCACCCCACTTCCCACTGCCACTGCCACCAACGCTGACAGATGAGCAATCTCCATGCGAGCCAGTGCAGGGAACTCAACTGGTAGACAGCTGGCACAGCATCCATCCCTCCTACTTCCTTCTTTGTCTGCTCCACCCCAAAAAAGCCCAAATGCTACAGCTGCTGCAAGGAAGAATAGGATCACAGCAGGGCAGACTTAGGGCAATTTGAATTGCTGTGGAAGTACAGTCTATTTTCTGAGGCTTGCTCATGCACAGCAGGCTGTCCAAGAAGAGTAGCAATCCTGCAATGCCTTCCCTCGGGCAGTTTGAGTCTGTCCTTGTGCTCCTTCCTGCTTTGCATTAGCACTAGTGAGGAGATGGAGGGTAGTGCTTTTTCCTGATGTTTTTTGGTGGGGTTTTTTTTGTGTTCATTCCCCTTTCCTCCAAACAAGGATCAAACAGTAGAAGTTTGAAGGCTTTTCTCCTCCAGTCTGTATCAGTGTGGGCTGTGGGATCTATTCCTAATAATGCGTGGGAAGAGGTGGAGTAACAGCAAGGTGGGGATTCTCCCTTCTGGTGAAGGTGCTGATCAGTCTGAAGTGCTAGTGAAGTAACATTACTAGAGCATAGGTGGAAGCTCTAGTATGAAACTGGAAGCAGCACTTCATTGAAATGATGTTCACAAGATAAAAGAAATTATTTTGGGGACCATAAATTGAAAGCTGAGCACTCTTCTCTGCTGCCTGCCCCTTGCAGTCAGACGTCCAAACTGGTAGACTATTGATGGAATTGCTCTCCAGTTTTGTTTCTCTCTTACTTGGTGTATAAAAATGCACAGCAACAGAGATTAAAGAGGAGAAAGGTGCTCCTATCCAGGCTTAGCTGGTGGGTGGGGTGTTCTCTCTAAGTCTGAACTGGGCTTTAAAGGACACCATTGAACACAGGACTGTCATATTTTCAGGTCTTATTCAGGTGTGGCAGGATGTGCACTTTCATGTAAGAATTTTAGCTCTCATTAAAAAGAAATCGAGAGGCTTTATCTATGTTTTGAAACAGTAGTTGGAGGCACCTTGCTATTAGAAGAGGCTTCTGGGCCCTGGGTGTCTGAAAGTGTCTGCTTGGAGCATTTGACACCTGGTTTGTGTAAAGTGCTTGGAGGTACTGTTTGGGGAATGGGTGTTAGTGCTGACATAACTCTGTCCTAAGGCAGCAAATCTGTGGTACCTCTATGCATTCCTGATTTCCTCTGTGGGACCAGGCAACAGACAGGTTTTGCAAAATCTAGGTTTGATACATCTAATTTGTGATTTTTACTTTGTTAACTTTAGCATTAAAAACTTGAAAAATTAGCTCTTTTTGAGAATTCACAGAAGGCTGTCACTGCTTTGGTGAGTGGTTAAATTGCCAAGATGTTATACATATGTGCAAACTTTTCTTTGGACTATTACACCTGTTAGCATAAGGGTAAAGAGAGGAAATGGGGCTTTGTGGGAGTTCTACAGTCAGGGTGTGTCTGACAAGAAGTGCAGCCATACAGCCTGTACACCTCACAGTATGTATGCAAATATGCAAGTGGTATGTGCCTAAAGGCTTGAAAGTGCTTTTTTTCTTCCATCCACCCCGCTAGACTGATGCAAAAAAACCCTCTCCAGATGTTACACTAAATGGTTGTGCTTCAAGTGTGAGCTCGCTGTTTGGTGTATTTAGGGACATTGGTATCTGCCTCTCTCTCTGCAGAGTTGTTTGAATTTCTTTGCCCCTTCAGGTTTGTTATGCTGCAGTATTTATCATTTTGCAGATACTAACTTATATTATACAGCTAGAAATATTGAACTGTTGCATCATTTTTCTCCTTTGATTAAATTTTTTTCCAAGCTCTGTAAGTATGAGGTGCATGTTGGATTTTGTTTTTCATTTGTTTCTCACAGCTTGCACTGTATGTTTTTACTCTTCCATAGTAAAGAAGGAACCTCTGCACATCTCTCGCATTATATTTAAAGTACACTTTACGCAACAGTGCAAAGAATTCCTTTCAGAATTTCTTGAGTTTTTAAGCATGAGGGTGAAGCTGGTGAAGTTACCCTGGTGGTACAAGCTGTGAGTCCTGCTCTCTGCAGGTGACAGAGCTGCCGTGCCCTCCCTGGCAGCGGCCAGCCAGACCAAGCCACTGTGCCCAGCCCTGCAGGGCTTGTGGCCTGTCTCACTAAAAACACGGCTCTGGGCTCACAGCTGGAGCCTGTCACGGGGGGTTGCAAAATGAGAACCTCAGCTGAGCAAGCATAATGTGTTATATTGCCTTCTGAGGGAGAAGGTAGGAAACAGCCAGCTAGTCTCAACTCCTGTGTGCATTGGTGTAGAGAGTGGATGGTTCCTCTTAGTTAAATGTTTGTATTTCATTCCTACATTTTTCCCCATTTCCTCATCTTTTCCCTCAGTTTGACCAATACCAAAAATGGGTATTTTTGGTAGCATTGTGAAAGAAAACTGCCCTCCTCCTGCTACAAGAATCCCTGCTAGAGGGGGCCTTCAGGAATGTTGGACTTCAGATCAAAACCTCAGTCTTCCCAAGTGCATTTTTTTCTCCTTATGTATTAAAAGATGGAGACCTGTCTGTACCCAATGTTAAGATAAATGGTCAGTTCCTGACAAGTACATCACTACTTTGTTCTGTGCCACCTGTGCCACCTCATGTCATTCACAATGCAATGCCAAGCCTTGGCAGTCTATTCCTTATGTTCATGGTGATTCCTCCCAGTGCCATATTGTCAAATACTTTCCCCAGCCAAACCTGTCTTCTTTGACCTGTAAGTGGCACAGAATTTTTCTTTAAAGTGCTCTGGATTTCAGATGAAAATTGTGAAGAAGTTAAGCACTGCTTCTTTTAGGAAGGTATATATTCTGATTGCTTTCTACAAGGTTTTCAATAAATTACTTGGACAATAGCCTGCTTCTAAAAGTTTAGAGGACGAATGCTGCCAAATGGAAGAGGGCTTCCTTAAGAAGCCTTCTTTAGCAAATTGACTGAAGTTTTACTTCACTATATATCAGTTTTAATGGTAAATCTGTACCACATTACCACAAGTCTCTGCTGTGTTCAGCAGTGTCAAGACCTTGGGTAATCTCTTACATTCCTAATTTTTGCTAGGTAAGAGAGTCAAAAAGTAATCTGTTCTCATGCAAGAATAAGTGGTGAAGGGAAAAGTGATGAACTCTGATTTATTATTTCTTTTATTTTGATGTATTTTCATAGTATTTCAAAACACAGCACTCTTCTGTGGTGACCAGTGACAGGACACGAGGGAATGGCCTGAAGTTGTGTCAGGAGAGTTTTAGGCTGGATATTAGGAACAGGTTCTTCACCCCGAGGGTGATTGGGCACTGGAACAGGCTCCTCAGGGAAGTGGTCACAGCACCAAGCCTGACAGAGCTTGAGAAATGTTTGGATGCTCTCAGGCACATGGTGTGACTCTTAGGGTATCTTGTGCAGGGCCAGGACTTGGACTCAATGATCCTTTTGGGTCTCTTCCAACTCAGGACATTCTGTGATTCTGTGAAATGTCTTCCATGTGCACATCTCTTTCCTAAACCCCAGTCCAAACCAAATTAAAACAAAATTCTCTTTTCCTCACGTGGAGAAGGTAATGCACATGGACAAATCTCTAAATTGCTGTGCTCTGAACTCTGGTTATCTGTCAAATGATAAGCTGCAAATAAGTTTGCTTTGGGAAAGGAAAAGGTTTTGGCAACTGGCATGACTGGATTGCAACTACAGGCTTGTTTGATGTCTTGCATGAAGCACCTGATGAAGTAGTATATAAAGCTCTTTCTTTTCCCACTTTTTAGGCAAAGGCGGGTTCTTTTCTAAGTCATTTGTCTTCCACTGCATTACTAAAGTAGCTGTAACTGCAGACTGACAGTTTCTGGTCTTCCTTTCCTGAACTTTCCCTTCTCTGCTGTGTGTGGTACTTTTCTAATGAGGAACCACCTACTTTCATTAAGATCATAACTGATAGCAGGAAGGTTGTGCAGACTCCTTTAAAAACATTAAACATTTTGACTCAGTTTTTATTTTCTTTCTCTTAACAGAAAAAAATCTTGCCAGAACAACTGACTCCTACATCTCTTTCTCCTCAGTCATCTCCTGAGGGGGAAAATGGCACTGCACAGATACTTAAAGATGGAATCACTTTGTCTGGTGCAACTGCAGCAGTTATATCCACAGGTAAAAAACAAAGAAATGTGTGAAATGGCTTCCATGTCAAGCAGTTTCGTTTTTATGAAGAATGTGCTGCAAACTTATTACTGTAAATCATTATCCAGCTGCCTTATTTTTGAAAGATATTTGTAGGAGCCAGAATTACTTTTCAGAACTGGTATTTTGATTTCCACATTATAGCAATAAGTGCTGGGGCACAGGGACTTTCCTGGCAGTTTGTTCCTGTGTGAAGAAGGAAACTGTACAGTTCTTTCATGTCTGTCCTACTCCTTAATGTATGAAATGAGAATAGATGTAGCTAAAAGCTCATATGATATTCTGATCCCATGCAAGCTGTACTGTAGCGTTACAAAATTGAGATTTTATCTCTATATAGCCTTACATGAAAAGAAACAACTCTCTTAAAACCCAGTAATGGCAATCAGAGGGAATACATTCCTCTTTCCTCATGTTTGCTTTTTTTTTTTTTTTTTGCCTCTGAATATAATGAAATGTGTCTTGAAAAGGATTGGCAGAAAAGAAATAAGTTAGTAAATGAACTAACCCATTGAGGAACTGGTAACCCTGTAGTGAAAGAATTCATATATTGTCAGCTGAAATCTCAGAACTTTCTAAAAACTCCATAAATTACAATAATTTTGCTTGGGGTGCCTTTTTACATTCAAAAATCTGTTTTTACAATAGTAGTTGTCAGGCTCTTCTCACGCCCAGTTTCAGTCATGGATGAGGGGGAAACACGTACCTTTTTCCTAGGAAAATAAACCTTTTGCAAGGCAGTTGTTGCTGAGCCCAGACAGAAGATGCCATACTATTATTGTTAATTTGTAGCTTTGATTATTTGTACAAATAGGTTTCCTTCAATTTGCAGAAATCAGAGAGTAAACAGATATGCATGAAGACATTACATCATTAAAATACATGCTTTATTTTTAAATGCTCAGGATTTTTATCTAAAATCAAACTACAGTTCAGAAAATATGTCAGTCCTTTGTGTAATAGAATGTTTAGATTGCTCAATCACCACAGAGGCACATTTTTTCATTAAGCTGTAATAATGTCTTGGGTGCATTCATGGGCATGTGGCAGCCAGAATGAACAAGAAAAAAAAAATCATAATTTACATGTTTCCCATGTTCTTCTGCCTTGGCAATTGTTTTGGAAGACAGTTTCACATTGTCTTTTAAAAAAGCAGTTACAAGAGTCCTATATGATTGTTTTGTGCTACACTTTAAACCACCTTACAGTGTTTGTAAAGAAGTGTTTATTTAGCAGACAAGCCACATTGCAGCGTGGAAATCCTGTGAGTGGTTCAGGTCTTCTGAAGCTACAGGCCTTTGGTAGCCACACTGTGTGATGTTTATGTTAGTGCCATATGGATGCTTCAGAATGAGCATCAGTGGCAGGTACATAACATAGGGTTCTCTATGTTGCAGCTTCTCAAATAGGAAAAAAATTAGGCAGTAACTTGGTAAGGCCTGCTTTGTAGAATTGTGACTTGGCAGTTTGGAGTACCTGCCAGTAATTTGTACTTTACTGAACTAGTGTATGAGTAGAGACTAGTCAAAACACAAGCACAGATCATGTCAGCTTTGTTACATTAGTGAGGTAGAAGAGGGCTTCAGAATGCAGGAAAAAAGTGAGTTTAGGATTCAGTCAGGAGAAGAAGAAGAAGAAGTGCTCTTCCTTGGTAGAAGAGCACTTTCTGCGTGCTCTGAAAGTATGTGTGCACGTTCAGCTTCTTGAGTTGACCAGTATAACTTTTATGCAGGATTAAAACTAAAATGACAATTTGCAGTTCTAATTTGGAAACATGTCTCGGTTCCTTGGTAGTAAATATGGCTTGTACTTTTTCAGTGTGTGTTTATGTGAACAAACATGGAAATTCTGGGCCTCACCTGGATAAGAAGAAGGTTCAGCATCTTCCAGACCATTTTGGACCAGGTCCTGTAAATGTGGTACTTCAGCAGGCTGTGCAGGCTTGTGTGGATTGTGCCTATCAAGCCAAAACAGTCTTTGGATTTCTGAAATCTGGCCATCATGGAGGGGAAGTGATAACTGGTATGTGAAGATGCTCTGTTTCTTTTGTTTCTTTACTTACTGAACTTGAGGTAGGGCAGAAGAGCTGAAGTAGCTGCAATGAATTTATATCCCTTTTGTGGCTGTGTAAACACAGGTGTGAACCTTGATGGTGTAGGATTTGTCTTACTCTTGAGTTCAGCATGATTTGAACAATTCTTTAAATTTAAATAAAAATATTATTAAGCATTTTTTTAAGCAATAGCAGTGTTTAGATTACAAATGCACAATACAGTTAGTTTCTTACACTAAGTAGAGCTTGTGTACTTCGTTTAGCAGCTGTAGCCAAACATTTGTCAAGTAAACTTACTACAAGTTAAATAATCAGCTTTATTAGTTCAAGTCATTCGCATAATCTTATTCATGCATGACGTTTGTGTTCTTAAAGCATTAACCAAGTGGGTGACAAGTCTCAAATTAATCTGTTTAGCTTCCAGGCAAGTGATTCCACATGTCAAAGTTGCTTCTGCTTTCCTCGCCCCATTCCCCAGAACTGCAGCAGTATCTTAGGTCACTCTTCATCCACCTAAGTCACCTATTATGAAATAGGTTTATTTCTATTACATATTGATGGCAGGTTTGTAGATAAATTATCTCTATGTCTCAATCTGAATAGCTGTTGCTTGACATTTTTTCCTTCTAGGCTAGGAAATATTCTATGTATAACAGTTAACACATCAATTCATAATTCCATCAGTGGTGGTAAAAGACCTGGCATTCCTTTAATCTCTTAACATTAACACCAGATGTGATAGATGATTAGAGGAATAGAGGTTCAGTTAAATATTCATAAAGATGTTGCTCCCAACCTGTGTATGGCAGAACTACAGTGAGCTTTGCTTAGGCATCCCCCTGAGTTTGTGCACAAAATGGATGCTGCTTCTCTGCTGTGTAGTAGAGGTTTAATGGCATCATATATATGTAGTTCTGAAACTGGTACTGCTTTATTTTTTCAATATATATGAAAGTTTGTTACATTATTTATGCCTTGCTGTACCTATTTCAGACAAGTCCATTTTCTACAGCAAAATGCCCTGAGATGTTCGTTGCCAATATTCTGTTTGTGATTGTTTATCATCAAGGGCTAAATCACAGGCCAGTGGCATCTCTGGGCTGTGACTGAGTAATTGGAAATAATAACTTTGAACAGGAGAGAGAAATTTCAGATTCCTTACATAGTTGTGGCTTGTTTGCATTCAAAAATTCTATAAAAAAAGGATTTACTGTTGTGCACCTGGCTTCACCCCAAGGCCTGTATTCTGGATTTGAGGAACCTGGTGATGTGGACTGCTCCATAGGCAAGAATCCTGGTCTGGTTAATAGTAAGCCACAAGGCCCCAGTGGGTTTCTAGTGTTCTTGAGCTCTTGCTTCTCCTTGGCTTGTCAAACAGGTAGCTGACAAGTGGCTGAGCAAACACTCCCTGTCATTTTATCAAAAATTTGTGTGTGGTAAGTTTTGTGAAGCATAAAATATGACTTAGATTAATGTAGCACATTACATCTAGCTGTGCACATGAATAGTAAGGAAGAAGAGGGAAGAAACAGTAGAATAAAATAAGGAAATACAGTTGTAGCCCTTTAGTTTTGAAGTGGGTTTGGAGGGTGGCTTGTTGTTCAGGTTTTGATGGGGTTTTTTTTTTTGAGACTGTCAATTAAAAAAAATGTTGTGGCAGAGAATAAACAAAGAAATCTAAGTCTTTAGTGAACTGATGCTTTTGTAGAAAGTATTATACCTGCCATAGGAGGAAACAGTGTGCTGAGGAGGATATGGATAAAATAATCTTGCCAGAATGCATGGAATAATTAATGGGTTCTTTTGCTTCAGCTACCAAAGAAAATAATTGTTTTGAGTAACATTAAATTTAGTATTTTTCAATCTTTTCCTTCTCAAACAAAAGCAAAACTATTTTATTTTTACTTAATGCATAAGCTTTCAATTCAGGCAAATAAAACAGAAAGGAAATTAAAGGCTTGATTAGCAAACCCACTAATGGTGGTGATGTCAGCTCCTTTTTTCTCTTTGTAGCACAGAGACTATGGTGTTTGGTGGGATGAAACAGATTGAGGCTCAGATAAATTTTCTCAAGCAGTGAATTAAAATCAGATTCTAGGATGAGTTTCATCACTATCA
The DNA here is from genome assembly GCF_048771995.1 of Taeniopygia guttata. Taxonomy (NCBI): domain Eukaryota; kingdom Metazoa; phylum Chordata; class Aves; order Passeriformes; family Estrildidae; genus Taeniopygia; species Taeniopygia guttata. The sequence goes on along the minus strand of NC_133024.1, from coordinate 99,957,610 downwards.
GAAAAACCCATTTCTCTGACTGTTTTCTCTGATTGTTTTGTTCTCAGTCTTTTTCCCAGCTTGAACCTGGTATGTAAAACATTCTTAAAGAATGGAAGGTGAAGAACGAGTATGACTCTTTATCCTGAGGGCTGGGGTTGCACGTGCAAGCTGCAGTCCCTGTTTATGTATCATTAAAATTAGGTTATTGCCTCAGAGATACTCCTTTTTATTTTTTTCCCTTAGCATTTATCTGGGAAGTAGGCAGAGTAGACAGTTGAGCCTGTGGATCTGGATTCCACACCCGTGGTTGGAGTTTGTATGGTTGCCCTCAGGTGTTAAGAGTCTGGGGAAACTGTGTTTGCACTGCATCTTTATTTGTGGATTTTTTTCAGGGAACGTTTTGGTGGGGCAGTCAAAACACCTCAGCTGTTTCTTGCTTTGTCCTTTTGACAACTCCTGAGTAACACTGTTATTTTCAATGTTTTTTTTTCAAAATGAGAAATTAAGGGGTATAGAATAAGTCATTTCCCCAAAGGCCATATAGGAAGATCCATAAGGCTATTCTAGAGCATAATTTTCTGCTGTAGCTGACTATTGCCTTGCAGTAAATTTGTCAGGAGGTCAATCTATGGTAGGTCTCACAGCCCATTTGCTCTCCAGAACTGGTTGAGTTCCAAGCAAAAATTTGCTTTTGGAGACTCCTTCCCCAAACAGGATGTAGAGGACCTTGTGTCTGAGCAACATGAGGGTCTGTTAATCATTAGCATTTCATTTGGACACTGGAGCCTGGAAAAAACCTAATAGGCCATGGAAACACTTCAGTCTTGTAGTACTGACTCTTAAACTTCAAGCACTTGAACTGGTCAGTCTGCTATGAAAGCAGGTGGGACAGGCAGCACATTGTTGTTGATGCTGGCTGATTAAGTCACATTAACCCTAATCAGAAGCTTCCTTACATCAACAGTGTAAATAATCGACACTTCAGATTTCCTAAAGAAGTCTAAAATATGCTAGACTTAGGCATTTTCTTTGGTTTTGTGTATATTATCTGTCTCTTTTGTAACAATATGGAAATATTCCTGAATTCAGATCTGTGAGTAAAGGCTTTCTTGTAATTTCTGGCTTTTTTCTTTTTTTCTTTTTTTCTTTTTTTTTTTTTTTAGCATCTGCTACCAACAAAATGTGATCATTTAAAGCTCTGCTTATCATTTGGAAACTTATGTTAACAACAGAAAGCTGCATGACAGGCTGAAAACCAAAAAGACAAATTGATGCATAAACCTGGTGTTTATGCCACTTCTTTTCAGCCCTAAGCTTAAGTTGCGAGTTTGTTCCTGCTTTGTTCTAAAGTCTTCCTAATCACAAGTGACTAAAAATTTTAGCTGATGTAATGGTAATTATTTATGCATGTATCTGTAGTATTGAGTCTTTTCCAAACCTTACTAATTTTCAAAAAAAAGAAAATTATCCTCAGCTGCCATACTGTTTGAGGGCAAGGAAAAGACATAGGCACCTGTCCAGACTCTTTGTAATCACTCAGTTTAAAAGACAACAGATCCATTTGTGGCTGCTGTGGTATCTCTGCCACCTAACTCCTGTTGAAATAAATGGGTGCTTGGCCACTGTAGTGTTGACAGCAGGATAGATTTCTCTAGGGATAAAATAGCAAATGCCAAAACAATTTCTGAGTCAAAATTTAAATGGTAGTGGATGCCAGCACCTTACCACAAGTATTCTCCATTCAGTTAGAAACCGAGAAAAAAAAATACTAAAATGGTTTAATTTCTTTAGGGGTTTTTTGGCTTTTTTTTTTTTTTTTTAATAACTGTTCGGGCTTTTTGTTGATTTTTTTTTTTTGGAGGACTTTGGGGTATTTTTTTAGCAAGTATTGTAAAGGGTCTTTCTTGTGCTATCTTTTGCAAAGAGGTGGTGGGGAGCTTGCTGCTTTAAAAGCAATGGAAATTCCACATAAAGTGGTGAGGGGGTAGTTGTAAGTTTTGTTATACTGGTGTGAATCCAAAATTATTTTATTAAAATAAGTTCCTATAGAGCAAATTTAAACGGATATGGATCCCATTGAAGGTGAAATCAGTCCTTTGGATATAAATTTTTTTAACTATCAGAATGATTGTTTACTCCTCTCATGTCTTGCATGGTTTAAATCAAGTCTGGCTGTCTTCTCCTTTAAGTTAATGATGGTGTTTTACTATACTTCATGATGCTTGGGGGTGTTTGACATAATCTTCTTATTCACAGCTTCCTTTGATGGGGAAAAGCACACCATCAATCTTCCTTCTGTAAACAGTGCATCGTTTGTCCTACGCTTCTTGGAGAAGCTCTGCCACAGCCTTCAGTGTGATAATCTCTTCAGTAGCCAGCCTTTTAGCCCTTACATGGGATGTGCACATAGTCCTATGGAGTACGACAGGAATAAGCCAGGTACTGTTAATGACTTGTTGTTTTCAAGTGCTGATATTTCTGAGAAATGTGGGCACTTTATGAAATGCAACTTTTTAGTCTTTCTGTGACATGAATTGCTTGCAATTAATACACTTCAGTTCTTAGTGAATTGGTTCTAGTGTGGAAGTGCTTTGACAGTAATGGATAGGTCATACCACATGTGCAGAAATAATTTTGTTGAGCAAACTTCTCTTTATAGGCAAGCCAGAAAACATATGTGCTTTACCACTGTGATACTGCTAAAAAGACAAGCTCAAAACTTCACATTTCATTTGTTAAATTTATGTTCAGCTCATAACCTAAATTTACCCAAATATGCTTGCTGTCTGTGAGAAGGCACTTCCCCTGAAAGGGAGTTCAACACAAGTACAAGGTCTTTTCTTTCTCTTTTTACCTCACTTAGGGGTGGCTCAAAATTTTTTACCTTCTGCTATGTACAGTCCACTCGTCTAGTAGAAAAACTTGTGAAATTGGCTGCTTGTGAAATTTTGTGAGAGTCCAATAATTTTGCTGCACCAGCAATGTAGAGTCAAGGGGAGATGCAATTGCTTGCCCAAGATCTCCCAATAGGTTGTTTGTAGGACTTGGTATTACAAGTCCCAGGATAAGCCAGCTGAGATAGCTTTGTTGTCACAAGTCCCAGGATAAGCCAGCTGAGATAGCTTTGTTGTCACAAGTCCCAGGATAAGCCAGCTGAGATAGCTTTGTTGTCAAGACAATTTCACAGGACTTATACTGGCAAGGAAGCTTCCTCAGAGCTATTTGATAGCTGAGTCTGTATTCTGGGTGCTGGTGCAGAAATTTTTTTTCCTCTTTCCAACGCAGAAATTATGTTTAGAATTCTATCTATTGTATGAAAGTTCTTAGTTTTAATTATTCAGGAAGGTAGACAGGATCAAGGTTATTCAGCTTTGAAATTTTGTATTGAAGTGACTGAGTCTGTGTGACACAAGAAATGGAAGGTGGATGGCTGATGTCTGTCTTTGCTTCTGTCTCTGGACTTAGCCCATGAGCTAGAATATGCTAGAATAACAGGTAGTGACTTTTCCTCTTCACAGCCAAAGAAGAAATACCTGAAAACAGGAGTGCTAAACGATACCCTCAGGACTCTCCACCATACACTGCTCCTCTTTCCCCTAAGCTTCCCAGAAATGATGCTCATCCATCTGAAGGTAATTGCATTATGTCAGAATTATATATGAGGATTTTTTATGGTTTCAGTATTTCCAGTCAAAAAGGACTGAGTACAACATATGTATCTGGTTTGTCTCTAGCCTGTGACAGGTCAGGGTGGAAGTATGTTACTTATTGATCACTGGCACAGATTTTGCACTTAAGGAAGATCTACTGCAAGTTCCAGCAGTGCTTCTCCTAAACCCGCAGCCTTTTCTGTGAAGGGGCTCAGGCACACAGGTGACAGATGAAGCTTCCTGCTCCATGTAGAGCTACTGAGCCTAATACCAATTGCCTTGAAATGGGTTAGGAGATAAATTGGAAGCAACTCTTAACTCTAGGCAGGGTTCATTAAGTGAGTAAGGGTGCAGTTTGATGATACAATTCAGCTGATTGTTCAGTTGCACAATTTATGGCTAGCTGCTAGTGGAAGTTGTGCTTCTCCTGCTTTCCTTGCCTCCTTGTCCCTGCAGTGAGTCCTAGCCCACCCTCTGCTCCCTTTCCCTGGCTGGGTAGTGAGTTGAAGCAGTCAGCAAAATCACAGAAAAAATTCTGGTGTAGTCTTGTTTTACTTCTCTGGAGTGACTCTCTGTGGACTCAGATGAGCACAGGGAAGGCTTGAGTGGAAGGCAGCCATGGCCAGGGGAGTGGTGTGACCCCCCTGTGACAGCTCACTCTTAGGTTGGTGTAGTTCACAGATAAAATAATACTTTTTCCTGTGCTGCAGCTCAGCTGTAGTAACTGAGCACATGTGTAGTCTTAGTCTGCCTCAGATGTGAAGTAAAGCATCTAGGTTTAAATGTCAGTGAGAGAGACACAGAAAAATGGTTGAGTATTTGCTACTTAACTGTTTAAGACATGGTAATTGGATGATACTGACTTATCTCATCTGATACATACTTTCTCTTGCAGCAACATACTTGCACATAATTTCTGAGTGCTTTTTTTGAAGAATAATGGGGATTAGTAATTTTTTCCTCCTTTTTTTCTTTCTTTTTGTTTGTGACCTTGAAATAATTTTGTATCTGTTACCATGAGTGGGGGCAGGATATCTGTTCTGTGCATATTAAAAAGCCATAAGACTGCAGTTAAAGCAGAAAATGATGTAAAATTAAAATGTTCCAAATGGGATCTTATTTAAAATTATACATCTTATTATGTGGTGTATATATAACATATTCACATTTTTATATTTCCTGTAGCTGTTATGATACACAATTCTGCATTGATTTTTGACTTCTGTGTCTTCACAAAAGAAGTTCTGGTTTAATTCCAGAGATACATTATATATCTAAGTTATATTTCTGGTACTAACATAGTAAGTGTGGAGCACTTAATAACGCTCAAATTAAGTTGCTTCATTTGGAGCAAAACAAATGTTTAAGTAGATCTGAAGTATCTTGTGAGAAATCTTACTCAAGTAAACATGAGTGCACATACTGCTTTTTATTCCTTGTTTGCTAGCGGATCTTCTACAGATGGAGTCAGGGTACCCTTTAAAATACTTTTTAAGATTACTAGTTCATTGTAAAATGCAGTTACTTGAATAAAAAGTAATTAAAGTAAGTATTTTTCCATAGTTTCAGAGGTTTGAATTTGTACTTTGTATATTTTAACAGGCAAAGTGTTCTCTAGCATTGTGTGTTTCCCATTAGGACAATGTCCTCTGCTGAAAATCTGGAGGCAATTTTGTAGCGGTCAGTCATGGGTTGGTTAACAAGAAAGATCTGCCCCTAAAAAGTTCTGGTTCCATTGAGACACAGTTGTCTTAAAATAGTTGTTTTGAAATATCATTTGAAGGCAAAATGGATTAATTGTGGGAAAGTCTTTCAAACAGCTCGTTTTCCTTCTGATCTGCTCAGGGATATGCTTTGCAGGTTTTGCTGCCTTTCTTACTCACTAACAGTTTCTTCTTAAAGTTACGAAAGATAAAGAAGGAGGGAGTGGGGAATAATTCAGACTCCCTTTCCCTGAAAACAGAGTGTTCCTACTACTGTGTCCAATTACATCATTTTGTTATGTATGAGACAGAACAACTGGCTTCTAATTCCCAGAAGAGCCTCAAGAAAACAAAACATCCAGTTCCTGCTAAGGCTTCAGTGCCTAAACAGTCTGCTGTCATCCCTATATTTGAAACTTAAGGCCCCTTACTGGCCTTTCATTAATCTACCCAGAGGTCAGGCATTCTGCAGTGGAACCTCCCATCTCCTTCCATACCTCTGTTATTCACAGCTGCTCAAAATGCTGAGGTAGGCAAACTGTCACTCCATGGATTGCAATGCTCCATTTCCTGGATGCCAATTTTGCTGCATTTTGATTGTAGAGAAGCTGGATAGATGGATTGGAAAGTGGATTGAATACTATAGCTACTGAACAGAAAGCCTTACACAAAAAATGATGGGAAATATATGCTAGCTTTTCCACTTTGTGTATATGAGTTTAGAATTTACAGTAAGATAAGTTAAAATGCTGATGTCTTGGAGGAAAAAATCAGAGTTGATCTTTCCCAAACCTAGTATTTGCTTCGGAATATATAACATCAGAGGGAAACCTGGGATATAACTGGAATGAATGCAATTAAGTTCTTTTGTAATACAGTCAATTTTAAACATTTTTTCCTACAGAAATCTTGACAAAGATAATGTAAGCCAATTATTAAAAAATCAAAAAACAACCTTTATTTGGATTCCTGCTAGTTTACCATAAAAGCTTTAAAAATGTTTTTTCTTATTATGTTACATGGAGTTGGCTGGTACATACTTTAATATTCCAGTTGAAACTCTCTACTGGGGAGTGTTGCCTGCATTGTTTCATCCTACCTTTCAAGACTTCTGAAATCTGAATGTACAGGTTCAATCAGTTACACCATATGCTCCTTCATACAGCTTTGCTGTAACAATTTAAGGTATCACCTCTGCCTTTCAGCCTTGCACTGAGATGTGGTTTCATTCTCTACAGCTCTAATTTTCCTTTGGTTGGGTACTTTTTAATTTTATAGTGTACATCATTGACTTTATATCCTAAAGTCTCTCTGAAATTCTGTGGAATGACACCTTTTGTTTTTAATCTTGGTGAGTTGCTTTAAGTACTTCTGAGAAATATAAAGGCTTTTATTTTCTTTCTTCAAAAACCACAGTAACTTCTTCTTTGCTTTTGTGATTCAGGTCTTACAAACTAGAACGTTTTGCAGCAGTTATTTTGCAAGTTATTTGTATGAAAGAGAAGGACTTGTATCCATAAAAGCTTCTTTATTCTATGACTGTCAAATTTAGTAAAAGGTGTTATATCACCTTGCAGATAAGGAGTCCAGGAACACTGGACATAAAGATACAGGAGCAGGCTGTCCTCACATGCTGAAAGACAAGCTTGCATTGAAGAAGACTGTCCTGGCTGAACAGAAAGGTTTGGCTGGAACTCAGGAAAAAAAAAGGACTTTGGAAGAAGGGGCAGGAAAATCAGAAGGACTACAAGGATATTAAGTTATTTGGGGCAAAAATTAAGCCACAAGATTAAAGCCCACATAGAACTTAATCTGGCTACTGCCATAAGAGACATGAAAATTTTTGTCTCATTTTTCTCAGCAGTCAGGGGAGGGCTAAGGAGAATCTCAAGCCTTTATTGGATGTGGGGGGAAACAAAGCGATGAAGTTTGAGGAAGGCTGTTTGAAGTACTTTATGCCTCCTTTTCCCCTGTCTTTTGTACTAAGTTCAGTTGTTTACATGTACCCAACATCCTGAACTGGAAGGTAGTGGTGGAAAGCAGTAGTGATTGAAGCCCCCACAATCCAAGGGAAAATAGTCACTACTTAAGATGTGCACAGGTCTAGGACCATATAAAATCTGCCAAGGAGTACTGAGGGAGCTGGTGGAAATGCTCACCTCCTTTCACCTTACTGTGCTCTATAGTTATGTGAAAGGAGGTTATTGGGAGATGGGAATTCATATCTTGTCCCAATTAACGCTTCTCCCAAGCAATAGGGCAAGAGGAAATGGCCTCAAGTTGCACGTGGAGAAGTTCAAATTGGGTATTAGGAAAAGTTTCTTCACTAAAGGCTTGTCAAGCATTGGAACAGGCTGCCCAGGGTTGGGTCATCATTCCTGGGAGTATCTAAAAGTCACATAGGTGTGGCTCAGTGGTGGACACAGTGACTGGGTTAAGAGTGGTCATTGTGGCTTCTTCCAGCCTAAACGATTCTGTGCTTCCATTCTGTGGTTCTGTGGTCTTGCCTTACCGAATTCATTTAGTAGGGAGCTGGCTCTCTGAGAGCCTTTAATTCCCTTTCATGGTTATGCTGTTAGAAGGTCAAAATACACATAAACAGTTCTTCACTGTACTTCACTTCAAACAGGATTCAGAAAACAAACCTGAGACCTCATGAAGCAAGGTGCAAGCATGCTTGAGAAGGTCACTGGGTTATTTAGGAAAATACTCTTCCTTTGGTTTTAATTGGGCATTTGCCCAATAAATTCTTGAAAGTTTTCATATAAAAAAGGTAGTAAAAAGCTTGTTTCAGGAACTTGTTTTGCAGAACATACCAGTTCTTATTCCAAAGAATATGCTGCCTTGCTAGCATATGTTTTATAACTTCAATAGAGTTATTTTCAAGATGGTAGTGTGGGGCTTACACTTCTGTGAACCTGTTAGCTATATTTTTCCAGCTTTTAACTCTCCTGCCAAAGCAGCATTTGTTTCATACAGATTTGTACATCATGCTTCCAACTTCTTTCGTGTGCTAGATTTTGTCTGTTGCAAACTGAGGAGAATATCTATGATTGCTAGAGAATGGAGTGATGCTCCTGTTGATTTGGGGTTTTTTCCTCACATAGCATGCTTCTCTCAAACAGACCTGAATTGGGCTGAAGAGGAGTGGAATTTTCAGTAATGAAGCAAACCTGGGTCTCATGGCCCAGGGAAAGGGACATGCTGAACTCCACTCATGTGGCTTAGAATCAGTATTGACAGACTTTAAAAGTTCACAAGTCTTCTGAGTGGATGTTGTTTTTCTTTTGTAAAGAAAATTTTATAAATTTGCTGAAAAGACATAAGAACTAGAATATTGTTATACTCCCCCCACCTGAGACTTCACTTTTTTTTTTTTTTTTTAACTTGCTCTGTGGGTTCAGGAACTTACCTGTATCTTTAGATTTCCAGAATCTGCAGTTAAGAGACCTTGAAACCCTGCCCTATGCAAAGAACTGGGTGCAGATAAAGCAGGGTGGTCAAGACACGTTACATTAGTGTGCCGTACCAGGCACTCACAGCCTCCTGTGGCTTTGCCTGTAACCTCTTCCTTTTTAATAATGGCACCTCTTTCTGAATCTGTTGGGGTCCTTAGATAATAGTTGTCCACTTGTTTTCTCTGTGAGGTTAGTTAACTCCCTCTGCTGTTTAGAACTTACTGAACAATTGTTAGTTAACATGAGGGGTTTTTTTATATTAAAGTCTTGCAAAATAAATGCTACATAATATTAATGATTGGCTTTTTAGTGATATGTTTAAAAAGCAATGAAAATTCTTGACTAAAATTATTTAATGTATCAATATTTACAGCAGACAATTTTATTAAAAAAAATTCTCTGTCATTTCTCTGCTCATAGCTTTCAGTAAGTACAACTGAAATGATTAATGGAAGAATGTCTCAAACTTGACATATTAAATCTTTTGCTACAAAAATAATGTTTGAAAATATAATAAGAGCCCAATGATTAGTTGAGGAAAGGGACTAATCCCAATGATTAGTTGAGGAATGGGACAATCACTGTCCCATTCAGTCTCAGTGATTGTTTCACAAGAGATTTGTTAACAGGATTACAATCTGTCAGTACCTTCAAGAGAACATAGCAAGGCCTTAAGTAACAAAGCTGTAATGTCCATCACTTTGAACATATTGATGCTTGCTTTTTGTGTAGCAGAAACATTGCCTATAGAGGAAAACAGCACTTCCAAAGATCACCGATTTTCTGAGGATTCTATGGATTCTGCACTTAATTCTGTAAATCTGTCAAACCCAACCTGTCGAAATTCCACAGAGTACCGCACTTCAGGAAATGCTGCATATTACAGAAATTCCCATCAGCCAGCAACTGCTACCTCAAATTCAGCCCCAGTCCTGCGCAGGCTGTCCCTGAGCTCGGCTGGCAGCAGTGGTTACTATGAAGTCAGCAGGAATCGGATACAGAGGCGGATTGAAGGTATGCTGTCACACAAAACCTTCCAGAATATGTAACTGCTTCAATTAACACGCAGAGTTATGAATAAAGAAGTTCTTTGTCATTGGAGATCTTGCATATGGAGTGAAATGTGCTGTTGCCAAGCTTGTCAGGCTTGCTAATGTAACTGCAAATACAGTACTCAAGCCTGTTAGTACTAATAGTGTAGTGCAAGCAGAGAGGTCTTTGTTGCTGCAGCTTCTTCTTGCTGCTGTGATGGACGCTGCAGCAAGCCAGAGCAGGGATAGCTATATGCAGCTCACTTCCTGAGCATCTTAACAAGTATTGCCATGTTGCTGAAATACAAGGATAGGGTTTCCTACTGTCACTCCGTCTTCACAGCTTCACTTGCCTTTGCCTTATTCCCAGTTAATAGCATCTTGGGACCCAGGAGCCAAGTACAAGTAAAACTAATCCCTCTAGGTATATCACAGTGCTAATGTTTGTGCTGCTGTATTTGCAGTTGTAGAAATCATTTAAAGACAAAAGGAACCGTTCAGTATTATTAGAAGGAAAATAAAGCATCTTTTCATTTTAGTATATTTCAAACAATGCATAATAAATGTTGTAAGGTAATATTAAAGTGTCTTATGTGAAATGAAATATGTTATCCCTCTACAAACTAGTGATACTTCTTCTTTTCACAATATTTTTGTATTAAAAGCTGCAAGCTCCACAACTGGACCCGATTTGAATTCACTAAAAAGGGAACCTTCAAGAATAGTGAATAAGGATCCTTCTACCTGGTCAATAGAGGAAGTAGTGCATTTTGTGAAAGAAGCTGATCCACGGGCACTGGCTCCACATGCTGAACTCTTCAGGAGACATGTATGATGCTTGTCCATTCTGTTCTAGTAGATGGACAGTTGTGTCATGTCTATCAGTCTGTTTGCAGCTGGAGGTGAAGTAGACTCTCCTGATATATTAGAGAGAGGTGGAAACTTGCTTTCCTACCTGAAACCCCTCCTGCAGTCTATTTTCTCTTTCAGTCTTGCTAGACTAACATAAATAGCCACCTCTTCCCAGTGTTTGTGGAATAATGCCAACCTGGAAGAGCCCAAGTTCTAATGGCCAACATCTGTGGCACCCCTGTCCTCCCTGGTGCCTCTAGAGATGATGGCGTTGTCATGTGCAGTGCAGGACACTCGGTCTCCCTGTTTGGAGACTTAATCTTCTGGAGCAGAGATGATGTTATCCATTGTTAGCTAGGCACTTGATCATTGATACTAAAATCCTGAGAACTGAAATAATTAATCGGTTTGAGAAAACAATGTCTAAGGGTTTTATAGGTCTGACTAGATGTTATTTTTAGAGACAGAAACCATATCAGTTTGTGGTAGGTTTGATTTCCCCTATTTCTTCTTGCTGTACCTTTCTATGGTAGATTGATCAGTAAAGAGCTTCTTTCTTATTTTATTTCATATATGGCCCTCCAAAAAAAAATTGGCTTTCTCTTTAGTAGTATTTCACCCATCTTCTGCTCCAGCTCCTCCTAACAATTTAATATCTGAGTAAGCTGGATTGGAAGGAAAAATCAAAAGAACTTCTGATGGAGATTCCTTCTTATATTTTATTCTTAGTTGTATAACAACGGTAAATGTCACTTGTTTTGTCTATGTTTAAAAAAGTAAGACAGTGTTTCTCTTAATGGTGCTTTATGGAACTAATTGCCTGTCTATGGTATGTAATGAGGCTAACAGCTTAGGACTGTCATATTTCAGCAGCTTCTCAGTCAGACAGTTGAAATCTGACTAAGTTGTCCTTGGTCTTGATCCTGACAATCTCTTTGGTTCAGCATAGAAATAGATTTGTCTAATTTCCCATATTTAGATGGTCTCTAACCCCTTCCTTCCTTTATGTGACCATTTGCACCTGCATGCCAAAATCCTCCCACAGCTGTTTTCAAGGTTCAGTGCAAGGCCTTGGTGCTTGGATCATATAATCTTTAACTGCACAGATCTTCCTTTGCAGATTCTTTTTATTTTTCCCTTTGACCCATTCACTTTTTTTCCTGGTTGGAAACGCTAATTCTGAGGACTGTTTTGTCAGTTTCTTTTATTTACTATCATTATCTTTCTTTAACATCTCAAATACGTAATCACACATTAAAAAACACTAAAACAAATTAAACTTCAGTGGTCATCTGTAAATTCAAACTTACAGTTGCTGTTTTATATATAGTAGATATATTTTTATTACAGTATAACCAACTATCATGTACTTTCCCATTTTACCATGCAGCTTGTTCAAGTAGTTGTCTATTGTGTTTATTCTCTTCCTTCTGCAGGAAATTGATGGGAAGGCACTACTCTTACTGAGGAGTGATATGATAATGAAGTATATGGGACTGAAACTGGGGCCTGCCCTAAAGTTGTGCTACCACATTGAACGACTTAAACAAGGAAAGTTCTAGCCAGTGAGGATGCCACAAACGTGTGTTCGGATCACGCCAAGCTCTCAGGTTCACAGCCATCGCCTTGATTTGAAACGCTTTTGCTGATATAAACCTTTATTTTTTGAAAGTGGTCTCGAATTGTGAAAGAGACATTCAGGATAAAGGGGGGGAGGGATTTGTATTACATTCTAGTATTTTTGCAAACTGTTTCACAGAAAGTTGGCAGGGAAGGACAATTGATCGTACTGGGTGTGGGCAGGTCTGGTAACAATGCTCTCTGAATCCTGAAAAGTGTGTTCTATGTTACAGGCTTCAGCCAACGTGTTCATATCCAGAACCAAAACAGCTGAATCCCAAAGGGAAATAATAAATTAAACCAGCATCAGGTGTTAATAATTTTTACCGGGGTGGCTGTAAACTTTTATATTGCAAGAAAATCTTAAAACAGAAGATTTCATCCCTGTAGTGAATATTCTGGTCTTTCAGAAGAGAGGAAGGGAAATGGAAGAGAGGGCTTAATACAAATATAAGCTTTTATAAAGTGTGATTATCAGTCCTTTGGGAAGTTATGAGGACAAATGTATCATATTGTCAGTTTAGGCAGGCAGTAAATATTTCTGTTTCATGGAAGATCGTATTGGCTGTATAAACAGCCATTTCTGAGACAGACTGATTTCACTGGAATAATGTATCCACATATTAAACATTCCATCTTTTTGCTAAATTTGGCATGGATGTGTTCATGCTTTTTATATGTACACGTGTATGTGTCAGGGAAATACATACTATATAAAAATATACATACACACTGTACGTATATTTTCAGTTTTTTAATGTGTACTTTGCACTGTGCCAGAGAGAACTGTACAATTTCTTGTTGTTTTTTTACCAGTAAATTTAGTTTTGTATTACTTTCATTAGCACCTGTTTAATTTGTTCTTGGAGTCAGAAGGTGACAAACAATCAAAAGGTGTTTATATTCATACAGGCAAGGTCCCTGTACTATGCAATACTCCTGGTTATTCATCCCTTAACTCTGAGCCATATATTCTGATATATATTTGGAAAGACACATTTGGTTCCAATGTTTTGGGTTTATATTTCCTGTGAGGAAGTGCTACTATGTAACTGATAAACCTTTTTTTTGGGTAAAATTGGTGCTGTTTTTATAAGCTGCAAGAATGAGTGGTGATCATAAAGCAGTTTGTTGTCACTGCCAGTTGTAAAATACATCAGGGACAAGAAAATATACTTTCTGTTTAGAAAACTGAATGTACTGTATGTAATAGTCAAGTGATAAAAACTGTTTGTTAGGGAAGGTGTAGTCCTAAAATGGTAGGATTTATTATATTTCTTAATGCCTTTTTATTTGAAAACATACAGTATAAAGGTATTTTTTACACATTCCTTTTTTGAAAATTACTTTCTTTACCCATAGAGTGATACTCAACAGATTTCAGCAGAGGTACTGCTAGAAAACAGCAAATTTTGTGACTCAGAAGTCCAAGTATTTTGTTATTTTAAGTGACTGCAATGCAATTTCAATTCAGAAAGTCATTTGGGCCCTGAGAATTGTTTTTGCTATTACATCATTAGACATTTGACACTAAAGTTTATCTGTATCAATTTGTTTTGCATATCTTTCATGGTGCATGTATGCTTAGATGATACAATACAGGCATGCTTTTTATAGTAAGAAAATATCAGAGCATTGATTGAAGAAACAGAATATTTTCTCTTGGTGTTAGAAAAATATTGGCTTAACTTTCATATGGTTACACCAAAAATTATATATTAATGAAATCATCATGCCCCATGTGTTCAGTATATTGTTTATACATATATATAATTGTATACTACTTCTTCTATGCTTTATTATGCTGAATTTGGGTTCTTCAGCATAAAAAGATCCCATACAATTTAAGTGGAAGTAATTGACTGAAAACAGCTTTCATTTTTTATGTTGCCCTTGGCATAAGAAAAACAAAGATGTTTGAATTTTCTGTTTGGTCTTTTGTACATGGCACTATTATGGGTATAAATATTTGTTCATGGCATTCTGTGTACCCATGTGCACAAAGATAACTGTGATGTTGCTGCACCAGAATTTCGCTGTGTGCTGTTGCGTGAGATTCAAGCATTCAGAGTCTTACAGCAGAATATATTTTTATTCTTTATTTTCACTGGGATGTTCTTATCTAGCAAGAAAAATAAAATAGTTTGTTCATTGTTGTAAACTGTCCGTTCTGTTTGATGCTGTGTGGATGTGTGAGTGCTCTCTGCATAGGCAAGGGTGGCTGTCTGATCTGGCACTTGGCAGTTCTTGACAGCTCCTGGAAACATCTGCAATAAGGAGGTTTTAATGAAAGGGGTAACCTTGTTCATCTGAAGCAATTAATGTTTGAATTTGGGTTGTTCTATGCTTTCAAAGTAAGATCTTATCTAGTTATTCAACTATTTATTTGGTATATCTTGTTTTGCAACTTAAAGCTTACAGAATTCTCATATAACCACGGAGGGGAAGAGACTGATAAAAACTGTTTGTGGTGTGTTCAGATGAAGATATTAAGTATTTTAACTCAAAGCAGTTAATGGCAGTAAGTTTGAACTTTGTAGACTTCAAGCTTTCTTATTTCTGTGATACAGAAGTCTCTTGTTCCAGTGACTATTATCAGCAATCAGCCAGTGCCTGGGAAGGAACTTGGATTGGGTTAATGGTAACCTCACAACCATCTCTGGCAGTTGATGAAAATTGGAAGTTGGCAGTACCAGTAGTCCAGAGGCATTTTGGATCTGATCTCTCCCAGAACATATTTCATATGTTTCTGGTGTTTGATACACAAGACAATATGATTTAGTCTCTTTGTTTCTCCAATCTGCTTTTCTATCAACATGGATTCATCTGTTTATCTGGTTTTGTAACTTTTGGGCATCTTGGAAGACAGTGCCATAACTCAGTGCATCATGGGACTATTGGAAATTAAAATACTGCTGCCTGGGAGGACTAGCAGATCTAAAAATTATTTTTGCAGAACACCTATGCAATAGTGGAATTGAAGAAGGCTGGAGGGTAGACTGTGGCAGTACACATATTGAAGGACTTTTTCACACATATGTAGGAATGACAAAGACAGCAATATCATATTACAAATGCTGGCTTGAAGGATGGAGCATCTTCCCGTTTTTTGTTGCTTTAGATAAAAAGACACCATTTTTTATTTCAGGTGGTAGATATCGGCACAAAGATGTTAATCTGATTACTCATTATATTGGTAGGAACTCTTCTTCCTCTGCAGTCAGGGATATAATTTGCAAAAAGCGTTGTTTACCTTCTCTGTAGCTCTGACAGTTTTACGTGAGTCTGTGGATGTGATTATGTAAGCCCTGAACATGATACAAAAATTCTAAATTTGAGTATCTCAAATATTTTTGTAGGGGAAAAATGAGCCCTGTGTGAGGATGGCTAAAATCTTGAACTTTTAACCTGATCAGATGAAAGTTTCTTTGTGCTTGTCTTTCCTTTAATTTAAGCTGAAATTTAGAGAACTGAAATACGGGTACACTGAGGCAAAGCTGATATTCAGTAATTCAGCCTTTTCCACGTTCTTTGTAATGAGGTCCCCCACCTCATTCAGCAGTGGGCCCAAGTTTTCCCCAGTCTTCTTTTGTTAGCTATAGAATGTTGTCTATTTTAATGCAGGATCATGGAGAGAAACACATTTTAAAAGGGAGAGATAGCAGTATTTTTTTCTTTGATTGACCAGCTAGTTACATAATAGAGTAAAATGAACGAAGAGGTGTGAATCTCTTCTAAGTAATGAGCGTGTTCATCTTTTTGTCACTCTTTCTGCTGAGTTGAGGCTGTGCAGAGTTACACACTGGCTTGGCTTGAAGAGGAAAAAAGAAAAAAGAGAGACCTCCTTGAGATCAATTTCAAAGGTCATATATTCCTCCTCTCTATCTTTATTACATGTAAAACCGTGGGAGTGAGTAAGAAGTGCTCATTTGGAACTGCCTAAGAGTGATGCAAGGAGGCAGAAGCTGATTTCATGTCCATTTTAGTGGTGAAATGATTGCTGCTTCTTTTTCAAGCCTTGATTATAATCTTTTGCTCTGTAAAGCTTACTAACTAGCCCATAATCCTGGGATTGTGTTCCCCAACTGTCAGTGTTCCTGTTGTTTCAAAGGTCACGCAGAGCCATTTTGAGACTTGTTAAAATCTGAAGAGTCTGTTGTAAACTCAGTGTTGTGAGACTGCAACTAAATACATAACATTTTATATATATTTCTAGGTTTTTTTTAGTGTGAAAACTGCAGAGATAGGGTTGGGGGGTTATTTAATGGTGAAATATTTTGCCATTTTGTTCTCTGATGGTTTGTTCTAAATAAATCTCATTATTGTGGCTGTGGTAGATGACGGGAGTCCTACGAGTACTTAAAATATGCCATTACAGTGATCCAGCGAGCTTTTAAATTCCTCGCTTACATAATCATCCATCCCTGTCCTAGCAGATAATTTTGATTAGCTGTAATTTGTCCCATTCGAATCAGAATTAGCTCCTATCAGCTCTAGAATTTCCCAGTCCTGCTGTACGTGCTGAGGAGTCCTGCAAAAGCTGCTTCTCCTCATAGCATTATGGACCACTGCTAGTTTTAGTTCAGCTTTCATTGACTTGCTGATAGCAAAGGCGGCACACCTCTACTTCTTTTCTTTTTAAAATACATGAAGGCATTTTCATCCACAGAGATTCACTTTTCAGCATCTGAAATCTAAGGCCTTTGAGGGCAAACAGCACAAGCAAACAGATGCCAGCACGAGGGGAAGTGGAGATTGCATCCCATGTTGTCTGAACAGACAAGCGTGAACAGATGTACAGCTTGAAGCTGGCAGAAACCCTCTCTGCCAATGGTTCCTTTCTAGTTGTGACAGCTGGAAGAAAATGAATATGCCACAAAACTACCATAACAATTGCCATTACCCTGTGTTGACTGTCCCAGCTCTGAGGTCCAGATCTGGAAAGACAGACTCATCTACCCTTCCAGGCAGACACTGAGGCAATTGGCAAGGCAGTGGGAAAAAACATAATGAATGGTGCTACACCTTAGAAAGTCTGGTGTTCAAACGCATGATATTATGATTTTACTGAATATTTTCCCTTTATCATATTTAGTTTTTTTCAGTAGTTATGGAGGCACTCTGTTTCCCCAAGCAATTGGGCTAATGCTGTCTAGATTACCAAGAGTGAGGTTTTCAAACAGGTCTGAACTCTTCCACAACTTCCATCTCTCCAAATTAGTGCTGCAGAACATGTTTCCTCTTATTGAAGACCCTTTTGAGGGAAGGATCTTCCCATGTGCTTCTTAATCCTGCATGTTACAAACAGTAAGGGAAGGAGTCTGCAGCTTTTGCTTGCTTTATCTCTGATGTGCCAGTGATTGCTACTGATTTCAGCCCTTGCCTGGGGATGTACATGGTACTCTGTTATGAACAGATGCCTCTCACCTGCACAATGTTACTCAAGGCATGATCTAAAAAGTGCTTTTCTTTTTAAGTCCCTGTGCTTATATGAGCAAAATTGTGAGAAATTAGTAAATAAATGCTCAGTTTTAGTCAACACTTGGTTTCTGCTTGTACTTTAGGGGTGAAATGGAACATAATTGCTAATAATTTTTATATTGGAACATAATTGCTTATTAGGTTCAGTGGGTAATGGGACAGGGGGTAGGTTTTGGTGGTTGTTGGCTTTAGTTTGGGTTTTGGTTTTTTTTTTTGGTTTGTGGTGGGTTTTTTTGGGTTTTTTTTGTTTTTTTTTTTTTTTTTTTTTTGTTTTTTTTGGTTTTTTTTTATAACCTGACTTTCAAGAGGGCAGCTCAGCAAAAGGGAGCTATATGGCTTTCATACATCTTTGCATTCACTGTAATATATTAATTGTAATTGCCTGGGTGGTGTTTGGCTACAGGAAATGAACAGGTTGGGGAAAGTTTAAATATTTTGAAAGAAAACAGAAATGCAAGGCTGGGATGAGTGATAGGGTTTGCTTGCAATAAACATGGGAAGGAAAATACATGAAGAATGAAGTAATGGAAAATTAGGAAGGAGAAAACCAGGTGGATATATCAAGATAAACTGTTTCAGATTCATAGATGATTTGTGTCTTTGACTGTTCATGTTAAGCTGGGATTTTTAATGAGAAAGTTAGGAATAAACATTTTGAACCATGTCAGGGATGTGAAGTCTTATCTTGACATGCTTTTATCTGAAAACAAGGGATGAAACCTTGTAATTCCAACCCAGTTTTTGGGACATACACTCTCTGGCCTTTAATTGTTTCTTAGATGCTGCTAACAACTCACGCTTGGTATGACTTCTTTTAAAGCCAGACCAGTTGAGGAGCCAAAACCTGGGACTATAGGCTTGGGTTTCACTTAATGTAACTTCATTTCTTGATGTCATAGTTGTCCAGACTCTTTCTGAATTTAGTCCATGGGAGTTGAAGGTATGAGTGATCTGCCCAATACCAACATCTGCTTTACAGAGATTTCTTGACTCTACTGGTTTTATTAGCCAGTTTCTATCATGGGAGTCTCAATACCCATTTCAACTTAAGCACATGACCTAATTCCCCCCCTAAAGTTCTCTTCATTGCAAGTAAGCTGGAACAGCCCTCTTACTCAACTCCTTCATTGGAAGACCTAGTTGGCATTGAGAAGCAAATGTTCAGGTGCACATTACAGTAACCAAACAATGTTGGCCAGGTCCTGTGTTCTACCACACAGGAGGTCTGGCTTTAAAGTCCAGTTGTTCAGAATATCTAGCCAAAATTCTGTCTATAGAGAATATTTGTGCTTTCTTAGATCTTTGTTATTGCACAGAATGCTGTGTCCAAAAGCAGATGGCAAGCACTTAAATATTCTGTTGGTGTCTTTAAACCCCACTCTGACCCCTTTACACAAATACAGGTGATTCTAGGTGACTGTGGCATATGCATCACTGGGCTGGAAGATTGAGTGTGGTGGCTTTGTGTCATCGTGGCTGAGTGGTGGAGGCTCTCTGAAGGGTAGGTACATGCTCTCATGCTGGATTGTGCTCTGTGGACCAACTTTCAAAGTACTTATTTTGAAACATTTGTTAAAAAAATAATGTACTGACCTTTATAACTTTGAATGCAAGTAGGTTGGGTTTGGGGTTTTTCTCCTCCATAAGCAAGAAGTTACTTGTGTATCAGAAACTTCAAAAATTAATAGCTTTCCCGTGCTTATTGGTGGTACTTTTAGGGGTTTTCTTTGGGTACATAAGTTCCACAAGGAAGGACCTCCTTGTGCCCAGTAGCCTGCCCTTGGTCTGTGAGATGCCAGACTATGACAAATAATTGCCTAACTTTGTTCTGAGGCAAAGAAAGATGGGAACTTCGTTGATGAGGATGTGGTGGGAAGGACGATACTGAACAATGCAAAAAATGTGACCATTTTGAAACAGCTGTGGCCTAAGGAACATTAGTAATGCCAGGAGCAAGCCAGGGGAGACACAGGGTGATGCAGGGATGCAACGTGTCTGTTACCAGAGTTTCACTGGAAACACAGTTCCAAACAGTGAAAAAATTATCTTCCACTTGGAAAATAGTAGAAATAGTCCTTCCTTCCAGATACTTGATTGGATTGTACCTGCTGTTTGCTCTTCTAATTTCCATATCTTAGTTTGGAAGAATCCTAATAATTTCAGTACTGGGATATTATGGTATTATTCTAAGAGAGCCTAGGGTATATGGGCAAAAAGCAGTACTAAATATTTTAGCCATTAGTAATATTTCTACCCAAACATGAAGAAATGTTTCAGATGGTTCAACAACAAAACAGATTTTCCTAACAGTATTGCAATACCATGATTTTAACAACTGTGGAAAATAGGTTTTCCACACTAAAATTGGGGGATTTGCTTGTGTGTCTCAAACTGCCCCAGAGTACTCTGAATTGAAAACTTCAGCATTAAGGTATGTAGTATAATCTAAGAGAAATGCAACTTTAAATAGGAGGAGGAGGAAGCGTTGGGGAAAAAAAAGTGAAAGGTGAGTGAAAAAAGCAAATTGCACAAATTAACATTGTTAATGTCACTGTGTCAGGCTGTCTGCCTTTGGGAAGGCAGGAACAGACCCCAGAGGAAAACAAGGTCCTTGACTTAGCCCTTCAACATGTTTTTATAAACTTGAGCACAAAAACAAAACATCTGGCAGCAGGATATTATGCAATGTTGTTTTATGCTGTTTTCATTGTCTAATATTCTTCATGAGAACTGTTAACAAGTCACTTACTATTGTCAGATCACAGTCCCAAGTTGCCTCTGTACAAGTGAAGGGTCACAGACTTCTCCGATTCATTCCCTTCCATGCCCAGTGGCCACTTCTCTGCCAAATGGTTTCCCCTGAAACCTTTCATGTGCATGTGTGTGAAGCTGATCCTTGAGCACCTATGGGTCAAACCTCTGCAGGGATGTGCAAGGTGGTGTAATCATCCCAGTGTTCTGGGAGGCCTGAGCAGAAAATGGGTAGAAGGTGTTAAAAAAGTGAGCGCTGATTGTGAGACATCGTGGCATACCAATTTTACAGCAGATAGGAGTGTGAGTGGTAGGAAATATAGGTCATACATGTTACCTCAGGCATGGGAAAGGCAAAACCAGCTACCTTTGCTCTTCTGCTTCCCTTTGCATTTCTGCTGGGATGGTTTTGCTGCCCCTTGTCCCCTGCTGTCAGGGCAGGAGGAGAAGGAGGAGCACACACTGCCTTGCGTGCTCTGCATATGTGGTTTGATATATGGTCTCCCCCAGCCTTCACTTTTTGGCTGCCTTCAGCCCAAGAAAGCATTGCCTTCTCTGGGCTCAGTGCCTGCCTTTCTCCCTGCTCTCACCAAGTAGCCTGAGCTGTGTCTTTGAAGCTGATGCCTTTCTTTTCTCTCTCTGTCAGCAGCTCATGGCCAAAGGCCTTCGTTTTGCTTCTCCCTTTGATTCTCTGGCTGGCTGCTTGCTAACTTCAATGAAGGTGCAACACTAAGAGGCTTGGATCTTGTCTCAGCTTCCATTGCCTGCTTTCCTTTCCCTATTCTCCACCTTTTCCTTGCACTTACAGTTATCTGTGCCTTACCTGACTGCTTGGTGTCCTCCCAACCCAGAAACTGCCCAGTCCAGGTAAGTTCCCTGTCTGAGAAGCTGCTCCTTCTTCTTTTGGATTAATTTATTTTCCTAACAGCTAACTCCACATGTGAAAGCCTTAGGTGTGCACGCCTGGTCCTGAAGCTGTGCTTTGGCAGCACTGGGGAAAGGCTATCCTGTGTAGGAAAGCTGGTACATCTGAGAACTCAATCCCCTGAGACTGCCCTGTCCCATGGCCTTCATCTGAGATGTGCAGCCCTTCTGCCCACCTTGGATTTAGTTTCTGGGTTCATGCAAAGCCCCTGCCTGACAGGGGGAAGAGAACAAAGGGAAAGGCAACAGAACCTGACAGCCTTCTACCCTCTCACTCACTCCCGAATAAGACCCCACACCCAAAGTCCAAGTCACATAGAGACTGGAGCCAACCAGGGGTGCCATTAAGGGCACGGCTCCTCTCCCCCTCTGCTCTCCCTTTCCGTCTCACATATACTCATCACTGTAAAATGTCTTCCTCCTACCATTACAGCTTAATGACTTTCCCTTCAACTTCACTAGAGGTATTAATGTCTCCATTAACAGCCACCAGAAATGGAAGCTTCATATATCATGAGTGTAGCTCTGCATCCTTCTCCTCATATAGAAGT
The DNA here is from genome assembly GCF_048771995.1 of Taeniopygia guttata. Lineage (NCBI taxonomy): Eukaryota > Metazoa > Chordata > Aves > Passeriformes > Estrildidae > Taeniopygia > Taeniopygia guttata. Next base: position 99,935,607 of record NC_133024.1, on the reverse strand, counting down.
TCCAGAAGCAGTTAAAATGTAGCCCTGTAGAAAATTAATGGCCCAATATACAAAATCTGTAATTGCTGCTAGAGGCGAGGAGGAGGAGGAGGAGGAGGTGAAAGTGCTCGATCTTGGTGTAATTAAGTACTTTGTTCTATGGCCACTTCTCCCCCCGTGCTGATGGGATGTTAAGACTTGTGCTTCACACATGAGGGGGGTGGGAGGCAAGGCCCCTGCTTAGCATCATTTGCCCACCAGAGTTCAGCAGCAGGAGAGGTGCCAGTGTGTGGCTCCTCTCCCATGGCACAGCCTTGAAGCCTGGGGTTGCATGAAATGGTAGCAGGGTAAGGGAGTGCCAGCTGTCCTAAGCCTTCCTGGGAAGATGCTGTTGAGAATATTCTCTCTGCCCCTGCAGTTCAAGCAATGGAAAAGGCAGGCAGCCTGACTGCTCTGCTTATCCATCTCTAGAGTGGCTCCAGCCTGTGTCACAGGCTCTGAGGATGTTGGTGGCAACTGGCAGTGGCAGGGAGCCTGCCCATCCTGGCCCTGTGAAGTCAGGAAGGCTGTCCTGGAGTGGCAGAGATGGATGGTGGGATAATTGGAGCCTGCTCTGGTTTTCCTCAGCCCTGCTTCAGAAGGAAGAGGTTGCAGTTACCCCTCCAAGGGACTGGGGCAAGATGCAGCCACATGGCTGCTAGTCTGGTCTACTGTTACAACCAGCACCAGTTGGCTTTAAACTCAATTTGTTGTCCCCAGGCATTGGCTGTTTTGACAGCGCTTGTATGGGTTTATAATGTCATAAAGCTGATTTAGCCTTATTTGTTGTCAGGGTTTCTGGAGCCTGTGGTCTAAATTCAGTTAAACCAGACCTCTCTGTGTGCAGAGCGGGCTGGGAGGTACCACAGCATTGATGCTCCCAGAAAAGGCCTCTGAAGGAGAGGAGGGAAAAGCTGAGCACCTGCAGCCAGTGCCACCAACAAGCTCTGCCTGTCCCAGCTATCAGCAGTAGGGCAGCAGTGGATGGATGCCCTCTCTGCCTGCTGAGGATGTTGTGGGGAATGGTTCATGAAAGGACAGCAAGGATTTGTACAGTTGGTGCAGCAGATGCCACCACCAGTGTGAAACACTTCTTTAAAAAAAAGAAATTAAATTTCTTTTGAACTTGCTTCTGTCAACTGCAAAATAAAAATGACAGTAGCCAATTCAGTGACCGCCTTATTTTACTGTGGTATAGCCCTGGGGAAAATTCACATTATCAGAAGGTTTTTTGACACTCTAGAACGGGCAGGCTGAAATAGAAGCGGACAGTGACAACTGGGATGGCCATCCCAAGGGACGTTGAAATCCTCAGCCTCTGCACTGCAATAAACAGCTGACACATTTTATTAGCAGTTTCTTGGAAGGAGAAAAATGAAGTAGCTGAGTATTTTCAATTAAAAAAAAAAGATACTTTAAAAAAACACAGTCAGATGACTAAACATTAATGAATCCATCAACACTTTAGGCTTTTCTGAATGTTGTCAGTTTTGTCACCTCAGGGAAAAATAAAAGGCTTTAAAATGCTTAAAAAGCAAGAGTTTGACAGAACTGATGCTGTGCTTATGTGAAAGTCTTCCATTTTTGTATTAAGCAAGAAGGCAGTGATCCTTCAGCCAAGGAAAAGAGAAACATAATGCCTTTCCTAACCTCATAGTGCAGATTAATTTTCCAAATACCGAACTGGTGCCTGCTGCTATCAAAATTTGCAGCAGATTTTGGCATGACACTGATGCCTATGAGTGTGAGAAGGCTTGAGACACTGAAGCTGCTGCTTTGTGCGATTTCTTATTGTATGAACAACTGCAAAAACCTTCCCAAAGCTGTCCAAGAGGAGTCTTAGAAATAGGCTGGTGGCAGCGAGGTAAAGGCAGGCATAGTTAGCATGTGACAGCATCCAGTTGGCTTATTTTACTCAGATAGTCCTGCTGCCCTGCAGGAACATGTAATTTGAAATTGTAACAAAAGTTTTCTACTGGTATAGCCACAAAAAAAAAATGCAGGACCCACCAAAAACTGTCCTTCCGCTCTCACATTTGTCCTTCCATCAGGATCTGTTTTTACCAGTGAGCTGTGTGAACTTCGAAGCCCACGAACAGTAATTCACCTCCACCTCATTTCCACAGACAAGTGCAAAACTGTAACCTAGCAGAACTTTATTTAATTGTACATTCACATCTCTCCATTGAGTGGGCGGCTTTGTACACTGCTGAGTGATAAAAGTTACTCAGCTCTGCATTGATATCGGCCATCAAAGAAACTTAGGAATCCAACAATAAACAACTTTTCCATATAGCTGTATTCAGGCTGGGAAAAATTATGTGATTCTTTTTTCCCCTCCTACCCCCTGGCAACCAAATTCCCCTTTTAGGCTTTTCTGTTTTAAGTGACTGATAACATTACTTAAGATGGTTTGCTATGGGTCTCTCACAGTGAACCTGTCTTAGATGTGCACTAGGCTGGAGCGCTCACTCTCACTCCTCTGGTGGCTCACTGGGTGCATTGTTAGCAGCTGTTGTGACATGGACAAGATAATTTTTCTTAGCCTACCTTTTTTTTTTTTTTTTTTTTTTTTTAAGATCTTAGGCTCATCACAAGTCAGTTGCAGCGCTTTACAGCTTACAGGCATTTTGCACGACCTTCTTTGTAGACTGAAAGCAATTCGGAAATGAGAAAAAAATGCTACAACCAATTAGCACGTACAAACATTTATTTTGAAATTTCCATTCCAACTGTTATGAAGAGTTACATCATCAAAGCACTTTATGGCAGTGAAAATAGCTCTTACCCCTCTGACTCATCCATTACTCCATTAAAGCTGCAAAATGTGCAATCTGCTTGAAAAATAGGTTGCTTTTTATTCAGTTTCCCATGAAAAGTCAAAATTTGGTAACAAAAAAAAAAAATCCAAAAACAAAAGAAAAAACCAAACCAACCCAGCTTATAGGGCCTCTACATCCAATCCTCTCCCTCTTCCCCCAAAAATAACTTACAAAGATAGTTTAAAGTTTTAAATGAGTTTAAAACCGAGTGCATCTTTTTTTTTTTATTATTTTTTCTTCTTCTCATAATAATCTTAAAATTCTAAAAACCCATAATTTACTTTCTTGGAAAAAAGGCAGCCAGCCGTTGCTTCTTGATTGGAAGAATATGTATCTCCGGCGAGTTCATTTTCTTTAGCTTTACGCTCCTGTTTTTGACGGGTTTCCTGAGGGCCTCTGCGCTGTCCCGGGGCTCGGGCGGGCTCTTCACATCATAGCACTGCAGCACCGAGTCCTGGGGCAGGTCCCTTTTGAAGGAAAAGTTTTTGGTGGAGACCCCCGACAAGCCCTTGATCTTGCCGCAGAAGATGGTGGGCACGGCATCCTTGACGGAGACGATGACTTTGGCTGTCTGCGATGTGCTGACGATCTCGATGTTGTTGCCGGCCTTGGGCTCGCAGCCCGCCCTGCCCGCCTGCTCCACCAGCCACTTCTGCGGCTGCCGCAGCAGCTCGGCCGCGCCGCCCGCGGCCCTGCCCTCCGCCTTGCCCGCCGCCTCCGCGGCCTTGCACGGCCCGAAGGGGGCGGCCGGCCCGGGGAGCTTGTCCGGGGCGGGGTGGGCACCGACCTCGGCGGCGGTGGCAGGGCCGGGGCCGGCCGCCTCCCCGTGCGGCGCCCCCGGCTTGCGGCAGGAGGCGAGGGACAGGTCCAGCGCCCCGTCCTCGGGTGGCGGCGGCGGCACCGCCTCGCTGGCCCGGAGCGCGGGCGGCCCTTTCATGGACAGGTCCAACGCCTCGTTCTCGCCGCCCATCTTGATGACAGTGTGGCGGCTCAGCTGCGGAAACTCCCGTGGGTGGAGATGTTCGAAGGGCTTCGTCTCCTCCTTCTCCAGGGGTGTCTGGGTGCCCTTGCAGGAGTGGGGGGTGAAGAGCGGCGGCTTGGGCGGGTCAGCGGCCGCCTTGGCCTCGGCGCCGTGGGGCACAGGGATGGGGACAGGGATGGGGATAGGGATGGGGACGGGCAGGGGCACGATGACGGGGTAGGGCACCAGCAGCGTAGCCGGCGGCACCAGCGGGGACAGGGGCGAGCTGAAGGCCTGCGGAGGGAGCGTGGCGTAGTCGGGCGGCGGCTGACAGGGGGCCGAGCCCAGCGCGCCCTGTGAGGGAAACAGGTCCTGAAGGACGGCGGCGAACCCCGGCGTCTGAAAGACCGGGGGCAGGACGGGCTCCTGCGCCTGGCCGGCGGGCTTGGGGTCCAGCAGCTGGGGCTGCCCCACGGGGGCGGCGCTGCCGGGGAAGAGGCCGGCGTGCAGGGGGCTGGCGGGGCAGGCGGCGCCCGGGGGCAGCACCAGGGGCGAGTTCAGGTGCTGGAAGACGTGCTGCTCCAGGAGCACGGGCAGCGGCACCGGGCCCTGCGTTGTCATCACGTAGGGGGTGGCGGCATTGGCGGCTGGCATTTGTGGGGCTGCGCTGCCGGCCACCTGCAGGTGGATGGGCAGCACCACGGGGCTGTCCCCCAGGCAGATGGGCTGCAGCACGGTGGCCGCCACCTTCAGCGCCACCCCGCTCTGCGACTCGGCCGGTGGCGTCAGGATGGAGGACGCAGGGACTGTCACCAGCGGGGAAAGGGCTTTCTTCATCAGGTCGGCCGAGTTGATGTTCCAAGCCTCTGCTGTGATCAGCTGAGCCACCCCGTTTTCCAGCTTGTTGTTGGCCATCGCCGAGGGTGAGTTGGTGACATCCATAGGCAGGTTGGGGGCATCCTTGTACAGCTCCTCCATATCGCAGGGCTTCTTGGTCTCTGCCAGCACCACCTCTACATCGCTGTCAGTGGGACCCGCGACGGCTCCGCGCTGCCAGGAGCATCAGCACTGACATAATTTGGCCTGCAAGCCAGAAGCATATTTTAGGCACCACATAAATCTCTTCCCCAAAATAATATTTGCAACTGCCTTTAAAGACCCCGTCACCAAGGAAAAGCCATTAAATGTTTCCACACTTGAAGCTAACAGCTCCAATATACAGCGTACTATATATACAGAGATGCAGGATATACATACAGCCCTGAGTGTTGTGCAAAACATTTTGGGGAACTTATATTTAGCCATAAACACGTCCTTAAGGACTGCCTGCAGCCAAAAAACCCTCTCAGTACAGCCTGAAACAAGGATTTGGGATGCCCGTTCCACATTTTTAAACACAGCTTCACATAATGACAATGCATGTCAGCGCTGAGTGACAGCATGGTGTTTTAACTCAACAGAAGCCCCAAAACAAACATTTCTAAAAATACTGCAGCCATGAAATATTCAACCATTCGTGAAGGGTACTTCATTCCCCTTCAATGCTTGTCCCTTTTTCCTCCCACAACTGGTTGTGTGCAGGATCAGAAAGGAGCACGACCATACAATGGCAAAGCAAAACCAACCAAAACCCCAGTCTTTACCCTGCCACAGAGCTAGAGACAGTAACGTGAACCAGGCACCTGATTCATTAAAGACCTGAGGGAAAAAAATAAAAACAACTTAAAATCCAGTTTGACAGCCCAACTCTTTATATCAACCAAGCAAATGGCAATTAAAATATGGCAGGGATTGTTTCTGTTCATACAGCCTTTTCCCCCTAAAGATCAACACTTCCCTGTCCTGGGAAAAAAAAAAATCAAAAAAAGCCAGCAAATTAATGGTACTATGCATACATTTATTTAGAAGGATAAAAAATTTCTGCCCTGTGAGCTGCTGCCAGCAGACTTTGGCTGGTGCCTGGCTGCTTTGCCTGGTGCTGCCCATGCCTCTCCCGAAGTGTGAAGAGAATCCTGCTGTAGTAATAATCACCATGGAAACTTGTCCAGTTTCAACTCTGTTACCATGGGAAAGCACCAGCACACCCCAAATGTACATTTTTCACCAGCACACAGCTGAATCCTGCTCTCTATGAGCAAATGATGCGATCACCACTGCCCAGCTACCCAGGCCCATGGGAGCGAGGCACTTCCCCATGTCCTGCAGGCTCTCTGGTACTGGGATGACAGAGATGACAGGGAGAAATTGCAATTGTCTGGGTGAAGGGTCCCAGCTTGGGGATGTGCCTGAGTCTAAGAGCATGTAAAGAACTCCTTGGCTCTGGTGCTTACATAAGTGGTTTGCTGGCACAGATGTTTTGTAAGATCAACAAACCTGCAAAGAGGTCAAAGAAAAGGGGAAAAAAACCAAAAACCCACAAACAGAGGCTAAAAAATGTCCAAGGTAAGGAAGTGGGAAATCTACTAAGTCTCTCCTGAGACCTGTAAATCCTTGGATTTGGCAGTGAGATACTACGGTGAGCACAGGACTACCTACAGAAATGCCAGGAGTTGGTAGCAGAAGCTGGTTGGGGGAAATGCTAATAATTTATCAGGCACATCTGAGTGCTTAAAAAGGATTTTTAAAAGTAAACACATGAGTCATTTATTTCCCCCTCCTGCTGCTGGCTTAAGAAGAATATTCTGGATTTTTCCCATCTCATGAAATGTTCTGCAGAAAAGATTCACAAATATAGGGCTGGGGGTTTGGATTTTGTTTGTTTCCTTTTTTCCAGCTTTGGCTGAGACAGATTACAGGAAGGCAGAGACACCTAAATGCTGAAAACAGGAGCAAAATTCAAATGTCTTATACAAAAAGTGACAAGTATCAGAAAGAAAACCATTGGGCCAGTGTTGTTTTGGAAATAAAAAAAAAAAGAACAGTAATTGTTTATAAAAATAAAGACTATGAGGAGACAGCTCAGCAGATTAAGCTGAAAAAAACAGACATCATCATTTCTGTTAAGGAATTAAACAGCCATTTTCTACTGTTCTTACATAATCTCTCCCTCCCTGTTTTTTCAAATGACCATTCTGGTCTCTGCAGTGCACACCAGTGTCTTTGCTCCTCCAGCTGCTGCAGCACAGCTGAGTGTTCTGCACATCACATTGCCTCTTCTCAATGTTTCTGTTTGCTTGAGAACTGCAGTGTTTTCATAGAGAATTAATGATCTGGTGGGGACAGGAAATGACCCCCTGTTCCCCTGGCAAAACCATTAAACACTAAGAAACAGAAAAATTAAGATGAAAATTATGCTGTGTAAGAGACTTGAGGGATTAGCACGCTGTAGGGACCCATGGAGAAAGGGACAGATCAACTCCAAAGATGAAAGTATAAAACATAATAAAATTCCCCCATTGCTGCTTTAAAAGGCAACAGGGCTGGAGGCAGAGGAAATACTGAGATGGGAGGAAGAAGAGTTCATTTATCACCCTCAGAAACTATGGCGAAAAGCCTGTAAGCTTGGCTGGCTTTTTTCAAAGCACAATCAAATATTGTTTTCCACACTGAATCCTATATGTGCCTGGGATCTGTAAATATACATTGTTGGGAGCCAGGTCACTACCTCTGGGAGCGCCCCACCCTGTGAGCACCCCACAAGAAAGGTGAGGTGCAGCCCTTGACCCAGGTTTATGGGTTTGGGGTGGATTTTTTCCCCCCTCACCTTTCCTATGTAGAAGTGTACCTTTCTGTATTTCAGTACATCTGCTTCTTGAGCATGTCATCACTGCAGAAAAAAAAATTAACATATATAAAAAAAATACATATACATACTTAAAAATATTTCCTGATCCTGCCCACAGCATGCAGTTCAGCAGTAGCTGGCTGCCAGGTACAGTGTAGTCCAGCACAATTTGATCCTGCTCCCTGTAAAGCTATTTTTAGTGTCATTTGGGAGGGAATCCCAGGGCTGCTAAACATGTGTTAGACTAAAAATCTTTTATCAAGGTCAGTAAGCAGGCAGAGAGAAAAGGATCCAAGTCCCCAAACCTCAAATGAGGAAACTTTGAAGATCTGAGATCAAGAGACGGACTGAAGTTGTCCAAAGGTGTTTTGTAGTTCTTGGACTCCTTTTTTATATACTATATCCATAGTGTACACCATACAAAACCCTAAATCCTCATGGAAGGGACTGAAGCAGAAGTTAATTTTCAGTATTGGTACTAACAGTGATAACTGTACTATACTTCTGTAATAAAAAGCAAACCTGAAGCATGTGCTGGGGTTGGGGGGGTTTTTGGGTCTTTTAAAATTGCTGCTTCACTACACATAAATTATTCAGTTATCCAGTTTTTAAAATAAGTTTCATGTATCTAACACACAGAAAAGAAGGTAATCTAGAGGAAGTGCCTTAAGTTTCCTGTGCCTATCATACCTCAGTTTTGGACAATCAATTTCACTTTCCCTACTTATCTATTTTATATTTAATTTGCTCTTTGTTTTAACCGAAAAGAAGTTTGGAACACTGAAACAAGCCCTACTGTAAATAATCCCAGCTTTCCCATCAGTATGCTGATAAGAGCAAAGTTCATGGCACTATGCAATGATGTGTGTGACTGTACAGGAAATTATATCTTAGCTATACAGAAATGCTTTGGGAGGGTAGTGATAACTCCAGCTTATTTTTTTATCTCCTGCTGATGGCTGTACAAGACTTTTCTCAAGGCTGCTGTGTGCCTCCCTGTGGGGCTGCAGCACGCCTCTCCCTGCACTCTGCCTGCTCATCTGTACCATGGCTCGTACCTCATGTCCACACAGAACTCAAATTATAATGTGTGCACCATGGGAAGGGATTAGATGCTCCCTTTGTGGGATGCCTGGCTCAGTATCTTCTGGAAAAATAGGGCTTCCCTTCAGTATAAACACAGTAACAAACAAAAAATTAAAAATCTTGACTTAATGGAGCTGCTTGGGGACAAAATTATGGTTGGATATGGACTTCAGTGTTTTCCCAAAACTCACTGCTTGATGTCACTGATCAAACCAACTACAAATCATCTTCCATGCTACAAATTTTCGTCTCTATAGTTTCAGCCATACACAAAGGCTTTATCACATTATTATTGGTGTTTTGTTGCTAGACTAGAAGAAATGTATTTGAATAAAGTGAGCTTTCATATACCAAATACATGAACTATTACTACACAAATAACACGAACTATTAATACACAAATAAGATGTGGGCTCTCCCACATGTAGAACCCATAAATGATTTCAGCAGTGTTTGCCTCTCACATTTCCCTCTGATTCACCTATTCATTCAGGCACCTGGGACTGAGAACCCTGGCAAACCCATGTATGCTTTTAGGAGTGTAATCCTTGAGCACCAAAGGGCAAAGGAGTAGTCAACCCACAGCTAGTAGTGAGCTTGCCTTCTCCCCTGTGCTGCACCATTTGTGGTGCTGTTTTTGGTACACCACACACATCAGCTGGGTGCAGAGGCACCACGAGGGCCAGTGGGGCCTATTCCCCTTCTGCTTGCAGATGGGCTGATAGTGAATGCCTCCAAGGTATGGGGCAGGCAGAGCAGAGGAGACCCACAGGATATTTCTTAAGGCGAGCTGGCCTTCATCCTCTTGCCGGCTCACAGCTGGACGCCAAACACAGTCCCACTGCCTCTGAGAAAGGGGCTCAATGACCACTGCTTAGTCATCCAAAAAGGCAGTCACTGGGCACGTACTTCTCTGTCTCCTCTAAGGGGCACCAGGGGGACATCCCAGTTTAGCTCTGCTCTCTTCTGCCTCAGTCCCTTGACTCACTCAACAACTAACTCCCTGTTAGGATTTAGGAGGTACCCTTCAAAATCAATCGAGGGCAAGGAGAGAAAGGCATTGGAAAGATGGGCAGGATTCACTCTGGCACCAGTCAGAGAGAAGGGAGGACCACACCACTGTATCACTGCCAGTATGGAAGTTACACCCACAGCCTTTGCTGCCCATCCCTCTGCACATCTCCTGTTCACCATGTATGTATGCACTGCTTCATGGTACTTCTTATGGGAGCACCTGTGGAAGCAACTAGGGAAATCACCCTGTGGAGGATAAGCTGAATGCTGCCAAGGAGCAGTTAAAACAAGCACCTCATCAGACAATTCAAAAGATGCTAGAGAATAATGCAACAGGTTTATTTTCCACTGCTGCTTTGGTGGATCCTTTCAAGAAGCAAAGCTATTTGTGTCAAGGCTCCCATCCAAGCTGTTAAGCCCTGGGGAAACAAGAGAGAAACAAAATCATTACAGCAGTGCAAAATGGCACATTATAGATGGGACATGGACAATATGTATACACTGCTTCAGCACACAGCATGATCATTCTCAAATGCAGCAGCCTGACAAACTGATGGCACTTCGGTCTTTTAAATAGTTCCACTGAATAAATACCATGGCCATCTGCCTACTGCACAGGCTAATCGCCTGCAAAGAGCACGTTGGAGTCATAGATTTACCAACTATATTGTATTGTCAACAATTTGCAGTTAGCAATCCATTCTGGGGAGAAGAGAACTCACTTTTTTCTCGTTTAAAAACAAATCAGAGCAATTGAAAAAAAATCCTATCATGGGCCTGAAATCAGTGCCTTCACTCCCAAGGGCAATATATACAAGAGAGACAGTAAATGCTGTGGAAGGAATAGAACATTTTCCTCACAAATGTCATCCTGAACTGAATTTTTATACCCAAATTGAAAGCCTCACAAAACCCTCTACATTTGCAGTGGAAACTGTGATATACCCTAAGTGTAAGGGAGATGGCACTTGCTGCTGTACTCCTGGATGCCTTTCCCTTTTCTTTTACTCCATTCACAAACTATTTCACTAACTGGTTGTAACACTGAACTGATGGGCTCTGCTTCCAAAAGGACCACTGCTTACACAATATACACTATTACATGTAAGCCAGCACTATAAAAACAGGGCTACCTTGAAATTATTTCAGATTGCTCTCGCTATTCCCAAATCTTCAGTAGTTCTCATATCTGCAGCCCAGGCCTGTTCCTGGGGACTCTGAATCATCATGCTTCGAGGAACCTTTCACCAAGTTTCTGAAAATAAAACCTTTACAGTCGTAGTTTATTTTTTATCCTTGGTATTGTACACAAATGACTGCACAGCATCAACTTGCTTAGCTTCCAGCGAGCTGAACACATACTCTGAGGTGGAGACAGTGCATGGAAATCTGATGTATTAAATCCGACACGTGGAGGACAAATATAAATTTGCCAGCCATAATTACTGCTGATTCACGTGTTAAGTGATGTCCCTTCAACCCAGCTGGGGCGTCTGACTCCGTGCAGCATTTGTGCTCCCAGTTTCTGCTCAAACTGGGAAGACAAGTTACTGTTTTTATGACTGTTTAAATCAGCTTTCCCCCTACACAGCTGTCTGTGTGCAGATGTCTCCCTCAAAGCATGAGGCAGCCCCTTGGGATGGGGACATCAGCAGCTACAGCACTGTGTTGGGCCAGATGTGTCAGTGCCCAGCCCTGAGCACCTACCATGGGAAGGTACTGCCTGCATAGCCCTGGGGGACTGTCTTCTCACCAGCACCTTCCCAAAAACCAAACTTCCTCCAGCAGAGATGCTCTAGCCCATCATTGGGTTGTGGCTTGTGGTCAACTTGGTGTCCACTAGGACACCCAGGTCCTTTCTTGCTGAGCTGCTTTCCAGGTAGGTGACCCCTGGCATGTACTGATGATCTTCCCCAGGTGCAAGGCTTTGCACTTCTCTGTGGCAAACTTCAGGAGGCTCCTGTGAGCCCAATTCTCCTGCTTTTTGATGTCCTTCTGGATGGCAGCACGACCCTCTGATGTATCAGCCACTCCTGCCAGTTTTGTGTAATCTGGAAACTTCTGCAGGTACACTGTGCCCATCATCCAGATCGTTAATGAAGAGGCTGAGCAGGGTGGGACCCAGCACTGACCTCTGGAGTACACCCCGAGTCACCCAACACAACTGGACTTTCTGCTGCTGGGCCTGTTCTGCCAGTTTCCAGTCCAGCCCCACATCAGCTGTGTGTCTGTGAGGATCTTGTGGGACGTGGTGACAAAGTCCTTCCTCAATATCACCTGCTCCACTCTCATCTACCAAGCTTTCTCCTCATATAGGAGGTCAGCTTCCCACAGGGAAGGAAAACTGACAATGGACTGCAAGTCCATTGCAAGAATGTCTGAATTAAAACTATATGAGGGAAAAACTGAACTTACTCTAGGGCTCTGTCTTGCATCAGAGTTCCTGAGATTTACTATACCTTAACCTCCACAGCTTTCACGCATGCTGTGCACCCATGTATTTACTTTTGTAGTAGCATCATAGGAAGAATGCAGATTCATGCTAGCATTTTTACTCTCAGAAAGTGAAGTGCATGATTTTCCTATGGGAAAAAATATTTTGAAGAATTTTTCTTGTCATTAAATATCCCATTTAACTGATTATTTAGTATCATTTTCAATCAAAACATTGTATTTGCCAGCAAAGCAAAGAAAAATGAGCTGGTTTGAGTACACAGCGCTAAACAAAACAAACAAGAGAGCCCTTACTTTACAGTAAATTTCAAAACCCATGCATTTTGTTTTCCCAGCAATCAATACACCAATGATAACAAGAGGAAAAGGACACCAATTAAACATAATTGCCAGCCCTGCTTCCCCCAAAACCTGAAACAAAAAGCACTCAGTGTCAGCCTAATAAAATATTTGTTCCTTTCCCAGTCAAGTGCTTTATTAAACAGCTCATAAAGCATCTCAGTTCTTAAAAAGGGTTTCCAAGTTTGATATCAATGAAATTACTTCAAAGCCTCATTGGTTCCCCAGTGAAGGTTTGTTCACTGCTCTGAGACACTTGGCTCCCTATTTTATCCTGACTCCCCTGATCCCAGGCACAGATATTTTTACCACATTCACTTGATCTTCTCCCGCATCGGATAAGCATCAGTGTGGCAAAGGCTGCCATCCACTGCTCATCTCTTCTTGCTGATGTGACTGTTTTGCTCCTGGTAAGAGGGATAGGGACCCCACCATGGTTGTGTTAATAAGTCTCAGCCAACAGCTTAGTGAGGTAAAGTTGAAAATAAGTTCTTAAATTGCTATGCCACTTTTGCGGGCAGAACATCTGACTTTTCCCTGTTATACAAACATGGTTTTGACCCCTCTGTCTGTCTCCCAGCTAGCCACAAAAGTGAAGCTCACAAGACTAACCCCTCCAGGAGTAAACAAGCTTCCCCAGCTCAAACCCAGTAAATGATGTGAGGTGCCACTTACTAGTGGCACACCTGCCCTGAGAGACCCAGCCCTTTAGACTCACTGCAAACCCTTTCCCATCCACTCCTTACAGCACGACAGCTCCAGTTAAAAACCACCTTTTCTTGGTGCAGACAGGGCTGGAATAGGGTTAACCTCAGCTTTATTATGAAGCCATGGGGTTAGAATAGCAAATTCCAACACTTCTGTAACTCATCTTAAATCAACTGAAAGCCACATTTTCACACAGCCTCTCATTGTCCTTATATAGCCTGGCTTAAATAAATAAATAAAGAGAAGAAAAGAAAAACCAAGTGAAAAACTGAACCTTCCAGCTCACAGATCCTTTCTGGTGACATATGAATGCTCTTGCCCAAGAACATAGGTAAGGATGTACAGGTGATTACCTACACATGTGTGTGCCACCCAGCTTGCCACCTTGGGCTTAAAGGGATAAACCCTTTCTGCTGCCCATGCTTTGTCCTTCCCCACTAGCATGAGTAACCAAATGCTCCATCAGCTTGCCACTTCAAAATCAAGTTTATGCTCATAGTTTCAGATTTATTAGACTGACTCTCCTTCTCTCCCTTCCCATCACTTTTATAAGCCAAGCTGAGTATTTCATCAGCTACACAATGGCACTAATCCTCAGAAAAAAGTATGCACACAGCAGATTTCAAGCACTCATGCACCACCCTATCTCATAATGTATGTATGAAAAAATTTTCAAGAAAAAAAGGCCTCTTATTTTCATCCTTGCAAAACTTTTAACCACTGCAAGAATTTTGTTTATAAGAGACAGAAAAATATAAGACTCCTTTGACGTGATTAAAAAATGCAGCATTTTTTCTTTGAATCTCACATAATTTTACATGTGCTTTCCTCACAGCATTTGTACCAGGTGTTTCCTGGTTTGACTTTGAGGGGAAGAGAATTGACCTCTTCTCTCACCATGCCATGATGCATGAAATGTCAGATGAATTCTGACTGAATTCAAAATAACACCAGCATGAGATGCAGCACGATGGCAATGATGGATGTAACAAGAAAACCTCAAAACCTCTCAACAGGGACCAGCTTTGTTTTCCTAGAAGCCTCTAGACTGAAATGGCAAATATGCCTCTGACAGAAGGATCTGACCACAAGTAGTATGCAAATAACAGAAAATACTGAAAATATGTCATGTTGCATCTCAGTGCCACTGAGGCTACCACTGCTCAGTCAACCAGTCCACGTTATCACAGAATCATAAAATAGACTGAGCTCAAGAGAACCCATTTAGGATCATTGAATCCAGCTCCCAGCCCTGCACAGAGCCACACCATGTGCCTGAGAGTGTTGTCCAGATGCTTCTTGAACATATCCCGCTAATCCCCTCCCTTGCCCAGCTGGCAACGCTCTGCTTGATGCCCCCCAAGACATAGCTGACCCTCCTGGCTGCCAGGGCACTGCTGGCTCATGTTCAACTTGGCATCGACCAGGGCCCCCAGGGCCCTTTCTGTGGCACTGCTCTCCAGCCTCTTGTTCCCCAGTCTATGCACAGAGACAGGGTTGCCCTGTTCTAGGTGCAGAATCTGGCACCTGCTCTTGTTAAACTTCATATGGTTGGTGATTGCCCATCTCTCTAATTTGTTGAGGTCTCTTTGCAATTACAGATTGCAGTAAACTGCATTACGTGTAGTGCCTACAAATGTCCCACATACACATGCACACAAGCAAGCACTTCTGTCATGCCTTTTTCCCTCATCCACTTGACTGTGAGGTCTCATGGGCAGCAGTCATTTTGGCACATGATTAGCACAAAGCACAGAGCTCAGCTTGGAGTCCAGTTACCACTGCAATCACTCCAAGGATGAGTGGATGCACATCCAGGCACACTCTCACTAAGGTGGCACAGGCTGCATTTCCTTTCAGAGTAGCTGCTGGCCACTCCTTGTGGGTGCATTCCTCCAGTGTCACTTCTTCTCTCTCTTCATCATGTTTCTCTGCTGCCAGAGCACTTCCAGCTAGCCTAATGTTGTCTGAATTTTACTAATTCCATTCTCTATGAACAAAGATCTTCTAGCCAGTTCAATGTAGTCTTCTCCAGCTGTTTTGGTATCTGAGCTCTGACCAGCACACAGCTCTCAATCCATGGAGGTGCACTGACACTATTCCAAACTATGCCAAGGCTACAAAAAAAAGTAATAATGCTCCTTCTCATCAGGGGTCCAAACTCAGACTACTGAGGGGAAAAGGGCTGTATTTCAGGAAATGCAGGCAGGGCAACCAGTGCTGTAAAAACACCACTGCTATTTCAATAAATAGCATTTTCCTGATTCTGTGAACAACTCAACATGAACATATTTTGCAGATACTTATTGCAAGAGGAAACAAGGTCAGTCTTGCCCATACCTTTCCATCAAACCTTTGGAGAGAACAAACATCATGATGAGTGCACAATAACAAATTTTGTTATTATCATCTCCCCTACCTTAATGATGGCTGCATGGTTCCAGAAGAGAAGCACACTGCCATAGGATATAGAGCCCCTGACATATTTACTGCAGCATTTTTCACCAGCAATTTCCACTGCAATGTGTGCTATTACGTGTTCAGAAAAACTTAGGGAAACTGCAGGATGCATAACGACAATTACATCTTTCCCAGATGAGACTACTACGTTAATGGATTGGCGTCATCCATCACCATAGATCGTAAGTCCTCTGGGGAATGTCACCAGCCCACTCCAATAAATCTGACTGGGAGATTTCATATTTGGTGTTCAGCTCAGCCTCAGGAAGCAGTCTAGCAATGCAGTCCACAGCATGACTGTGGCTCAGCTCTCCTGGTGAGGTGATGTTACTCTATGGCAATGAAGCTCTGGATGTAAGAGGTCCTGCACTCCAGCATGTAAGGGCACACAGGGCTGCAGCCTGGCATTAATTCCTCACACAGTCAGTTCTTCAAAGAACTGAATTTTGGTATACATGGATTGTCGACAGTGGAGAAAGAAAGTTGACTGCGTAGCTTCATTCCTTTACCACCAAAAACAAAGAAAATGAAATAAAAAATAAAGAATAATAAAACTAACAGTGAAAAAACCCCAAACAGACCTGCCAACAGGCTGGTGCAGTTCTGAAGTAATTTTTTTTTTTTTTTTGCTGTCAATCTTCTTGATTCTTCAGGCCACCTCAGCAGACAGAGTAGACTGTCTGCCATGAAAATATAAGGTGATGCTCTACTAGGGAAGAATATGGTACTCACAGGCTCTGCCTTTAGGAAAGTCAAACAAATAACACATAAATAAAAACCTCCATGGCTGTACCATGTCCTGCCTTATCCTTGCAATAACAGGAGGACAGGGCCTGAGGCTGCTTCCCCTTGTCTCCTGCACTAATGCAAATACAGCCGCAGTGTAAGAGCAGGCTGGGTGTAAGGTCAGCCCCAGAGAAGCCCTTTTGAGAAGCAGCTCTGAGCAAGGGAGTCTGAGGGCACTTTTGTCTCTCATGTTTTGTGTATATTCTGTTCCAGGCAATGGTACATTTTCCTGATACATTTTTCATATAGCTGGAGCTAAGAGTTTTCTTGTAGTGTATGGAGTGGGGAATGCCACAGCATTGCTACTCCCAATGGCTTAACCATTTTGAGTCCTCTCCTCCCTGAGGTTTCAGCTTTTCCCACTGCCCCTACCTCACCCTGGATCAATGTCACAGGTGATGTGCATCATCCTTCTTCCTCAGCCTGGGTATACAAGGAGGTGGCACCAATGCCAATGCCTATTCCCACTAGGATCGGCACCACCAAACATACCCTTGGAAATGGGGACAGCCTTGGGGGTGCCACCTGTGCCTATTCAACCCTCCCTGTCCGCAGGTGCCAGACCTTAAGCAACCTGTCCCCAGGGTGAGTGACGCCCTCCCCTGTCTCAGTGTGGGTGCACTGGGCATGGCAAAGGGAACAGGGATGGACACTGAAGGCTTGAGCTACTGCAGCTCCTGCAACTCCAAGTACCTGACAGAAGCACAACAGAGCCTGGGAGATTAGCAAACAAGAAGAAAGTAGTTTAAATTATATAGTAACTTTAGGGAATAAAAACTGTCTATAGCCTGTGTAAGTTGTGAGAAGTGGAGGAGCACATACTCCTCTTGCCTCAGGCAAATGCTTATGTTGGTAGCAAGCTTGGTTATGAACATGACACTCTTGCAGATAGAAACAACAAGAGCACCTAAGACGTACAAAATATTCTGTATTTTCTTGGTGGGGTGTTAAAGAAAACAACTATGTTCATTGAAGAGTCTGCTTTGGCAAAGGGGGTGGGCAGATACCACCTTCAAAAGCTCTCCCTCATCCCTTTCAGTGGGACAGTCAGCATCTGGTCTCTGCACCTGCCCCATGCTCAAGGGGTGAAGCCATTGCTGACCAGAAGGGCTGCTGCACCTTTCAGGTCTTCTGCATGGAAAATGTGGCTCTGTCCCACACTACCCCAAGAAACTCCATGGCTCCAGCTGGGCTGCTCTATCTAGGCACCCCACGTGCAGGGATGGGTGGTCTGTGAGGTACTGAAGCAGTGTGTGCCACCGCGCTCCCAGGGGCTGCTGCTGGCCTGCCTTTGCCCAGGATGGTGGCTGAGGGAAACCAGAGGCGTCTGCAATATGAGATGCACAGCAGGAACGAGCTGCACCACTACAGGGGTTGAAAAAGAAGCCCTGAGAGCCAAGGCAGCAACCAAGAGAAAGCTCTGGTTTTACTGCCTGTCAGTGGACACGCTCACATGCCAAACTGTTGGCTGAGCTGCGTAAGCATCTGGGCAGCACAAAC
The DNA here is from genome assembly GCF_048771995.1 of Taeniopygia guttata. NCBI lineage: Eukaryota > Metazoa > Chordata > Aves > Passeriformes > Estrildidae > Taeniopygia > Taeniopygia guttata. Next base: position 99,917,735 of record NC_133024.1, on the reverse strand, counting down.
CAAAGCAGAGGAGACAGCTGTCCCCTGGTGAGCACAAACCCTTTATGACCTCAACTGAATCCTCCCTGAAAAGGTGTCATGGTCCATAGCTCCAGAAGCCAAGCAGACAGCTGCTGGCCATGGCTGCCCTGGGGAGGGTGGCCACCAGGGCACGTATAGCGACCATAAACTCTGTCAAGATGTGCTCCACAACAAGAAGGCACCAGAGCTGCCCCGAACTCAGCATCCACAGTTCTCCCCATGGGGAGAACAGGTCAGGCTGCAACAACCAACTTGCATTTCCATAACTGGCTGATGCAACTGGAAGGGCCATCTTTCCCAGAACACACACAAAATGTGTGTTCCGGGAATGAACTGGTTAACTCCAGTCATCTCGAGGGATGGCAGCCCTTGGATGGACCTTACTGGGGAGGTCAGTGCCAGCACCCACTGCTTCACATGGAATGCAGCCATGGTGAATGCACCCCAGTGCACACTCATCTTGCCAGCCCCAGGCATCCTCCATGTCCAGTGGAAAGGCTCCCCCAGAATGCTGCAACAGCATGAAAAATCAATAAAATATATTGACTTTTCATCTGACAATAGCAATTTTACAGCTCAATGCTAACCAGAGTAAGCAGAAGAACATATTGCTACCAAAAATAAATGAAAGGAGAGGTGTCGTACTTTGAAGATCCCAAAACACCCAGTACAATTAACACCCATAAACCCTGCACAGTCCTTTCAGTGATTAAGGACAATTTAGTCACTGCTCTGGGTGAAGCTCTCTCCAGGAACCAGCTGCCAGCACATGTTTGGGTTTAGCTGTCTAAACAGACACTGAGGGATTAGGTCTCTGTGCATCTTCAACGTTAATTAAAGGTTATTTATTATCCAATTTTTCCCGATAGTGTATATTTCTTCTTTGTGTAAACACAACCAATTCCAATGTCTAAAAAAAACCCCACAAAACCAAAAGTGGTGGAAAGGTCTGCATTCTACTAAGTTATGGGGTGTGAGGACACCCCACAGGCTGCCCTGCTGGCGCCTGGCTCTCCCGATCCAGCAGCCACAGGCACGGGTGCTTGCCACCACACAGAGCTGAGTCTGAACACGCCAGAGTTCCACCAACTCCTTCCATGCTGCTCATGACTTGGGCAGTAGTTACCAGGAGAAGTTCTGGTACATTTGCTCCTGGAGCAACAGTGTGTACATACAATCAGATCTGAACAAGGTAGCTGGAGTACACTCCAACAGCAGTGTGAAATTGGTACCAGAGCATCCTGGACAGCATTTGTCACACACTGACACACCAAATGTGCATCTGGAACAAGGGGCAGTATCCCCTTATTTCATTAACCAATTTTAGGACCCTAGAAAGGGCTTACCCATATAACCTTTGGCAACATCCTTGACACAGCCAGTGAAGTACTGCTGTCTTCTCCAGACCTTGGCTTTGTGGGGCTGGTGGGCACCAGGTGGGTTTGGCTGGAGCTAGAGCCCAGACTTTACATCAAAAAGCCACTGAAGGTGCAGACTCAGGCACTGAGGAAAACAGAAATGCAACCTTATCCTGGTTGCCTATATGTTCCTGACAGTGTGGCTTCATTATGATGCATTTTTAAACACAGCTATTTCCTTTTTTTTTAAAGGCCTTGTTCTGATGCAAAAGGTCATCTACAAATGGAAAAAACAAATTTTTTTTCATAGGCCTCTTTGCGACTTTTAAGTTTCTGACTCCAAACTAAGCAACACTTATTTCACACAGATTTGTACAAGTAATATGAAAAATGTAAACTTAAACTGGTCTATGAATCTGCTATTAACGATATAATGCTACTTGTTACCCTTGTAAATGTATAGAGCTATTTTAGTCTTCCTCTTGCTGTGCCTTACAAAGGCAACACACTGTATTTTCAGTAGTTGCATTTTTAAATGTGTTTATCTGGGTCACTGCTACTTACAGAATAAAAAAATTTAATGAAGCCAGTTTAGAATCATTCTAGTGCAAAGAAAAAAATTCTTTCATAAAAACGGAAAGAATTATTTTGTTTGGAGGGTAAAGATTTCAACATTATCAAATTAAAGTCTTTGGACTGATTCAAGAAGAAAACAGATCTATAGGCAGTTTCATTCAAAAGGCATTTAGGCTTTTGGGGACTTTGGACTCATCATGAATTATTTCATGTAACTGGCAATTTCAGGTATAGAAAAGAAAACGCAGAGCATTACAATATTAGGATTGTCTTTAAGCGTATGATGTAAAATCAAGAATAATGACGTGATTCCTGATTATGACAGTCTGTCTGGCTCACTGGCTCACTTGGAGCCCTACTGGTGTGTGTGCCAGCTCGCCCTGAGCGGCCACACTTCTATCTGCACAGTGGCCATCACAGAAGATGGGAGAGAAGACAACCTGTTTTGATGGCATTGCTCCCAGATCCTTCCACTAAAACAAATAATCTGCAAAGAGAGAAAGCAGGGAGGGATGTCCAGAGGCCAGAAGTGGCACTGGGCTCTGTGCATTTCCAATGGTCCTAGCTTTCCACTGTTTTGGAAAACACCCTAAGGAAGATGTTGGTCAGGATAGGCAAAGCTGCCACTCACGTAGGAAATGAAGTGGGAGGCTGAATGGGCTGAATGGCTGAGCACATCTGCGTGATGCAAGGCAACATCCCTCAGCATCACACTGCCCATCAGTGACAGGGAAGTGACTCAGAAGAGCACTTCAAAGGTTCATGGAATACTGGTTTATTTTAGCTGAAGCATGTCTACCACTGAACAGGGAGGACTGCAAGCAGAAAGCATCCGCTCCGCGTCCCGTGGCTTCTGCTGGAGTGCTTCATCCTGCAGGAACAAAAGCTTTCCCCCTCTTTTCCATTTCTTCTGGTCAAGGGAGGAGGGCAGGCCGGGAGATAACCATCACTGGTGCTGCTGAACTGCAGCCAGAGGACACTTGACACTGCACCAGAATGGGATGAGAAGCTCAGCACCTGCCCCAGCCTGCCTCATGGTCTCCACGACAGAAAGCTGAACAATCCCCCAACCATCAGTAGGGTACTGGTGTGACAGAAACACTAGGTTACAGCAGCTGCATCACTCTGATCCTCAGTTAATTATTCCCCATATCCAAACAGCAGCAACACAGGGAGGAAAGGAGCATGCATGTAGTCAGCAGTTTGATCCCATTATCGACAGGATGCTAACAGAGGGAAATAACTAAGTATAAAACATTTCTTGTGTCAGAAGCAGGTAGGAAGGGTGATGGATTTTCTTCAGATTATTGAAGGCAAAAAAAGGAAAGACATATTTCTCAAAACCCCAAAGTTTTTATTTACTTTGTTTCAAACAGGGCCATTTTTTACCAGGTTTTTGGGTGTTGATTTTTGTTTGTTTTTTTTTCAGTTCCTTCTATTCCTTGTTGACAGACAACACACCAGTGATTCACTGGATATGGTGATCTACAGCTTCAGTTTTTGGGGACTGCAAGAGGGTAGTTTCTGGCACTTCAAGTCCTGCTGCAGTAGAAGTCATCTCACAGTCAGCAGGGCCAGCTACAGATCAAGACTCCAAAGGAGTAAAAAGCTTAATATCTAGCCCCCTAGTAAGAGAGGATTTATTTTATCATATTGTTTTTTAGAGATTTATCACTTCCTTTACCTTCCTCCATATGCACAATCTGTTTTAAACATGTGACAGGCACGAATTCCATTAGAGGGTCAATTTAGGGGATAAATGAAGAAAAAAAGGGAGCTATTATTAACCCAGAGACAATCATTGTGCTGATGAGTGATCACTAGCATCTGAATGTAAGTGTTTTTCAGCCTATTTAACAGATCAGGGTGACGTACCATTCTCCAGATGATCTTAGATCACTGGAACTATTTTCCTTAAAAATAGGACTATAAGAAGTAATTAAATGTTGTCTTTGGGTTTGTGCAAGTGGGTATAACCACTTTCTCCACAAATGCCTTGGACATCAGCTGCTGATCCTTAGGAAACAACACATTTGGCTCTAACATCAGGTCCTGCGGGTTGTGAAGCCTTACATTCAGCTCGGTGGAATTCTGGTGCAACAGCTTCAGAGAGCTGTATTGGATCACCCCAGAGATGCAGATACCTTTGAAAGCAGGTCAGACACCAATCCTGTGGAGACCAGAGCATGCCCGAAAAACGTGAAGCAGGGAGCAAAAAGAGAAGGAAGGATGCAGAGTTCTGACATCTGTATCACAGAACTGTGGGGACCTCTGAGTTGTCTCCAGATCAAAGGACCACTTGATACCAGTCACCAAACGCCTTCTAGCAGAACACCACCACTCATCTCAAACTTCACTCATCCTCTCAGGAAAGGCCACTATGCTGACATAGTGGCCTTCATGATTTATTCCTGGGACTAGCTGCAATGGAAGGAAGTGGTAGCACATGGAAATGTGGTACCAGCAGAGTTTGGGGAATGCAATTCTGGGGATGCACATGGTGCTGCTGTGGAAAGTGGAGATAGTGCAGGGTACAAGACAGAATTCTGCATATTAAAAAAACAACCAAACAGAAAACACAAACAAACAACCCCCTCTCCTGCCCCCCAGACAAAAATATGTAGGGAAGATGAAGAGGTGAATGGAAGAAGAAAACCTAGAGCTGCTGGCCCAAGGGAAAAGATGAATGAAGCTGCAGAGAACACTAGAAGTAGAGGTGGTAGAAAACTGAATTTGTTAGGGAAGATACAGAAAGCAGGGACAAATGAGGTGCTGTGCAGTGCCCTTATCTTGCAGAAATTACACTCCTTGATGGATGTCTACTGTGTTTCCAAAAGAGTTGGATGAAAAATCCTTCTGAACACAAAGGAGGAAATGATCTATTTTCATAATTCTAAAAGCTGGAGAATAGGCTTGTCTTGATCATACCACAGAAAGCCAGATCATGTAATCAGGTACTTGGGCAGACCATGCTCTCTTACAGGCCTCCAAGGGCTTTCCACAATCCAACTGTGAAGGTCTGATTTGGACTGAATGCTCAAACGAAGTGACTGGCAAGCTGTGGAGTCCCAGGGCATCTCCACAATGTGAGTTGCAAAACTCTTCTCAGATAAAATTGCAGGAGCTGCATTTGTTTGGAAGGAAAATACATTGAAAACAATGTTTAGGGCTCTGAAAAAAAAATTTTAGTTTCTGCCTGCAGTCAATCCTATACACATATCCCCCTGCAGTTTGCTTTCTAGAAGGAAAGAATATTTCACTGAAGCCGTTCCTAAGCAATAGCATTTCTTGTGATGACCAAAAATCAACTTTAAATTTATTTTGTCTCTTACTGAGCCATCAAGAAATTTCTTGCCTTCAAGACACAGATTCTCATAGTCTGCTCGGACCCACTTTGTGCTTCAAATTCTCAAACAGCACAATAATGAAGACTATTAGAAAATGTGTGTTATGCTGCAGCTAGTAAACATCACAAAGAGCATTCTGAGATTTACGACACAACATTTTAAGATTTTACAGACAGCCTTCAACCTGAGAAATAAAGTAACAGAGAAAAGAGCCTGAAAAACAAACAAAATATATTCCCAAGTCAAAAGATCAAAAAGAACATGAAAGAACATGAAAGACCCAAAGAAGAGTCAATATGGATTTTCAATTTCATCATTTTGATTTAATAAAATTCTTTGGATAGTGTTGCTGGCTCAATACTAGCACAGAAATTGTAATGGCAAATACTGTACTGTGATTCATGGACTGAAAACTTGTCTGATTTCATTATGCTGGTAAATGTAACACTGCAGACATCTTCTCTTGGAAAGCTATTTCTAAATTGCTACATCAATATTGAGATAATCAGAATTGATATTTACCTTTTACAGGAACAGCATGTACCTATATGTCCACATGGGCACATACACACACACAAACGTATATTTTTAACATTTCTCCATTATTTGGATCACAGCAATACATGCTGCAGGAACTGCTGATTTATCCCAAACCAACCTGTGCAGTTGCAAGGTGCCCAGGACATTTTTACTAGTTGTACCCTTTTCTCCCACTGAAAGTAATTCAAACAGAAGTACCCAGCAGAAGTTCAGCTGAGTCATTTATTCCACACTTTGGAAGGTGTAACTTCACCTTCAGTTTACAATGATGTAATTGATGGATAAATCACTGAAGCCCTAAGATACACAGTATCTATTAACACTTCTGTTAATTCTGTTTATATTTTTCAGCTGGAATAGAGCACGGTAAATAATTTTTAACTAAACTTCACCTTTCATTCATGGTTTTGCAACACAAGTACAAAGCAGTGCATTAAGGAGGATTTCAGGTGCCAGAGCCCACATGCCATTGCTAACAGTATCTGTGAGACACGAGGCTGACAAGGAAGGAAAGGATGAGACAGCACCGGTGAAGGAGAGAGGCAGAAGTGAGGAAGCAATGTGGCCAGAGAGGGACAATGATGTCCCTCTACAAAGTGGAGCTTAGTGTCCCTGCTGATCCCTGCCTTGAATGCCTTGTGCCACAGGTTTCTCCTGGCTGTCCCTAGTGTGGTGCCTCAGCAGCACATTCTCCACAGCCCAGGGCTCACAGAGCTCACACAGCCCACGGCTCACACAGCCCACGGCCCACGGCTCACACAGCCCACGGCTCACACAGCCCACGGCTCACACAACCCACGGCCCATGGCTCACACAACCCACAGCTCACACAGCCCACGACTCACACAGCCCACAGCTCACACAGCCCATGGCTCACACAGCCCACGGCTCACACAGCCCACGGCTCACTCAGCCCACGGCTCACACAGCCCACGGCTCACACAGCCCAGGGCTCACACAGCCCACGGCTCATACAGCCCACGGCTCACACAGCCCACGGCTCACACAGCCCACGGCTCACACAGCCATGGCTCACACAGCCCATGGCTCACACAGCCCACGGCTCACACAGCCCACGGCTCACACAGCCCACGGCTCACTTGGCCCACGGCTCACACAGCCCACGGCTCACACAGCCCACGGCTCACACAGCCCACGGCTCACACAGCCCACGGCTCACACAGCCCACAGCTCACACAGCCACGGCTCACACAGCCACGGCTCACACAGCCACGGCTCACACAGCCCATGGCTCACACAGCCCACAGCTCACACAGCCATGGCTCACACAGCCCACGGCTCACACTGCCCACGGCTCACACAGCCCACGGCTCACTTGGCCCATGGCTCACTTGACCCACACCTGGCCTGTGGCCAAGGCTCACACAGCCCACCCCCCCTGGCCCTCAGGGCAGCAACCCTTCAGAGGAGGCATCTGAAAAAGGACTCCAGAGGGAGAGAAAAGGAGGGATGGTAAATAAGCTCCAAGGACACAGATCTTTCCTCTGCAGCAACTGGAAGACTGAGGGCACGTCCAGCCCTCATAAATAAACCAGGCCACATCCCCATTTCTGCCCACCATTGCAGGAGCCCAGAGGGTGATCCTTTGCCTTGTTCCCCTCGATCACTGTCACAAGGAACAACTACTGGCACTTATCAGCAGAGACATCTCTGAGAAGGAGTGACTTCAGGACACAGTGTCCTTCCCCGGTCCCTTGAACCCTTGAGACAATTTACAATGCTGTCACTCGTACATATTCCCTCCTCATCTACACAGTTCTTGTCTCCAAATTTAACATTTTGCTTTCTAAACAAAAGTCCATACGAGTTCTCTCAAGACCTTGATGATAAGCCCTTTTATTGATATTCCAGTTCACTTTTCAAAATATTTGCAGATTATAGGATAAATGATGTTTGCTTTTATCCCCATTTCAGGAGATAATGGTTGGGTAACTTATGATATCCAGATGAAAATTTATTGGTTAGCACTGGGGAAAGCAAATCCTTCCCAAAATTGGCCTTTGACCCAGTTAGTCTTTCATAAACAAGCAATGATTTAAAAAATCCTCATCAGATAAGATGTTTGCAGCCCCAGCATCAACTTGCATAAATGTTAGAAGGTGTAAGCATAACAAAGCAGCATCAGCCATAATTTACAGCCCAAAGACTGAGGATAAAAAACTATGGAAAACTTCCCTAATGAAATGTCAAAGCCAACTAACTTCACTACAGCTAATCCGCAAATCTTAATGACAGCACAGATTACCCAGCCTGCAAAACTGACAAGTGCCCAAGGAAGTTCATCTCCCAGGGATTACACCTCCATTTCTGTTTGCCCTCTTCTGAGTTATGTGGAAGAGCCCCAGAGGAAACAAGTTTCAGCTCATCTATTTCCTTCTGAGGGCTTTTCAGTACACTACCTAGTCTTAAAGCATCAAGCAACAACAGTACATATACACACACAGAGACAAGAGTCCCAAATATTGACATTACTGTGCAATAGACCAGTCACCCGCAGATGCCAGGCAGAAAGCTGCTGACAGATGCTGCAGGATAAACCTTCTAAGAACCTTCAGGTTTGGCAACAAAATCCTCTGTTCCCTATACACGCTGCCCTGATGCTTGGATCTAAATAACGCCCAATATGAGAGATTTATTTTTTTCTCACACTGGCTATCTATAGAAAATCCTTTTTTCTAAGTCACTGTTGTGCAGCTTCTGAATGTCAGGCCCTGCAAATCAAAACATTTTATTGTAATTTCATATTGTTTACTTTTGCGAGGCAGGATCTTGGCAAAGACGAGTGTTTCCTCCAGGGACAAGGAGGATGGGGCTGGGAGGAGGGGGGGACAGACGGATGGAAGGAAGCATTTTAATGCAGACTTCCTCACTGTCTGCTTTAATAGGGACCTGGCTGAAATACAAAGGAAGAGGTAAGTAAGAAAACCTTGACTACAAATGTAGAGATGCCAGAGAATGGGTATGAGGATGCCCCAGGCCAACCTACACGGGCAGTGACAGCAGATCAGGGAAACACGGACAGCCCCAGCCCCCCCACCACTCCCCCTCAGCAGGGTGGGGACGATCCTGGGGTCCCCATGGCAGACTTAGTCCAAAGGGCTGTGGCCAAGAGCAGGGAAGGACAAGCTTGCCCAGGCTGCTCCCACTGTGCTCTCACACATCCTGGCAAAGCCAGTGTGACCCCTCTACCCACAGATACTCCTGGCTCCTTGACCAGACCCTCCTTCCCCCTACACAGCCCCAAACTGTGGGCAGGTTTCCCTCCAGGAAAGATGGCATCACTCAAGTACATATTTCTCCATGAGGATCATCCTACTATTCCAGGATGGAGAAGAGGAGGAGGCTTCTTACACCCTTCTGTCCAGGGACACTGGAAAGCACCAGTGATTCCACCAGAGACATCTATGTTTCGCTGTGTGTTTCCAGGAAGATTTGACACACAACATTCAAAGGTTTGGGTAAGCAATGTTTAAGTTCATGAGAGCTGATTTAAGTGTTTCACATTTGGGGAACAAGGCATTCGAAACACATCACATTATATGTGAGTCTCCTGCTGAAGTGATGGCCCTCCAAGAGACCTGCAGGAGATGTGGATGGTGCCAGGGCAGCAGTATAGTTGAAAGCAGTTTTACTGACTTTGTGCTGTCCCTAGCTGTCCAACTGAGAGACCTAGATCATCTCTTCTTTAATCCTGGATTCTTTGGGCTGCTCCACACGAGACAAAGTCCCAGGACACTTGGAAGGAGCATGACGCCTTGAAGTCATGACTCACCCTGTCCCCAGGACCACCCGTGGTCGCAGGCAGACTGGCAGACACAGGCGACAGCTCCCTGCTCCCGCTGGGTGCCTGGCAAGCCTCAGCAGAGTGGAACTGCTAGCTCTCTTTTTGGCATAACAAATCTCCCTGTCCTTCGGCATCGCCTCTCCCTCTCTTCTTCTGAAGCTTTGTTTTGGTAGAAAGCGGTTCACAAAGACCTTTACACAGACTCACCCAACAACTGCTTCACTACGTAAAATGATTCACTGGTGTTTAAAAATCCCACAAACAGGAGCCCTCACTGACTTTATGACCGACTTCCCACGAAGGCACCGAGGCCAGCAATAGCTAATGCTCCATCTGGCATCGACTCCCTGTGAATATCTCTCAGCAATAACAACTGATAGCAGAGCTCGAAGCCTACACATCATCCTCCTGTTTGTACATAAATTCCCTTTAAAAGGATTTCAGCATCCTCACACTGCTTCTTCCCAAGTGTTCAGGCTCTTAAAGCCAAGTCAGCCAGACAGAATGGTGCCACGCAACTACAAACAACGCAGGACAATTTTTTATTACAATACACGGCACAATTCTTTCTAAAAGCACTGCCAGTAATATGCAGTGTGTAAAAATAAACATTCATCATAAAGAGGTGAGATACTAATTTCTGCAGCTTAATTTCTTCTTGAGGGCACCAGCCCATTTTTCAATTAAGGCAGGATAATATTATTAATCATAAAAAATTGCTGATGTGTAAAATTGTTTCCTTTCTGGCTAGCATTGGCTAAGAAACATCAGACATGATGCCTCTGAATTAGTCTAACTTCATGGCAGTGTGGAAGTTGTATCATCCTTTTTGGTGAGGATTCATGCTGCTCCCAGCCTCAGCTATGGGGAAAGGCACGTCCCTTGGAGAACATGCAGACCAACATCTCCATTGCATCAGGTGCAGGCCGGTGGCAAGGAGCCTATGAATATAGATTCTCATGGAAGATACAACATTGTCAACTCTTAGGCACAACAGCTGGCATGAACGGGCAACTCTATGCCAAGAGGGTGCTTCAATGGTCTGTGTTGCCTGAACATTTCCAGGGCACCATGTGAAGAGAAAGAGGTTTCTGCCCACTCCCTCAATTTTCTGCGCTGAATTTGGTATTATGGGACTCTCTGGTGTAGTCATCAGTGCTTTCTGTTTAACGTTTTTTCTCCTTTCCTCTGCTGCTGAATGGGTTTGCCTAATTCTGACCAAAATAACTGCACACGTTGTCTTCAGATGGGGCCACCAAAAGCAGAATGGAGGGAAGAGAATTTAAGAAACAACCCAAGCTCTATAAAATAGTAACCTATGAATAATGAAACTTCTCCTTGCCAAGTAGTCAGCAAGGGAGACTGCTGGACTGTGACTTGGCAGGATCCAAGATGTTGCAGAGGTGTGGACATGCCAGCATCCTGCAGAACGACAGCAGCTCCCTGCAAAGGCACACTCTGGTGCCTGGCCCCTCACTCTGCCAAACTGGGGGCCTCTCAGATCAGCCCTGCTGTGATTGCTCCACTCCACCCAGGCCAGATTATTTTAGGTGGACAGGAGCGGACAGGCACCTGCCCTGATCTTGCTTCTGTAGCAGCCAGCCAACCATGACCTCGAGGAGCCCACCACGGGACACAGAAGCACCCAAGTGAGGAGCAGGGCTGTCCCAGTCCCCTCCGCACTGGGGCCAGGAAATAAACCTCCAGCAGGTTTGCTCAGGATGATGGAGCTGGAAGGAGAGAGCTTGGTTCCTGGCTCCACAAGTGCTTGCCGTGTACTTTGGTGGCACAGATCCAGGCGAAACGCCTTCTTTCCAGTCATGTGTCCAACCCTTTTTCCATCTATGGGCAGTTTCCCTTCCACACATCACAAAGTCATATATCCCCTGACTTCTGTTGAGACTTTGCATCTCCCTGCTCACAGGACCTCCCAGGAACAGCTCATGGCAGTAATCTCCTTGGCAGCTCAACCCTTTGCCCATTGCCGGGAGAACTTTTGGCAACACTCCCAACTTGCATGACCCTGCCATTCATCTCTTCCCTTCCCATCTTGTTTCTCCCCTCCTCTGGAAACTGCACCCTCTGTATTTTTTTTCCGTATAGTGATCAATCTTCTCCCAGCAGCAGAATTCTCCTCCTGTTTTTCCCACACATGAGCAACTCCATAATACTATGCCAGTTATCTGTAGCCTTATGTCTTTAGTTTTCTGACATCACCAAATAGTTTCTTATCTGCGTCTGGTATTATTTATACACACATATATATAAAAGGCCATCTTCCACCATCTCATAGACTGCTGGCTGAGAATAAATCATGCAAGGAGAACAGGCCAGACTTTGGGACCACCTTGGGGAATACCCCACCCCCCAGTTGTTGCCTCTTGGCAAATACAAGCAAGAAGCGCACATTCACTCTGAAGTCAGAGGAGGCAAATTGCATATACTGAAATGGTGAGTTTCAGCCAAAAAAACTCCATTCTGACAAGAGTCACTGCTATTCATATGACTAGGCTCATTAAGAGTGAGAATTGGAAAAAACTGCAGGATGGAGTCTGCGTGTGCCTCCTGGCTGAGATGTTCAGCTGTATTTTTCCTTGTGAAAGGAAAATTATCCCTGCAACATGAAAGCAATAAATATAGTGGGATTACTAGTCAGCAACTCAATGGATACTACTTCAAACAGCCCTATAGTTAGTAAGTACTCAGTGACAGTGATTGTTACAAGCAACTGAACCACCAGAGAGAGATTTCCATGTTATCTCTACCCATACATACATAAAATACCAGTTTGTACAAATCCAAAGTATGTGAGGTTAAAGCTAATGGGCAAGCTTTGTTGAGCATCTCAAAAATCAAATTAACTGCAATCAAATTCATGGCACAACTCAGGGTTCATTTCATTACTATCAGAAAATTCAATCTCTGAAATCTTACAATATTAAGCTAAAGAAATGATCTTTCTGTTAAAGTTCTCTCTTTTTTCATTTCAAGGTGAAAAAAAGCTGGCATGCCTGGGGAAGGTGAGGGTGACGATTCCCAACAGATACTACTGAAAGCCTGGCAAACATTTAATCAATTACTGTTAAATAAAGGAAAGGAAAAAACCCCAAACATCCTTTCAAACACATACTCAAAGACATGTTGCATTACAAATTCTACATCTTGCATCTATTTCTACATCATGCCTTTTCCTGCACAAATGCATATATAGGCATAAACACACATACATAGGTAGGCATATATATATTTAAATTCAATACAATACAATACAAATACAAATCCATTAGGGAGCTAGTTAAATCTGCTCATTGCTGCAATAACTAATCATATCTCTGTGCTGTACTGCAGGTGGGAATATCAGAAGTTCATTGCATTCAATTCCAGCATTTTCCTTTTTAAAATAAATCTGCATTTTTGGTTTATTTCACAATATGCACTTACTTAACCTTACTGAAAGACCTAGCTGTAAAATACTCACTGCAATTTCAGACTCCTTTTATCCCTTCTCTTCAAGGTTTCCAACTAGGTTTCTCTGCAGGAGTCAAGTGCAGTTTTAATAAGGCAGATGAGGCAGGGCTTCTTAACTGCTTTTGATAGAGGTGAGGTGGTCAGCTCTTTATTGACTTTCTGCAGTACTGCAGCTACAGACCGTACAGACAATCTTGCTTTATGAGCATGCACCAGGCAGGAGGAAATGGGCCTGGAAATTTCCAGCCAGCAGTGTTTGATGCACTGCTTGAAAAGCTGCACAATGTGCATATAAAGGAAACTAGGGACAGCCTTTTTCCTTGTTGTTGCTAAACCATCAGGCTGCAGTTCCTACATTTACCTAGGAAAACCTGCTCAGGAGCCATTTTAAGAATTAATTTGTCTCAGGAAAAGGAAAGAAAACAACACTGGTTATTTTGTGCACATTACAGAGTGCTGCATATCAAAGACCCTTTCATAAACACTTGGAAAAATCACATGGGAGGTAATAACCCACTGAATTATTTTACTGTCCTTTTCTTGTGCAGGCAGCCACAGCACATCCACACTGTATGCAGTGCACAGCTGCACTGATATACACAAAACCTCACAAGGGGATGTGGAAAAAGGGAAGCAATCACAGGCTGGTATAATGTACTATTAAGGTTTTATTGGTACCAGCATGGAGGAACTGCATCACTAATTAATGGATGCACACAGGCTACACATATCCTTCCAATCAAGTGACAATAAACCCTAGTAGCCTTCTTCACCCTCATACATACATTACTTGAGCTATTTACCCCACTCCCTGTTTTTCTGGTCTGCACATTCCCCTCTTCCCTCACCATCCCACATCTACACTAGCAAGACACATCCCTGAATTGTGCTCTGACATAGGGGAGATGAACACCATGTCCCCATTCATGAGCTTCCCACATTGGTGCCACTGGACTAAGTTTATAACAGCAGACAGGGTTCAAACTATGCAGATAGGAGGTTTGGAACCCTCCCCCACAGATGTGTCCACAAATACTGACACAAAAATAACCATTAAATTCAGGTTTGACATTTCTCTGTGCCTCTTTTACTCCTTGCCCAAGGGGGACAACATTCTCCTCCCCCAGTGGAGCACAGCAATGTAAGTGGATCAAAGACAGCAAGAAGGTTCAGACATTTTGGTGATGGCAGCCCTACAAAAGCCAGGACACACTTCAGTCCCTACAAAAATGTACCCACATAAGGCTGCACATCTCAGCTTGCACCCAGCTGCAGCAGCAGCAGCTGCAGCACTGCTCTGCCAAGGACTGGCTGAGGGAGCCAGGTCCCACCTCCTGCTGAAGCACCGCACCTGAGCAGCCAGCACTGCTGCAAGGTACACAGCACAGTTTCACTTCTTTCAGCTAATTGCAGAGCTCTTGGGGATTCTGAAAAGAATGGTATACACACAGAGGTTCAAAAACCTTACAGCTACAGTGCTCCTATCTGAGGATATACCCTTACTGCAAGCAAGACTTAACTATGTGCTTAAATTCTACTGACTTCAGGGGACATAAGGATTTGCTTAACTTTCATTATACCAGCCATTTGTTTTACAGTTACCTGGATAATATGTCTTGCCTTTTCATGGACAGCACTGAGCTCCTTCCACAGTAGGGTATTACTTCTTACACATAAATGGAAGATCAGGTAGAAATGGAGGCATTTTTAGCTAGCTACCTGAAAAACATGGACAATAACAGGCAGATGATTTTGTTGCAGACTGCAGTGCTATCTGAGTGCTCCTGAATTTTCACCGGTAAGATAAGCATCAGTGAACAGCTACAACATTGTCCTTAAAGAAGGATAACAAAAGGACAGTAACCCATAGCAAAGAAAATTTCCATACTGTGTTCTGCGTTTTATTTTTAAAAATGCAGCTACAGATGTGAAATAACAGATGTTAGACTCTCACCACACATACACCGCTACAATTCAGATGACCTTGCTGAATTAGAAAGCTAAGCACAAGATAAATGTCCACTTTCTCTCCTCAATGCTTGTCTTGAGCAGGGAAGGGTTGTGCTGGTGTTTAGTTATCTGTTTCCTCCCAGTTCCCCATCTGCAATTCCCCAAAGTGTGTTCTTACAGCACTTCAGCTAGTTTTTCCAAATCAGATGCTGCTGACATTGTGAATCTTATGAATTTTCTTTGCTGACAGGGATTAGATACTGCTTCACTTTAACTCCCCAAATTGGCAGAAGACTGGCTTGGACCTACTGCCAGTTTGTGCTCAGGCTCTACTCCCAATAGGCAAGAGATGCTCAGGGCTTCTGGACAGTCATATGCAATACAGTGATTTAATCAAAATTACATGCCAGTTTCACTCTTTAAAGCAAAACTCAAACAGTCAAATAATTAATTATTGCTTTAAATTCTTAAGATCTTTTCTTTAATTCTTAAGATCTTAAGATCTGCATGTGTTCAAAATACTCTAAAGAGAAGAAACAGACTGACATTGTCTTTCGGTCTTTTGGTGGTAGCAAAGCAGATTATTCCTATCATGTTCTGCAGGGGTGCTGTCAAATGCTGTTTCAGGCTATGGGCCAAAACCTACCCCCAGCCCATGTGCTCAGTTCCCACTGGCATCAATGATATCTCCACCATGGACTGACAGCAGTAAATGGGCAGAGATGTGCTGGCTGCTCAAATAGCACGATCTATGCGCTGAATAATTCATTTTAAACTGTTGCACAGATGTCAAAATGTTATTGCTGATTTCTAGCCAGCAGAATGGGCGTTTCTTCTCCTGATACGAGTGTGTCACTGCCTGTAATGCCTGAGAAGATTTGGGGGATGTCTCAGCCAGACAGCAAAGCCCATACATGGCATGCCTGTGAACATACAATTAAAATGATCACTTAAGGCCACCTTTCACTCTCCTCATTAGGATTCTCTTGCAGATGCACTCACCCGTTGCCTTCAAGAAGTTTCAAAAAACAGCTCAAAACATGGCATGGTTACATATGTTAGAGGGTACTCTCCAACAATCACTTCAGCCCTTTGGATTTTTGCTGAAATACCATGGAAAAACTCTAAGTACAAACAACTTAAGTGTCACTGATGAGTTTGGATAAAAAAATAAATCCAGACAAAAAAAAAATAAAGCCCTACCTCTGTAAAGGGGAACAAATAAATGTATCCTATAGAGTTTGTCAGACTAGCCATGAAGAGAACTCTATGGCACAACCAGAAGATCATCCTCTTCTCCAAAAACAAGGAAGAAAAAAGGAGTTTTTCTGTGTTTTTCTGTGTTTCTCCTTTCACTAAACCTGGAGCAGCCAATATGGTGCACTCCGACATTTTCTGGGCACTGGCTTTCCCAGCCAGGTGGGCTCAGCTGCTGATGGCCAGCAGCCACCTCCAGAGTGAGGTGGGAATCCTGTGTGCAGGTGGGCTGGAGATGATAGGAGAAGTGGAAGGAAAATGGGAAAGATACAACGGAGCCATGGGTTTTGAACTGAGGTCAGAGACCAGGGATCTCTGACACAAACCAAACAAGCACATGCACCCCACGCCAGCCCAGAACCATTGCTACTAGGGATGTGTCAGCTGAGAAGTGGGATTTTTCATGCTCCTAGATGGGCTTCTTCACATCTGCTGGTCTGTGTGGAAGCAGACCTAGGCTTAATGAGGTCTAATTTGTTTCAAATCTATAGGTTTCTTTTTAATAATTAACAATCTTCATCACTCAGCAAAGCCATTCCTTATCCCTGACTACTGCTATTAGGAACGAAATTTACTGTGAAATACTGTTAAAATGTGGAAAGCAAGTGACATAATTCACATTTTAATTAAAAAAAAATATATATCACATGAAGCCAAAGCCACAGAAGGAATAATAACAGAATAAGCCCCAAAAAAAACCACTCCAACCCAATGCCTACTCTTCCCCATCACCCACTTTATTCTTGTCATGCTATTTGAATTCTTCTAATTGACTTCTCTTACTGGATGCTCTAAGCCCAAACCATATTTCAGTTTTTCACTCTGCAATTCCAGGAACTAGAGAACGTGTCAGCATCATTACCATGAGCATTACACACCCTCACACACAAGGGTCCAGGAACTACAATTAACACATTAAGAAATAATAACTGCCAAGGGAGCAACAGAAGATAAACAGCATGGAGCTGATGTAGCAAGAATTCTGCTTGGGAAAGGGCTGTCTCTTGGGTAACGGGCAAGGGAGAGGAATTGAAGTGATGTGCAGCACTGCCCATTTACCAGAGAAAACCCCAAAAGCAGTTGAGCTGTTCACACATTAATTTCTTGAAATTTAATTTCACTAAAGTTATTGATGGCTTTAAACTAGATTTCGAAGGAATCTGAAGGCTCTTGTTCTCAAAGAAATAATAATCATGTCCTGTTCCAAAGTTTAAAATTGGTATATGTTTTCTGGTATTTGAAAACCTGCCCTGAAGTGCTGTGTGTTTGTCATTTTCTTGTTCTTTTACAGTAGAAGTGAGAAATACTTATTTCTTTTACCGATACATTAAGATATATTTATTTAAAAAAAATAACAAAAATACCTTTTTCCCACTTGTCAATATCTATTTTTATGATTGCCTGGGTTTTTTGTGGTTTTTTTTTTTTTTTTTGGGTTTGGGTTTTTTTTTAGCTAGTTTATTTATTTTTTTTAATAAATGTAAATAATTGACTTTTCCCAAGGTTTTTTAATGAAAAAAAAAAATTTAGATTCCAGAGTCTTTTATTTAAAGCTTCCATTCTTGAGAATGTTTTGTGTGAGTAGTCCTGCAGAAGCTCCACAATAAAAGCCTGCAAGAGCATGCCAACCATTTGGATACCTATCTATCTTCACCACTGTAACCAACAGAAATCATGGAGCACGCTGCTCCCTTTGGGCATCAGTCTTGCTGCTTTCAGTGGATGGACCAGCCAAAGGCCTTAATACTTTCAGTGAGATTAGGAGCCGAAGGAACACGCTGGCACAGGCGAGGTTTATGAAGTGCTTTGTCTCGTGTCTCTCCCACCTTGGGGCTGCACAGTCACAGAAAACCCAACAAAAATATTGCCATTAAAATAACAGCCTTTACTACACTCACCCAAATCCCTGTGCAGCAAAAGGGAGGCAGAAGAGGCAGAGACACACAGGGCAGGATTAGCAGCTCTGCTCAGACCCACCTTTTGGGAGAGGGGCGATGCCTGTGACCCGTGTGGCGCTCGGGCGTTGGGTTTCTGTGACAGGCGTGATCCCCCCCGCTGCCCCCACGCACGGCTCATCAGTCAACTCAGACATTTCAGCAAATCACATGGCACTTTGTAAAAACATAATTGTTTTTATTTTCCAATTTTCCGTGTTTTGTGTAGAGTGCTGCTGTGTTCAAGCGAAGTGAATAAAAGCATAAACAGCAAGCACCATCTGGAGAACATTCTTCCAGCACACTGAGAAATAGCAGCCGCCTGTGCGCTACCTGCTATAAATAAATGTCATTAAAAAATGTCCAAAAAATTGTTTGTTCCTATTTGATGGAACTGTAGTTAGATAAAATTTTCCTTAACCCTGTCCACAGATACCCAACACCTTCACAGAAAAAAACTCCAAACAGATGTAGATATTTGTCTCTGTGTTAATATGAGTATTACTAACAGAATAGCAACCCTACACATTATTCTAGTAACAGCAACAGAGGCTGCAACTTAAGTGTAACACATGAACAAAGCACTGAAAATCCCAATGCTTTTTAAACTGTACTAGGTTCAAGATATCTCTCAGCCCACTATCAAGACAACAAATAAAATTATTCATTCTCCAAACTAATAGTGTATCAGTTTAGAGGGGAAAAAAAATACCAGAAAGTCCATAATTTATTTTCAGTCTACACAAAGCAACATCTCCCTCTCTGCTGACAAAATACAGACCAAGCTGGCTGTGGGGCTGTGATGAGGCTCTGTGAAGGGTTGGAGTTTGCTGTGTTTGTTTAATCACTGCAATTAGAGCTATGCAAATAATGGAATTGTTTGCTAGAGTGGCAAGGCTGGGGTAAAAAAATTAAAAAGAAGTATTTGGGTTGAGTGATTTAAAAACAATTTTGGTAAAATGAAAAAATGAAACTGTCTAGTTTGTTCTACTCAGATTCAACTCAGAATCCATTCAGTTTGAAATGAAAAATACATTTTCATACTGGAACAAAGCATATGAGCAATTGTCATTTTTCCTTCTTTTTTTTTGTCAGACAAAGATTTTCAGCACCCAGGAGGGGATGCTTAGGAGAGCTTGCTGTTTCTTGGGGAGCGAGCAGAAGATGTGCCTATCCCTTATCCCAGCCTTGGACACACCTCATGCTGTGGTGCAGGGGCAGGGCTGAGCGCTGCATCTTTCTCCCTTGAGGAAGCTGCTGCCAGCCCTTCTCTTCCCCCATGCTCTGCTCTGGGCAGCTGCCCTGCCCAGGAAGGCCAGGCAGGCAGATGTGACTGTGGGAACAGCAGCGCTGCCTTTTCTTGGTTCCATGTGGCTCAGCCACAGCTGGCACTGGGTGGGTGACTCTTCCCAGAGTGGCACAGCCCTCGCAGCCCACACGAGGTTGGGATGTGCTCTGGGATATGGCATGGGGCTGTGTCTGAAGCCTCCCTGATGAGCCACTAGCCACCAGTAGGGAGCAGGATTTGAAGAAATGTTTGTGTTTTTTTCCCTTGTTTTAAACCCTCCTTATTTTGGCAGATGTCATTAAGTGAGAGGAGCAAATTTGTCTTGTTCAACAGCATCCACAAAACCAAGCTGGGTCTCTTTCACAAGAGAGTGACTGAAATTGCTGAGGCTCAGGGCACATCACCAGCATAGTCAGCTACCATCGTTTAAGGGCAAGAGTGCAAGTGATGGACATCAACCAGATCTGGTCCTTCCCTCCAGCTATGGCGCTTTGTCCAAAGCCAAAGTTGTTGAACACTGGTGTGGTCACAGAGCAGCTCTGCTAAAGCCTTGCTTTTGGCTGGGACTGGCCACCATTCCCCTGGAAGCAAAGCCATCATTCCCACCATAATTTATCCTCTGCTTTCATTGGGACTCAATGTATAAGGAACTGCATGAATAGGGATGAGGGTCCAGTCCCTTCCCTGATGAAATCATCGTCTCAAATATAGCAAGGGCAGGAAATGGTAACGTGATTAAGAGTTCTCATTAGCCATGTTCTCCTAATATTTATATTTTAGCTACTTTTATTTACAGAGTCCACTAACACCAGTTAAATTATACACTTTGAAAAAGAATACAAAGCCTGTCTGGAAGTGAATACACAGGACTACTGACTTTGTTAAGATAATAATGATGATTATCGTGATAGATCAGCCTTGATGAATAAGATTTTGCCAGACCAGGTGTGGAGGGAAGGCAGGTGGTGGGAATGTGGCTGTCTGTCCATGCATACACACATGCATGCGTGCATGTGTATGGGGGGGAGGGTTGTTCTTTGTTTTGTTTTTGCCTTTGGTCAAATTCAAACAATGTGCAGTAACAAGAAGTAAATGTCATTTTCCTCCCATCCATCTTAATTTGGCATCCATTTTAAAGCTTACCTTTGACCTTTTAAAATGTTAATACACTTAAGCAGATATAAAAAACATAAAGCTCCTAGAAAAATTAATCACACCCATATCATGATGCTGATCTAAAAATGTATCATCAGTTGTTTTCCTATTTAAAGAAACATTTGTCCAGTGCAACAGCAGCAACGATGCTACAATTACCTATTATTTCCTTTTCAAACAAGTAACCACATTAAATGCTACAGCAAAACCCTTTCAGCATAACCAGCACAACTTACAATGAATCTGTTTTGTTGAGTAACTGCCTAGAATCATTGAAAGGATCCTGAAATGGACCTTGAGAAGTGTCCCATCCCTCAGCCCCAGGCAGGGCCAGTTAAATCTAAACCATTCTTGACAGGAAACCTTATTTAGATTTCCTTTAAGAAGCAGCCTTAAATAGAACTGGAGAAAATTGCACAATTGAAAATATATAATGTATATACATACAAGAAAATAATTTTATATGAGTATTTTATATGAGTATGTATAAAAAAATACAAAGAGACAACCCAGATCTAAATTATAAGTCTCCCTCCTCTGACCACTTCATACCCTCTAACCAAAGAGTCCAAAACAGGAAACTCTAATAAAAACATCTCCTTCCTTTTTAAAAATAAAGGCTACTCAAGTGAGAACCTCAGCTCCTTGGAAATGCAGAGGCATCTCTTCTCAAGAAAATCAGAATTATCAGGTCCCAAAATATTTGGGTCTTTATGCTGCAGAGCAAAGAGCTTTTCAGTTCCACCAAAATGCAAAAAGTAAGAGTGTTGACCAGCCTTTCCAGTAACCAAAGTGAGTCTAAGATATCTGTAGCCTGTTTGTGATCAAGGGCATTCACCCTGTCTCCTGACCTAATCATTTCTGGTGGGAGGCTGCACTAGGTCCCTCCAGGACAGTCACTGCACATCTCTGAGGTTACATGCTATGAACACCGGGATCCATGGCACACTGCCTCATGCTGTTTCCACTTTCCTGTCTGTAGCACTCATGGCAACCAAACTGACAGCTACCTCCATCAATTCAATATCCCCTTTAGAGGACAGAAAGCTGTGGTGACAACCAAAATACATCCTAAAAGAAGTGATGATTTCATAGCTAAACACAGCTGTTACACAAGCATCTAAAAAAATCAGTTAGGGACCTAAACATCAAACCCAAACCAATGGCAGATGCAATTCCTTGATGAGTGAAGAAGTAAATTCCTTGCATCTGTTTTCTTCCACCTACCATCAATAGGTTGTAGCACAACTGGAGCAGTTTTCTGCAAAATGAACACAAGCTTAGGCACAAGGGTGTGGGGAGATGTGAGATACCGAGCTTGGCACCACCAGTCCTGTGAGAGAACAACAGGCCTTGATGTATCCTGCACACACAATGCAGCAGAGCTCTAACGCAGAGCCCAGTGTCTTCTGTCACAGAAGCTTTGTGAACCCACCCTAAGCATACATGGCTTCTCCAGACATGAAAAGGCAAGAGGTAACTCCATCCAGCCCCAGGGACAAGAGATGAACTACAAGCATGTCACATGAGAACAGAAAGGCTCTTCTGTGTGCTCCTTCTTCTAGGATCTGCTTACATGTTCCTACCTCCTTCTGTCCTCCCCTCAGCATCCCACAGCCTGCAGAGCAAGCTTTGGCTACGTCAAGTCCTCTTCTCCCACCTTTTTGCAGGGCAGACCTCCTGGCTGAGAGCTGCCTCAGACCTCCAGCCCCAGCATCAAGGCTGGAGATGAAGACATCTATTATTCAGACAGTGATGCCTGACTTCTTGGTTAAGAAAATCCTGATTAAAAAACAATGTGTTGCTCTTCCTGTTTGCTTTGCAGTGGCCTTGTGTAGATCCAGCTCTACAGCAAGTGATCCATCACCAACAACCAGAAAGATGTGTATCATGCTAAAACAAAAATACTTCGCATTTCACTTTATTTTCTGTCTTCCATTCTCATTGCCCATCTATTCCAATGTTCCTCATTATCTTTTCTTTAACCTAGTTTTTATAGATATATATGGAACACCTAATAGTTTTCTTTTAACCAAGGACCATTTTGTGCAATACTGCCAAATAAGCTTCAAAGAGAATCAAATTTAAAAGAATGAATTCACACTTCTCACTTTGCTACTCCTAACTCTTTATTTCTTGATTTTTTTTGCTTACATGCCACAGTATGTACATGTTCCTTTGTCACATTGTTTGTGAAGTTTATTCACCATGTTCTGATAATCACAGATTGGAACTTCAGTAATACTCCTCTAGTTAATTAGTTTATTTACTAGGCACAGCTTAATAACTGACGAGCTATAAAAAGTTGCTATTGTCTGAATCAGTCACCAAGTAACTAACTTGGCCATTCAGGCAGGGAGAAGTTTTCTTTTCTGAAAGGTGACAAGTAGCTATGTAATGACTTCTATTATTTTCTCAATAAACTCAGAGAAAATAGGACACTGTAGCTAGAAAAACACAGAAAGAGAAATTAGCTGCTACTGTCATTAAGGATTCAGAGGCTGATAAAGAACAGTTGGTGCAATGCAGCTGGAGAGGCTTTTCAGAGTAAAGTGATTATTCTCTGGCCATTAACAAATTATTTTTTCCTGGACTGAAAGATCTGCACTCCTCCAAATAATCTGGCTTTGCTATGAGGAGTACATTGACTGCCAGGGCAGGCAAGAGCCATTGGCCCTCCTGGCGGCCACTACACTTCCACCTCTTTGTTTCCATGTCACAGGAAAAGCACAGAATAATTAAAAGGCTGAACAAGCACATGCAGACATTGGAAGGGAGACTGGTTTTCAATATTAGCTTGACCAAATGAATTTGGAGCTGCACCCAGAATGTTCAGGGACCTGCCCGTAGCAGCCCCACTGAAGCTTAGTGAAGAGTCACAGCAAACTTCCCTCACCTCTCTTGTCAATCAGAGCTCACCCCCAGCCATCAGCTCAAAGATAACACAATGATAAGGCATTTGGGGATACAGTCAGTCAGTCCTGAGGCTTGTTCTGCCATGGGGGAGGTGGGGAGAACCCAAACCCATACCTAGCTTGTCCTGCAAGTCAACCACAGCTGCCTTCCTTCTGCTGTAGTGGCTGCTCTCTAGCCGCTCTACAGGGAGTGGGAGCAATACAGGGACCTGGAAGCTGCTAACCTGAAGGACACTTTTTTTATCAAGAGTGTGGAAGAAACAGGAGACCTAATCCAGACTCTCTGTTTAATTCTTAAGAACATTTAGCCCTCTGATATCTTTTATTTTAGAAGCATTTCCAAATAACTACATGCGCAACTTGAGATCAGTGATGAGTGGTGCCCCTCTCAGGTCCATACTGGGACTGGTATCCTTTGATAACTTCATCAATGACACAAACAGTAGGATCAAGGACACCCTCCACTCTTGTGAGATCCCATCTGGAATACTGCATCCAGCTCTGGGGTCCTCAGTACAGGAAAGATATGGACTTGTTGGAGCAGGTCCAGAGGAGGGCCATAAAGATGATCCGAAGGCTGGAGCATCTCTCCTATGAGGACAGGCTGAGACAGCTGGGGCTGTTCATCCTGGAGAAGAGAAGGCTCCAGGAAAACCTTACAGCACCTTCCAATACCTAACAAGGACCGACAGGACAGACCACTGGGACAGATGTTTTAGCAGGGCAAGGGGTAATGGTCTTAAACTAGGGTCAATTTAAACGGGACATAAGGAAGAATTTTTTTACTGAGAGTGGGGAGACACTGCAACTTGCCCAGAGAGGTGGCAAATGTCCTATGCCTGGAAACATTCCAAGTCAGGTTGGACAGGGCTCTGAGCAACCTAATCTAGCTGAAGATGTCCCTGCTTACTGCAGGGGGTTGGACTAGATGACCTGTAACGTCCCTTCTAATCTAACGAGTCTGTGATTCTATTAACTAGGAAATACAAAAGAATGCTGGAAACACATCCTGCTCAGAGGGATCCAGTCACTAAAACCCAAAGCCAGCAACTGACTGTGGAGCTACAGCTTACATAAGGGTCCCCAAGACACCCAGCCACCCGCAGGACTGGCAAAATCCTGCAGATGTGACCCTGTAAACTCACCTCCTCCATGTTACAGCACTGCTCTGTATACCAAAGGACAGAATGGACAGAACTGGGTGGGGGTGGGAAAAAAGAAAGCCAGAACTAACAAGCTGCATTAAATCACGCAGCAGAGCAGCTCCTCCACAGAGAGGCCTATTTACAGAGTAGCTCAGTGCCCTGGGAGGGATGGGCAATATTGCAAACCCAGGAAAGGAAATTCCCTAGGAGAACTGAGACAGGCTAACAAAGATCCCTGCAGCCCAGGACCTCTCATACAGTCACCTCTTTTTTGAAATCTAGAGTCTGCTGGGAGAATTTAGGCCTACGGCTTTGAACACAAGATAAGGAAAACTTTTTCATCCTGAAAACAGACTGTGAAACTCAAGCAATGCTGGGAAGTGTTTCACTGTATTGTTATTCTGTAGATGCTGTTTCTGGAGGCAGGACCCAGCACAGCCTGATCTCAAAACAAAGCCATCCGTGGCTAGCGCCTCACATCACCAACCATCTCCTTCCTCTTGAAATAAAATAAAATAAAAGCAAGTACCCCCATAAATCATTCATCCATCCCAGTTTCATAACAAGAATATTTGTCAGCTCCCATTTTACGTCCCTTTCTCTGTCTGCCTGTTCTACAAAGCCACCATTTCAGCTGCCTGTGCATACAGACCAGCAAGTACACAGCACCACAACAGCTCCCACATTCCCATCCTCCTGCCTGCAAAGACGACGGACACCTCTCCTCCACAAACCCTCACCTGCATTGCCATAGATTTTTCAGGAGATTTTTAAAAATATCTTTTTTTTTTTTTTTTTTATCAGTAGCTCTGGGGCACCCATCAGAGGTACTTCAGCTACTGTAAAAATCACATGATTTATGTAAAAGTAATTGAGGTTAAACTATCTGCCACATCAAACTCTTCACATTTGGCCCCATCTTTAGGACCTAGAAACATCTGAAATAAATAAAGCCATGTGTCATTTAACAAGGTCTGGGCTTAATTAGGATCGTTCTGGATTTTATGGGAAAAGCTTTGTCCTGGCAGCTTTACATAGCTAGTCTATCACTTGTAAGGTTATCTGCTTTTTTTTTTTTTTCTTTAGTACCTACATCAAAATACTTTTCCACACAGCTTTTCCTTTTTTTTTCCATCCTCCAACCAGCCGGATGACAACCGCTCCTTATCTTTGGCTGTCTTCCATGCTAAAATAAGAATGCCGTTGTTATGCCGAGGGAGCTGCACCCTTCCACCTCCGTTGCCTCCCGACCAGCACGCAGCTGGCTGTGCTGGAATGCCCGAGGTCCCATTTTCTGATCATTTTTCTGTGACATTGTTGCAATTTACCCTTTAGCGATAATTTCTATTTCTAAATCACGCCAGGCCTCTCGTGCCATGCGTTTTGTAGCCTCAAGTGACAGTGTGTGTTCTGAAGAGCTGGTGATCCTCAGCCCATCCCTACTGCCACTTGCTTCCCTGGCCTGACGTAGGTTCCCCAACACGAGGGCGAGCACGCAGCCAGACACAGCTCGAAGGGCGCCGGGCGATTCCATCAGCAGCAGAGAATGACTGGATTAGAAGAGGAGCAGGATTAGAGATTGATGAGTTGCTGTGAGGCTGCTATGTCTGTATGATTGGCTCCAGCAGCAGTATTTGAATGTCAAACTGTGTCCCCGCGGAGCAGAGAGGTACCACCTACACTGGGTTTCAGAGTGCTGTGTGCAAGGCAGCTGGTGGCAAGTAAGGGGTTTGAGTTGGGGTCTGAACAGACAGCCCTGCTCAGATGAGACCTGGGCAGGTCAGGCAGAGATTAGGAGAGAGGGAAACGTGGAATGATTTGCCCACAGCTACACTGGCAGCTTGAGTCAGAGGCAGAAACGGGAGCCAGATTTAAAAAAAAAAAAAATTAGTTCCTCATGCAGGAGATGAGCCAGCAGCCTTTGTTACATCTAAATGCATTTTTTCCCCTGTAATTCATACTGCTGCAGGCTCTGCACAGTGAACTCAGCATCCTGAAGTTGTAGGGTGCTCAGTGTGACCTGCTGATTGCACACGCCAAGCTCACTACACGACCAGCTCCATTCTCCAGCCCATGCCTACAATGCAATCCGTGCATGTTGCAAAAGCATTTGCTTTTTTTTTGTTCGGAAGTGACCAGGACCCTGCAAAACCCATCACTGAGGTGATTTCCAGCCTGACCCAGATAGCTCTGGATGCTGGATTGCCTCCAGAATTTAGTGTATACACAGAAACTCAGCAGCACTCTCCAGTCAACTCAAAGAGTTATCCCCTCTTCAAATTTGGCTTCAATCATCTCTGAAGGTGAAAGAGACTTCAGCTTCTCCTATTGGAGCTCCTCACAGAAATACTATAAAATTCATCAACGATACCAAGGACAAAATAGTGAGGATGCATTAATTGATCAGGTTGCTCTAGCAGAGTGGTGCAGGAAACCATCCTGCCTATCAGCAGCCTCCTCTGCTAGTTACTGTAGTTACATCTGATTAACCGGGGCCACTCACAGCGTCATGAAATGGAAGGAAAGGCTTTCCAAATTTACATATTAAAAAAACGGAGGTGTGCTGATTTCTGTCCTATGGAGGGTTTCAGACATAACATTAGTAATCAGTAGCGTATTTGTGAGGAAGCCTTTACTTTGAATGCCAAGCCGATTTGCTAATGATGAATGACATGAAAGGTTACTTAGGAAAAAAGAAAAACATTTCCTCATCAAGTTTAAACGGAAAATACCTGAAGAATTAATGGGCAACCAGATACTCTTTCCTCTTTAACAATACACCCCCGTTAGACAATATATATACTTTGAATCCCGCATTTTAATAATTTTTCTTTTTAGAAAAATAATTCCGACGGAGAACGTGCAAGAAAACTACCATCAACAGCGGTAAATAAACCGAAGCCGAACCAATCTCTCAAAAAAAGAGGTTTGTTGGGGATTGAATGAGAGAAGGAGAATAACTGCCCTGCATCCCCCCGGAGGGATGCAGAACTTCTGGAGCACGACACTTCACCCTGGCATTCACCGCCACGTACGCCCGGACCGCTGCGACGCCGGCGCAGATGACCCACGCCCCGCGACAGCCTCGTCCAGAAAAAGCCATTAAGGGAGCCGCAGGTGACAGTCCATCCTCCTGGCAGACTTCGCCAGGAAGCCCGGCGACAGCGGGAGGAATTTCTGCCCTAACTTCGGAAGGGTAAATTCTCCTCCCGCTTCTCGCCTGTGACCGGCTACGCGAGGGACCCCAAATCATCCCATTACCGCCCATCTTGAAATCCATCCTGCACGTTTCCAGCCTCCTTTCCCGGAGCGCGGAGCGGGCGCGGAACGCCGCCGCGGCCCCGCCGTGCGCGCTCCGCCGCCCGGGGCAGGAGCCGCGGGGGGCGATGCCCGGCCGCGACCCGCGCCGCTCCTCCCGCGCACCCACGGCCGGGATTTCGGAGAAGTTGCGCAGGCAGCGGGAGGAGGAGGAGGAGGAGGAAGGGCGGGGGTGGGGTGGGTGGCTCTGCTCGAGCGGTCACGGTCTCGCCCCGTCCCTTTCCCCGCCGCGGTCCCTCCGCGCCCCCCCACCGCCGCCGCAGCCCCACTGCCGGGACAACCCGCACAAAGCCGCCGCCGCCGCCACCGGGATCTCGCTGCGCCCGCTCGGCGCCACCAGAAACAATAGTCACGGGCCGAAGCCGGGACCGCGGGGCCGCCGCCCTCCCCACGGTACCGCAGCGCCCGGCCGCCGGTGGGAAGAAGGCTTGGGGGGGGTGGGATTCCCGCAAAACGCCGCCGCCCGGCCAACCTGTCACCGCTCCACCCGCCCTGGGCTGTCGGTGCGCATCCGCTGCGCGGCACCTACCTCCTGTGGAGGGTGCGGCAGCCCCTAGCTGGGCTCCATGGGGCCGCAGCCGCCGCCCGCTCTGTCAAGCGCGGCCGCCGCCGCCGGGGACGCGCCGCCCTGCCCTGCCCGGTACCGCGTCCCGCTCCCCCCGCGCCGGGCGGGCCGGGGCGGGGCGAGCGCCGGGGGCGGGGCCGCCCAACCTGCGCCACGCCCGGCAGCGCCGCCCCCGCGCCCGCCGCGCCGCGGGGAACAGCGGGGAGCCGCGGGGAGCAGCGGGGTTCCGCGGAGTCCCGGGAGCCGCAGCGGCGCGGACGCTCGGGAGGATGCTGCAGCAGGCAGCGTCATCATCTTTCATAAATCTCCTGGGTTTTTTGCGCCCTGCTTGCTTGAAGTTTTGACCTTGTCTCCTCTGCGT
Source organism: Taeniopygia guttata (assembly GCF_048771995.1). Taxonomy (NCBI): domain Eukaryota; kingdom Metazoa; phylum Chordata; class Aves; order Passeriformes; family Estrildidae; genus Taeniopygia; species Taeniopygia guttata. Next base: position 99,888,732 of record NC_133024.1, on the reverse strand, counting down.
TTATCTCGGATTGACCACGATTCTGACTTCCTGTTTTTCTTTATTCCCCTTCCACCTCTTTGCCTTTTTTAATTCCTCCTCCCCACCCCCCCACCCCCCCCGATCTTTTCCATCCTCGCTTTCCCTTGTCCCCATTTTCCCATCAGACTCTGAATGTCCCATGCTTCTTGACCTCAGTCTCTGGGCTTTAAAACGCTTTTTCAAGGGCAAAATAGTTTTTTTGTGGGTTTCAAATCGCTGTTAAGTGTCGCCAGCAGCTTATTGGAAGGTGCAGTGCATTAAACTAAATCCATGGCTAGTATTACATAATATGCCCTCGAATGTACGTAAAAGATGATTGTAATTCCATCTGGATTTCTGTTGATATTAGCAAACCGCTCAAGATTTCCTCTTGTGGTTTAATGGGCTTTTCAAAACCTTTGACTGATGCTGGATCAATCAGCTTATGATTTAAGAAAGGGTAAAGCACACACACTCATGACATCGTAGGAATTAGTGAAAGAAGAAAAAAAAAACTTAGTAGGTCATCTGCCTAATCCATCTTCCAAAAGAGAGTAGGAATGTCCCCCATACAATAATTTATGGGCATTTGTCTAGTTTTCTTTCAAATGCTCCAAATATGTGGCTTCCTCATTGCCCATAGGAATTTAGGTCAAGCTGCCTGAGAAGGAATTTTGTAGCATCTTGGGATTTAAAATCCACTACTGTTATTCCAAGGTGGGTTTTTTGGTTTTGTTTTTTTGTTGTTGTTTTTGGGTTTTGGTGGTTTTTTTTTTTTGGGGGGGGGGGGGTTGGGTTATTTTTGTTTGGTTTTTTTTTTTCCCCAGACAGCACAACTGTACAGTTGCAGTTGGTCATTTCTTTCTTGCCCATCATCATGGAAGGATTTTGGCCGTCACTTTCCTTAGGTTGAGAGCCCAGGGACATACACAGCTGAGAAAATGTCAGCTTCATGCTCAGTGTGGCCAAAAGAGTGACTCAAATGTCAGGACTTGTTAGGAGAGCAACAAAGAGGAAAAGATTTTACACTGGAAAATGTGTGCTGGACCTGTGCGCTCAATACTGCAGGAATTCCGGTCTCACCTTCTCAAAAAGGACATAGCAGAGCTGTAAAAGATTTGGAGGAGGCCAGCAGTGATAATCCATGGCTTGAAAGGGTTTTCAGGTTAGGTACATGTACAGGGGCAAGAGGTACCAGAGGGGAGATGTGACAGAGGTTCCTCAAAGCTCGAGCAGCATGGAGAGGGTGAGCAGGGACTGGTGGCCCTGGCTTCCAGCACAAAAGGGAGAGGCTATTAACAGGAACACCTGACTGTACAGAGGTGATTCTTTGTGCAAACACAGCTGTGGAGCCCTTTGCCATCTGACAGCAGGCAGTTGGTGTCATTCTGAGGGAGAAATTAATTAATTAACAGGAGAGAAATCCAAGAGAGCAACCAAATCAAAGCTTTCTCAGAAAGGTCCCTCCATGACAAATGGCTCATGGCTGGGCTTGCTCTGCTTTTGCCCTTTCCCCTTGGTGTGTGTTGATAGTCACTGGTCACCTGGCAGCAGTGCATATACCTCTCAGATTTAATGTTACAGCTGTGTTAGTTTTGTGCTGCCCACAGCTTTCCTAATGCCCTTACTGCATAGATTTGAGTAGTAAAAGGGATGAGTGGTTTCAGGGGGAGAATGTTGCTGGTGTACCAACATGTGGCATATCATGGAAGTAAGAATCATCAAAACCCACTGAAAAAAACATCATTATGCACTGAGTCACCGAAGAGAGCGAGCACTGGTTGCAAAGAAGTTTCTGTCACTCTTCTAAAATGTGACAGAAATAATCAAATCTAGCTGTGGCCTGGGGACAGTGACCTTAATTTAAAATCAATCAAAAATCCCTCTCTCAATGGCAGCTGATTGTCCCAGACTGATGCCCTCCCAGGCCTGCCATTGTCAGTGCTGTTACACAAGTGGGTAAGCATTGTGTTGTCTCCTTGTCTTCCCTCCTCCTCCATGTCTTTGAAGCTGCGACAGCATGGTCTCAAGCATCTCTGTGTTTCTGCCAGAAGAATTTTTTCCATGCATTAATTTATAAATCTGTACATGTATGTCTCAGTAGGGCTGTTTTATCCATGCAGCTTCTCCAGAAATTTGCCAGTTCAATATTGTATCTTGGTACAAAAAACTAGCTCTGGTGAGGTGGGTTGCCACACAGGAGGCAAACTACAGCAAGAATGAAAATGAAAGAGCCTAAACTATGTATGTGAATGACCTTGGTCAAGTGACTCACGGTCGTAGTCTTTTATGGGACTGATCCCATAGACTGTTTCCACATTGTTTGTGCAGGATCATGTATTCAGGTAGATCAGGATAATCATCATCTGCCTGTGAGGTTGCTCTACCTCCACCTAAGTCTCAGCACGAATTCACGTATGTGGAGCTCCTCAGCTCCCATATAAACTGTGTTCTGAAGTTGGGTGTCTAAGGTAACCCTGTAGAGAGGATCTGCATCAACCTGGTGTATTGTCTGCGCTGATAAACGTGACATCTTTCCTTCTGCCAAGCATGTAAAGCAATCAGCAGTGTCAGTCATCTCAGCCTATCACTTGATCACTCTTTGATCCCCGGATAGTACTATACAGTAGCAAAATTAATACTGCCAGGTGTGATTACTAACATAGCAATCCAGGATGCGTTGCAAGCTTTAAATTCTGCATAAGCAGCCACACTGCAAATGCTGGGTGGGGAGAACTGACAGATGAGTTCACACAGTCTGTTGGGAGCATTCAAAGCCCAGCAAGAGTGCTCATTGCACCTAAAATGGGGGTTCTGAGCAGATGCAAGATTCATAGTGACAGAAGTAATTTTCAGGGTTTCCTCTAATAATATATAGGCAGCAGTAAGCCTATGGCAAGTCCAAATTGAGTACTGAGCAGCTTTTAAATTGTTTAAGGCATTATCTATTATAAGGAAGTTTATAAAGCTCCATCTCCATTATTTGAGTTTTCACAAGGTCATAATCCACTTGACCCTCGTGGTTTATTTCATCACTATTGTCCCTCAGAGGAATTATAACCTTTACCATTACCACTTGCTAAATATATCACAAGGTTTCAGTGATATTGTCATAAATCACCAAGCTCAGCTTTGTTACTTGTAATGTGACCATAGTACATGCTAGTTTTGATGCACTTATTGTCAGCCTGATCTAGTTGTAGTTCTTTAATTATTTTATAATGGGATGACCACGTGCTAGCAGATACGAGTATATATTTGTTTTCCTTTAACATTTAAAAATTGCCTTTTTCTAAGGTGGTCTGAACTTCAAGTGCAGGCTTTTTAGGCAAAGTTTCTTCAATCAAACATGGAAAATACAAACTCATGGATATTGAAACCAAGCAGAGTGACTTCAAGAACAGCATTCTCACAGTTGTTTCTCTTTTCAATTAAATGTGTGAGCATTCATTAGAAACCATATGCAATTTGATCATCCTGAAAGCATTTAGTGAGAAAAAAAAAAAAAGGTATCACACATAGGCAAAGTTCATTACTCTATGGGTTTTTAAAAGGATAAGCTATAGGGAAGCTAAAGATAACTGAGAATTTTGGATAACAGTAATGTTTTTTTATTTTACATTTCGATATGTTTTCTAGCAGAAAGTTGGTCCTATGTCAGCCCCCCAAAAGTCTTAAAGAGAATTTGCCATAGAAAAGATGTGCTACTGAAGCCAATCTTCAGTTGCACTTAAAGATCAGCTTGCATCAGAATAAGTTGGCCTCAACACTGTTTTGACAAGACATACCTTGTTAAGCAGTAATTGGGATCCAGTCAAGCTGCTTCTGACTCCAAGAAGGATTAACCATTACTATAAATCAGGCTTACTTGCTGGGACTGCTGGGATCCAAAATTTCTTTGCAGCAGTACCTGCAGAAGAAGTTTATCTGTCTGACAGGATATTATGGGGCAGGTCTGGGCATACACTACCCTGTCTGGTGATGTATGGCAAAACTCCTGGAACCAAAAATCTCATCTGATGAAACTGCAGAAATCTATCTTTGGGGAGAAGGAGGAGGAGGAGGAGTTATCTGTCTTTATTCTACAGACCCTTCCACTGTGGCAAATGGAAGAATAGGGATGCTCTTCAGCATCCCCCACCCCCTCCACCAACCTACAGGCTTGTATGTCTACAGTGTATTAATTTGCATCTGAGTTAGTCACTCTTCAACCTTTATGATCAGCCAGGAGAAATAAGCACTTTTAGGATGCAATTCATTTGACCTTTCTTAGACATGTACTTTAGGAAGAGATAAATCACTCTCCCAAGTGTCAGTGTTTCTCTGCTGACCACAAAAGGACTAGAGAGTGATTAGTTCAGAGGCAAGTGTCTATATCTCAGGCTGTCTACAAGCAATTAGGCAAATCCAAACAGGATTTTTCTATAATGCTGCTATTAAATTGTTTCACAAAGATTTTTATTTGTATATCACCAGTTTATAAAATAACATATTTTTATTTTTGAGAGGCATTACTTTAGCAGAGCCTGCATGTTGTGTTGGAGTTTATTATGTTGGTGCTCTTTTCAGAATTGTTTTCAGCTACCTACTGAGAAGTTGGCAATTTTTGCACTATTTCACCCTGTGAGTTTCACCAAATATTTGTCTGATTTAATGTAAAGGTGGAAAAAGGGCACATTTTACACCAAGGGAATGAATACAGCATTAGAAATACCTCTCATCACTGTATGTGACTAGAAAGCAAAGATGAATACGTGCACCTTTTTAAAAATTTGATCACAGGGCAAGATTTTAAATGCTATTAGTAATGAAAAATCCACAGCAGTAAGAGTCACTGTTCTGCCAATAAGCCCACTGAGCCCGTGTACAGTGCATTGCAGAAAAGGCCCAAGGCTCAGATGTCTATCTCCATGTTCTTGTATTCCCAACAAGCAGTGAATAATGCATTAGTTTTGCTTCAAGCATCCTATTTTGAATATGCTTTAGCCAGAATTATTAGCTTTCATGTAGTGTATATTGTTAACAGAGGTCATGCTCTGTGCCCATCTAGTGCTGTCTCCAGAAGTGCCCTGGCACAGCACACAGAAACGTTTTACTAGAAATTCTCATTATTGGTTGTCACCATGAAGTCCCCTGAGATGTCCAAATTACAAGTACTCCAGGTCCAGCTGAAGTCACTGAGAATGTCCCTGCAAACACCACCTGTCTTTGGCTCAGGCTCAAAATGCTTACAAAGCAGGAGGAGGGAAACTTATATTACAGTGGCCCAGGAGGGCTCCTAATTTCTGTGCTCATATTGCTCTGTGGAGGTCAGCCCTTAGACTATGTGCCTCTGCTCAGGCACTCCAATGTGTGTGTTGGGCTGTGTTGAGAACATCTGAAGCTGTGCAAAAACAAGTAAATCCCTGGGGCTGCCCGTCCCCTTGCCTCTCCTCACCTGGCCAATGTGAGGAGACCCTGAAGGGAGCCTTTCTTAAACCCTCAGGTCCTGATCAGGACCACCAGTGACCCAGTACTGATGGTGACCCTGCTCATCTGCTGAGACTTGTGTGAGAAAGGGGTTACACCCCAATTCTGGGGTGAGGCAGGTTGCTGTGAGGTTGGTTGCTGTGAAGCTGTGCCATTCTCCCCTTCAGCAGCTGTGGTGGTCTAAAAAGAGAATTAGCTTTTAGAGTTATAAAGAGAGCATTGTTTAAGATAAGTGGTATAATTTGCAAAGGAGAAGGCGTTCACTCACACAGATGTGTACACACACACGCACACGTCCCTCAGTTAAGTTTCCACAGCTACCCTTAGTGCAACACAGCCAGCTGTTAAATCCAAAATAGCAACGAGTGCACATCATACGCCCTCTGTATTACCATTTGAAAGGGACAGTTCCTTGGGAGGATGGGAATTTGACAGGATATGAATATGTCTGAGACTCTATTAGGCACTAATTCAGCAGGACTGGCTGAATGAGATGAAGAAGCAATGAGGAGGAGAGAATCTCTTCAAATTTGAGCTGATTGGTAATTTTGATGAAAGCCCTTTAGTCTCATTCAGTGACTGTTAATTACCTCTGGAAATTAACAGTTATTTTTCTCTTCAGGAAATGTTGTTCGCCTGCCAATATAGAAAGATTAATTAAATTCTTCCATGGATGAAGGTGAAAGTAGGGTCCTCATGGTCAGTGCGCATTTTGGCTGTAGATGCAGGGATATCATGACAAATTCCCTTTTGAAAAGAGCAGTCCAACTCTTTCCTCTTGTGTTTTCATAGGAAAGTTAGATGTCCTTGTCCTTCTAGGGAAAGGTTGGCGTTCATGTGCTTTCACCAGGAAAGTCTGGATGTGGGAGAGCTGTGAAAAAAGGGAGGGAAATGACTACAGTTAAACAGCCTGCAAGTAAATTAGGGGAAGCCTCTTGCAGCACTCAAGGAATAGTAATTAATATCGTGGACAAAGGTAGTTTTGCTTCAATTGAAGGGAAACCCTCAGCTTAGGCCCATCTATACAAAATATCACAAAAGTTAATTGCTTCAAAGAAGTGGTAACTTGAACCTCACATCCATAAGTTATGCCAGCTTCTACCAGTTCTCACTATTTGATCTTGGCACAGCCTCAAAAGCTGCTTTTGTCAGCATTAATGATGGTCCTTCCACTGATCAAGAGTTTATTTCCAATATCCACTATTATGCCATTCACTCCTGCTATGCAGAATTAAAAAAAAAAAAAAAAAAAAAAAAAAAAAGTAAGGAAAGAGTGAGGCAATATCCCAGGGAAGATCCTGTGCAGGGCTGGTACAGGCTTTTGATTGAGTTCTTGATTTATAGCCATCAAACAAATATCTGGGCATAGTTGTTTAAAACCAGAAAACATTATGAAAGGAAAGGAATGCTCTGTTCCTCAATCTATTATTTTTCTGATGGGAAGACCTTGCATTAAGTTTTAATGATAGATTAAATAGATGGAAAGTCGCTTGGAAGCCCAATGAGCAGAGAGCTTTCAGGCTGCCTCTGTTGGGATCACAGGGAGGAAATGAGGCAGCTGAGAAGAAGCTCAGCGTCAGGAGGGAGGCAGACAGGTCAAACAGCCAGGCTTTCCAGAAGCAGCCTGGCGGAGAGCAAACAAGCAGCTGCAGTCAATGGAAGGCAGCAGAGCAGCCAGCTCCAGAGCTGTTCCTGCTCCCCAGCGCAGCCAAGCCACCCCTGTGCTCCCACCCTGCGGGCAGCCCCAGCTGGCATCGCCCACCATCTCACCAGGCGTGGGAAAGCTCGGCTGGGGGCAGGATGGGAGTCTGCATTCCAGCCTTCCCACCTGCCAAAGCTGCCCACCCCACCCCTCCAGCCTTGCCCAGGGTTTCTCTGAGTGCTGAACTGCAGTCCTTGGAAAGGGGATGTCCAGGAAAATCCAGAATTTGGGGTCTTATCCGGGTCTCGGGGGAATATTTTTCACACATTTTCCAGGATCAGTAACAGGCCAGTGCAGCCATGAAAAATGCCACCTTTGCTTACCTGACTTGCTTTGATCAGAGGGGATCCTGCTTGACAGAGGCATGGGATATCATTCTGTGGGTTTATCCACAGCAGCGCTGGATTGAAGGGTTACGCCTTGAAGATTCTGTAATGGATGAAAGACAAATCTGTTTTGGCTCTTGACTGTTCCCTATAGAAAGTGAAGAAATAATACTTGGCCTATTGGCAAGTGTCATGCTAGTTACAGATTTTACCATTAGTCTACTTTAAAGTGTGTTTTAATATCAATATATGAAAGCGCAGCAAGAACCAGTATTTGTTACATTTTGCATGGGCTCTATTTAATATTAGAGGTTGCTGCCAACCAATGGTGCTATCTTTTGGATGTGATAAATTTGGATATTAGTAACTTAGAATCTGCTCAAGTGAGTCCATGCTGGGGAAAAGCATTGCGAATTATGAAGTAAGTAAAAGTGATTTAAGCAGAGAAGATGGGATGGAAAAGAATAAGACTCTCACATAGGACATGTCTGTTCAGTGGCCAGTCTGGAAAAAACAAAGAGAAAGAAAAAATTCTTCTTTACAGTCTAGCCAACCTAGATCCCTCTTTATAGCTTTTAAATAATGTCACACATGGAACAAATATATAATTTCCAAAGAAAAACATGGGAAGTCTCAGTTATGTTCTTATGAATGCTTTCTATTTCTTTCCCAGCTAAATAAATTTGTTTACCAAGTTGGACTCAATTCTGAAAGTCGCTTCTTCAAAACGACATTTTTTTCACAAATTTGTTGTTTGCCAAAAACATTCTCCCAGCTTTAATAAAAAAACCCAAAACCAAACAACTAAAATTCAATGGATTGGAAAGAATCCAGTATGCTTTGGTTCAGTCCTTGTAAAGCAGCAAGTAAACATTTTCTGCATGCTTTAGTAGAGTATATGACATCTCAGTCCTCCACCGTCCTTGTGTGGAAGAAGGGAGCTAAGCACATGGATGAATAACTGGTTAGATTTGTTTGATCTTCAGTTAAGAATGCAAGCTAGATCTTGAGCCTCTGGTACTGACATTAAGCTGCCATAATTATAGTCACAAAACCTTTTTCCTCTTCTATGGCATACAAATCCAAGTGTTCCAAAGGACATTAAAAGTTAAGTTAATAACTTCATAAACAAAAGAAATGAATGCTCATAGGTGAAATAGAGAAAACTATTAAATAGAGAAAAATAGAGGCTACCTGGAATAATTCTGTCCTAAATTAACTTGCATTTAGTTTTTCTGCCTTCAATTAATCATGTCATAGCAAATAGAAAGACAAATCTACTATGACAACAGCTCTCATAGTGAATGTGGTTTTCAGGGTGCTGAAGCTAAAAAGTGGTTTGATATCTAATGGCAAATGAGAGAGAAAACATCTATTAGACATGTTAGATGAGCAATGTCTCCAGTTCGTAAAAGATATTGGCTTGAATGTCATCTTCTGAGACAGAGAGATACAGTGATACACACACTTACATATGATGGAAAGAAAGATATAGTAAGCCAATATTAGCAATGAACAAATGGTTCAGAACGGAGGCAGAGATGTACATGCACATGTGCTTCTTGCTGCACCTTTCTTCCTCCTGTCCAAAAGTGTTCACAATATTATTTGCCCACTACTTTTGCAATATTGCTTGTTTGACTTAAAACCGCCACCACACTCTCTTCCTACAAAACTCAGGGACTGTTGGCCCTCTCTGGCTGTTGGGATTTTGTGATAGCTCCTACAAGAGCGGCCAGTGTGTGAGTAATACCGGGAGCCTGGCAGTCCATGTCACTGTGATTCCACAAAACATTATTTTATGATGCAAACACATCCTGACCTCCAGAGCACTCAATATATCAACAGTGTAATGTATGCAGAAACAATCCCAATAAGGAAGGAGGTAAATAAATTTGTTATTATTTTAATGATATGCATTTTAAATGTCACTTTTGCTGAGCAATTAGGGTCTGAAGAGAGTGACCTTTGCACAGTGCTTAAATTGTCCTGAGGCACAGTACTCCTCATGCATTTATTACTGCCTTGTGTGATGAAGTGTAGGTGGTACGATGCAAGTCCATCATTTGTGGGAGGGACCTTTCTGGCTGAGACACAATAAAAGCAAGGTGGTGCAAACTTTTTGCCACAGAAATTCTGTGTGAGAAGAAAGAGATATTATTTATTGAAATGCACTTCACAGGGGTGCCCTTCAATACACACATGCACAAATGTGGGCTGGGGGGGGGGGGTGTCTCTGTCTGAAGAACAGAGAACAAAGGGGACCAAAACATCTGCCCAAAGTGTGGCATTCTGCCCTTCCCCTTGCTTCCCAGGTGAGCTGAGTGGAGATGGACCATGCTGTCTATCTGAGTATAGGAGTAACATCATCTCCCTACTCATCCCTTGCTGGATTCTGCTACAAGCCAAACATTTTCCAGGGTGTAGCACACCATCTATTCTCAGGTGTATCCACCTGAGTCATGTTTAAGATATTTTTTGTACTTACTTACACCAAGAATAGGTGTTTTAGCCACTAGCATGTAGGCCCACTGATTTGTCTCTAGCAGTTTCAAAGGCAGTGATTCATGCAGAGGAGTGATCTCAAGGTGAGGCAGTCCCTCTGGGGTAGCTGCCATTGCAAAGGGAAAACAAAGCCATAGACAGCTGCTTCTGCTTCCTGTGCATCTGCTGGTGGTGTGGACAGCTCATGTGTGGGAGATATCTAGACTCTAGGTCTAAGGCTGTGAAGCATTAGCTTTGCAGCTGAGGCATTTTAGTATGTGACAAAATGCAAGTAGGAGATACTAAAATAGAGGACTGATTTGGCAAGCAAGAACATTATAATAATGTAGCAATGGGCAATGTCTACCTTCCAACTGTTCCCTTGTGAGCTCTGGACACCGTGTGGCATCTGTTAGTTCAGAAACAGTGTGATGCATCACCAGAATAACCAGCAGCTTATACAGAGCCATTTTTCTCTCTCTTCGGTATTTTTCCTTTAGTATTGGTAACAAGCTGGTATTTCTCTGGTGGAGACTGCAGTGTTGTAGGCCCAATAGGAATGGGGAAGGGTGGCAAGAGGACGGAAGGTTCTGCTTCATCAAGGACATTCCTCTGCAAACTGGAAGGCCAACCCTAGCAAGGGATAGTCAAAAAACCTCCATATCTAATAAATCCTTTGTTTTATTGCTAGCAAGGCTGTCAAGCTCTGGGCAGATGGCTAATATTTTCTTTTACTATCAGGCTCTCTGTTGGATTCAGACCAATGATGTAAATATAAACAGCCCTGGCTCTTGGTCACTAAAGCCTCCTGCCATCAACCCTCCCAGAAGATATTATTTAAATGAACCAGGAAAGTGTGTATCACTGAGTAAAACAAACCAATTAGCCACACAAACTGAAGAACTGATTTCTTTAACCAAGTACTCAATTTTGCTGTCACTAACTCACATCCAAGGGGATTCAGTTCCATGTTTACTGCATGCCTGGTGCTTTGTGGCTTTGCAGGGCAAGAGAGGTGTTAGAGTATTTAGGATAGTGTGTGTTTTAGGCCATCTGGCATATTTGAGCCACATATGGAGCTTCTGCCACATTGAAATATTGAACAATTGGAGCCCAAACCCGGTGGTCTTTCCAAGTCTAGCTGTATTGCCATGATATGAGTCCATCTCTGGGGCTGATTCCAATGAGTCCAAGGAAAATTAAAATGATTCATTAACAACTGAATAATGCGTTGTGCCACTTCTTTCCAGTGTGCCCATATGTTTGATTTGCTGCCATCAGTTCTGCAGTGTCCTTCCATTCCCTGGCTCTGATGCATTCAGCATATGACCACAGAGCCCTAAAGCCTGGTAGAGCCTGTGTAGGGATGCATGTATGGAGGTGTCTGTCACTGCTTCCCCATGAGGGAGAGTCACTTGAGGCACATGGTCATTCATGTCCTTCTTACCTGTCCTGCCCACGTGGTGTTAGGAAAAGAGGGACTGGTCTTACCACTGGCCCAAACCCATCATGGAGGAGCACTTATGGCTACACAGCAGCTGAGCACTTGGTTCTCGAGGGACACCAGCCCCTGCCATCATCCCACTCTGAACATAGGGTGTTTCCAGTGCAGCATCATCTGCCTGTCTCATAGCGTGTTCCTCCACATCCTTGAGACTGATCTTTCTTGAGCAGCATCAGCATCAGCGTCAATCTTGATCCATTTGGGTTTGACCTTCTCATGGCAGTGAAAATGCCCTTGAAGTCTACAAGACATGGAGAAACTCTGTCAGGAACCCTGCTGTGTATTTTTTTCCAGTCACAGAGTAGAAAAGGGGAATGTTACAGAGTAGATGATGAATGTTTCAAGCCTCAAAATTGGTGTGTTCTAGGCGTAATTGTTTAAAAAACGAGATTCTGGAAAATCTGTTCCAGAGTGGAGAGACCTCATGACATCTTCTTTCCATACTGGAAGGGAGATTTTCTCTGGAAACCAGATAAATATGTAGTATTAATGGGCAAAACAGTTCCTCTAATCTGCAGCAGCATGATTAATCTCTAGAACAATTGTACGTAAGCACCAGTCCTGTATATTACTGGAGAGGTATTTAGTTTTTGTGTCTCTCAATAGCATATTTGCTTGCTTGTTTGCAAGTTCACATGTCTCAGATTTTTCCTTTTGTATTTTTTGGTTGTTTTGCTATATCGAATGAAAGTCCATAGGGATGGAACAGTGTTGGCATTGTTCTGGCTCTTACTGCATCTTGGAGCCAGTGTGCACCTATTGTGGAGCAGTGGCTTCAGACAACAGGGAGGGAAAAAGCTTCTACAGATTTCTGGATCATGGATTAAAATTTATTCTGAAATATTATCATGGATTAGTTTAATGCTGCTGTAGAAAAAATTTATTTCAGTGACCTCTGAAAAGAGAAAAGAATAGTTCATAGGGCATAAAAAAGCAGGCAGACTGCTAAAAAAGAAAGTATGCAAATTATATAGAGAGATATTCAATACTCTAATTTAAAATATTGAGTATGGAAAGCGAGTCTAGTCAGGGGGGATGCAGGGGAAGTTCTCATGCAATTATGCAAGGATATCCATGTTTTACATTTATAGTGTTCCATGGAATATCTGGAATTCAGCCTATGCTGCCTTTTAGAGGTAAAATAAATAGAGGCAAAATAAATTGAGTGAATACAATTAAACAAGGTTAACTTGCATCTAGACTTCTGAGAGCCTGGTATTTGCTTCATTTTTAGTCATAAATTTCTAAAAGAATAGGCTTTTTTAATAAAATAATTTTTAAAAAAAGCCAGACAGAGAATCTTTCTTCCCCCCTCTGGTGATTTTTCTCAACCACTTGTGCTTTTGCTGTGCTGCTGGAGTAGCTGGGAGACAATTGGAGGTTATTTTTAGACTGACTCACTCTGTAAAGCTGACATTTGTAGGTTAGGCGTACCAGTTGCCGACTGCTTCTTCTTCTGCATCTTCCTTAAATATTCCCCTTCTAAACAGTTGGACATCCTCCTCCTCCTTCCCCAGTCTTTCCCCATAAGTACCAAAGTACTAAACCCACGTTCTGTCTGTCAACATTTTCTGTCGAGCTGAGTTAAATGCATCGTTTAGGAGGCACAGTCAGCTCATGTCCTCTCACGCAGCTGGAAAAACACAACACGAAGCAGTGCTTCTGCACCTCAAATCTGCTCCTAATGCAGCACAGCATGCTGAGCATCCCTCTAGAGCTCAGAGGAGGACCAGGACATGGGCCATGCCTCAAGGCTGGATTCACATACTGGGGGTCCCCATAAGACCCACTTCAACACATCTTCCCTGCTTCCCATCTTCCCAAGAGGAATTTGGCTGTGCAGAACCTAGGTCCCCAGAGAAGGGAATGCCCAGGAGCACCGTGCAATGTGACCTTCATTTCTAGGGGCTGGCTTTTGACATCCTTGTCTATTGAAGCTGGAGAATATGAGTGATGTTTAAAAGTAAAATTGCTGGTGTGTTTTGCCTCTGAGGAATTATCTGAATGTGGGCGTGCAGACAGCAGCCCATGGGAGCTGGGGTGCAAATCCCAGGGATGGATTGTCACCAATTCAAGGATCTGGAGAATCCCTGGTGTGTAAGAGACTCCATATTGCAGTTATTCAGTGCTTGTAAGCTATAGCATTTAGCAGCATGACAAATCTAAATCACTGAGCTTTCAACTCTGAACTCTTTCAATCTGCTGGAGTTTATGGAAACACAAAGACTTTCTAAGCCCAAGGAGGAAAGATGGTTGGTAAAATTGGAATTCAACAGCAGATTAGATTATGAAACTGCCATTAACCTACTCTATATTATCATCTCAAATCCTAATATATTTGCCATGCAGCAGTACAAACATTATTTTCCACTTAAATTAAGGCTAAACAGAAATCCTTTTTCCAGTGAACCACTTTATTTTCCTGATGCTTGTTTTTAAAATGACTATCTTCTTGTAAATGGCAGTTTAAATCCAGGCATGTAATCTTTTAGGACAAAATCCATTTTTTTTCAGTAGAGACCACTTGTGGGCTTCATGCCAGGTAAAACCTAGTGTGCAGTCTAGTGAAATCCAGCCTTAGGCATCTTGTGTAGTCAAAGCTCTGCTGTTCTGCTCAGTGCAATGCTCCTGCTGGGGTTTATGAGCACAGAGTTGACCACAGACCATGCTCATGCCAAGTTACCGGGACCATATCACCCTTTTCTGCCATGATAATGCATATTCCTATCATGATCCATTCAGGAAAACCCTGAAATCTGCTTCCAAAGAGCTGGCTGGGGGCAGACAAAACACATTGCTGCTGTATCCACACCTCCTTCCATGTAACCCAACTGCGTGAGGTGCTTTCTCAAAACCAAGTGCTGTTCCCATGTCAGTAAAGAGGCAAGTAGGAGCCTGACCCAAACTAGGGTGTTTGGAGGAAAGGGTTGCTGGGAGACCAGAGCAGTTCATCAAGGCAAGGACATCACTGAGATTTAAGTAGTCTTTGGATGAAGACATAGCTGAATGGGGGCAACCTAAATCAAAACAAAAACACCTCACTAGGTTCTTATTTTCTTAGCTCTCTACCTTCTTCAGAAATCAGATCAAATAAAAATGCTATTACAGTCTCTCTGCTTTAATGAGATTGCAAAAGCCCCTGCAATATGGTTCTCTTGGTTGGCACAGGAGAGCACACTGAGGGAAGCAGTTCATCACCCAGGTTGGACAGAGTGTCTTGGTTTGTGCTTGTAGAATCCCAGGGTTGTTGTAGCTCTGCCAGTGTGGAAATATTCTGTCTCAGGAAGCAGCTCTGTGCTGAAGCCTGGGAGCTTCTCCTGCTCTGCTGAACACCAGAGGGGAAACCTGAGCCCAGTGGTGGGAGTAGTGCTGTCTCTGTTCATATCTCCAGCCGTAAGCAGGATTCTGCCTGTATTTAATACATGTACACCTGTTCTTTCATTTCCCAGAAGTGTTCCCCATGGTGCTAGAGACCACACGAGAGCACAAACCTCTCCCTACAGTAGCAAAATAATATCATGAAAGTCATGTTGGTAGGGTCCCTCTCTCACATCACTACCAGTGGCTGCCCAGAAACAAACCTCCTGAAAATTCAGATGCTAAAAACAGCTACATGAAAATCAAAAGCAGGAATTAAGAAGGAAGGAAATGTGTTAACTAGTTAATTAACTGATTGATGTTACTTTGTTGGTTCTTACTCTGCAGTCAGCACTGGTTCATTGAAACGTGCTTTCAAGAGAAATGATGCTAATTAAAGTATGTGACAGAATGGCCCAGGTAATAATTAGCAGGGGATGAAGTGACCATTCATTAATTTTTTTTTTTTTTTTGTCAGGCCTGCAGATAATTTGTATTTTTGTTTGTCTGCCCAAACCTTGGCTACCTGGAAAGATTTTCACTAAATGTAATGTCCAGATCCCCCCTGGCTTAAAAAGCAGCAGAAATCTGAGATACAACCAGCATTCATTTTCTATTATGCAAATACAGCTTCACAGTATGACACATCTGTAAAGCTTCATTTGGTTCCCCCCTGGCACAGTAAGCATCTGCAGCTTTAATGTCTTTGATATACTGTTTTTGATTAGATTAAAGATGATATTTATAGTAATTTCAGTAATGTCATTATCTGTCACTGGAGTATCCTCCAACATTTTGTTTCCTCCATATGTTTTGCAGAAGGGATAATGAAATTTGACTGTCCTGCAGCTTGTGTATAATAGCCTTGTTGGGAGCAGGGTTCCATGGGATCAGGCACTATTCTCCAAGGGAAAATGCTGGTGATCTGGTGCGCTCTGTAAACTGTGCAGACAATCCTGCCCTCTGCCTCCCCTGTGTCCTTCCTTCCCCATCCCTCCAGAGATAAGGTCCCCTCTCCTGTTGGCTGGCTGAAAATGCACTTGTCTGTGGAGCCAGGTTGGGAGGGACAGATGGAAGGATGGATAGGTGGGAGGGTAAGACATGAAGAGTGACTGCAGATCACTATTATATTTAGCAGAGAGGAAAAATCCTGGGGAATATGATGACAAGCAATAAATACCTTCAGTTTAAGAGTTTAAACAAAGGTGGGGAATTATTTATAGAAGGAGAGCAAGTGTTGGCCAAAGGTCAGGGAAAGGAAAACAGTTTCAGACTTTTTTTGGCATGGGGAAAGTAACTGGTATGTAGCACAGTTGCCAAGACCAGAGGGGCTGAGGCAAATGTTTGTAGCCATGCAGGATAAGACCATGGGTTGGGGTTACGTGGTGACAGTCCCGAGGGTGGGAGAGAGAAGCTGGACATGCAACCAAGTGATTTTCTCTTCTATTTCTGATCCCCAGCCTCCTTCTGCAGAGCACAGATGCAGCTCTCCAAAAGCACTCCCACATGGCTTTGTGTAATTATTTGTGGGAATAAACACTCCAGTTTTGGGATTGTTCTAGATTCACTTTCCTGAAGTCGAAAATATACCATATTACTTGAAAGAGTAATGTGCTGACATTTATGATGGGCAGTGGGCATACTGGAGGTAAACTGTTATTGCAGAATTCCACATATAAACATTAGCTCCCCAAGAGGTGGCTAGTGAGAATATATATGTGAGTGACTTTGTTTAAGTGAAAGAAGACTGCTTGGCTTTGCTTTAATCTTTGATGGTGCTGACAAAAGGGATAAAATTAAAATTAAAAAACTCCAGAAATATATCCCGAAACCATTTAGAGGGACAAAAAGAAATAGATAAGTTGGAGTATTGCACTTAAAGGTGCATTCCTAAGTTGTGCATGCTGAAAATCTGACTCACTGTAACATCAGCCCAGGCAGAGAGGGTCCAGCCCCAGTGGGGAGGGCTGTGGAGAATGTGAGGGAGAGAGGTCTCACTAGTCTCTGGAGCATCCATGTGCCAGGTCCTGGAAGCAGCAGGGGCACACAGAGCCCAGTAGCCTCCCCTGGTCAGCTGAAGATGATGGAGATGTCACCTGATGGCAGCTGCAGTTGATCATGGTGATCATGAACCTTCCCAGGATGGTGTCACCTTGATCAGCTTAGCACAAAAAGGAGAGACATTTTAATTTAGAACTTGCTGTGTCCTACAGTCTAAGGCAAGTTTTGCCCCTAACATGAACAGATGAAGTCACTGCTGGTTTAAATGGACATGGCACAAGCACATCATGAGGGGATACCAACCACAGTGATGGGTCTCACCCTTGTACTCAGCCAGTGTGCTGCTCTGAGCTAAGAGCAATAATAACCTTGCTTTAGTCCCTTCTAGCCAAGGAAGAGAAGCTTGCCAGGTGATTGTAATACAGGTTCTTCAAGCCAATTGTCTTTCTCTGGTTTCATACTAGTTTAAGCTGAGAGCAAATGATTGTCTCATCAGTCTAATCAGAGCTCGAAAGTCCTTTCAAGCAGCAGTTCCCTTGGGAACAGCATATATGTTGCAATCAAACTGTATTTCACCACCAGATCTTTTTACAAGGGTAATAGGGCAAACAGTGCGCTTTTTTTTTTTTTTTTTTTTTTTTTTTTGAAAATGCATGTTGCATTTATGGCAATGAAAATGTAATTTGAAAATGAAAACTCAAAATTTCACTTGGAAACTGTCAAATACAGCTGTTTACATTTCTGAAAAACAATCCCTCCTTACAAATTCTGGTTCAAAACATATGTGAATCATACTTATGTATTTTCATATGTAGTCATAGGCATATGAAATATATTCATATCAGTATATTTGAAGATACACTTGTATTTTGCATATAGCCATTCCATTAATATTGTGAATATTTTCATTTATCACCAAAGTCAGTTTGTAGGGACTGTAGTAATCCATATATTTATCTAAGATGTACAAGTACACCTGTAATCCTGTCTCATGTGCTGCTGGCTTATTCCTTGCACTAGTCCTTTTAAACCTCCCAGGCACTTTCTACTCCTTCTTTTATTAATTTTTACCATTCAATCACCATCCCAGTTTCATCCAGCTCTGGTTTACCTTCTGGTTCAGAAGCTCATTTCACTGGCTTGCACACCTCTACCCTGAGCAAGCACCTTCCTTCAGTGGGCTCAGCCTGGGCAATGTGGGGCTTTCAGCCCAGCACACCTCAGAAAATATGTGCCCACCTCTGATTAGCCCATGGCTACCTCATATTCTCCTGCATTGCTACCACACAGGGAGAGCATGAGCTCTTCACACTGAAGATCAAGGGTTGGAAAGGAGAAATGGTGATTGTTTTAAGATCCTTCAGTTCTCCATCCTGATTAACGTTTCATATGGAAGAAGTTTATGTAAAGCTGATGTTCACAGGCTTTGCATTATGCAATATCATTCCCTGCTAAGCAATTCTTGTCAACACCTATAGTCTGTTTCTTTGTTGGACTCTTGGTGAAAATTGTTGAAATTCGTGTTTTAATGTTCCTTCTCCTATTATTTATAATATAGTGACTTACCAGTGACAACTAACCAAAACAGTTCTAGGTAGATATTTAATTTTCTGTATATTTTGAACGTGAAGTTTTCTCTTTTTAAAGAAGAGGATGCTTAGCTTAGCAATCTCAAAATGTAATTAAAACATTAAAAAAAGAAAATTTTATAGCTACCCTCCAGATGTTCTAAAGATTTCCTGTAGAGTAGAAAAGATGTGATCTGTTTCTGAAGTCCTCACAGCTTTCAGCAATATTCACTGTCTCAAGCTGCCAGGATTTACTGTCTGCTGAAGATAGAAATTTTTGAGAAGAATTAGGAGATGATCCTTTTAACCTCATGTGTTTACAGCCCAGTGTAAAACCAAGTTTTTTAGGCAGAATCAATTGCTTTTGCAAGGTTTGATGTTTCCACACCAGCCTGCTCCCTGCAGGGTCATAGAATCAATGGTTTGGGTTGGAGCTTAAAGATCACCGATTTTCAAACTCCCTGCTATGGACAGGGGCATCTTCCACTGGACCAGATTTCTTAGAGCCCCATCCAACCTGACCTTGAACACCTCCAGGGATGGGGCATGCATAGATTCTCCTAGCACCCCGTGCCAGTGCCTTACTGCCCCCAAAGAGCAGCCAAGGACTTTTGCAGCCTGTGAATTATAACAAGAAAACCTGCCATGGACAGTCTCAATCCCAGCTTGTGCACTCTCCCATTGTCTCTACCAGAGCTGCTCAGGAACCAGGATTTTGCCATTCTACAATTTGCAGTGCAGTGGGGGCGAGGGGAGTAGTCCTCAGTCCCAGCAGGGAGATTTGCATCCTGCAGTGTCCCACAAAATCCAGCACCCCTCCAAAATGAATTGCAGAGGTACCAAAACATAATGTGTTGGTGTGTTCAATTTCCTTTTTGTTTTCTGTCACACACCAAATGATATTTGTGTATGAAAACAGAAAAAAAAAAAAAATCAAAATTACCAGAGCTGAAATTGAGAAGAGAAGGAAGATTACAGCATTTTCCCATCTCACCAATATTGGTAACAACCCTACCCCACAAAATATTTAGCTGAAACTGCATTTTGCCAGAGAACTATTTTGCCTAAAGAGAATTTTGAACATTTTTCCCCAGCTGTTAGTTTAGTTTTGGTTTTGTTTTTTTTTTTTTCATCTCAGTCCTGAAGAGCATGTATATGTTTGGGATTATAATAATTTTGGGGTGAGCTGCTCATCTGCACGATGCAGCCGGCAAATGAGCAGCTCGGTTTGCACCTCGTGGTCTACGCACGCTGCGATGCCGCTGTCAGGCGTGCCGGGATGCGCTCAGCGCCTCCGAGCCCCTTTCAGAGCATCGCCCCCAAAGCCGCTCCCGGCACAAGCTCCGCTCCGGGCCCCGCAGTTTCCCCGCTGATCTCCGGATCACCCAAAATCCCGCTCCGGGGGAGGAGAGAGGGGCTGTGCTGCGGGAATCCGCTTGTGCTGCGCCGGCTTTGGCTCATTCTGGAGTCAACCTCTCTGCTTGGGCATCCTCCTCCGCAAATTGAGGAATAACAACACACTTCAGAGGGGCGGCGGGGTAAGGATTAACTGCGATGCCACTTTGAAGCGCTGTATACGTGCCAAATATTATAATCATCCTAAATGCGAGGCTGGGATAATCCATGTATTTTGGCAGCCCCGGAATCCTATTTTACTCCATTCGTTTTAATTAATAAATTTAATTTTGCATTATTAGGGAAAACAAGGATAAAAAATAGAGCCTGCATATGCTTTATTACAAATTATTGTTATCAGCTGCCCCGCAGGACTCCAGTCAGCACTAAATATGAACAATGGTTAAATTACAGGGGTCAGGGAATGAGCACAATCAAAATGCAAACACTTTTCTTCTACGTGAGATGGGCAGGAAAAAAAAGAAGGGAGAATCCTTGGAACCTCCTTGGAGCCACTAGGACTGCGGAGAAGCATACCAAGTAAACTGTAAAACTGATTACTGGGCTCAAAAAGGCTAACATGCAATTTGTGTTCTTTTTATGTAGATTAAATGCATTCACTGCAGTTCATAGAGCTTAGATACTCAGCAGGGATTCAGAGGGCTGGGTATCAGTCAACCACAGCCAGCCTCTAAACCACAGGGCAAAATCTGCCATTGTACATTAGAATAGTCACTTAATCTATCTTAATGGGTGAAAACCCCATGGGACAAATGTATATTAAAATCAGAAAGTTCGTTGTAATGTTTGAGGAAAGCAGGTTTTTCTCTTTTGAGATAACACTGTAAAACATTATTAATGAGTCTGAAATCTTCTTGAACATCTTTATATTTAACTTTTGAAAATATAACTGCCCAGCAGCCCAGCTTGGTGGACTGGGAGGAAACCCAAAGGCATGAGACCAAAGGGCTGTGCCTGGAATGAACCAGGGAGGAATCAAACGGGATTTCCTTTGGATAACTGCTGTCTGATGGGTTTCTCTTGAGAACATGAAACATGCCAAACATGAAAGTCTGGGGACATGACTACCAGAATATTGGTGCTGTAAACAATAGTAGAGCCACCTTTTGGAAAATAACTCCAATAAAGATAATTTTTTTTTTTTGGCAGGGCCTACTGAAACGCCATTCTGCATCTGCAGCAGAGCAGAGAAAGCCCAACCTTCTGTCTGTCTTCTTTCAAGAACTCCAGGTTACTGGAAACTGAGAAGAAATAACACAATCTTGTCCGCTGTTTGAAAATGTTCCTGTTTATTTTGCTTGTGTCTGGGCTCTCTGTGGCCCCTTCTATCTTAGATTCCCCCTACAGAAGGTTTTCTCCCCCCCACCCCCGCTATTTATATCCCATTTAGAGTTAATTGGGACTGCCTGCCATCACGGCTCAGAAATAATTACTTTGCCATAATTATTCTTAAATCAGGATTTTTACACCTGTGCTAAGGATGGCTGATCAAAACACTGGCATTTCTACTTGTGGACCCTGAAATGGTGCTATGGGCAAGGACCCCAGCCCCCACGAAAAACCCCACAGGTACAGATTGGGGGGGAGATGCTTTAACAGTCATCCATCAACATAATTTTGGAAAAACCCTCCTAAAGCCTACAATGTCCATTTCACCTCAACTGGACACAGGATGAGGCCTTCACCAGCTGTCTCAGCTGCTTGGTTACTAGCTGTACATGGATGCTGCTGTTGCAGGAGAGCCATTTTTGGGCAGAAACTGCCTTATGGTAAACCTCTGCTCCAGAAGCACAATGTGAGTTGATTAGTCTGAGAGACACACTGGGAACTAATGTCCTGACTCATTCTGTTAATCAGACATTTGCAGTAGCCTCCTAAAAATGTATTCCTATTGGCTGGAATGAGGACCCCAGTCAGCATGCAGCACTTGACCATGCAGGAAAACTGGATGACCTTGAAAGGCAAAGCAATAAAAGCAAATGACATTCAGTAGTGCTGAATATCAGGTCTTGCTCTCAGGGACTGAACAAGCACTGCTGACATAAGCTGAAGGCTCCTGTGTCAGAAACTACAGGTATGGCAGACAAGTGTGGGAGGGTCCATCAGGCGCAGAATGGCTGGGAGTCACTGCTAGGAAGTGTTAATGCTCTTCCAAGAGCAGGGAGCAAAGGTGTTCCCAGCAGAGCTGGGGAAATAGTAGTGCTGCTGTCTCGTGTGTAGGTGAGGCACAGGCCAGGTGAAGATGCATAGTTCTGGTTACACCTTCCTATAGGGAATTTTTTTTTTTTTTTTTATCTCTGGGCTAACTTCTGCATGATTTCTCCTCTGAAATCTGCATGTCTCAGACAGGAGCACACAGCACAAAAATCTGTTCTATTCACAGCTGCCCTGCACATGTACAGACACACACACACGCTCTTCAAGACATCTCTAGGTGTTATACAGGGACTAGGGACTGAAGCACCTCAGGCCACTTGCACTGCTTGGTTAAGGGACATCTTCAAATTTCTCCTGTGCAGTTCATGTACCTGGCCCCGATAAGCTGATGCACAGATCAGTCTGCTGGGGCACACAGGGTGCCAGCCAGGATGGATCAAGGTCAGATGCCAGCTCAGGAAAGTCAGGCGTAGTCCTACTGCAAGGTTGCTGGTAGCAAAGGCACATGCTGCCTGCAGCACTGGCACCCAACCAGGTGGGATGGTGGGAGGAAATGGGATCTGGCCCGCTGTGCTGGGAGGCATGGGGGACAGAGTCCCCTTCACGCTCTGCAGCCAAGCAAACACTGCACTCCTGCCACTTCACTGGGATTTGCATGGCAGATCAGAAGGACAAATTTCTCTCTGGATGATTTATCACTCACATCTCAGCAAGTTTTCTTCATAAAGTAAAGAATTTTTCAGTGCCTCAGTGCCTTGCAAGTCTTACCAAAAGCAGGATGCTTAGGGTGCCTCCTGTGTCCTGCTGATTTGCCTTATCTTCAAATGTGCCTCTGCACATTTGGTTGTCCTCCAGGACACAGACATGACTGACATTGTGAGTCACTGAAATTATTTTCCTGGCCTCTTAGAGAAAGGTAATTTTATCTGCTCTTTTCTCCTGGCTTAATTCTGTATTCTTTAAATGAAATACAAATGCAGAGCTGCCATAATCCGTGTTTTCTGTCACAGTTTGTTGCCTACCTGCTATGTGAAAAGCAGATTTCTGTTTTGATAATCACAGTTTGCCTATAGACTGCATGGCAGGGGCTACATGTTGCTTTCATTCAGACTACCCTGTTTTCAATATAACCTCCCAATCTTTTTCACGTGTTGGCCTTAACCTTCCACAAGCAATGAGAAGACCACTAAGAGTTGTGAAGTCAGATTTCCTCCTTGCTTCCATAAGGTCATCAAATTGCATACATCACATATTGACTGTGTCTGTTTTGCCATTTAATTTTGTTCAATAGCTATATCACACATGGAGGTAAAGTATGAACATCTGCTTCAGTACAAGAGCTTCAAGACCAGTCAAAGTCATTGTTATAATTTCACCTTAGAAACTTGTAAAGTCTGCATCCACCATTCTACTGGGAAATAGGCATTACTGTAGTCTATGTTTAACAACCCACTGCTTAACCCATTGCTGCACACCGATGTGTCATGAAAAATATACTGGGATTTAAAGACTACAATAACTTTTCTACCCATGATGTTGAAGAAGGGAAAGATCTGGAACTTGTAAAAGATTAGGTGGTTTTCAAAAACTCAGCCATTTTTCAGGAAGCACTGACTTTTAAAGTCCATTTTTGGAAAAATATTAAAGCTGGCCTTTCTATTACACCATTCAAGTATTAAATATGTTTTAAGTGAGGGGTTTTCTTCTGCATGTTAAATTTATCTTCCAGACATCACTCCTTTTGGTACTGTAACTAGAAGATGAAATTATAAAAGACACTAAATTACACAGTCTGAGATATTCTGGCTAATGTCTCTATTTTAAAAGCCAATAAACACAGTGGTATTTACAACTCTTGCCTGGAGAATGGCTTATCATAATTTTCTTTTATTAAAGATGTTTGAAGTATATCTCACCCTTCTCCAAGGACACAGATGTCCCCAGCAGTAAGGAAATCACATGGCTCCATTTCACTTTGATCCGTAACAGGGAAGAAAATTCCAAATACCCATTGTGGTGCTAGCCAATTGTCATGACTTCAGGTCACAGTCACCATCAAGCTGTCACA
Organism: Taeniopygia guttata; assembly: GCF_048771995.1. Lineage (NCBI taxonomy): Eukaryota > Metazoa > Chordata > Aves > Passeriformes > Estrildidae > Taeniopygia > Taeniopygia guttata. The sequence continues at coordinate 99,864,680 of NC_133024.1, read as the reverse complement.
TAATTATAGAACTGTGGAATCATTTAGCTTGGAAAATACCTTTAAGATGATCAAGTCCAACCCGTAACCCAGCACTGTCAAGTTCACCACTACAGTATGTCTCTAAGCACAACATCTACACTTCCTTTAAATATCTCCAGGGATGGTGACTCAACCATTTGCATGGGCAGCCTGTTCCAATATTTGGCAGCCCTTTAACTAAAGACATTTTTCCTGCTTTCTAATCTAAACTTCTGCTGCACCTTGAGGCCATTTTCTCTCATTTGCTACCTGAGAGAAGAGGCTGCTCCCCACAGCTGGTTACAACCTGCTTTCAGGCATCTGCAGAGAGGTATAAGGTCCACCCTGATCCTCTTTATTCTCCAGGCCAAACAACCCCAGCTTCCTCACCTGCTCCTTGTCAGATTTTTGCTGCAGAAACTTCACCAGTTCCTTTGTCTTTCTCTGGACAGTTTTCTTCCTGAAATGAGGGGCCCAAAACTGAACACAGGATTTGAGGTGTGGCCTCACCAGTGCCCAGTACAGGGGATCAATCATTGCCCTGGTCCTGCTGGACACACTATTGCTGACCCAGGCCAGGATGCCATTGGCCTTCTTGGCCACCTGGGCACACACTGGCTCATGTTCAGCTGGCTCCAGGTCCTTTTCCACTGGGTAGCTTTGCAGCTACTCTGCCCTCAGCCTGTAGCACTGCATGGAGTTGTTGTGGCTCAAGTGCAGCACCCAGCACTTGGCTTTGGTGAACCTCATACAATTGGCCTCAAATTGCTGGTCCAGCTTGCCCAGATTCCATCCAGTATACCCATCCAGGCTGTGAGCAGCCAGTTTCTACAGACTTCTGTGGAAAACAGTGCCAAAGGCTCATCAGCCTCTCTGTTGAATTATGCTCCATGCCTTGACTGTGGTAGTCAAACACGCTTTTGGAGTGTATTTAGGTGCAACATAGATATAAATAATTGACAACAGCTTATGTACATCATCACTTGTAAGGGATAATGTCAGCTCCAATAGGTTCATGCTACCCATGATTTGCATTACAGCTCATTGCTGGTTCTTGGGATTAATAGTGGTATGCACGTACATATGTGATATTTATCTATATTGTTACAAATTCACTGCTACCTGCTTTTTCATGGTCATTGCTAATGACACATCTTGCCTTCTAAGACTTTCTGATCCTGACAGCAATGAGGTCTAATCCAGCAGTGCTCTGGTTTTGGCTGGGGTAGGGTTAATTTCCTTCACAGTGGCTTGTGTGGGGCTGTGTTTTGGATTTGTGCTGAAAACAGGGTTGATAATATAGTGTTTTCGTTATTGCTCAGAGGGCTTACACAGAGCCAAGACCTTTTCTCCTTTTTCTACTGCCATGCTGGTGAGGAAGTTGGGGGTGCATGGGAGGCTGGGAGGAGACACAGCCAGGACAGGTGACCCCAACTGACCAAATAATATTCCAGACCGTGTGACATCATGCAGTACATGAAATGGGGGAAGAAGGACGAAGAGGGGGATGTTTGGAAAGATGGAGTTTGTCATCCCAAGTCACTACACGTGGTGGGGCCCTGCTCTCCTGGAGATGACTGAACATCTGCCTGACCATGGGAAGCTGTGAATTAATTCCTTGTTTTTCTTTGCTTGTAAGTGTGGCTTTTGCTTTCCCTATGAAACTGTCTTTATCTCAACCCACAAGTTTTCCAGCTTTTACCCTTCCATTCTCTTTCTGATCCTGCTGGTGGGGTCTTGAGTGAGTGGCTGTGTGGGGCTTGGCTGCTGGCTGGGGTTAAACCACAAGAAGGAGGTAAAAGAGTTCTTTGTAAGACAACAAAAAAAATTGAAACAATTTGACTTCACACAAGTAAATTACATGGGTTGTGCTACATTAATGTAAAGAAAATATGCATATGCCAGATAATGATGATGCTACATCAATCAGACATATTAGGGGAAAATGAGCAATGTGGGCTTGGAAACTTAAAAGTACTGTAACAGCTTCTGTATCCTTTTGCTGATAAAGGATACAAAAGGACTTGTCACAAATCCAGTTATCCATGCCCACAGAAAACCATAAAACCCCTCTGAAATGAGCCAAAATTGTGTTTTCAAAAACAAAGGTCTCTCATACTTAAAGTCCTTTCTGGGACCTATTCCAGATCTAAATGGAGTGTCACTAGGAAACAGGAAAGCTTTCTTTCCCAGTGCCACGGCCCTTTCATTTCTCTCCCTGCAAGATTAAATTTGAACATTGCACAGTTGGATTCTCTGCTTTCCCATCTTGTGCCATGCTTGTGGTGAAAGGCTGCCACGTCCAAACAGCAGTTCTTTGCTCCCTGTTTGCATTTCTCTGTATGGTTGCAGGATAAAAGCCTGAGCGTCAAATGATGTTATGTTTAAAGAAACTGGTAACTGGTCCAGCACTATATCTTTCTCATCTTGCCACATGGCCATGTAGTGTTCTGTGGAAATTCTTGAGTGCATGAAGGAAAAAAAAAACCTCAGTGGGTGAGCAGGTTGGATTATTTAGGTGATGGTGACCTTTCTGGTTTAGTTTTCTGGTTTTAAATGTTGGCTGTTCAAAGGAATGTTAGAGTAAATCCTGAGAGATGGGATAAAAGTCAGAGGGCGGGGGAAGCTGTTGGTGGTGTAATACAAATTAATTTAGGACATTGCTCTGCAATTTATCACTGAGGTCTCACCTCCATATATCTGGTGTGTGCTGCATATTTAGGGAGAGGGATGAAGTACAGTAGGGAAAATGGCTTCCCTCTTCCTCATACAGACAGTTTTATAAACTAGGATTTATTTAATAGCACACAGTATTGCTGTCAGGACACCTAAAACTATTTTGACCCATAGATTTTCACTGAAATAGGGGTAGACAGCTGGAGTTGTGCCTTCCTCAGAATGACATCTGAAAGGGGTGGCCTGGTGGCAGCATGCTTGGACTCGCTTCACTGCCCAAATCTTGGCTTTTTCATGAAACACCTAGTGTTTTACAAATAACAACCAGAGTGGCATTTGTGAGGAATGATAACAGCAACATAACTTTGCAAAAAGATGGATATTTAACTGCTTGATTGCGGAGAGCTTGCCTGCAGAATGTGGAGGGGCACAAGACACTGCCAGATCACTTGCTCTGGCTCCACAATGGGAGTCACAGAGGAATACACTGTGCAAATTCCCTGTGAAATTACAAGGCTAAGTGCCTTGTAGGTAGGTTGTGAAAAGGAGGGTCCCTTTACCATGAGATCTGCCTATTTGCAGGGTGCAGAGGGTAGGCAAAATTTGCTTATAGTTGGACTCAGGAATTGGGGAACAATAAAAGGAAGAGGGTTTGCAGAAAGACATTAAGTCACAAGTCACAGCTTGTATTTGCCTAACCAGCCCCAGATGGGAGAGATTTGTAGGTGTGGTGGCTAAGGAAAGCTTTCAAGAGAAATTTAAAAAGATGGGAACAATGGGTTTTGCAAAACCTGAAGTATTTTCCTATGCATGGGGGGATGTGTGAAAGTGACTGACAGGGAAATGCATTCCAGGAGAAAAAGGCAGACCAGGGACAGAAGGAAGGAGCTTGAAAAGCTAAAGAACATTGAAGACAAATGTCTGTGCTTTGATATGATGAATGGCTGCACAGTCTGCTCTGAGCTGCACATGGCTGTAGCACTGAGGAGTGATGGCTGTCGTGCATCACTCCACTTGGTAGTCACTGGGGCAGTACCACCACCACCTTCCCACCTTCTTTCTTAAACCCCTGCTCTTAGGAGAAAACAAACAAACAAACAAACAAAAGTTTCCTATTATGTCATCTTTAAAGATTTGTTGAGATGCTGGCTCAGAATCAGAGGCTTTTACAGAACAAAACTCTGTCCCTCTAAACTCCATTTAAATTCCATTTCAATGGGTAATGCTATCAATTCTTTCACTAAAAATTCAGAAGGAGCTGCCTTTAGAATAAGTTCCATTTTCTGGATTACAGAGTGTGCTTAAATCTGTCTGTGGCTATATTTATTACAGTTCCTTTTTTTCCAGCTTGCTTGAACTCTGAAAGGGGAAGGTCAACTGATACAACCTCATAAAATCCCAGTGCAAATGTAGGGACTGTCAGGAAATTTCATAAGTTTAGGATTTCTGTCATTTCAAAAAGAGAAATTGATTGTCCTTTTCCCATTTTCCTGGAACAGGTGAATGAAGATACTTCTGAAGCAATAATTTATTGTGTCTTCAGGGATTTAGTGAAGCATTTATGAATATAGTCCAAAGTCTCTTGACATTGGCTGCTTGATATGTTACCACATATTTTACACAGGAACTCAAAGAGCAAACTTGGCTTTCTGTATGAGGTCATAAACACTAGAAAGCCCTGTGCACAGTGAAATGGGCTACCAGGTGGTGCATCCAGAGGGGCTTTAAGCTCTTCTTTAAGCCCTCCCTGACCCCCTACTACTCTGATCTGTTCCATCTGTGGGATATGCACCAACACCTGACCTTTCTGTGGGATGCTCCACTCCACTCTACAGCAATGGACTCGTTGAGTGAGAGAGGAGATGGGGACAGGCTGGTCACACCTGTAGGACCTGAGAAGGATGGGGCACTCACATGCCTCCAGCACTCACAGGAGACTGGAGGCATGTCCCCAGTTCCAATCTGAAGACGTGTTAAATCATCGGTCAAATGGAGGCTGCAAATTGATATCTGCAGCTGACAAGGCTCAGGAGGAAATTCCTTTAATTATGCTAGGAAGAGCATGATTAAAGAAGGTGAGAGGGGTAGGTGTGCAGGGTGAGGAACAGCAGGGGACTCATTTCTGTCACATCTGGGAGCAATCCCACAGTGATACAGGAGTCTGTCTATCAGCCTTGCTTCTGTGAGGCTTTAATTAAATGAGACAGTTAAGTTACTATAGTATAAAAGTACTGTAGAATAAAAGTACTATATCCAGATTTTGTGGAAGATGATTCTGGCACCTTGAGGCAATAATGTGCTTGATATCTCCTGCAATGCAAGTCAGTGGGACACACAGTGCAGAATCAAGCCCATTGTGTGCTAAGGTCAAAGCTTAGGACACGTATGTTGAACAAGACTCTGCTCTCTTCCTCCTTGCTGTGATGTTCACTTTTGACCATGATGTGGACATGGAAGTGAAAATATACATAAACATTTCTTACTAATGGAACACTTTAAGTTATTCATACTTCAAAGGAGCCTAGGAAATTCAGCTCTTAGATGTTCCAGGGTACTTCAGAACTTGCATCCTAAAATTCTCCTACTTTAATGCTAATGATTAAATTTAGAAACAAAATGACTTAAATCAGAGTATGGTCAGGTTCCAGAAGACAGCACTGAAAGCACAGTAATAAATGTCAGGCTGGTTCAGCAATGTGTGTGTGCTCATGTCGAACTGGTGCAAGCAACCAGGAACAGTATGAAGCAAAGGCTGAACTGGCCCACTGGATGTGTTGGAAGAGTTCAGCATGAAACCCGTATTGATGTCTGAACTTCATCAGAGAGATCTCACAGCGTCTCTACATGGCATATACAGGTCTGAAATCCTACACTGTGGTTATTCATAATCTGTAACTATTTAAAATCTGTAGTCCTAAGTAGCTTGCACCCAAGAGTAACATAAAAAAAAAGCAGAGTCCACTGAACTAAATCTTTAAGCTCTGGGAAAATCCTGCAAAAATGGGAGTAGGAGAAGCGAATAAAAAGCAAATAAGAAGATAACCAAGAGGGCCTTAAAAGAATGTTTTGGGACAATATTTTAGAAAGCCAAGGGAATGATGCACCAGACACTGAACTGGTTATCTTGGCATTGATCCCAGGCACAGTTCAGGGAAAGGCTGATTGGTGATGCAATCCATAAAAAGAAATTAAAAGATGAAAGTGTTAGTAATGCCAGTCAACATCACTTTATGGAAAACAGGTTTTGTCAAATATACTTGATAGTTTTTAGTAGAATCACAAGTCTGGAAGTCACAAGATAGTACTGCCATAAAGTACCTACATTTTTTGTGTTTGGTGAAAAAGAGCACTAAACAAAACCAGTGTAGTTCCTATTCAAAAAATGAGTAATGTGAACACAGAAATTTAAAAAACTTGGAAGTAGGGAAGGGTAATCCCATATAGTGTGGTTTTAGTGGAGTCCAATGGGTATCTATTTTTGATCTAATGCTATATAATATAGGTTTTATAACCTGACCAAAAGACCTGCTTCTCTGTGGATGAAGGTTGATGTAAACCACATGCACTTTCTTGTAGACATAGGTACAGTTATGAATTTAGAAATAAATAGAGCAGATCAGGACTGTAAGGTGGGTGGTTTTATTCTGGAAGTTTGTGGGCTTAAAGCAGAGCTGGAAGTAATTTGAGATAAATTACAGAAATGCAGGAGCAGGGAGGTCATTCTTCCCCTGTACTCGGTGCTGGTGAGGCCACACCTTGAGTGCTGTGTCCAGTTCTGGCCCCTCAGTTTAGGAAGGACATTGAGATGCTTGAGCACATCCAGAGGAGGCAAGAAGGCTGGTGAGGGGCCTGGAGCACAAGCCCTACGAGGAACGTTTGAAGGAGCTGGGGTTGTTTAGCCTGGAGAAGAGGAGGCTTAGAGGTGACCTTATTGCTCTCTACAACTTCCTGAAGGGAGGTTGTAAGTGGGGGTCGGTCTCTTCCACCATGCAGCAACAGACAGAACAAGAGGACACAGGCTCAAGCTACGTCAGGAAAGGCACAGGTTGGATATTAGGAAAAAAATTTTTCACTGAAAGAATAATAAAGTACTGGAATTGTCTTCCCAGAGAGGTGGTAGAATCACCATCTCTGGTTGTGTTTAAAAAAAGACTGGAGATGGCACTTGGTGCTATAGTCTAGTTGAGGTGTTAGGGCATAGGTTGGACGTGATGATCTTAAAGGTCTCTTCCACTCTTCCAACCTCATTATTCTGTGATTCTCTAATACGTTTCTTCCAGTATAATGATTTAGCTAGAGCAACAAACAGGTTTCAAAAGCACCCAAGAGCCTGCATACAATGAAATTCTTCTTCTGCGGCAGCATTACCATTACACTGCATCCACTAACTAGTGGATGCAGTCCAGACCTCAGCTGGGATCAGGAGGACTCAAAAAGTTCCAAGAAAGACCTGTGTGCTCTCCCAGTACAGGCTGCAGCAGCATGAGCTGGTTAGTGTGCACAGAAGTTTAAGATAAAAGCCTTTACACTCTCTTTCAGAAGATACTTCTGTTGGCAGAGAGTGTCTTAAGATCACAAAAAAGCACAAGATGATCTGGTGCTTCATGCGTATTAGAGAGCTGGATGGGCCTGAAAACAGTAGGAAGCAAGGTGGGTAAATGGTTTCCTCTCTGGAGTCATCTTAGGATGAATCTGCAAGTGCTTGTGTAAACTTCAAATAACTGAGATAAGGCATTTCCTATGATATAGCCAGAAGTTCAGAAACAATTAAAAGAGGTGTGTTCTGCCCCTCCACCCTCCCACCCACACATGTGTATTCAAAGTAAAAACCACTCTGTAAAATAGTGTTTGAGAGCAATGGCCACTTTTCCAAGACTCTGGGGAGGTTAACTCTACTGCCTTGAAATAAATTAACCACAAAGTGTGGTGCTTTCGCAATGCAAAGTATTTTTACTCAGTTTGCAATGTGCTGATGAAATACTGATATACCTAGGGACATACAACATGAAGAAATGTGCTCCAAAATTTCTCATGACACAGCCCAGCAAAACATTGCTGGAGTGGCCTTAATGGGTTCCATACCAGAAGGGCTCATTCATACCATCAGTGGTTTGCAGAGCTGCTTCTCAAATGACTCGTTAGTTGCCTTTTACAAAATAAAAAATCTCAGTTCTACAAGTTATTGTTTTATACAAAGAATGGGCAAGGAACACACTGCAGAAAATAACAGCAAACAGACATTGTGCTACGTGAGACACACAGCTCATTTTAAACACGTTGTTGTCGTTGGTCTTAAAATGCATCGGTTGTTTTTAGTGATTATTTTGGTGCACAAAGGATGAAGCCACAGAACATTGCTTTCTCTGAAAACAAAAAATCCCCTAAAAGCTCTTGCTGAGAGGCTCCTTCTATGACAGCCATGGCCATGGGGAGGGACACATCAGATCCACTATAGTGAAACAACCAAGATAAGGCAGCAGCAAAGCCAACCCCAGCAAAAGGCAGTATCAGGCTCTGAGCCCTACAAAGGGCCGGTGTCCCAAGCACACACCAGTGGGTTACACTAGGCACCCAGCATTTCCCTCCACTGTTAATAAAAAAGGGAAATAGCAATTGCTCTGGGCTAATTTCTGTGCTATTCATAACATACAGAAACACATGACTAGAGCAGAGAGAGAGGAGACCAGACATGGTTGCAACCAAAAAGCATCTTCACACAACCAATCTTCATCAAACTGGATCTAACAGCTTCTGTATTTTAAAAACAAAATACTTTTTTTCTGCATCTGTATTGTGTTAGATCACTATATAGGTGTAAATAAGCCTGCACTGTCTTATTGTCCATAAATAAATACTTAGTAAGTTCAAAGCAGGGCTGGATTCATAAAGCAACACTCTACTAATCTGTATTCGGGTCTCAAGCGTATTATCTGTAATTTACAACCAATTTAAATGGCATTAACAGCCTTCCCCTTATGGGAATTTAAATTTGCATCCTACCATTGAATTAAACACTGATTGCATATTTTCTATAGGGGACGTACTGCTCTTTGAAGCTTGTTTTGAATAATAAAGCATCTATTCATGCACATGGTGCAATGTGTTTCTTTGTCCGGAATGTAATTGAAGTAAAATGTGAGTTAAAGGGATTTTTCCTCTAGCCACAGGTTTGTTGATTACCATCTATTTTCATCTATTCAAGATTTCTAAAAGGAAAAGAAAAATACAGTAATCTCTTCCTGCATTTGGAACCTCATTTACCACTCAGAGCTTTCCTAAGAGCATCTGAGATGAACAATCAGAAGGTCAAGTTTCAGTCCATCTTTGAAGGAGGAGAAGGAGAAAAAGGAACAAAGCAGTGCCTTACCCTTCTGAAAAGAAAAATAGGAAATAAATAAATAAATAAATATCACAAAAAGCAGAGGGAAGCAGACAACACCACATCTAACCTCCAGGAGACAGATCTTGCCTACCTGTCAGGTAGCTGTTCTCTATGCTGTCAATCACTGAGAGGCAGGAAATCCACAACAACAATGACTTCAACATTAAGGAAGCAAGTAGGGCGAAATAAAACTGTTGACCTTTTTTGTTTGATTTGTGAGGGAGGAATAACTGAAACAATAAACATGACTTACTCCTTCCTGGATGGGAAAAACAAACAGAAAGGATTGAAGAAAAGGAATTCTAGCTGGTGAATGTGTGGTTTGTCCTCAGCATGGCTGGGTCCTCCAGCCACAGCCACGTTGACAGGGCAAGGCAGCATGGGAGGACTTTCAGAGGAGTGGGTGACCTGATGCCAGGAGTGGGTGACCAGCTGCAGCAGGAGTGGTGGAAATGTCCCCCAGCATGGCCATCCCTGTGACCTTCTCTTGTCCTATGCAGCTCACCAGGCTGGAAAGTTCTGCTTGCTGATGATGCTCAGTACACTCAGCAAACCATCTGGAGAAACCGAGTTCTCTGCTAGGTCTCCTGTGCCAGGGTACAGCTACAAATGAGTTAGGGGAAAAGCCTCTCTTGAAATCTGGTGGATTTTAAGAGATTTTTTCTCCCTCTTTTCCCCTAAAGGTGATCTTCATTTCAAGTTGCAGGCAGGTCTGAGTCTAATAAAGCTGTTGTGGTGTTGATAGCTCTGATGTTCAGGATCCTGGCATTTATTCAGAAATTACAGAAAAGACAAAACACAGTTGATATATTTGGTATTTATGCAGTGATATAAGTAATTGTTCAGAGTTCAGAGATTCTTTTAAATTATTTTTTACCATGGTCTAGTTTCTACATTCTTGAAAAAGCAGGGCCATTTCTGCTGAAACCCTCATTTTCCTTCAGTTCTCCTCAGGAAAGCTTTGGAAAAACCAGAAACTACTGGAAACCAGAACTTCCTGATGATTTGTGCCTTTCCCCATCTTAAAAGGTGATTTTATGAGTCCTTGAGGAACAAACACTGCTTAAGAACTGCCGTCTATGTTTTAGGAAGAGGCAGGGAGGATTGCAGACCGTAGCCTTGATCCCATTAGGACGAAATGTCACACCAACAACAATAACTGTATCTCTGGACTTAGCCAGTTGCTCAAGATTTCTTTACAGGCTATCTTAAATTGCAGCAGTTACTACTGTATTGGTGCTATAAAAGCCGGCACCGCCAGTGCCTCTGTTGCACGTGCAGCAAACATCAAAGTCCCCCGCAGCCACAGCGCCTCAGATAGCGAGAAGGCCTCGAGACAGGGAGGGACATAAAGACTCTGTTTTTTCTTTTGCTTTCCAAAACAGTTTCATCGTTCTCATTTGCACACAAGAGACTGCAAATGGTCCCTGGGCACCTTGGAGGTAATTGCCATGTTGTTCAATTTGCCTCAAATGAACGACGCAGGAATGATAAGCACTCTTTTATAATAAGCTCGCTACCACTGGTATGTAGTACGGGTGGGATACCCGGGGCCCTGACCCTCTGCCAGAAAGTCATCCTCCCCTTTTATATTTGCAGAGGCAAAGAATCTCAGGGGCAAAGGAGGTTTATTAGCAGGCACGTACCCATCTGTGGGCTGCAGCCCCACAGGCACATTGTGTTAATGTTGTGCCCTCAATGCTAGCTGCTACCATAGCATGACACAGACAGCCGGAGCAAGAAATGATGCCAACGGGAAAGTCTCATGGCTGGGAAGCGTATATGGCTTCCCAGAAGAAAACACTGGCAATTTCTAGCACAAAATGAATCTTAAAGTGAATTAGACCTTCATGATTTCTAGCCCTGGCTCAGGGAGAGTATTGGCAATGCTGGTTGCTCCTGTAAAGCTATCCTTGCTCCTAACTCTGGAGGTTAACTGCAGCCTGCCGCCGTCCTGTCTTAAGAAGATAGAAAAGCACAAGATGCTCTGGTGCTTCGTCTGTATTAGAGAACAGGCTGGCGCAGCCACCCAGCCCCCAAACCCCCTGCTGAAACTGCCTCTTCTCCTGCCCACAAAGGGAACTGGGGTCCTCCTTTCCTCAGAACAGGATGAATTCATAATTTTTTATGGGGTGGATTCACTGTATTCCTTTATTCAAAGGCTAAGCTCTGGTTTCCTCTCCTAATGTGCTGCCCCAGTCCTGTGGAAAGGAGGTGTGGATACCAGGCACTAAAGGAGGTGTGGGTGCCAGGCACTTGGGGCACCTGAGCAGTCCAGCTGACCTTCACCATTTCTCCTTGGTTTGTTTTTTTTTTTTTTTTCTAGGAATAAACAAGGGCTGAGGCCCATTTTGCTTCACATGTATGGTAAGTACAATTCCAAGCTGGGGATGCTGGAGTACGTGTTGTCCATCCTAGCAGTCAAGGACAATGTGCAATAACTCCACTAGATATCCACATTTTAAAGCAGTTCAACCTCAGCAGTCCTACCAGAGCTGGTTGAGGAGCTTGTGCCTTGCTTCATGTTTGGTACACTTTGCCATACTGGGGAAATGTTGAGCAAAGAAAACAGACATATCCTCAGGTGCAGAAGTTGCTGCTGAGGCTTTTCAGGGTGCCACACACAGCTACTCCCCAGCATCTTCATTAAGTGTTGTGGAAATAAATGTGAAATCGCTGCTGACAAAACACCCAGAGAAAGGCAGGAGGGTAAATAAAGCAGAAAGGCTGGCTGAGTCACACAGTCTGATGCACCCGGACAAGTAAAATGCATTTTATTGTGGACTAATTGGAAGTAAAAGCATGGTCCTGAGAGTGATACCTGGGAATGAGGGGGAATGGCAGTGAGTCAGCCATGAAAAAATTATGGCAGTCATGGTAGAGCTGATAAAAATTTGGTAGACATTTTCTAAATCATGGAAAGTTTGGATGAAACTGCACAGGATGATGATGGACTGATAGGTTTGGGCATCTTCTAATTAAGATGGGATGCCTTGCAGTACTCCCAACCAGGATGTCCAGTCTGCCACAGAGGGATAATTCAGTGACATTTATATAGAGGATGGCTTCAGCAGATCTGATGAGTTCTGCTGGTTTTAGGCTTCATTCATCACTGAAATTGCCTCACTGCTTCAAAATCTATTTTAAATAAATAAAAAAGAGAAGGCACTGAGCTCCCATAGCAAACCCTCTGCCTGCTTTCCAGGCCTCCACAACATGAATTTGTTTGTAAAGAAAAAAACAGCAGAACAAAGGTGACAAAGCAGACTCAAACATCACCATTACCATAGCAACAGTGGCATTAGCCTGACACAGCAGCAGAAGCCAAAATATACCCTTGCACAGAATGCCGTGCAAGTTAGGAAATTGCTAGATCTGTATGGCACACAAGATAAACAACCAAATATAAATGACTGTAGATTGCTCAGTAAAATTATTAATTCCTATTTACAAAATGCACTTTCTGCAAGTAAATAGTATCTTAATAATTTCTAAAATTGATTTCCCTTGACAAGAACAGCAGAAGAAAAAGCAATTGCAAGTTGTGTATTGACCACAATATGGAGCAGCATCTTTGCCTGGAAGCTGAAACTGCTAAGGCAGCAATGTTGTAGGGGTTCCCTGACTGCCTTTTTGGCTTGGCTCCTGCCAGCAGTGCGTTCGAGGGCATGACTAACATCTGTCACATGTGGTTTGCTCTCTCTCTCACCTGCTCTTTGGGGAAGGACTATATGTGCAGGGGAGTATTTTTTTCCCTTTTTCTTTTAATTCACTCACCAGGCTGCATTTAAACAGGGAAGGTTCAAGCCAAAGAAATACACTATATGCATGAAGAAAAAAAGGATTTGTTAGCCCTATATGGGATTTTATACTGCAGCCTCAGACATAAAAGGACTGAGGAAAGTCTCTCTTTTGCCCAGATGAGTTTAGAAGAGACAGCTTGCTCAGTGAAGAGCAAAAACTTGCAGGAACCATCATACTGGGCAACTATCCTTATCGTGGTGATGTGTGGGTGGGTTGGGATGATGGATGACAGCAGTGCCTGCCATGGCCAGCGTGGCAAAGGGCACTCAGTGGTGGATGGCCGAGCCCCAGAGCCTCAACTACCCTGCAGCAGCAGCTCTGCTTGGGGAGATCAGGGAGCAGCACCACTGCTGCTGTTCCCACACAGCCACCGTGATGTTTTAGGCACACTGGACCAAGGCTCTAGAGATAATTCTGTACATTTTGAGACTGTTTAGTCTTTGGGGTACCAGGACAGAGGGCAGAAGAGGGTGTCTGACGTGTTTACAGCAGGCTGTTTTCTGAGGCAATGCTAAGCTGCAGCCCCCATCTAGGGAACATCTTGCAACCCATTGCCACATCCAGCTGCATGTACTTCCAGGGTGGGCACTTGAGTAGAAAAAAAACCCCAAGCCAATGTAGGCCAGTGTGAAGTAAGATTGCTTTCCCCCACCTCTTCTGGAGGCAGACACTGAGGGTTGCTGACAGAGCACTGGGGACGCAGTGCCCTCGTCCCAGTAGGCATGTCAAGGGCACTGCTGTCACTCAGACCTGGCAGGCAACCACGAGCAGCTCCTGTCAGCCCACAGGGCCACTTGGCCTCCTGCCTGCATTTTCCCTGCCTGTGTTCTCTCCCTGCCTGATTGCCCCTGAGCCCAGGGGCTCCCACACTGCTGCAATCCCACATTTTCTTGTAGCAGCAGCTGAGCACGCATGGGCTGGGTGCTGCAGGCAGTGTTGCAGAGCACTCCCAGGAGCATGCAGGGAGTGGGATGTACTGCAGAGAGAGATGGGTCCCATTTCCCTGGACCATCAAATGAGCCCAGAGCTGGAGCAGGGAGCCAGTCAAAAAGCATCACTCTCACCAATAAAACAAAGAAAATGTGGCAGTAAAGGTAGATTTTTTTCCCATTTAAAACTGTAAAATTCTCAGCCATCTCTAGGTGCTATTAATCACACATTGCACTCCCGAAATGTATTCAGACACAGCAGAGTAACAGTGACTTGCTCTGCAGGACAGCCAGACACCAAGATTCCTGGGGACAGAGGGCTCTCCTAATTACTTTAAAGGGACGAATAACACTTGTGCTAGTCCCAAGACAGAAAGCCAGACTCCCAAAGTTGGGCAACTCCATCACTTCCACTATGATAATGCCAACAGTACTGGAATAAATCCAGACAGGAAAAGGAGGTGCTATCAGGTTTATGTGGATGTTTTGCATCCTCTTTTAAGGAGCCTTTTTCTTACATTATGCACATGTGCATTTAAACTGGTTACAAAGCAACAAATGCTCTTTCTTTTTATTTAAGTTTGGCTTCATAACTAGAGACCATTCCACTTCCTATGTGTGATGGAGATGGGTTAAATGGGATTCAGCCCTCACAGACAGGAATTTGTGTTGTCAGAAAGATATGCTGAGAACAAGCTTGGTACTGTTTGATGAAGACAACACACACAACTTTTTCAAAAGAAAATAAATTTACAACATTTAAGTCCAAAAGATGTTTTTCTGAGATACTTATAACTACCTTACACATGTAGGACTTTTTTTTTTTTTTTTTAAGAATAAAAAAATTTAGAATTGTTAGTTTGACAAGTATTTTTATCGTAATGAGATTGCAACATATCACTTTCATTTGCAGTTAGATCCTAACATTGGTCAGATGTTCTTAGAAGCCAGCAGAAAAATGAAGAAAAAAAGGTAATGAAAGCTGACTTGTACTATTGGCAGTAATCTCCCATTGGTCACCAAACTTAATATCTTCTATACTTCAAAAAATTTCCATAATCAATTCATTCTGTGAAATTACTTCCCCCCCACCTCCCCCGCCCTTTTTTTTTAAAAACAGTAGATAAACCAGAGTCATTTTCCCCCAGGGGATATAAATTCTTTTAAAGACTCAGCCTTCTCAGGGGCTTATTGCAGAGAGCTGACTGCCTTAGGGAGACAAATACCATGCCCTCTTCTAAGTTACAGCTTTCAATCAGGGAATTAGGAATCAACCCGTCATAGATGTTTAAGCTGCTTCCATCTTTTTCAAGAAACATCTGTTTCTCAAGCAGATTACCACAGCTGATAGAAGTGCTCTTTTGTTTTACACTAGAATAAAAGGGGAACGTGAGCTGCTGGGGAAGGGATGACAGTTGCTCTTCCCCTCATCTGCATGAAGCACAGAAATGCCTGGAAGGGCTGGATGTGAAAAGCCAACCAGCCTTTCCCAGAGGAGCAAGATCTGCTCTGCAGGGATGCAGCTGCAGCACAAGCTAACCTGTGCTGCAGTGGCCAAAGCAACTTGGAAGTGGAAAGACTTTCAGATGGAGAGCTATTTAAAGCCCTTTTAAAATTACTCATTTTCTGCTTTTCTGTGTCTGTCATGTCAAACATTTCCCACTTTTGAATTGGCCTTTAATAGCTGCAGAGACCATCAGGTTGGTGCTGCAGGCTAGTGGAGGGGGAAGGAGCCAGGAGCCAGCCTCCCTGGAGAAATGGCTGATTTCCATCAAAAGCTGGTTAACACTGGGCAGCATTGCCTTGAGTCCCACAGTCTGAGGTCAGTGATGTTCCAGTTGGCAATACAACCATGAATGTAGGACCTTTCCAACTGTCAGGCCAGGAAAGTGACCAGGAAACCAAGGCTGCTTTGTTTTCCTGTTTTGTGGTGGGAGGGCTGGCCAGTCTAACAAAGCTGATGCCATCAGGACCGTTTGCTTTGTGCCCTCCAGGCTGTGTGTGTGGACCTGTGCAAGAAAGGGGCTGGATGAGAAATGACATATTTTGGTATTTCTGCAGCTGTTTCCAAGCAAGCCCATGAAAACCAGAGCCCACATCCAGGTGCTCCAGTCAAGATGACAATGGGGAGAAGTAGCAGGAGCACTTCTCAGCCCTGGACTCTGGGATAACTTCAAGGTCTTCAAAGCATCCCTGGATGGAGGAAAGATGCTACTTTCCTATTCAAGATTTATGAAACTGTTTCCCCAGATGCCTCAAATCCAAACTAAACCAGGACCTTTCTTGAAAACTGAGAGCACAAAGAAACCCATGTCCATCGCTCTCCACCTCCTGATATGGGATTTCAGAATCATCTCGGATATTAAAGTTTAGTTTAGGATGCAGAAGTCCACAACAGCTTTCTGCTTGTGTTGCATTGCACTCCCTACCCTAGGAATAGTTTATTTGGTAACAAAATCAGTTTTTTTAGTTATGAAGAGAATAAAGAGTATTTCTTGATCTCCAGACAGCAAAATGCAGGAGTTTCACACACTGGATATACAGCAATGGCATAGTACCCAGCCTGCCCTGAAAAGAGAGAGGTGGATGATTATATAAATATTCCTGGTTCCTCATTCCTCTGCCAGAAATGATAAAATGGAAGAAGAGATATAATTTATCTTTTATATACCTTTCCTATAAACTTTTCATCGGGGTTTCCCTTACTTGATTATTTTTGAACATTTTCACATTAATGTGCTCAGAATCCGGGGGGAATTTGACAGAGAGTTTATTTTCCAATTATTTTTCCCTCTTCGTGGTTTTTCACAGCTTTTAAAATGTATAATATATTGAAAAGGTACAAAGCCTTGTAGAAAGGTGGCTGAGAAAGGAAGAGGCAAAAGGACATTCCCTTTTATGCACAAGCTACCACTATAGGGTGAAACAACTTTCCACTCCTTGCAGAAAAGAGAGACAGGGAGAACAGCAGAGGAGATTATACAATGTAACACCAGAAAAATTTTACATTTTTCATTGAGCAGAATTGTCACAAAACTCAATTTTAGCCGGAGACTTACCAAGGCAGCCTTAAAGGGTTGGCTTTTTGAACACATGAAATGACAATCAATCAGTTCTCAAACCAGCCATTGCAATCTGACAGAGATGAGGAGGATAACACATGTAAGGAGGATTGAGTAAAGAAAGTATACTGGAAATAATCTTTAATTATAAAATTAACCAACAACAACAGACGTCATGTCAAGTGAACCTTTGGAAATGTATGCAAACAGATGAAAAAAGGAAAATGAGACATAGCTCTGGTAAGTGAATTAAGGGAAGTCTTTAAATGGCTTAATAATAGGAACACGTTGAGAAGCTGTGAGGTTAATATGGAAATTACATAAAGCAGTGGGGGGTCTTGGACTAGATTTATTGTGCATACTAATTGGGGGACACTGAATACCAGATAATAGCTGAAGGATGGGGCTTCTGCTCTGTCAACATCCTCTTCTTCACAAAGGATGACCCAGCAGAATTTAATAGCTTCACAATATCACTGAGCATGACACTTTAATAGGTAACAAAATGCTGTATTTCAGCACTGTGAAGGGGAGAACCACAAGAAAGTGAGAGTGGAAGGGGATGACACTGGAGGCCTTGCTAGCAGCTGGCAGATCTGAAAGCAGCATAATTCCCCCAGCCTCTACCAGCCTGAAAAAGAGCCCAAGTGATATCTGAGATGATATTAAAGCAAGCTTTAAAATACCAGCACCAACAATTGAGACCACAAATGTCTTTTAATTCTTTTAATCCTTATAACCTTGCAATGACTGAGCGTGCTCAAGAACTAGCTCATTAAAACCTGAAAGTTAATTGGAGCAGGAAAAGCAAGCCGCTCTTACTGGTCCCTACTGCCCAAGCTGAGGTAAGCGCAGAAATTACAGAGACAGCAAATAGATTTGCTTTTGCTGTGGTAGGGCTTTATTAATAATTCACACAAAAAATCACCTAACATTCAGTGATGTAGGAGAAGTCATGGTGTGCAAATGTAATCCTCAGCTTTGCAGTACTCAAACTCTGAGTTACAAGGCAGATTTCTGAATAAGGAAACCATCTGTCAGGAAGGGTTTTTCATTAATATTTTTTTCCTGTAGCTTTTAACATGCCAACACAAGAATACTGTTTAGAGGTCAAGTGGCAGTCTCTGAGCAAAAGCTCAATAGCCTTAGGAAATCTCATTCTTTAAAAACAAACTATGGTGGCTGAGGCAATGCTTGCACACTTGAGGCCAGGCCCTCAATGTGAGACACAGGATGTGTGCAGTGGCTGCTCCTTTGGTGCCATTGGGGATTCTCAGTGGGCTCTGCTGGACTGGATGCTCTGCCAGAGGCTCAGAGGAAAGCAGTGACCACAGATACTTGTTGGGATGTCCTGCTGCATCTCCAATGGCTCCAGGTGCCTGCAGAACACAACAGAGCACTACCAACCTTAGAAGCTTGTGCAGAAAGAGCCACATTTTACCAGCTGAATACACCACTGGGCTCCACAGTGGTATTCACTAGATGTACACTGACTGCCGTGAGACTCTAACCACCAGGATCACTAATAGTCATCCATACAGTGAGCAGCTTCTGGATTTCTCTGTCAGAAACCCAATCTGATCTTCCCCTGTGCTCCTTGGCACCTGTCACCCTGGCACTGAATTAATGAAATAAATATTTTTCCTGCCACAGCTACCAATTCAGTGTCAAAGAACATGGTATACTATTTTCTGTGGGGTGTTTATTTTTTTTTTTTGATATGCAATGCAGGGAGGCATAAGGGCATGTGTGTCTTTTGGCCTGACCTCAGCAGAGCTCAGGGGTGTGCAGGGTGAGGTGCCATATAAGTCACCATAAATAACGAGAAGGCAACAGTCAGCACCTGTCTTAAAGAGGCCAAAGCACTTGCATCTCTGCTCATCTGCCTAAGAGGGAAAATAATTTTCAAGTGGTTTTTCCAGACGTGGCACATGGTGAGTCAGAGAGAGGAAGGAATCTTGTGTGGCTCAGCATCAGGAGTCCCTGGCCCTCCTCCTCCGTGCAGCATTGTGCTCAAATCCCTTACCCAATGATTTTTAGGGGTGCACAGTGGTTTACTCCTGAGGGAATCAGCAAACAGGATATGCTCAAGGTAGCAAAGAGGAACTTTAATACAAAGTACATGTACTGGAAAAGGACGTGTCAATATCATGTAAAACACACTTGGCAAGGTAGTTTGCCATGCAACTAGAAGCTGTCCAGCTAAAGATGATCAGATACTTATCTGCCAAGGCACATTACCAGGGTAAGCTGAGCAGCATGTAATCCAAGAAGCTGACCCCGCACAGTACTTGTTTAACTGACTCCATTTCTGTGAAAGCACTGGAGTCAGTAAAGGAAACCTTTCCTCTTAGCTGGGATATAATTTCCTTGAAATTCAGAGTGCATCACCAAAATGGGTTTTCCTCTCAGGTTTCTTACTGAACACTGACTTTGCTTCGGTAACTACGGCTGTGCCCAGGCCTGTAAGCACAAGTGGGGAGAACATGATGAGCTGGGAACAAATTTTTTTTCAGAACAGGGAAAAACAAAAACAAATGTTAGAAGAGCAGACCAAATTAAAGCCAAGCCCTCAGCTGGCTCAGCCAAGCCCCGAAGACTGAGGCTGGTTCAGCTGGGAGCATCCCTGGGGTGTGTAGTACCAGGATACGTGAAGCAGGGGGACACTGTGTGCACTCTGCCCATGACACGAGCTTTGTTCTTCAGGTCTGAGCCCTCTGACCTCACCAGAATTTCCAGTTTGATGTAAATTTTCTGGGTACAGTAGCTGATGACTTCCAGGAAGCTGGACTGGATGATTCAATAATTACTTACAGTCTTATACTCCATATGACTGGAAAATGTACCACAAAATCCTTATCACAGTCTTCTCATGAGCTGGTACATTTATTACTTATTATGGAAATGGCAGTGCTGATAAAACTCACTATCTTTGGTCCCTGAAGCTGTCCTCTATCTGTGGCACGATCTTATTTACATATTCTGTAGCTGGGATCCCTCCCAAGGGCTAAGTCCTGGGAGCCAAGAGCAACACAGAGAAGAAACTGGGCCCAAAGCTTGGATTTTCTTCCCCAGTCTGAGATGCTGACACACACTACTTTTGCAAAGTGCCCGATCTTCTCATGTCTTGGTCAGCCCAGCTGCCAAACCATGTAGTATCAGGATCTCACTGAGAGCCATATGCTGCTGCTGGGTTGTTTTGAGGAAAATTAAATTAAAACAATCCACAACAGTTGTTTTAATGCCATTTCTTGTTTGCTTGAAACCTTAGTCCCAAATTACCTTTATGCAATGGGAAGGTAAAGCCTATGGTTTCCAGTAACCTGAGGGACTTTTTGGACACTCAGGAATGGCTGCTGATGGGCAGCACAGAGACTTCCAGCCCTGGCAGAGCTCTTGAGAGGGAAACTGAAAAAAAAAAGGTGAAAAAATGCAGGAAGAATAGAAGTTTTACTTGATTTAAATTCAGCTAAAAGCAAAAATTACATTGCATTACATGTCTTTTTCCAGGAAAACATCTTCAAGCCAGTGGTTAACTTCATTCCACAGATTTTTTTGCTTCCTCCCTCCCACTCCCAGTATTTCTCTGCATGTGTGGTTATCAAAATACGGGTAAATTCAATCACAGGACTAAGCCTCATGCTCAGAAACCCAAATGTGCAGGTTATCATTGCTGTAGGACATAGAGAGCTGTCAGATTAGCAATTGAATTGAAAACATAGACCAGAATTCCCATGGAGAAACTGATTTCTCTTGATAATGAGAAAATGGATGTTTGTCAGACTGAGCAACAGCATGGATGAGACACCCAAAGTGCTCTGCACTGCTGACTCCTGCAGCCTTGACCTCCTGATCCTGTGCTTGGCACAGGCAAAGAGGACTGGCAGTCTTGAGAGCAACTAGTGTAACAAAATGTGTTTAAGGCAAATGGAGAAAAACAATGTTATTTGTTTTATGGAGACAGTGAGAATACAGACTTTTGTATTCTGATAACACTGGGGAGTTCTGAGAGTACAAAGCTTTTTCCAGGCTGGGTAAGAGACCTTCACTTTTAAAACAACCCCCAAAACTATAACAGTTCCATACACACATATTTCCCTCCCATGATTTTTCACGGAATAAGTGAGAGAATGGGAAGAACCCGACAGCACAGGCAGAAGTAGCTGATACATCCAGAGCCATGCTTTCTCTCTAATGCTGTTTATGAACATCAGTTTGCAGCCATTAGTGTAAGGCCTCATTTGCATGACAGTGTTTTATCTTCTCCCTTCTATTAGCACTGGAGCTGGATTCTGAGGTGAGAGCACTGTCCTCCCTCATTCTTTGTGCAAGGCCCAGTGATAATACTGATGTATGTGGTGGTGGGTGCTCAGGGCTCTCATGGTGGTGGTGTGGGTTCCCTGGAGAGCAGAGCAGAGCAGAGCTGATGGTGCCCTGGACAGCACAGCTTCTACCCCAGAGGCCATCTAAATCTGCTGTGTTGGTGTGCTTGTTTGCAGTCCTCTGGGTCTGCCCTGGGATGTCAGCATGGGAAGGGCACTCAGCAGCCTCAGACTCCCTGGGCACGTCTCAGGGATGCTGTGGGGGGCTTGCCTGGCTCCTCATTTCCTTCCTGCCAGCCTGCAGGCTGGGAGTGTTGGGGCTCCCAAGGGGACTCCTACACTTCCCTCTTGGACTGTCCCCAGGTGAAGAGATCTGCTTAGGCATGGCTCATGTTTGGTTAGCATCTGGGAAGGTTTGCAAGGTAATTCTTTTACTTTTTATTTCCTGCCCCCAAGGTTTCATCTCCACTAGAGGCTCAAGGCCAGGGAGGAGACACCTCTGCATGTCTGGTTCATAAGGCCTTTACCTCAGAGCTGTTTTCTCAACAGTGCTCCATCAAGGGCAGCCTTTGTCTGGGCTGGGATAAAGGCACTTCCCCAATTAAGTTAGCTTAACCACCACTTGGGAAATACAATGTTCACTAAACTCATCCACAGCCAGGCACTGACGAGGATCGCAGCTATTCTGTGGGAATGGAGCACACGTTAATTATCCCCAGAATTTCAAAGCTGCAAAACCCAATAGTTTCCTTGGCAAAATCTGCCAGGCATGACATGACTGCTACACGCACTCCACACATTTCCTAATGCAAAGGATTGGACAACCTCAAATACCGATTCCAAGAATAGCAAGAGCAAATGAACTGCAAATTACTAAATTCCTTTTATTGCTGGGAGCTACAAAGTAATTTAAATTAGTTTCAGTCTGAAGTGAACTGTGGGGCAAGCTGGGAAAATTATATAAGTGGTGACATTTTAGAAACACCTTTTATGATCATTTAAAGAAAATATTTCATCTCACACCAGGGTATTTAGTAGTCTTCGGAAAGATAAGTTTGTAAAAATTATGGCTTTCTGTACATGCATACATGCCACACATTTAAATGCACATGTATACACACATGTCTGCTTTAACCTATAATGGAAACTGAATATTTTTCATTCACTTAGCAACTAGCCTTTGCAGGAAAAGGGATAGCAACTGACCCCAAGAGAACTTACATTTTTATGGAAAACTGCCATTAACATTAGACTTGATTACATAACACTCTTTTCCTCTTTCCCACAGCCTCTGATGTAGGTGGGTTTACTAAATGCATAGGTAAAATAATGATCTTCTACATTCTTCAAACAGTTTCCTGCTCCAGGAACTACTTTTGGCTCCCTATGGTTTTGATTAACATCCTACCTGTGATTTCTGCAGATCGGTGCTGGTTTGCTTCTGCAAAGGAGAGAGCAGAATAAGCTCCAGGACCTGGCACTGAATCATTGCAGCTGGAGTGGAGAAGTCATAAAATGCACTGCCTTTTAATGAAATAGGATGGAGGGAATAGATGCTTCCCCTCTCTTGCAGCATCACTGCAAAAATAACTCGGCCGTGCTGAGTGGTGGTGTCTTCACAAGCTCTACATGTCACAGCTAGAGCAGAGGCAAAAAGAAAACAATAAGGATAATGATGATAATAATAATAAATAAATAAAACCAGAAAATTGTTGGAAATCTTTCACGCTGTCATGCTTTCTTTCAATGAAGGGAGGTTAAATCTTCAGCCAGCCGAAAAGCAAAGGATAGGATTTGTCCCTCTTACAAATAATGGATCAGTGACTGCAAACACTGGACGCAATATGTAGTTGCAGAAAGCTTTCAGTCAAGTGGAGATAACTTCTTCATGGTACAAAGCACTTTCTGCAACCTTAATGTCCTAAATGTAAAGCAATACAGTGCTAGTGTCATAGAAATCAGAGTGCTGCGGGGCGAACGGTTGAAGGGAGCGAGGGTGTAATTTCAAAGGGGAATGTCTAGGGTGCTGGAACTGGCATGGACTAGCCCATGCTTTATTGGCAGATTTTGTGTGCATGTGTTCATTAATTTTGTCTTTCCTGGAGTCTGAAACTGCAATTTCTGTTCTGCTTCTCCCTGTGTAACTCACTTGCTTTTTTCTGTCTGGTATCTGGGCTGCAGGCAGGTAAAGATGGGTGGGAGGAGACGGATTGCTGCCTCCAGGGACTCCTCCTGCGAGTGGAACTGACACAATATCCCAGTCTGGAAGCAAATTTGAAACAAGCAGAGGTGATATCAGGAAAAAATGGTTAGCACCTGGGTAAGTACAGGATGACCTCCATGGCTGTCTGGAAGGAGATGGTGGGGTTGTGAGGCAGCTTTTCCTAGGCTGTCTCTCTGTTCTGAGAGGTTAGACAGGGCTCTGGACCATGACATCTGGGGACATCTGAGTGGAGAGGGTCACACTTTGGCTCCTCACAGGCCTAGGGCTGCTGAGCATCCAGAGGATCTATGACCAGGGAGCTTCCTTCCAGCTAGTCCTTAGCTAGCCCAAGGAAAGCCCAGAAGCTTTCTGAGTTAAGACCAAATAAATGAAGACAGCAGAGAACAATGTGTTCAGGAGGCAAAGGGGACCTTGGCTCATCATATCATTGCAAGGTATTATTAAATTTTATTTCTACTAGGTAATAATATTAGTAATACACAGAGGGTCAAAGCCTCAGCTTTTTTCCAGGTAAATGTGCTAAGTCAGAAGTTCATAAGGAAGCACAGATAATGAGATGAAAGAACTATGGAACAGATGAATGAGTAGACTGCGAGAAAGGCATAAGGAACCTGGAAGCTCAGGTAGAGAGGAAGTATCACTGTGATTAATTTTAAGAACAAAGGATAAAGTTACTTTATCTTAGATGGAAAAGAAAATAGGGGTATTTGGATAAGAGTGCAGTTTTTCAAGCATAGCTCTAGCTATGACATGTGAGTCTTTTGCACCAACTGCTATAGAGCTGGCATGAGAGGGCTAAAAAACCAGTTTAAAAGACCAATTTTCCTTCTCTCTGAATGGGCTTGGTGCACAGAATCATATAATTAATTAGGTTGAAAAAGTCCTTTAAGATCATCAAGTCCAAACCAACACTGCCAAGTCCAGCACTAAAACTTGACCTGAGCTATCTGCATCACAGAGGGTGGTGGTAGCCCATCGGAATTACTGTCAGTCTTCATGTCCAAGATGCAGCAGGCAGATGCTACAATAAGAAATATGCAAGAAGAAATGAACAGAAATATATTGGGATGTCCACAGGGCACAGCACATGTCCTAAACCTGCCCTAACCTCCACCCTGACCTCAGAGTCATCATGCCCAATGCTTGCAAGCAATACTCTGCCTGTGGGTTTACAAAGCAGCAGCTTTTTTTTTTTTTTTTTTTTTTTTTTTTTTTTTCTGGTCATTTAACACTAGCAAAGAATTAGGAAGGAGAGAAAAAAACATTTTGTATATTTTATCTGAGAAAAATATTACTGATTGATAATGTAGACCAAAGTCCTTTTGATTTCTTACTAGAGGTGTAGAAAAACTAAATTCTTTATGTTTTTCTGCCAGCCCTCCCCAGAAATACAGAGACTTTGAATTCACCTAGAACTGACTGTTCAGACAATCTTACTTTTAAAGGAGTCAAATCACATCTAACTGAGCTCGGGCTCAATAACATATGAGAAACTGGGCTGATAGGAGACAGCAATTTCACAGAGTAGCCAGTTTTCACTAACTGCAAGATGAATTTGTGGTAATAGCAGCAGAACAAGAAAATGTCATATTACAATTTCAGTTGTCCAGATCCACCTCTCTGCTGCATGTTATAATACTTGAATTTATGCTGTTGTTCTTTTTTTTTTTAAAAAGGGGATATGAGTTCGTTTTAATAATGTCTGTGCATGATTAACAAACCCTTAGTTTAAATTCCAGTACCAAAACTCAGTAAAGAGAGATAGTGCAATGATAGTGTTCTAGTGCTGAAGAGTATTGTCTTATGAAGAGAAAATCCAGACACACATCAGAAGAGGATGCAATCAGAGAGAGTAACTTCCAGATGGAACAGACCCTTTGGAGTTGAGAAAAGTGGGTGGCTGGTAATGAATAATTTCAGGGACTGAGTCTCCTGTTACTACCTGTAGACAGTGAAAGAGTGGGCTGCAGGTCCTCCAGATTATTGCAGATAACACTTGATTATCTGAATGACACTGCAAATCTTAAATTCAGAAATTCAAATGATTCCTAACACTGTTCTACAGGTGTTCAATATTTGAAAGCTGCAAGGTGGTCATCATTACCCAGAAACGGTAGGACACCATTTTTGATCTCCTGATTCCTGCTCCACTGATGTTTCAGCAGGAATAACTATTCCTGTAAGATAAATTTTTCCCTAGTCCTTAGGCACATTTTTGAATACAATTTCCATAAATGCCCATGCCAAAAAAATGTGCTGTGTAAGTATACAACAGAGCAAACACAAGAGAAACCCTGACTTATGCAGTTCTGTTTGAAGCAATCAAGGTGTTGTTCTTAGTATGTACAACATTTCACATTAAAACATTCTGATTATGTTTTTTAATACTATTATCTGTTTTACTGCTGTGTTATACTTATGCACTGAGGACAGATAATTTTGAAAGGCGGGACAGCAAGGGGAAATCAAACAGCTTGGAAAGAGTTAATGCCCTCAAATAATGTTCATTTATTGTCATTGTGCTTGATAGAAATGCTTCCTGCTTGCTTTCTGAAGCCATTACAGCACACTTAAACCTTTTTGGGTTATTGCACCTGCAGGCCAGGCAGAGACAGATATTTCTGTGCAGCTCAGGGATATGATTTGTGGTTCAATCTGATTTGGAAAGCTGAACCTTCTTCCAACCAACCTTATTCTTCCTATTCATGATTTTATTTTCATGCCCACTCTGTCCTATGGAGGACTCAGATCAGTGAGGGGGAACCTGCATGCCAGTCCCCAGGGCAAGGAGAGGTGGGGGAGGGAATGCTTGGCCAGGTGGGCTGGGGTGCCCAGCTCAGGGACAAAGCTGTGGTCTGGTTGGGCTGCTGCAGGTGCCTCGGTGCAGTTAGTTTGTATTAGCCAAAACCAAGAGGCAGCAGTAAAAGGGCAGGCTCAAAAGGTTGCAGATAGAGGTCTGCCGTGGAGTCAGTGCTGCTCTGCTGAGCTCCTGTGCTCTGCTCCTGAATTTGAATGTCATGATAAGATAAAAGCAAAAGCAGGTTTGTATTAGGCTGAGCAAACAAAAAGAGAGCAGGACTTTTCCATTTAAAATCCCAGCCAATGCAAAGTGTATAATTTCCCATACCCTTTTCAGGCGGCAGCACAAACCAAGCTATCTCAGCACGGTTGTTGACACCTACTGAAATAAAAATGCATGAAGTAATCTTTGTGAAGGTCACAGTGACCTTAGTGCTTAGCACAAAATTCTCACTTAAGCTGAGGTTTCTGGCACATCCTTGTCTGTAGCTAGGGAACCAAGCATTTTGCTCGATAGAGACATGATCTTCCATTGGCCTTGCTCATTCCCAGCCCAACTTGACTGTGCCAGAAGTACAGTTGGGCTGAAAAACGGCTGCTGATCAGACAAAGCAAATTCAAGGACACGGCTCAATGCAGACACCGAGAAAATGCTGCATCACTTTTGGACAAGCTGAACCAACTTGCGCTTTTCTCTTTGCCAAATTAAATAAGGATCAGTTGCAAAGAAATGAATGAAGTGCATTTTTGCTTGAGTGAAGACAGTGGGGTAGCAAATAAAGGGTGATTTCTAAAAGAGTCTGGAGATTTTGAATCGCAGCAAGACTCCAGGAACCTGAACTCTGCAAGTCATTTCAAAAACTTCATTGTAGTATGTTTCTCTAACTGTGGTAGAAGTGGGAACAGCTAAAAAATTTGACATCTCAAAACTTGGCTTCAGCATGGATTTTCCTATAAAAATAAAGATTCATTTTGAATGAAGTGTAGTAACTCTAATATTAGCATTACCAGTACTCTTAGGACTACTCTGAAATATAAAGTATTAGTGATGAGGATTGAAGTGCAACTCTCAACTGACATTTTTGCACTCTTCTGAATATTATGCTGCCATTAATACCCAATACTACCAAAAAAAGCTCCCAACTTACCTTGGAGCCCTGCAAAAAGACAGTGTTTTAGAGCAAAATGGAAGGGGGCCTGTCCTCACAGGGCCTGTGCATGTTAAGAAATTGCCCTTTGTGGCCTCCCAGCCACATCCTTGCCCTCTGATGCCCAAGGACAGAGTTCAGGGAAGAAAAATGAAGGATGGAAAAAGATATGCACAGCTTTTCCTGCAATGCAAACATCAGGACCTGAGTGGTAAGGGAAGCCTTATCTATTGGGTTTTAACCCTTTCTATGTAGACGAGGTGTTATGAAAAATGTGTGCAACACCTTCTTCAAACTAGTGTTGGATATTTTTAGCTAATTAAAAAAAAATTATATATGGAAAAAAGTCTCCATCTCTCTTCATATATGCTTTAAATAATGAGCCCTGAGTCATGTCTGCAGCTCATCACCGTAGAAAGGAAGTGTTTAACACAATCACATAAAAATGTAGGATATGGGGAGGTGTTACTGATTGTGATAAAATCCCATTAGAGTGACAGGCCAATACAATATAACAAGAGAGTTGTACAGTTAAACACAGCCAAATAACCCCGAAGCAAAAGAAAAACAGGCTTGCAGAATGGAGCATGGCACAAATGAACACAAACTACAAATGCAATAATGAAAGCCACACATGAAAGATCAAGAAAAGGGTTTCTTTCCAAGGTGCAGCATAGAAAGGAGGGGGTAGAAATGCTGCGCTGCACCACTAAGCCAAGAGACACCTTAGGGAGGGCACAGCATCTACCAGGGCCCTGGGTCAAGACAAGAGAGTCCCATCTGGCCAAAACATTGATTCTGATAATCAAAATTATATTTTCCAAGTCACCATAGTGTCAGTGCAGAGAGATGAATCTGCATGTGAGAATACTGAGAATACTACCTGACATCTTCATCAGGTAAAAACAAATACCATCTCAGGCCAGGCAAAGTTTCCTGTTGAGTTTGATGAGATCTAGTTAAGACATGAACATCCAGGAAAAAGAATGCCATACTGACTGGTAAGAAGGAATGGCTGAGAAACAAAACCCCAGATATTTTCACAATGCATAACCTGATGTTGAAGTGCTCAAAAACCTGACTTTCTTTTATTTGTGTGAATTACTTTATCAAACTGATGGTTAATGCAATTAATTGATCAAAGTCATTGCTTATGGTGAATATAGAGCCAAGCCACTGAGTAAGATGACATTGTTTTCACAGAGAAAGGAGACTTTCCACAATTACAGCCAAAATCTATATTGGAAGGGAACTGAGGCATCTTGTCAGCAAAATAGTCCTTTTTTTGGTTTAAAAAAAGGAAGTCTTACCAACTACAGTAATTAACATGCAATGAAGCTTGAATGGGCGCCAGAGGATCTACAGAAGCACAGTGAACAGTCAGAAAACTCAGACAAGAACTTAGTGTTCCTGCCTCGTCATGCTTCTTTCCTCCACGTAGGTGGACAGACTGAAATGGGCTGTGTGACCTCCTTCTGTCAGAAACTATTATTCATGTTATGCCACTAATGCCCCTGGCTAGCTCGGCTGCCAGATCTTACATTAGGGGAAAAAAAAAAAAAATTCATCGGGTCCTTTTCATCTCTCAGGACTGGCCACTGCCACGGGCCTTGAGATAAAACCCAAGCTCAGTGATGGACCAGCAGGGCCAGCCCTGGGGTCCTGCTGGGTATTGCAGTGGGAATTGCAAAAGGAATCACAGTGAGAAGTGCACTGGGAAATGATGGGAATCACTGTGGGAATCAGAGTGGAAATTGCACTGGGAATTGCAATGGGAATCACAGCGAGAAGTGCACTGGGAGTTGCAAAGTGAATTGAAATCACAGTGGAAATTGAATTGGAAAATGTTCTGGGAATTGCATTGGAAATCACACCGAGAATTGCAAAGGGAATTACAATGGGAATTCCAGTGGGAGTTGCCCACCTGCAGCAGGGGAGCCCATAAAATCTCAGCGTGGCTCTGAACCTTTCCCTCCTGAGGAAGGGGCAGCACATGACTTACTGCAGCACCTTTAGCCTCGAGTTGGTGACACTGGAGGGCAGCTGGCACCACAACAAGTCCCCATTGTTGCCAGAGCTGGCCAGGCAGCGGGGCGGCTTTGGCCAGCACCAGGGAAGCTCTTTGAGCAGGGACCCTGCAGATGCTGGAGGGATGCTCTGTGGCCAAGCCACCCCGGGGAGATGGGGGCTGGCAGCTCTCCTCAGAACCATGCTCATGGCCAGCCTGCATGCCTGGCCCCACATTAGCTGCTGCCTGATCATCTGCATAAGCAATCAAAAAGAATTTAAAATTCAGGCTGGATACAGTTAAGTGTCCTATTAAGCACTGGATATGTGGGGTCAGGGCAGCCTTTTAAAAGGTGGTTGGGGTGGTTGTGCTGCCTCTTGGGGAAGGTACATAGTCTGAGCAGGAGTTAAAAGCAGATTTGTCTTATGAGTGAGGATGTTTATGGTCTGCTCTGGCATCTTGTGAAATAAAACATAGGCCTGCATGCAGGGAAGAGATAACTCTTGGTGCTGCAGCCATCTAGGACAGCAGAAGACTCCCGCCTTTGAGAGGTTAACTTGCTCCCAGTGTTCCCAGTAAGGACAGGTTTGTCTTGTTTTCATTTGGGCTCCGAGTGAGGAAGGTAATAAAAAAAAATAACTCTTCTGAGTGTTCTTACACTTTGTGTGTGTTTTTGCAGGAATTTACAGACACCTGAAAAGGATATTTGCAAAATGACCTATGAACCTTAACCTGCAGTACACACAATAAATCTGCCACCCTAAGCATTGCCAGCCTTTTTGAGTGAAAGGCTGCATTATAACAACACATGTGTATGGCTACAGGACTGTATATCTTATTGGACCTCCTACTCCAATCAACATTTAAAAATAAAAGGAAAGCAATATCAAACTATCCACGCATAAATTCTCTTGCAATGATTTGGCTCTCCGTTCTCCCTAGCCCTTTTCCATCATGACTGATGACTTTATTATACAACGGACAGTAATAAACATCCCAGCTAAGCCAATGAACTTCTCTCACATGTAAATACCTCCTTGGAGGATACCTGGTATAACCAAGAGAAATTACTTTTTTCCTCCTTTTATTCCATGTTAAGGAAATAACTGGTCATCAAACTGTAGGCTTGGCTGTGATGGATTCCCAGTTTGTATCTGGACACCAAAACAGACTTAAATGAGAGAAGAAACCAGTTAGCATCTTTAAAAGGAAATATGTAGACAAGGGCTGTAGGCTCAGGGTAGCACTACAGGAGTATCTTTGGATTAACTTTTTGATTAATTCTTTAGGTTCATCAGATGATCTGAAGAAGAATCCAAATATCGGGCTAGATCAACTTTAAATAATTTTACTTGTTTTCCCTCACCAAAATAAAAAGAAGAAAAGATAATTTTAAATTTCAGTAAAACAACCTAAAATACAACATGCTGGTTTTTGTTCATTTTACAAAAGCTGAGGGAGTAAAAGCTGGATTCACAAAACTTCCTGCAAAATTTCCTTGTGCTCAGTTCAGCTCAAGGGGCAGACGATATTTATTGGAAACCCAACCTCACATCCACTGACTGCCTGAGAGGATTCAGCCCATCCCCTTGGACTGCAATCCAACTGTTGGGATCCTGTATCCCAGGATGAGCTCAGCCTTTTCTACTAAAGTCTTCTTTCATTAGTGACATGAATATTTATTAATCCAGAAAACAAAGCATTTCCTAACTCATTGGTTAGGCCCCTCTAAGAAGAAGACATTAGTAGGTTGTTCATGCAGCAGGTTCTCCATTATTATTATTATTATTATTATTATTATTATTATTATTATTATTATTATTATTATTATTATTATTAATAATAATAATAATAATAATAATAATTTAATTATATAATTATATTTTCTATTATATATAATATTAAAATTATTATTATTGATAATAATAATAATAATAATAATAATAATAATAATAATAATATTATCTAGTTGCTGATGCGACTTTCACTATCTTAATCAAAGCATTATTTTCGTCCAATCTTTCAACAAAATGAGCAATACAGTGTGCCTGTCTTCCCCTTGGCTGAATTGAGGTCCCTTTCTTATCTCTTACTTCCTAAATCTGGCTATATATCTGATGGGATAACATATACACACACAGAGCTATGATGATACTTCTCTCACATGTATGCAGAGATGCACTGGATGCCCTGAAATCAAATGCTGTAAAACTACAGTGAAGAACAAAGAGAAGCACCCAACATTTGATTTTGTTTGATATCCCTGGGTTGTTATGCTGATATTTTTTATTTGAGCAAAATTTCACATAATGTTTTAATATAAAAAACGTATAAACTGATGAATATTGTGAATTGCCTATAGAATTTTTTGAAACATTGAGACCATTTTCCTTGGAGACCACTGATGATTTTGTTTTGACTATCCAAATATTTTGCATATTCTGGTATTTAAAATAATCGCCTTGTAGGGGGAAGCTTCAGCACAGGAAGAGGACTGACAATTGACCACAAATAGTTGTAGTTTTTCCAAATTTCCTAACATTTCCCTCTCAAAAAACTTGGTGGCAATAGTCAATATTTTCTATGAAACAGTCTGCTTCAGACAAATTCTGCACATCGTGCCAAGAAACTGTGCAACCAAATTTTTTAGCCAGCTGTCAAGGTCAGGCAGACTATTTCCCAGAAAAGAATGTGAAGAAAGAAATAAAAAGAAGACATTCAAGCAAATGCTGCCCATACTGAGCTGTACCTTCAGAAGGTTTGGCCACAGGACTGAAGAGACCTCCTCATGTCCTGTCTGGGATTTTGGGGCAGCAAAGGGCTCACAGGCCCACCAGTTGAAGAGGTTACTGCCATTTGTGCTTTTACACGGGGATGAAAGCTGAAAGATGCCTTGCAGGGCTTCACGGAGTTGCCTCAGGTCCCTGTGCAGAGGGGATCCCAGGGGAGCACCCACCTCACCTCCAGGCTTTGCCTCTCAGTGCACTGTTCTTGCCCTGGCACTTGTCATGGTGGACAACTGCAAACCCACCCCATTTCTCCCTGTTGCCCCCCACCTCCCCCACTTCCCCTCTCCCACTTCCCCTCCCTCCCCCCATCTTGATTTTGAGACACACAGCTCCAGATGGGACAGGTTTCATGACAACCCTCTTTCCAAAAAGGGCAAATTAAACTGTTCTTCAGACAGTCTCTCCAAACTTTAGGAGACGAGGAAGGAGAAAGTAGGGGGTGGTATGGGTGGTCCTTTAGTGCTGGCTGGGGGGATGCAGTGTAGGGGCTGGGCAGAGCACCCAGAGATGCTCCCAGACTTTGTCAGCACCTCGCTCATTTTCCTGCTTTGTTAAGAGAAGAGAAACGGCTGAAGAAACGTTTGCTGGAAAATAAAACAGATGAAGAGATTTCCAGCCTCCTCTCAGCTTCCCTGCAGGGTGAGACTGAATGCTGGGCCAAAAAGGCCAGCAGTGTGTGGAGGGCTGCCTCTGTGCAGCCCCTGGGGAGGGAGCACTTCTGGGCTGGCCTTCCCAGCATGCGCTTCCCAGATGTGCTGCATCGGACACGTCAGGATGGGGCTGATTTACTGCATCTGTACAGGCCATCTGCAGGGTAGGAGAGAGCCTGTGTGATAAACATCCCAGCCACACTGGCCTCATGGCACGTGCACCGCAGAGATGATTTATTTGCCAGGCCAGCGGCCCTCTGTCCAGCATTTCTAGATATCCAGCAGAGACATAATGCCAGCTGGGCTGTTGGAAAAATATCCAAACTCCTCAGTCCTATCTATGCAACATTTCCAGGTAGAAAAATAGTCATATGCACAGGAAGCCACTGCAGCACTGCTGTGGCTGTCAGGCTGAAGGTGTATTGCTGGCACCTGCTCCTGCAGCTCCTGCTTGCATAAATAGCTTGCTGAAACCACCGAGGAACCTCACTGGGGTCCTTGACTGCCAGATTTACATCCCATGTGTTTTTTCTTCCCCGGCTCAAGGCATGCATAACTCACTAGCAAATGTGGCTTGACAATGGCAGACAGAGGAAACTGCTATGGGCCAGCTGTTATTTGGCATGGCCTCTGCTTCCCACCCTAATTAGGATGAGGAAACACCCCCAAAAGTAAGGAAGTCAGACAAAGCAATCCAGGGGAGATATAGCAGACGGGGTTGTCCGTACGGATCCCTCATCCCACCCACAGCACTGAAAGGATTTTTAAAACAAGTGTTTTGAAATGCTGCAGGGTCCCAGCTCTGAGTGGCCGAGGATGTATTGCTATAATTGTTGGGTGGATGATTCACGGCTTTGCACTTACACCATTAAAGGTAGCATTAGCACCAGGACCCTTTATGCAGCAACATTAGTGAATGCTGAAAAACATTCCTCTGAAAGGGCTTTGTCACCTTCCCTTGGTTGTGAAACAGGCTCTTACACCAACCCTGTACATTTCAATTACTATATGCTGGCATTTCTACCTCTTTCCCCAACTCATAAAAATCACAGCCAATAAACACAAATCACCACCTGAAGGAATCGGTGCTTTCCTCCCACTTTAATATACTTGCCCATACTTCAAAGAGACCCAGAGAGATTCTCATATCAGCAGTGCCTAGGCTGCCTAGTCCTAGGCAAGGATTAGCCATGTGTGCACTTGGAACAATCTGCTCTTGGTTTGCTTTAACACGGTTTTTATCCCTCTAAATCACACTCAGCCATTTGACCTGACAGCAGACTAATACATGACCTGTTCCAGGGAAGGAGGGTGCAGAAGGGCAGATTTTTCTTTTTTCTTGTTCATATTGGAAGAACCCTGCATCTTGCCAGGTGAGCTCTTTTCTCAAGAAAAAACATAATTCCCCCTTTGTTTCCCAATGGTAGCTATATTGCTGTATTTCAAGATGGCAAGATAATGGCAACGACTTCAAGGCTCCATAACAAGAAGCTTTACTGGGAACTACCAGGGGAGAGACAGGCACCACTGAAAATACATGTAACCCTGCAAAAAAGAGGGCAGTTACCAGGCAGGCACTAGTAACAGGAGAGGTAATGTAAATACCTCAGTGCCAGACCCATCATCAACCTATCTCTGTTTTTCAGGGGGCTCTGGCAGGGTATCCTAGGCATTGATGCAGCACTGATTTCACCTGCCTGCTGTGCTAGCAGCTGGGGAGAGATGGCAGGCAGGAGTCAGGAAAGCCTGGCAGAAGTGCTGCCTCCCCAGCTGGATTTTTCTCACTCTGTCCCAGCACTTTACTACTGGAGGGCTGGGATTTGGACAATGCCAGTGCTGTGGAGCAGGAAAACAAAAGTAGCTTTTCATTGAGGACTCTTGCGCAATGCAGTGGCACTTCGAAACTTTCCAAGTGTTGCATGGGAGTTTAGCATGTGACTCCCATTAAAGTTGGTATGAGTCATGTGGCAAACAACCCCAAACACTTTGAAGATATACTGCCATTTATGTTTTTCTGATCTCCTAAAAAAGAAAAAACAAAACAAAACAAAACAAAAAAAACCTATTGTGGACTGGGACTTCAAGGACAGCTTTTCCAAAGCACTTGTCTTTCCATGTTTGCTCCTAGACATAAATCATAGCAGGAGGGAGCACAAGCAGGCTCTTAGTGGGTAATGGCACAATGGCTGGGCAAGGGGAAAAAAAGGTGTGATAAAGAAATGCTGGTGAAAATGATATATTGATTACTTAAGCCTTGTACTAAACTACTGACCGGACCCAGGTGGATTTCAATTCAATACAATACAAAAGCTTTCCGTGGAAAAGCTGAAGTGTTTAACAGAAACTGGAGGGAAGGTGTGCTCCTGGGTTTGCATCAGTGCCAAGCATTCCTGGAGAGATGGCTGATTGGGGGAGCTGAAGGCTTGTGGGTCTCACTGCCCCCTTCCCAGATGATCAGATCTAGCAGGGCCACTTTGGTGCTACGTTTGGGACTGGTGGTCCCACTGCATTCTAATCTCTTTAATAAGGATGAAACACAGCCCATGCTGTGTGGCTAAATGAGAACTCACCTTTTCACAAGTCCAGGCTTGAGGTTCAATTTGAAATTGGCAGGAATATGTTCCTTCTGGGTCCCTGCTGTTACTCAGTGACTGGTGTCACTGAGGCTAAGGGACAATGCCTCAGTCAGAAGAGTGCTGGGATATCTCCTGCCCATGTCACATGCTGCAAAATCCTCTGCAGAGCCATAAGTCCTGTCCTCCAGCTCTGCTGATAGAGAGTGCCAGGGGAGGCAGGCAGGCAATGGTGCTGTCCCCTCTGTGACACTGTGACACGCTGCTACTAACCAGCACTCCCAGGTGGGGATCACCTATGTGGCCTCAGCCTCCATGTTCTGGCACCTGTCAAGAAATTGATCTCATAATGCTTCTCAAAAAAAAAAAAAAAAAAAAGGAAAAAAGGAAAATTTTGCATCTTGCTGGCCCCTAAGGAGCCACCATAAAAGGGGATGAAGGATTTATCACTGCAGCGGCAGAATGGCAGCTCAGTGTGTATTAAATAACTACAATAGAAGGAGACAGGATTTGTTTTGATGAATAGTAAGTAGAACAAATGAAAAATCCACTTTCCAGTAAGACCTATGCACTGGGTGGTGTTAGATTTATGGATAAATGGGGAAAAATGTAGGAGTGAGACATTTTTGATAGTTCCTTGATATTTTTCTTTGAGAGTTTCAGAATAAATTGTTTCAATGCATTATTTTGAGAGGATGTTTTTATTCTAAAATTCACCTGAATGGAGAAATAATGAAAAAACAATCATATGTTATCCTGAATCAATGTGTGGGGGTTTTTATTTTTTTAATTTAGTTACTGAACTATTGAAAAAATAATCCATTCAGGTAAGGCTGAGCAAAATGAAGGTTGATAAGAGGCCTGATAATGTGACTGCCATTCACTCATGTCCCTGCCTGGCATATAAAATGTTTTCAGGAAATTAAAACCTCCATAATAGTGTAAATGGAATATCGCCTTTCTGTACTCTCCTCCTCTAACATTTATTTTTTGTTTTATCTTTGCTTGTCCTTGTCTTACTTTTCATCTTGAGTGGGATTCTTCTATAAAAGATACTTTGTTCCCAGGCAGAAAGCACAAGGCAGGTGAGAAGCAGCATCCAAGAGAAAATGCAGTGCTGCACTGTAGCAAATTCACCAGCAGTAAGTTGGCTGTACTTTTCTTGGCTAGGGGAGTGCATCTGTCCAGAAAGTGAATTCAACTCCCTGAGGCTTTGATGTAACCTCTCCTTTTAGTTCCAGAGCAGAGGAATTCAAGAGGCAAAAATCAAGACGGACCCACTTGTATTTTCCCATACCAGTTATGGATCTCTGCACATCAAACTTCCCAACCATTTCAATGACAACAGATTACAGACTGATGCTTTTTTTCCCTCCATTGGCAATGACTTTATAAACCAGGGATTTATGAAGTATCATTGTTAAGAAATGCATCAGGATGGGAGAGACATGCCATGCGTTTCTGAAATAATTCATGTGCAGCTGTCAGGAGTGCTGGGGTGCAACCCCATGGTCAACATCCACACATTAGTATCTCCTGCTCATGCTGGAGCCCCAGTAAGGGGTGAGCAGATCCCAGTAAAGGTGAGCAGAAAGTGCTGTCTTGCTTTTCTGCTCTTGTGTTTTTATTGCTTTCCTTTAGCTGTTGTCACCAAACCAATTAAAAGTTTACGTATCACCCCTGGGTAGGGAACGTGTGGGTACTCACCTCCCTTCCCAATGCTGGCATGTGGGGTAGGCTGTGGGGATCATCTCCAGCCCCATCCCAGCAGCAGAGCTTACAGCCTCTTTCCCTGCAGCTCTCCCACTGATGCAAGCTGGGTGCTGGGCTGACATGTCTGGAGTGTCTTGGGAATACTCCAGAATCCAAATTATTCCCAGAGCTCCTTTCTAGTTCTTGCCACCATGAGCATGGAATTATAGAATGTGCTGAGTTGGAAGGGACTCAAAAGGACCACCGAAGTCCTGACCCTGCATAGCTTGTCCCCAAGAGTCACACCATGCTCCTGAGAGCATTGTCCAAAAGCTTCTTGAACTCTGTCAGGCTTGGTGCTGTGACAACCTGCCTGGAGAGCCTATTCTAATGCCCAGCCACCCTCTGGGTGAAAAACCTTTTCCTGATATCTGACCTAAACCTCCACTGACACAGCTTCATGCTGTTCCCTTGGGTCCTGTCACTGTTCACCAGAGAGGAGATCAGTACCTAAAGCAAGCAGGAAGCAAAGAGCAGCAAGCAAATAAGGTGCAGGACCTGGAAATCAGCCCCAAAGATCCCCAGTGAGCAGAATTGTGGTCCTGACAGCAAAGTCCTATCACGGCACAGGAGAGCCCCAGGACATGGGAAGCCCAGACATGGAAGGATTAAGGTGCCATTAGCCTGGCACATTTCCACAAGTCCCCTTGGTTCCAGCTCACCTATGCAGAAAAACAGTTCAAAGCATGAAGAGAGGGTTCAACAGACCTTGGGAGAAAATGAGCCTCCTTTAAAAACCCTGGGATGATTTGTAGTTCAGCAAGTTCATAAGAATGATTGTTCAAAGCAGAAGGAAAGGTTAACGTGCAAATGCTTCACCCCTGAAAACTAAGGTACAGCTTCTGATTATGTCACAAGTAAAAAATTAGATTTTTTCCAATATGGAGAAATATTAATAAGATCTTTAATGAGTCCATAAAAACATTAGGATAGCTTTAGTCACTTTCTTTTAGTAACTATTAGGCTTGTACATTTTCTTAATGGAAGTCCAGAGCAAGAAAAGTGCTTCCTTATGAAGAAAAATGAGGAAATGGCTTCTAAAAGTGGAATATTCAAGGATGTGAAAATATGGCTGGCTCCTCCATCCACGTGAAGAAATGTGAAGGAGAGTCAGGGGAGAGTGAACTGCCAGACAAAGGAGACTTGAAGAGGGAGGGCACAGCTGAGACATGTCCATGACACTTTGGTGGAATTACTGGATGTTTCTGCATTGCAATTTTTCCTTTCAGAACTGAAAACCTTAACTAATACAAGGAAACCCCATTTTTGTAGGATTATCTCTTGCCAATGAATGCCTATTACCTTTTCTAAGTCTACTTCTATCTGATTACATTAATGTTAGTAATGTAGATTCTTGTTCAGAATCAAGAGACAAAGGTAACAATCCTACTGCTAAAATCAATTTTTTTTTTTTTAATACTGTCACAACCTTTTTTGGAAATAGTACCTTAAGTCCAGAAATATCACACTAAGGGACAGCCTTTAAACTGATTTTTGCAGTTTTCCTCCTCCTTAAAATTCTTTTTAAAGTACAGTCAACAGTGCTGACTAATAAGTGAGGATGCAGTCCCTGTGTTGACAAAGCACTCATCTACATGGCTGTTGATAACTATCTGCTTGACACCCTCTCCTCCTGCTGTCCCTGCTAGCTGCAAACCTGTTCAGCAGAAAGGCTGAGCCTTATCCAGTCTCTTGAAGCAGCCTTTACAACTCACTCCCCATGCAAAGAGGGGCATGGGCAAGCAAAGACTGTCTGCCACAGGAGCCAGGAGCAAAGCACTGCACTCCTGGGACAATTCGGGTGCCAGCAGGGATACTCAGGCTGTCCAGGTCCCCTAGATGTCCATCTAGGAGGACAACAGAAGAAGCAACAGGACCTAGGGGCAAACCACCAGTCCCACTAGCAGTTCAACAACACAGGAGGAGGAAATATCATCAGTTCTCTTCCTTGCACCTCAGGAAAGATACTGACAGCGTTTCACAGCACCCTGGAGACACATTGACATTTCCAGATCTGCTATTCAGTTGTCACCTGAGCCCTTTCCACAGGGCACCAGGTGCTTTTGCTAAGCACTGCTGTTGGGTCTGGGCTATATATCCACAGCAGAGATGCCTGCCACTTTTGGGGCATTTTCCCAACCCAAAGCCTCCCTCAGTGGCCCAGTCAAGCACGGGGAGCTACACAGTGCCCAGGAAGCACAGCACATCCTATGACAGCCGTGACAGAGCCACGTGCTCCATGGTCAGGGTTAGAGGGCTGTCCATGGGAGACAAGGAGGGATCAGTGATTCTTATGAAAGTAAGAAGAAAAGCAAGAGCAGAACCAGCCAAGACCACCGAGGCAGGTCCCTGCTGCTGCTCCCCAGCACAGCTATCCCTGCTCTCTGAGCACCTCAGTTCAGCTGCCCCCAACCACAGGTCCCAGTGCCCTGGGGCTCACCCTGCCAGAGGGACAGGACTGGGGCTTGCTGGGGCTCCAGGGGTGCACTGCATGGCAGAGGTGCTCAAGGCAAAAGAGGGCACAGAAGGTGACACAGCTGCCCTGAGCACACAGGCACTTTCTGGGGTCAGTCACACCAAGCAAGTGTACAAGTGCTGGTGTGTCCTGTGTTGTCAGACCCTATCCACGGCAGTGCCAGCCCCAACATGCAGGAGCCAGCAGCATCCAGCAGCAGCAAGGGAACTTCACATACCCACAGACCTCTCAACTCATGTG
The DNA here is from genome assembly GCF_048771995.1 of Taeniopygia guttata. Taxonomy (NCBI): domain Eukaryota; kingdom Metazoa; phylum Chordata; class Aves; order Passeriformes; family Estrildidae; genus Taeniopygia; species Taeniopygia guttata. Next base: position 99,824,846 of record NC_133024.1, on the reverse strand, counting down.
CACATCCCCTAGAGAAAGCTGCAGCCTCACTAGCAAGGCTGACCAGCCTCTCCCTCCCAAATGTTCACTGCTTCCATCCATTACAGGAGTTATTTAAGTAACAGGAATGGTGGCACAGACATTCAACCCTGCACAACACCCCAGCTGAGACTGTAGTGCTATGTGTGGCCCAGGATACTATGGAAGCCACATTTCTATATCAAATCACATTTTCTACACATATCTAGGAATGAGGGATCCCTGATAAATACATCCCTGCATGTATTTAAAGTGCTCTCCCTTCCTTACACTCAGTCCCTTACACTCAGGATTTAGCAGTGTAAGCTGCCTAAAGAGCAGGGTACAACAGTTTATTGCTGCTTTTGCCTGTGGGTCTCGCTTTCAGAACTGACCATGCCCCATTGAGTCCAACAAAAATAGGTGGGAGGGCATCCAGCAAGATCTGTGAACAAATACTCAGCTCTGCCAATGCTCTCCATGGGTCCTGACTTCACAGAGCAGGCAGAGCCTGGCACTGGGCACTGCCAGTGGTGCTCAGCTCAGATGTGATACTTGCTATACAACAAAGCCAGCCTTGCTTCCTCACATTTGCTGTGCAGAGGTCACATTAGTGTGAAAGACCCTGCCATGTTCAAGACTCCAACCATCTCAGCCTGACTCCCTCTGCAGCATCCTCTGCCCTCTCAAGACAGCCCAGAACCCTGTGCCAAGGATGGCAGGCAGTGAGGCACACAGGCCTTGCAAAGTGCAGCACCTGCAGATCTATTAAACTTTGGCCCTGCATCCACGCAGAGAGGTGGGATAAGCTCAGCATGCTGCAAACAATTACAGGGAGGTGGAGGAGAGACAAGCACTGCTCGGCTCTGTAGCAGTCAGCAAGCAGATGGCTCTCTCAGCTTGCTTCGAAACAGAGCTCCAAGGCACAAAGAAAGGCCAAAATCCATCCACTTTTCTGAGAGGTGGGCTCTGAAAACCTGTGCTTTATGCACTACTGTAGTATAAATCTTAGACTTGCTCACTTTCCCACTTCCAGACCCCTAAGCGCAGCTGAGGCAGGTCCCTGCAGCCCCCTGGAACACAGAGCCCAGCTAACACATCCCATCTGCAGCAGTGAATCAGCAAAATCCATCAGTATTTCCCAGCAGGATTTTGGCACCTGCTCACAGAGTGAGTCGACAGCCGAACCTGTTATTCCCCACTGCAGTAATAATAAGCTTGCGTTTTCACAATGCTTTTCAGTGGAAAGTTTCCCAAAGCATTTCACAAACAGCATGAAGCATAGAAAAAGGGATTGTTCCTGCCAAAACCTGAAGCACAGCCATTCTGTTCTGGAAAACAGCAACTGCTAAATAATGGAGAGAAACAACACAGAGCTTTTTAGGAAGCAAAAACAAATGGCTGGAGGAGTGTAGAAAGACATCCTGGAAACTTAGCTACTATTAATTAAAAACATAAAACCAACAAACTGCATATATGTAACTGTCTTGGCTTTAATTTTAATTTCAAAAGGCCTCCTTTTGTTATTTGTGTGCCAGTCATAGCCAGGCTCCTGTTTCTTTGGTAGACAATCAGCAATCCAATTTCTGCCTTTATTGAAAATAATCCCAATGTTGAAGTACATTTAGATCACTTAGATGTCCTCCAGTCAGCAGAACAGGCAGGGTCTGACAGAGGTACAGAAGGGGGTTGCTGGGGTAATTTCAGAAGCCATAGCAATTATCTTTGAGTGCTCACACAGTAAGAGGGAAATCTCAAAGGCACAGCAGGGATTGGGTCCAGGTTAAGGTCTCTGATGGTAGGTCTCCACGTCAGAGCTGGGTGCCTAAATTTCCATTAGTGAAGATCCAGTCAGTGGGGGTGGGGAGCAATGTGCCTCATTATAAAGGAGACAGCATGGACAGCTCTGATGAATTCCTCTCCAGATCATGCACTAGAGTTTAAACTGGGATAGCTAAAAGGGAGGTCCAGAGTTCATGCATCTCAGGGGACATGGGACAGCCCTGTTTACCAAACTCCCTCCCACCTTGGATCCCTCCCACCTGCAGCGGGAGTGCAGGAGCCTCATGCCCACACAGATACCAAGGAATGCACACCTACACTTCACTACCTTTGGCTCAAGCTGTCTTCTGGCCCTCAGAGCTGCTACAGCCAGAAACAGAAGGACCTCAGAGCACTGTACATGAAAGGCCCTGTCAGCAGGAAAGGGCAAGGAATATCCATACTTCAAATGCTCATGTGGGCTTGACAGTTTAAGCTCCAAGAAGATAATCACAATGGTCTGACACACACTTGGTGCCTACAGAACAGGGGCACCGGTAAGACATGGTGGAACAGAAATTGCTGAAAATACTGCTAGTTTTGCAAGCAGTGCCTTCAAACTTAGTAGAAAGCATTCAATCAACTTATCATTATATATCTTCCAGTGAATTTAATTTCAATAGTATCTCACTGTACCTTGTTTGTTGATTGTTGATTTTTTTCTCTCTTTTTAGGAAGAAATGTTGCACCTGGATCCATAACACTCCAGGAAGAACCATGTGAGACACATATTGAATGCATTTTTGCATTTCCTAGAGATTATCAAATTATGGTTATCAAATCATGGGTTATGATTTAATTACTTTTCATTATCTGACCTGCAGAGTTCTCAAACCTGAGAAACCTACTCCTCCAAAGACTCAACAACAACAACAGAAAAAAAAAAGGTTAGAAAATAGTATCCTCTGTATTCATTTCTGTAAGCCCTTCTGAAACACATCCCTGTGCTACACCCTCTGTGCTACAAAAAGAACAAATTTTATTGTTCAAGAGAAAAACAGCATTATTTTTCTGAAATAAAATTCCAAGGTCCATTCAGAGGCAGGAGTTCTATCCTGACATGCAGAAGGGGGTTCCCATACTTTTGTGTACATTTTTCTTATTTCAACAAGACCTTGCCTTTAATACTGCACTAGATAAAGTACCTGGGAAAAGCTGTTTAATCACTGACAAAATGTCAAAGTACATTTCTGCAAAACAAAGAGATTTACAACGAAATGTGGTCTGGCTTTTATTTAAAATTCTTTATTAACATGTTCAAATATTTAAACTAATCCCAGGGAAGAAGGGGAACAGAGATTAGATACCAAATTAATTGATTGGCTTAAAACAAAGACTACACAGAAAAAAATCCCCATCACATGCTGCTTTGTATGTCTGCTTAATTTGTGTAAATAATTGCAGATTCAAGTAATTGGCCTAAAACACTACCAACCAACAGCAACAATGGAAGAACAGGATCCCTCAGAGATACTAGTTTGAGATGGCATGTCTTTTGCAAACTGCCTGTTTTTCATTTTGCAGAATCATACGATGGTAGGCTTAGCTTAAATCTCAGGAGATCAGCTAATTTTAATCCATCCTCCTGTCCTCAGGCTGGAGTGAATATCCATTACTAGAGATATGTGTCTTGTGTAGCCCTAAACCACTCCACAGTTAGTCTCAGTAGCCCCTGCCAATTCTTAACAATCATTACATTTAACCTAAATCTCTCATGTTGCAACTTAAGCTGATAATTTCTTGTCTTGCCTTTGGTCATGTTGAAGAAATGAGCAGCATCCTACTTACAGCAAGTTTATACACATTTTAAGACATTGAAGATTCCTGTCTTTTCTTCAGTATTCATTTTCAGGAAACAAATTACTCAGTCCTACCCTCCTTCCCTTTCATCCATCCCTCCCTTTCAGACACCCATCTATCCACCCATCCACCCACCCATGCTGAATTTCCCAGATGTTTCACAACTTTATTTTTTACTCTTTGTTTGCTCTGTAATGCATCTATCTTTCTTTACCTGAATCTCCCAGGCCTGGAAACATCTGAGGTCTTGCCACCAGTCAGGTAGAAGGATATAATGGTCTCTTCTGTCATGTGCTAACAAGACACAGGACAGGGATTGTTGCAGTGAAGGAGCATCACGTGCTAATGCTTAGATCACTTATCAATAATTCAATCTCTTTTCATTTGCTATAGAATCTGCAGGTTTCTCCTTCAGGTGTGATATTTTTCATTGTCTTTGTTCAGTGCTATCTATTGATTTAAAGTAAGTTTGTTAACCAGATATCTATCTCCTTTTCAAGGGCACCATTTAGCTCATGTTTCCCTTGTATTTTTGTAAGTGTAGCATGTAGAAATACAGGAAAAACTATAAATTTGACATGTACTGCAGCTATTGTGCATTAGCTTTACCAGCCACCCTGCCAAAGAAAGCTATCAGGTGGCTTTCATGTGGTTCATTTTGAAGAGAGGTAGGATGGCTTGCCATTAATCCCCTACTTTATTCTAGCATCATGAAGCGCTCCAAAGGAAAACTGTGTTTGTTAGCTTTAAGGGTACTCATGAACAGTGATGAAGAACTGGATTTGTTAAGCCCTTGTTCTCAATCACCAAGGTCGAGGATCTTAATGCTGTTTTTTCCTCCACCCAGGATAGACACTGCCACGTTGAGGCTCTTCGCTGTTTTGGAGGAGACACTGACTGTTATTTTCCTTTAGAGACAGTCCATCACACACTCCCAACTCCATGGTAACAGAAAGGTCAGGACTGGGCAAGGCACAGTGAGGTCAGTCATCTTCCCAGTGTGCTAGCTGGAAGAAACATGTATGTCCATCTTTTCTCTCTCTATTCAGTGTGTGTCTGGCTGCCCACTCTGCATCTCCAGCATTTCCCTTATAAATCCTTTGCTCACCATTCACCCTGCAGGAACAGCCTGATTCCTTTGTGACTGAAATGTGCCCACTGCCTAGCATCTAGATGCCTGAGGTACTTTATAGTACTATAGAACTCTGCAAAACACAGTTGTTTGACAATCTTGTGAGGTCCACTTTAAGTGCCTTGAAAAAATTAATTCTGGAAATAAAAAAAAATGTTAAAAAACTTAATCCAGAAGCATAGGAATACAATGATGCTTTGGCAAAGAATCACACAAGCACATCTGAGAAAAGCAAAGTCCTAGGCAATATCAATATTTGCACATTGTGTACCTACTGTAATTTCAAATGGTTTACAATGTTTCAAATGGTTACAATGATTCCTGAGGAGAGTGTGCTGGGTTATCCATGTTTCTTTCTGTGGAGTTTTGAAGCCTTCGACCTCGTAAGAATATCAAAATTTGGGTGTATGCCTATCTGAAATGGTAGCTATAATGAATATCAGGACGCAGTTTTACATCTTTTGGGAGGGATGGAAATGATAAAATAAGTCTTTAGCTCAAGTATCTAAGGAAAAGTGTAACTCCTTTATCACCTTCTCAAGGTCAATGTAATCTGCAGAGTTTTCAGCTTAACCCATTAAATTTCATATTAAGTTTTCTTTGTTTTTGATTTTAAAATTAACTCTCTGAGGAAGAAAGCATTCACCAAGTACTCAAACCCAGAGGCAAATACTGAAGTATAGCTTTGTATTGAGTCTTATAGGACTCAAATCTGTTTTTTATTAAATTCAAGCAAGAATTGAATCATGATCATACAAAATAAAGGACTGTGAATTGTGGGTTTTCAGTGTTATCAAGCAGCTTGGCTTTAGCAGGCTCAAGGGCAGTGTTTTCTTGCACTGTGGTGGTGAGGCATTAGATGGAAGAGCTGTGTTCTTGCTGCTCTAGCAGGGCAGGGGATTAGCCCACCCAGCCCATTAGACAGGAGATGTATATTTCAAATGAACTCTCCCATCACCTGCCTTCTTTCCCTCCCCTGAAGTAGATAGCCATTTAAGCATAAAAAATAATGTAAGGGAGAGAGAAACATTATGATTTAATCCCTGGAGGCACATCCCTCCCATATGGTATAAAGTGCCTTGGCAGTCACTTAGACTAAATACCCACTAAAACCAGGCCATGTGAACCCTACTCTTTGTGCTTTCTTTTGCATTTCCAGTTAAAAACCTGATGGGATTCCACAGCCTGATAAAATTTAATGGATCCTTTCCACTGACTCCATAGGCTCAAGGCAGACCAACCCATCCTATTCAGATGGTACACAACACCTTGAGCTGGAGCCACCAGACAGTTGCTCTTTGTAGAGGGCCAGTGGGGTTTAGGATCATACCTCCTGAGTGCTAGAGGTGATTTGCCTCTCCAGAGATCCTGCAGAAGCAAAGATGTGATAATGTGGGTGGTGCCTGGGATAGGAGAGCCCAAAGTTCAGGGCCTCACTTCACTTGATTCAAACAAGAGACTTGAAACAAAGGATGCATCTATGCTGTGCTGTGGAGAGCCCCTGCCCAACAGGATCTACCTCACTGCCAGAAAGGGCGGGTTTCACAGCTGTGTCAACAGAGAGCTGCACCCAAACTGCTGGCCCTGCTGGGCAGCAGGGCTTGCCAAGATAGGCACATCAAACAAGTTTGTGTTTGAGAGAAAGGTGTGCCCATGGCGGCATTTCAGATCGACATGGTCTAACTTATCCTTGTCAGTCTAAAAGGCAGCAAGAAGCTCCACTCTTATCTAAACATTAGTGTTTGTTATCAACTGAGATGCCATAGGGACAGTAGGACCCCAGCTGGTGGCCCAGAAGAGCACAGTTCACCCACAGATGTGTTGCCACATCTGCCAGTTTCATGTGGATGAAACTTCTTTAGACACCTATGGTTAGGTGACTGTACCAAGCCCTGATTGACTGCAAATGGTACCTTAACTACCCAGCTCACTTAGACCTGTGTGACATTTCAAACAGATCACACCCACTGTCTCCACAGGTCCTTTGGATTAGCCCCTTTAGGCTGGCTTTGGTACACTCTATAGCTCACTCCATCATACCAGCTAGAAATTATCTCAGCCTCCCCGGCCATTTCCCTGAACATGCCTTTGGCTATTCTGGAGCTCCTCCACAGTTTGGGCAGAAATTCCACCTCAGAAGTGGCAGATTGCACCTCTAGAACTTTTGTTTCAACAAAGCAACATGTTGGAAAACTACCTGAAGATTTTCCTGAAGATCTTTGAGATTGACACTGATTTTTTAGACATTACTGCCCATGCTGAGATTGCTGTCAGGACCAGAACTCCATCCCTCAATTGCTCCCCTCACCATGTTGTTTTGGAAGGACACAGGAGCTGGCTAAAGGCCCAGGGTTTAGTCTTTTCAGCAGCCCCTTGACATCTCCTGTGGGGTAGGGGTAGGGTGGGCAGAGATGCTGCTGCTTCAGTGGACAGAGGCCTCCTGGAGAGCTGGGAGGGGAATTGAGCAAAACACACAGCCAAGGGACGTGTTTGAATGAGAGTTGCTCAGAAGGAATGATAATCATACTGACATCCTTACTAAAACTCCCAAGGAGTTTGCATTGTCCTTTTGGTTGTAACTTGAGTGTTAACATAGCTGTCTGCTAATGAACTGTATCTTTTTTAATCTTGCAGATGCCCAGATATGTAAAGCTGATACTTGAACTGCTCCTGGATGAATAGGTTGATAAGTGGTTACTTCCTTAGCACTTTACATTCCTTGGAAACCAATTACTTTTATTTCAGAAGCTGTGAATCCTAGAAAGCCTGTTCCTAGCTCAGAAATGTAGCTGAAAGCATAAGTACTCTAAATTAGGAGCATGATCTAATTGATTAATTTTGCAAAATTATGAGTTCCAATATGAAGCAGGATTTCATTGCCTTAACTGCTTTAAAACATGAATGTTTCCTTTTTAACATTGCTTCTCAATAAATATCCTTTCTAATGAATTTCGCTGATGTCTTGTACATTGCTAAAATTTTATCTGACTATGCTGAGACATTTTTGCTCTTCTCCTTGAGAGGTTTACATGGGTGTTCAAGATACTTGATCATCAAGAAGGGTGATTTGGGAGGCCTGATCTAATGGACAGGGCACAAGCCTGGGACAGTAAAGATCCATGTGCTAATCTCCATTCTGTGACCTTGGGCAAATAATTTCATCTTCTGCATTTCTCTCCTACCTTTTATCTTTCTTTAACACTCTTAATTAAGCCAGAGTGCTACAGATAATACTGATAATGACCAATTCTTTCCTTTCATGAAATAGACATGCTCCTCTTAAAATGCCATAGAGGTTGGACTGTGGTGAATGTGTGCAATTAGCTTTGGTGAAGACAGTGGCTATTGCGCACAGCCTCCCTGGATTCACATGAGCATCTGGATTAATTATATCCTGCCTTCAGTAATCCTCTGGAGAATGAAAATAATGAAGGGTAAATACCTTTCATTAATACAATTATAGAGTGTAATATGAAAAAAGCTGAATGCATCATACATTTCACTAACTACTTAATGGAGGACACCAGCAGAGCAAACACCCTGTCTTCAGACATGCTCCATGCTGGGTTTCAGCTGATGGGCCTTCTGGCAGAGAGGCAGATCTGCCAATATTCCCAGGCCACCAGCAGGAGACACGACCTGGTAGTAAGCGATGGTCCTGTGATACTGAGAAATTGCTCTGGGAGCTCCAGCTGTGTGCCAGGAGAGGTTGTCCCTCTCTTGCTCCGATGCTGCAGATGACAGGAGGTCTGGGGTCCATGAAGTCTCCACAAGCAGCTGCAGCATGTTGCATATGTTGGAGAAAAGGAGGCAACTGCCAAGTTGCTGAGCCACTATTCAGTGGCCAAGGATGTGCCTGTGAAAGTCACTCAGCCATGATTAGGAAAGCAAAACTTTCAACAGAAAGTAATATCCTAGTTAAGCACTCTTAGTGCTTAAAGTAAACAGTGACATCTTTGTACTGAAAAAAAAAAAAAATCAGCAGGAGAAATCTAACCTGTAAAATCCATCTGGATGCACACCGTGGAAAATGGATCATGACAGTCTGGGTGCAGGAGGATGTGATGAAAGGTGTATCTGCCTTCAAACACATAAAGTAGATGAAATGCAAAAACATCCAGAGCCTACCTAATGCAGCTCCAGAGTGTTTAGCTGCAGATCACAGCAGAGGGGCACTCAGGCCCTCAGAGCCCCCCAGCACTGTTAATGCAGCCTCTCTGCAGAACCACACCACGAATGGTCAGGGTGGTCTCTCCCTAATGCCAGCTCTCAGACAGACAGCACAAAGTGCCTGGGTATTACTTGGGAATACATGCAGGAGCACTTTAAGGAGCCGCTTATGTAGAGCATTATTACACAGGAAAGAATGGGAAAAAACGAGGTGGTGTCTTCATAAAAGGCTCTGGAGCAGAGGGACAGCGCTGCCCCCTGTCCGGAGCTGGTGCTGCCCTGCTTTCATCCATGGAATACAATTCGCTGCACACACTTCACTAGGATGTATGGCTTACAGTATTTTAAGGAATGGCTAGAATTCCATCCTCAAATGAATCCTTAGGACATAATAAGATTTTTCAGATTACAAAATCGGCTCTGTCTGCTTCTCATCCTCCTGGTAGAAAGAGAAAAATGAATATATTTTTGCAAGTTGCTGGGGAGTGTCTTTCTTTTCTCCCTCTCAGCTGATTTATTGGTAGAGCTTAAAGCCCTGCAAGGTGAGATATACACAGTTACTATCTAAAGGGGCAATTGAACAAGAGGCTTAGGCTAGAGAAACTCAGAGGTACTGTGAAACCTCAGGTGTCCCATGATCCTGTGAAGAAATGCACAGTCCTGCTGTAAATACGTCAAAGAGCTTTGCTATTCCTGCATCAGTGAAGCACATCAGAAACCTAGTCCAGTCATCTCTGGGGCAAATGTGGCGTATCTCTACCAAGGAACCTGTTGTGCTGTCTTAATTTTTGGTTTCCTGTTAGCTGAGCAGGAATTAAGGGAAAAGGAATAAGCTTCAAACCAAATTGGTCTTAAATTCTTTATAAGGGAATCACACAGATCTTCAAAGTTATGCAGACATATCAAGCTCCAGCCATTGCAATGCATGCAAATATTTTATACCCTGAGTACTGCATGTAGCAATGGGACTTCTGGCTTTTATTTTTTAAGAAGCACATGTTCCCCTATCGCTGCATTGTTATAAACCCTCCATGTCCATGTAATTTTTATTTTCCGCTCAATTAAGTAGAACGTATTCCCCAGCAAAATATTCAGAGTGTTTGGCCTGATAACTCCTCACAGAGGCAATCACAGCTTTCTGAGATGGGGGAGGAGGGGTGTGTGCACGGCTTCATCTCCCTCTGCAGCAGACAGGGCTGCCTGGTGTTACTGCTCAGCTGTCTGCTTCCCAGCCCACGTCTGGGCATCCAGCCCCCTCCAGTCATCCCTCCTGGTCTCTGTAGCTGTTCAACATGAAATTTCCAGGTATCTCACTCTCTAAATGCCTGAGGTCGACATGACCCTCAGGGGCAGGAGCCTTCCCTGCTGAGAAGGTAATGCATGTTCACACACTATCATTTTCTTCCTTTGCCTGTGCTGCTATCCTCATCAAACACACAAGCATACACACACATACACATGTGAAGCTTTTAAAAGCAAAGTCAAGAATGAGCTCTGCATTTCTGTCAAATAACATAAAATACCCCTGGTTTACAAAACTATCAAAATTATTATTAAACGGAACTGCATATGCATCAAGGAACAACTAAAGTACCCAAATAATTCCAATTCTTAACCTGCTGAGAGCCAACCATCTCTTAATTTGTGTACAGACTGCTGAAAATATACACCACAAAACTCTAGGTCTGTTTTTGTTTACATATATACATGAATATATATGTCTAGTCTACAGTACTAAATGTAGTGTTTTGTAGTCATGCCAACCTTTGTATTTTTCACATAAGTACTATAATTTTATTATCTAGACCCATGAGATCTGTACATAGGAGAGCAGAGCTGGTGATAGGTCTAATGGCACAGGGTAATTCCCAGGAACAGGCCAGGTGCTTGGCAGGCTGGAGCAGCAGATGAGGAGGAGAAAGAAGTACCTGCCTCCTGGGGGATGGGTGTGAGGCTTTACGCCACTGTCTGGCCTCATGAACAAATGCCACGAGTCCATGCTTCCTCGTAATGTTTCTGAATTCTCCAACAACCTCCACCTTTTTGATCAGAACAACCAGAGCACGGCAAAGTGCACATACAGCTTCAATGAGGCTGTGTCTGAAACATTTTTCAGAGTCAAGACAGCAGTGGCAGAGAGAACAGATCCAAAGTGACAGAGGAGATAAAGAAAAGGAATCTGAAGGGTAAGGGTGAGGTATAGCATATCAGAGACTCAGGCTCAAACCCTTGTCTTCCATATGAATGAGGTGTCAGGTCTGCAGTCATCTTCCCCTGTGCCTGTGGCCAGATGCACCTCCTGTCTTCATTGCTAAGCCCCACAAAGACATTTTGGCCATGTCCTGTGGTGACAAAGCCCTCCTGCACTGGTGCTATAGAGTGTAAGAGAGCTATGCCCATATTGTAAGTGGGGTCCAAGAACCCATTCTACCACTATGCAGCAGGTCTAACACCTCACTGCCTGTGCAGCCTCACACAGCTGAAGTGAAAGAACACAGAAAGACTTTATACCAAAGACACAAGAAGAGCAAACTCACCCTGTGTCAAGGGAGGGCTGTTCTGTGCATTGCAGCAGTACCTGGGGGATTCCATTGCTTGTGAGAAAGCCCTGTACACAGCTGGTGCCTGCAGGAACGGGCTCTGGACTCTCTGATGACCATTTCATATTCAGGTTTGCCTTCCTGAAAAAGACCAAAAACCTCCCTCTTCTCTTTCCTAGCTCAGCATCAACTGAGCTGTGCCCTCTCCACCTCCAAACCTTGGCCTCATATGCCATTTAAGACTCCATGTGCTTACATTCTCTGTTTCCAGGCTTCCTTCTATGATTCCAGGCTCACAAATGTTTTATCTGACAAGAAATATGAGAAGGCATTTCTGACATCACCCTGTGGGCAGTGCTGGGGCATCAGAGAGGGCCTGATGTAAGGTTTGTCCTAACTTTGTGTTCCTGGGAGGCTCAATCATCCTTCAGGCATAGGGGATCAGTGCACTTGTGGTGGTCCCTAAGAGGCACATGCCACCTTATGGGGGAATTCACAGTCCACAGTGAACAAATGGAGTCAGCCTTGTTTGTGCTGCCACTAGCTTGCATCTGTGCCTCTCTGCAGTACCACTGTAGGACTCTCCCACAGCTGCTCCAACATCTCGACAGCACAGACTGATCATCACAGGGCACACCGTTCACAACTCATACAGAAGCATCACCTTGCAACAGGCCCCTATCTCAGCAGGGAAGCTGAGAAGATATTAACAAATTCTGTTGGATGTGTGTGTCGCAGTTCTTGCTGAATGTACTGAGGCCATTTCCCGTCCAACCACCTTTTCCATGGGTAATTTCTCTGACATCCTGGACAGGGCTCAAAGAACTGCAAGTGGAGTGCAAGCCCTGCTACAAACTGACAGGAGCAAAATTTCTGAGTCCCAATCCACTTGTCCATCTGCACTAGGTACTTCAGTGAAATGGGGTTACACAGGACATGATTAAGGGGAGTCACAGGCTCTTGGTGGATTTCACTGCAGTGCTCAGCTTCTGCTGTAATCACCTTCCATGAAGCCTCTGACAGGTTCCCTCTGGCAGATAAGACCCTTACTTGGCCTCATGGTGAATAAGATTCTACTGTGACTGTCAGAAATACCATTGCCATTGAAAAATTTGGTAGGTGCCACCCTCAGGCAAGTGCAACAGAATGTCAGCGAGTGTTTTCCATACTCAGATCTGCTTCTCAAAAATAACATATAATGCTCAAATAACAGGCCCTAAAATATGTCAGATAGCCAGAACATGTGTGTTGAACTCTGATATTTTGGAGTCACTGGGAAGTAGTGAGTGAGCCAGAGTAGATGTTTAAACTAACATTCACATCAAAGTAACTGTGGATTCTAGATCTGGGGATTTTCCATACCCAAACTAGTAAGGCAAAAGCCATGCCAGCTTCAAAGACACTTCAAAGACACCCTTGTGACTTACGTTCAATTAGTTTGTCAACAAGTTATCCCCTGGCAAGCCACTCATACACATGACAGTGCTTTCAGGATATGTCTGGTGAGAAAGGAATAGCCTCTGTCAGTAGGAACAAAGAAATATGTTGAACCTCTTTTTTGTTCCTCTGACTTCACAGAACCACAGAATATTCTGAGTTGAAAAGGACCCACAAGGATCACCAAGTCCAACTCTTAAGTAGATTGGGATCAAACACATGACCTTGGTGTTCTTTCCACCATGCTCTGACCAACTGAGATAATTTCAGTCTACCCTGCTTCCTGCTGTTTTTGCTGAGCAAAAGGTCTGGACCACCTGAGGGCAATACAGGAAGGCTCCATGGAGCAAAAGAGACAGAAAGATGCCCCTATATATGTACCCAAATGCAGACACTGATACCTATCATCAGTAAGTCATTTCCATCCAGACCCCAGAGGCCTGAAGACACACAACACAGCAAATGTGAAAGCTGCTGTCTTGCTCAGCGGAATTCATGTCTGCTGGAAAAGGAGGCCTCAAGCAGCCAGCATAAATTGCAGCAGCCCTTGCGACCTGCATTAGTTCACACCAGGGAATAAAACCGAAGCATCTCGGCGTGAATCTTCCCCAAGATACGCTCCATTGCTTTTCGCTCGCCAACAAGAACTAGGACATAACTGTTTTGTTATCTGTCATTATCTGTTTTCATGTTCTCACAAGCTAATGGGTAATATTCCCTCAGCAGGTAGCACTCTGCAAGGCTGGCCCTGGCAACAGATGAGTGTATTCATTGCAGGGACCTTTGCATTGAAACTGAACCCAGTGGATCTCTGTGGCATGGGCTGCAAAGGCAGGCAAGCAAACAGCAAAGAGGGCAGCGAGGTTATGCCAAACATACACTGTGCAGTTGATTTCCAGATCTGGTTCGCTATCTGTATTAGCAAAGAACAAAGGAGAAGAAAGACTTAAAATACGATGCATGATAAAAATATTTCTCAGTGGGATGATTTAAAAAGTTTTCTGTTAGACATCATCTGCTCTTTAAGCATTGAATAATGTTTCATTTTCAGAATTTATATCGCAAATAATAACCACATTTTCTTTCCTTTAGAAGTATCAGTGCATGTCTTCAAATAGTTGGCTATCAGTTTGACCAAAGAATACTGTACTGTATTCCCAAAGAATACAGTACAGTTGGGAGATCGCTCTCCCAAACAAGGCCTCAAGAAATAGGAGGATAATAACACTACACATTGGCCTTTAGTGTTCCCCCTCCACAGACCCAGCTACTTTGCAGCACAGACTTCTTTTTTGGTAGCTGGCAAAGTTCACTCCAGCAACTTGTGCAGCATTTCCTGCTGTCCCTTTCCCACTTTCTCAAGAAAACTGGGATGGAACAAAATAGCTTTTGAGGCCAGAGTGGATTACCATCCCCAGATACTTTATATTCAACATGCCATCTGTGTTTTGTTTTCTTGTTAAGAGGGTTTTGTAACATTTTTTATTATCTACTGTAACTAGAAACAACAGCAGGAAATCATGTAGTACAAAGCAAGTATAGCAAGTGATTTGGCTTCACAATCACTGGCCATCAATCCTCAACTTGAAACCGCTCCCCTGTGAGCCTTTTCCATCCTCTCTTGCACGTGTGCCTACGAGAGAGAGAGTGGGTGCAAGTGTGGGGCAAAAGCATGCATATGGCAGAGGGGCAGGAGATGGTTAAAAACACTCCTCAAAAATAAGGCATAGCAAGGTTTGATGCTGTTGCAGATACCATTTGCAAACAGCATGCAAGCTAGTTAGCTCATTTCTAATTTTTTTTTAGAGGGACACAAACTTTTTTGCATCTTTGGTCAACCCAAGAGATTATCTGACTGTCCAATTTACTCGGTCCTGTGCTCTCAGCAATTTGATTAACAGCTTCATTGATTAATAGTGATTAGTTTAACCAATGGACTTAACCTCAGAATTAATGTGTGGTCAGTAATTTAAGTGACTTGTAAAAAAAAGTAATCCTGATTGCTGTCTTGCAGCCCATTTTCCATTAAATCTTTCTTTTAATTTGTAACCTTCTGCTTTGTGTAAAAACTCACCATCTCACAAAACTCCAGTTTCAGTGTTTGGACTCCTCTGTATACACTAAGTGGAGGAAAAAAGGAGGAAGGAACATGGATTATGATGTCCTAGTGTAGGGTTATTGTAAAATCGCACTCGCTGCATGCCAGGGAATAGGAAATTTCATTTTCAAGGACTCCCTGGGGGGTGGAGATAAACTACAAAAGTCACAACTTGTCATAATTAAACACTCATGCCCATTACACACAAAGGAAATTATGCACATTTATCTAGGTCATTGAAACATTCGTATGGCAATACTATACAGGAACGTCCATTAATATCCTGTAAAAATTTAGTGGAAGTGTTCTCCCAGAAGCGATTCGAGGCTGTCTCTGATGGAGGTGCTGTAATAGCATGGAGGAAGCGGGGGGAGGGGAGGGATGGGAATGGTTAATGTATATCCAGAAGGAATGTGAAAGTACTTAAATGGGTATATCCACCATTCCTTCTCTGCCAAATAAAGCATAAATATATTAATTGGATAAGCTTTTCATATCATAATTCTATATGGTTATCAAGCAATAGCAATGGAAGTGGTTTTAAAAGTGATAAACAGCAAGTGTTGTGGTGCTTGGAAGTCAGTTTGATTCATCTAGTGAAATTTGGTGTACTAGAAGTTGGTAGTTCTGAAAATATCTCCCACCTCTTCTCTCAGATTTGTATTTATTTTCAGTATCTACTTTCTGTGGGAATGTGTGTGTAGGTTAACAAATAAGAAAACATTTTTCTACAGATATTGCTGTAGTCATCCATATTCCCTTTATTCTTGTAATCTCCTCACTGGTAAACTGTAGTAATTTTGCCTGCCTTCTGGTACTTCCCAAAAGTAAAAATATGTTTTTCCCCATTAAAAACCCGGTAAGGATTGTTAGAAATAACCCTGATGAGTTTGGCTCTAGCATCTCCTGGGAAATTAATGGCCAGGTGTCACTAATGGCTCTCAGCTTTGTGTCAACACTCCAAGTTACTCTTAATCCCCAGTACAGGCTCTGCTCTTTATTGCTTAATTAGAACACAAACAGTTCTATGAAAATAACACTGATGGTCTGACTCAAACTCACAAAAGAAGATAAAATGCAGGAGTTAAGGGTTAAAAAAAAATCCCAGAACTAACACGCAGCCATCTGTGTAAGTAGGTTTTGTTTTATGGCAAACACTGTTAATAGAAATGACTGATTTTTTTTTTTTTTTTTCCAAAATCTGATCTTTTGCAGCTAAAAGACCAGCATTCATTTGCTTTTATTCCTAGATTATGGTTTATGCTCTTTGGACCACTGCCAAGTATGTGACAACCCTTGTGTGGGAAAGTGGCATGAATTTAAAGAATGAATGAGTAGACTTCCAAATGTTTGTGCCAAAAGCACCTCATTCACTAGTGGTGTTTGTTTTTTACTTATATAACATGTTTTATTAATCCAATCAAAGAAAAAATTCTTACCATATAACCCCTGAAATTTGTGCATCTCAAAGAGTAACCAGGTAGAAGAACCCACAATTTTGATATTCCATCAAAATATTGGGCAAAACTCTCACTCAATAGACATGCTCACAAGAAATCCATAGTAAGTCATGAACCATTTTTTTAATTCAAAAGGACAGGAGTTTGTGATAACATCTGAGGTTATTTCACTTTCATTTTCTTTCAAAACACTTTTCAAGCTCTGACATATACAATATTTTGCTGCTTGAAGAAGTGTTCCATCCCCAGCTCTAGAAGTTGAAAGCTCTGTCTAAAGAAGGGGGTTCCTAAAAAGCCAGATCAATTTAACCATGAAAGTTTATTCTTCTAGATTCAAACTTTATTGTAGGAATGATCTAAGGATCATTTTTATGAATATGTATAACTTTTTTTTTTTTTGTATGGATAAAGCAATCCAAATTAAACCCCATGCTCTGTTTAAAATATGTGACTTGCAATGTTTGTCTGACTGTAGAAGAAATTTCCAGACCTGAACTAGTAAGACCCATGTCTGGATGTAGATTCAAACACATGATTTTGCTTAAGACACTTTGTTCCAGCTGCCAAAGAAAGAATTTTTATTCTTTAGCTATTTGTGAATCTGGATATACACCAGATACAGTCCTACAGTAAAGCAGGAACACGACCTTTAGACTTTTACAGAAAACCAAGGCTAAAATGCAATTCAAATGATTGTTTTACAATGCATTAAAAAATCTTTCTTTTCCAAATTAGCAGATAATTCTAGACTAAGTCCCAGTTCCTTCAAGAGGATGTTAGTGAAAATAAGCTATTATTTTATCAGTTTTCACTGGTGTCTGTCCCTCGGGAAAATAGGAAAAGCAGTGATGCAGCCATCATATTTTGAATGCATTTGGAATATGTGCCATACCTGTTAGCAGTGCTATTACCCCTGTCGGCAGCACTGCTGTGCTTCTGCTAAGCTGCCTTGGAAGGCTCACGTACATACAATGCATCCTGTTCCTTCTGACAAAAAAAAAAACCCACTTAAGCTGACTTCTGCTAATCCCCCTGGCCACATAGAGTGGGGCTCAGTCAGGCCGAGGAGCCAATTTATAATCAGATCTATAGTATCTCTTGCAAGATAGAAATTTAGCTTCACATTTGGAAAAGGTGAGAGGGGGATAAAATATTGGAAGGTTTTCACAGCTATCCCGGTAACAAAATCTTCATGAGCTTCATATTGGAAATTACTATATTAGCACAGAACATCTACTGAGCAATATTAGTTACTCTGTTTTTTCTGTCTCTAACACCCAAGTACAAGTTTTAAGAGTGCATATGAACTACAAACTTATGACTTTGTACATTCAAATCAAGAATTTTTGGGAGATGTGTTGCTTCATTTCTTTCAGCCAGTACTAGTTTTAGCCTTTTTTAGCATGAGATATAAATTTTACATATTGTGAAATACACCACACACTTGCACTATAAATTATTTCCCTAGTGTTTCCCTGGGGTAGAAAGGTTGATTTTAAGCAGATTATCTGTCCAAATGTGGCTGTATGCATTTGTCACTCGAGTGTTCAATTAACTGGAAACTCTTAATAGCCATGTAGGACCTGAAACTTTTGTTCAGCTTAGCCTGTTTGGCTACACTTCATATGCTGGCAAACAATTACTTTTTGGACACATGGTACTGTGTGAGGGAAGTTTCCCCAAGTGAAGGAAAAAACGTTAGGGCCCTCATTCTATGCACTGCATTGCCAACATTTGCTAAGCATGATGTGTTACATGTTGATTTTGCAGTACATCTCCAAGGCAAAATGAAGTTATGGATGTAGTGTGCCTTGATCTGCATCTACCTCACTGAATCTGCTTAGCTTGGGTAACAGGAGAAATGAAAGGATGATGTACAGGAATCAGGACAGCTCAGCAACCCAAGTACCCTTCCAAGACTCATTAGTGAGGCTTGAAACCTCTGCACTGCATCTCTGCTGTCTTGTACATTTTTATAAGCACACCTTCATCCTATTAGGGAGACAAGCTCCTAGAAACTGAGAGTCTCTAGGAAATGTGTTTCTCTCCTAAGAGACTGGAAAAGGCCACTGCCTTCTTCTTGCCTTTCTTTTAAATCAATGAATGGATGGATGGATGGTATTTTCTGGAGGACATGTCACAGAAGTTTGTCTTCAGGAAGGAAAGCATCAAAACAGATAAGTAGTAAGAGCATAGTAGCCACCTGCAGGCAAGTTGCACCACATTCCAAGGACCGAGGACAGAAATGCTGTGGGGTGACACCAAGGTAACTGCATTGGGATGCACCTGCAGGGTAGAGGCCACAAATGGGTAATATACCTCAAAAACACAACACATGGAAAAGTGCAGAACTGTGCTCAAAGGTGAGTGTAAGGCAAGTCCAGCTGAGATGAGTCAAGACAGAGTGGCAAGGGCTGAGGAAATAAGCAAAGAGGACAAACTTTGCCACATCATTCTTCCCAGACCAGAAGTTGCAGTGCTCAAGGCAGCTGGGATGAGGCAGCAGCACTTCAGCACAGGTCTGTGGGTTGCTGAAGAGGTAACTCCTGTGTGTCTGCTTTTCAATAGTGTTCCCTGAGAGTTAATGTGCAGTTACAACTCATGCACTTTCACATTTTCATACAGTATTGGTTGTTTAAGTTATATCTGCATAAAATGAGTGTTCAAAATACTGAGTGGCTGTGTAACCAAGAGTTGAACAGACCTAAACACTTCATGAAATACTAACAAAATCGCTATAAATCTCGAGCTTAAAATGCCCTTCTCAATACACACAGAATATTTAATCTTACTTTTTCCTCAGGATACACATCATTAACTGCTAATCAACTCAAGCTTCAGAAATCCCTGAGCACTCTTCTCAGTTTTCAAAAATGCAGGCACAAAACAAAGTACTTTTTATCCCACCCTCAGCAAGGGTAACGGGTCCCAGAGGTGTCCAGGTGCAGGCGACATCACTGCGCTGCACACCAAAACCATGCTGTGCTGGACACACTTTGCCTGTGTTTTATAGAACTGACACAAAACCCTTCAGGGTGACAAACAAAACTCTTCCGTGGCACATGGTGTTGCCCTGCAGTCAGGCAGTGCCAGGGAAGCTGAAGCAGTAAGTCTGGGCAGGCAGAGGCAGTGTCGGTGGGGCTGGGTGGGAGGGAGGTTGATAGAGGGCTTGCTTTGCCAAGTGAGCTGAACAGTGGCATCAGGCACAGAGTGTGTCCCTGTTGCTGGAAGTCTTCATTTCCCTGTTGGAATCCAACCTGGGAATGGTCACCCTCTGTGTGCAGGTGCTGAGCTCAAGCACACCCTCTGCATTGCCCTTATTTTTAAGGGAGGGATTGCTATTTAATTAGTCTGGTGGGATATGCTGTGCATTTCAACAGAATGAGAGAATGCTGCTTTGTTAAAATGCCTGCTTGCAGGTACTAACAGGAGTAATTGGTGATTCCCCACAGCATAATGTTTTTCCTGGGGAATTTCTGCCCCAGATCCTAGAGACTCTCACATCCTTGAATAAGTGCACTGCAGCCTTGATTCTGCAGGCCTTTGCTCCAGAGCCTTCTTGCCATCTCTGTAAATGGTTTGGGATATTTATACAGAATGAACACAGAAACCAGCTTGCCTTCATTTGAGTTAATATTGTGTGCCAGTGAGCTTGGCCACTTCCTTCCACTTTATTCTCTTTCTCCTGCCTTTTCTTCTTTGCCTTTTCATTCCATAGCTATTATTGCAGGGGTTGCAGATTAAGGTGAAGGCTCAGAAATCAAAATACAGCAGAGTATGCTCCACCAGGTGCAAGGAACCCTGCACTGTGTTGGAGATAGATAAACACAGGATTAGATATGCAGGACAAGCACATGCAGGAACACTTGTGCTGGACTCCTGCCAGGCCCTGAATCAAGCCTGAACGAATTGCTTTTCCAGTGACCCCATATTAAAAAATTCTGCCCACTGGGCTTAGCTGCCGGGGCAGGATGTGGGTTTGAGGTGGCACTGGCAAGTCTGCACCTCAAATACTGTGTTTGGTTTTGGTTCCCTTGGTTCAAGAAAGACACTGAGCTGCTAGAGTGTTTCCAGAGAAGCTGGTGAAGGGTCTGGAGCACAAGTCTTATGTGGAGCAGCTGAGGGAGCTGGGGTTGTTTGGCCTGAAGAAAAAGAGGCTCAGGATAGACATTATTTTCTACAACTACCTGAAAGGAGCACTTCTTCAATATAACAAGTGACAGGGGGAGAGGAAATGGCCTCAAGGTGCACATGGGGAAGTTTAAGTTAGATATTAGTGAACATTTTTTCACTGAAAGAATGAACAGGCATTGGAATAGGCCTGGAAGTGTTGAAAAGGTATGTGGATGTGGCATGTGGTGACATGGTTTAATGGTGGACTTGACACTGCTGGGTTTGTGGTTGGACATGATGGTCCTAGAGCTCTTTTCCAACCTGATTCTATGATGAATAATAAACCTGTGCTTCATCACATGGATGGACAAGCTCAGACCTCCATGGTCTCAGATAACTCTGCCAGACTAACAGTCAGAGTAGATGTCCCTCCCCACCCTCTGCCCATTATTCTGCTGGAGGGATCTCCAGTTCCTGATGTCCCACCTGGTACAGCCATTTTCCAAATCCATAAGGAAGGTAATAATGCACTGCTAAGGGCACCTGCTCTGCCAGCAGCCCCTGGCATCCAGGCCAAGGGCAATGCAACATCTTCTGCCCCCCCACTGCTCCGGGCTGGGCCTGTCTGCAGCAAAATGACTGAATCCACACTATGCAATACACTGAGCTGTTCATCACAATGTCCCCACGGCTATGGGTTCAAAGGAAGGAGCTAGGCTATTGACCCAGCCATCTCTGCACAAAATACTTCCCTAGTAATGGCTGCCATGTTGCCCAGTGTGGAGGGGGGAGCAGATTTTGACATAAGTTGGACCAAAAGAAATTAATGACCTGGATGATTAGCATCAGGTACTTGAACTGAACCTTCATCTGAAGAAGGAAAGTGTGGAGGACTCTGGAGGGCTGTGCTAGTTCTGCTGATGAGAGCTGCCTGGTGTGTAGCTCATTCCTGTGCTGGTCTGAGCCTCCTCGCCGCAGGCTAGAGGACGTTTCCAGAGCTGGCTTTTATTTTTCCATTCCAAAGGGACCTTTTAATGAGAAGGCTTTGCCTCGCAGATGTCCCCCTCCGCTGAGTCAGTCTGGTGTAAGAGAAATAAGGATATGGCCCAGAGGGACTAATCATATAAATAAGATTTTAGGATTCGACTCAAGTAATAAATGAAAGACTAGCAATTTGGTATTATGAAACCCCAGCTGCATGAACTCTCAACTTCAGCCTAGTGCCTGTGCCAGCTTCCAGCTGGCTATCAGAAATCATTTCCACTTCAGTGAGACCAATGTTGAAATGTCCCCTTTATCCTTTTCCAAACCATGCCCACACATTCTAGCTGTATTTATTTTTACAACAATTTGAGAAGAAAAGGTGGCCTGACATCATTCTAGGAGTAGTGCAGCATTCATTTGACTGCCTCAAGACTGACGCCCGCCCTCCTTCCCACCCCACCCCACTGGGCTCAGAGCTCTGCCACAGCCTGTCCCCTCAGCCCTGACCCGCTCAGGCATGCTGCATGGGGGCATGGAGCCCAAAACATGAACAAAAAGTGAAAACAGAAGGGAGGAAAAAAAAAAAAAGAAGTCTATTTCACAGATTTTTACCACAGTTTTGCCAAGGCTTGCGAGATATGGTCTGGCTGGGCCTTCCCACCTTTGAGTGTGTTGCAGCTCATTCATCAGGAGCAGATGGCGGGAGGCCAGGGGTGGCTTTTGCTGAGTGGCGTTGGCTCACGCTCACCGCCTGGCCTGGGCTTTCCGGAGAGGGGGAATGAAATTCTCCACCGCCCCGTCCTGCGAGCTCTGATCGCGGCATTTCAGCTTTCCTGCTGAGTGTGGCGTGAAGCAACAAAGGTGGTGCAGGCACCACCCTGCCGTGGCTCCATACCCCAAGCAAGTGCTGCTGGAAAGAGTTTTTTGTGGAAATTTCTGGGTGACAGCAGCTGCAGGACAGCTGCTCTGGAGGTGGCTGTGTTTTGTGTGGGAGCCATATCTCTGTAGGGGTGTGTGGTGTGAAGCCTTGGAGAAGCCCTTCAGGGTGGGCAGCCGGGCAACTCCTATGGCCACTGAGGGCAGCTGCTCCTACACCGGTGCCCACTGTCACCACTGTTGGTCCTGTTATAATTAATAATAATTTAATGTGGCCTTTGGTGACCTGGGGAGGCATTGGCATTAGCAGGACATGGGGAGATGCTGGTGGCTGGGAGTAGGGGGAGGCTGGCCCTGCAGACCCTCTTGCACAGCAGCTGGCAAGACAGTTGAGGGGAGCGGGGCCGTGGGAACCTGCTGTTGGCTTTATTTTTAAACAAAACCCCAAATCCCTAATTTCTGATGGGGGAGGTTCAGTGCTGAATGGGGTCATGGGGGGAACCGCTGGACTGGGTGGGTGTGAGCTGTACCCCTCAGAAGAACAGAGGTCCAGATCAAAGTTTGTTTGATGTGCAAAGGGCAGGAAGGACATGACACAAGTCATCAACCCAGCCTGCTGGGACTGAGGCTGTCCAGGGAGGAGTATGGCTGAGTGTGCAGTACCTTACCTATGGTGCATCAGGGTGTTCTGGGCATGCGGTTCTCTGTAAGCCTGGTTAAGGTCTGTCATTGGGAAATGAGGCACAAGAAATAATTTGTTACTTTTAAGGATTTTGACCATCATACATGGTCACAGATCAACATCAGTATATTCTCAAGTGCCAGCTCCTTTCTTAAGAGCTAGATCACCAACAGCATGGTTTTTTTTGTTGTTTTTTTTTGTTTGTTTGTTTTTTTTTGTTGGTGGTGTTGTTGTTGTCAAAATAAGCAGGATTTCTTTCAGAGACTGTATAGAGCTGCAAATCTATTTGCAAGCCAGAAGTGTGATACACTCACAAAGTTGCCTGTGAACACTCGTAACATTGCTGGTCTTATTCCAATGGTTATAAAAAATCCTTCAGATAGATAGTGCTTTTTAATGAACAAACAACCCTCTCCCAAACGAATCTGACAATAATTCAGCCTCTTACTTCTGAAATGCTATCACTGCTGTGCACAGAAACACAAACATTTGCTGCTTATGGATGCATGGGGACAGCAGCACAGTGGCACTGGCTGCACGGCCATGCCACCTGCAGGGTTTTCTGTTCTGCTGCTTAGGTTGGCCTAGCTCTGTAGTAAAGCTGCCAGCAGTGCTCCTGCCAGCTGCAGCACAGCCCACTCCCAAAGCTGTGCTGCAGCTTGTCCTTGAGCACTGTGACAGCTTCCCCAAAATCTATCAAAGGATCAAGGGTGTTTTAGGCTTGGTATTGTTTCTGCCAAGGCGAGCAATCAGCTGTTTCCCAGAACTCAGAAAAGGTTCTCCTTTGCCTCACTATCCATAACACCATTAGCTACAAAGCCATGTCTTGCTAATATCTGGCTTTTGCTTATTACTATGAAATTATTATTCTGTGACATATGACATCTATATTCCTCTTAAAAAAATGTGCTAGGGACTCCATTAGTGGCATCCACTGCTTACTGGGATCACAACAAGCAGACAGTGCTTGAAATGTTGCTATTCACATGGGCATAATGTGTTAGGATTCAGAACTTGAAAACACATAAAGAAATGACAGAGGAGAAAGACTACTCCCTTTGTGCTTTAACATTGACTTCTTTATTGACAAATGCAAAATCTTCCACAGTGAGATGCCCTGAAAAGGCACAGCTACCAAACCAGGGGCACGAACACTAAATAAGATTTTTCCCTACACTTGTTTGCCTCTGACTAAGCCCAGCTAAAATCTGTAAAGAATGATAACCAAAAGCAAAGCCGAAACCATTGCGGTGCTGTCAGAGTCAGTCTCTACTGGGCTATAAGGAGCAGAAAGAGATTACATGAGTGAATGACAGGAAATTTAAAGGGTCGGTAGTTGAAAGTTGTGACTTGAAGAGACACTCAACAAGCAGCCAGGGAATAGTGAAAACTGGGAAGGTTCTTCCTCTTGTGGAGGAGAGCAGAGCCAGGCTGATTTTACTCCTGAGTCCTTGCTTAAAAACAAGAAACAGATTAATTCCACCACAACAGTGTATGGACAGGCTTTTATCTGCCCTATTTTTTTCTGGCAGATCTCCAGGAGGAAATTATTGTGGGGATCTTTGATGCTATCTGGCATCTATACAAGCTCATGTATATGGAAAAAGCTAAAGCAGTGCAATCAATAAAGTGGGAGCCAAAGCAGGACAAGTCCTGAATAAGCCAGGTGGGAGACTAGGAGGAGAATTTGGGCGGCAGACTGAAGTAGCATATGCACTTGTTTTTAAGGCGTATGCTCAAAAGCAGAAAGACATACAAACACATTTATGAAAAAGTCACAGTGAAAAAAACTTTACGCATAGGCTAGCGAAGGTTAGGAGGATATGCCACTCACACACACACACACACACACACACACCCCCTCCCTCCAGGGGAGAATTTCCTATACTCTAAGCCCTGCTGAGGTGGACACACACTTCCTGCATGTCTCTCATGTCAGTACACACTTCCCCATGCTTGGCACACACCTTTAGACACCATGCTTCCTTTGCAAACTTCTGTCCACTCAGGGACAAGTATTGTCTTCTGGTGGACAAGTGAAGGAGCCCCCGGTCTTTGGGCTTCTCTCAACCTTTTCTGCAGAGCTCACACAGCTCATGGGCAAGGTCTGCCTTACTCCTGGGTAGAGCTCCGCTGCCCAGCTTGCAGTTGGCTGGCCACTGCCAGCTTTGACTAGAGCAGAGCAACTTGACAGATGCTTGACTGCTAACAGAGCCAGAGCAGACATTTTGGGAGCTAAGTAGGCATAGAGAAATTTGGAATATGTCTAATTTCTCCCAAATGACTTGTCTACCACCTCCCTATTCCCTTATTCCCAGAGACTACAGGGTTGCTGATGAATGGCCAAAACCCTTCCAAGAACTCCACCATGCTGAAAAAAATAATGTTGCTAAGAAGCATGAATGTAGTCAGAGTGGGGGTCAGAAGAGGGGCTCTGTTTTTTACTATCAAGAATATGGCAGGGGATTTGCAAGTGCATTTTGTGCCTGGGGTGGCAAGCTCTGTGTCAGCCTTCAGTACGCACTGCAATGGCAGATTGCTTGCTGTGAGGGAGTTCTGCAGGCTCATCACTGTGTTACTTCTCACATCCCACGCACACACACTGAGGAGCACCAGTATCTAGCTTAATCAAACAACTAGGCATCTAGTAAGAGCCTTGCCTCCCTCCCTAAACAGAGAACACAAGGTGAGTCAGATCCTCTCAAAGGGATATTCACCAAGGAGTTGCTTTCTCTCTTTCTGGTAATAATAGAGGCTATTAGATATAAATAAATAGCTCAAGTGCCCAGCTTTCAGGTGACTGAAATGGTCAAGCAGGGTGAATTCCACACACAATAGATAATATTTGTATATTCATTTTCTTGCTTTGCATAAAAATGTCTTTCTATAATAGAGGGGGCATGTGAAAGCACACACACACAGAGAAGAGGAATGGGTATATTGTGCAAAACTAAAGTACCTCAAGCCTTCTTCCTCCACATAGTTCTGGCCAAGGCACTCATCAGGCATTGAGAGGCTGTGACCGCTTTGTACTGAGGTTCAGATTTGGCCATGGAGGCTGGGCTGTTTTCCTGATCTGCCTGAAATTAGCTCAGTGCCTACTACAGAGACTGTGGCATTCTTATTTGAAGTATTTTCTTTCTTCTTATGTCTTGGTTTTGTGATAAATCAAATTATTTGGCTGTTATCTCAATCCTTCAACATTAAACAATTCATTTTAGCATTAGGCTTTTATGATCAATAGAAAGCTCTTAATCAGAGCTGCCAGCAGTTCTCCTTTTATTTAAGGCTCACGAAGATTAATGAAAATGTATATGATCTCAGTTGTGCTAATTTTTGCTAGCAATGGCAGCTACTCCCAACAGCCTGCGAGGGTGACCGGTTCTGATCCACTGCATGCATCATCATGGACATGCTGACTGGTCCTCACAGGCAGGGATGTATTCCTGGCTCCACACCCACTTACCACATGAATATCATCACCCACTGAGGACCATGGCTGTAGGACTCTAAGTGAATCCAGGATCTGGCCCTGAGGGAACACACATTACTGAGGATAACTCAATAAACATAAAAAGGAAGCCCGGGCTGGCAACCAAAGCCAGGATGAGTTGGCACATCTGGTGAACAGAGTGGGAATAAAAAAAGAATTATAAAAATGCTTTAATTTGAATTATTCATATATTCCCATGGAAGCCTGGAAGCGTGGGATGTCACGTGAAATAAAGCACATTGTGTGAGTCTATTTCTTCTTGTGGCAAGTAGCACTACTAGTATTAACAAATAGAGGGTTCACTCCCTGTCACCCAAAATAGCAATACTGTCACCCCAATACCTCATTCACTGGATTCTTTTAAGTGAAAATTCTCATTTGAATTTCAGCTGTTTCTTACTGTTTTGGGGACTAATTTGGTGATGTCACAACCAAGGACAGAGCAAAGATGACATTACCACCGAGTGGAGATGATAAGCAGGGCTGATCCGGCGAAGGAGAAATGCAGGGTGAGTCAAACCACAAGTTCAAATACATATACTGCAGATGAACTCAACTCCTGATGGTGTGTGATGAATGTTGTTAAAATCCATTCTGGAGAGATTAAATAAAAATAGCCTCAAGAAGCCAGTGATGTTTTGGGGGGAAAAGCATATTTGCAGCTAATGTGTATGTGGGTACACTCAAGACTCTTGAGGCATTATCAGGTTATCAAGTTAAATCTGTGCACTTTGATATGCCAGTACATGGTGTCATGTACTGCTGCTGCTGCTGCTGCTGTATTTCCAAGGATGCAGACACTGCCATCCATTGGTATGAGTCCATCACCTCTGTGGAATTTCAGCCTCATTAAAAAAATTTGAATTTAAAAGACAAAGACACAAGACCAGTAAATAGAAGTACATTCTGGTTCCCATTTAGAAATCATCATCATCATCATCATCATCATCATCATCATCATCATCATCATCATCATCATCATCTAAAATTCATTCAAGAAATAGAGAAAAATCATGAGGCAAAAAGCTGTAGGAGTAAATGGATGGGTGGTTACAGGGCATAAGCAGATGCTTTGTGGTCATTCATAGGCTGATCTGAAAAACTGTCAGATCTTGTAGAAAAAAAAAAGCTTCTGAAGGCAGCAACACCATGTTTCGTAAGTGAGAGAAAAGATGGGACTGTATAATAGACAATGCCAACAATAATTTGTGTATTTTTGCTTGTGCCAAGGAAAATTCACTTATTTAGTCTATTCTCTTCACTGACTTCATACAACAAGGAGAAGACATTTCACTACTAATTCCTAGGGAAGATTTTTTTCCGTCAGGAAATATGATGATCAAATATGCAACTGGAAGCATAAATGGAAGCATCCATGAATCCCCACCCCTTCTGAAAAAGAGAAATAGTCTAATGTGTATAAAGGGTGCCTTGCAATAAAGTTGTTAAAGCAAAGAGAAAGAAAATTTATTCTCTTTTTAAAATCAACTCAGGCACTGACTCAAGTTTGGGCAAGTCTAAGGACATCTTTGCATCTCATTCACTCCAGCAATTCAACTGGATGAAAGCCGAATGGATGGCAGCATGCTCCACTATTCAATATGCTGCAGATGCTGCTGCTAAAAGAAGCATTCCTGGCTAAATTAGCTCACAATGCAAACCCAAGGAAACCAGAGATAGCTGCAGGCACCAGTGCAAACACCAGAGTTTGTGTCTTCTCTTGAAGCCTTTGTGCTGTTGTAGATCTTAATGGTCAGTCAAGCTTATAGCTCAAAGTACAGTGGATTGTATTAGATGAGATTTAAAATTGCTTCTGTCCTGTTTTTCAGGTAATCTTTATAATAAATTCAATATATATGTAGGTAAAACAATATGGAACTCTTATTTGTTTACTTCACATATAGCCCCAGCATGTTTTGATGTATACATAGCCAAACCTGTAAACACACTGCTACCTAGAATGGTCATGAAATGGTTAAATGAGAGATGAACCTATTTTTAAAATATTTTTACATTAAACCTTATTAATTATTTCCATTGCAAAATAATTCTGCAAGCTGGAATCATTTAGAGAGTGTATGTGACATATTTTAAAGTAAATCCCTCTTCATGGAAAAATATCCTTTCAAATAATAAATATTCAGTGCACAAAGCTGAGGTACACAGTAGACAGAATATAGGTTAAAATCTGGCTTTGGGACCTGGTTCAGCACAATGTTTAATTGTATGTAGGTACTTAGATCCTAATGCAGCAGAGCACTATTGCACACATTTAATTGCCATGATGAATGAAGACCTAAATAGGAACAGGATTAGAGGTTTTTAGCATTCTTAGTAGTTCTTCCTGTTCAGCAGATGTTTAATGCTTAATGTTTTACTGAGCTGGATCTAGGCTAAATTTGTTAACAGAAAGATTTAAAATTTCTTCAGGAAATTTCAAGCACCTCCCTGAGGAAAGTGTGAGCTTTTTATTTTTTGAAAACACTGTAAATCCTGAAGATACTCTGGACTGTGGCTAAACACCAAACTGTTCCACTGGGTTTTGATAATGCTTGTGAGGCCAGCCTGCATTGGAGCATGTGGAATCACCTCCTCAGTGTCTTATCAGAATGAATTAAGCATCCTGGGACTGTGTACCAGCATCACAAACTTGCATATTCTTCTTCCAGAACGAACTTTCATGAACAACCTCAGCGAGTGAAAGGGAGGACAGGCTATGCACTTATCTTCTTATTCATTTTCAGAAGGCAGGGCAGAATAATTAGCATTGCTTTTGTGCTGTACATGCAGGAAGAGAAATGTAGGCAATGTTTGTGCAGAAAACAATAGAGCACAGACACTATGGTTACTGTATGCAGTTCTCAGCCTCTACCAAAAGGGATATAGAAAAAGCAGAGAGAGTAGAGAGATGGATGAAGGGGTTGATCAGAAGCACAGAATCTCTTACATTTGAAGAAGGAATAAAGAAACCAAGACCCTGCTCCCTTACAGCAGTAGCAGAGATGATAGGGGCAATTTGTGACTGAGGGCAATATAATCACAGCTGGTGTGGAGAAGGTGGCCAGGGAGCAAATTTTGTTCTCTTACCACAAGAGTTCAGAGGCACTCCACGAAACAAAGAGGCAGCAGATTTGAAAACTAACACAGAGAAGAACCTGGTTTCATACTGTGCATAATTACAGCTGAGCAACTCATTGCCATAAACGGCTCAAAGCAACTAAAAAGGGCACTAGAAAAGTTTCTGAGGGAAGGCCTATAGTGATATATGAAATTGAATCACAACCACAGCCTCTGGCTTGGCAAGTCTTGCAGTAGGTGGAGACAGAAAACGTGGATGAGGACAAGGGTGATGCTGCACCAGCCTTTTTTCCCCATACTCTTTCTAGGTGCTTGCTTCTGGCAGTTCTTGAGCTTGATAAATCTTTGGTCTGATAGACTATTTCAGGGACTTATGTTCTTATGCACCTCTTAAGTGAAAATGGATCCCACATGCACTCCCCCATTGTGGAACCCTGGGAAACTGCTCCAAGAAATGGCAAGAGGTGGGGTTAATACCCACAATCTTCTCTCTTTTAATAAAGCTACTCTTAAACAAAGAGTTGATTCCTCAGGCAACAATGTCTCCCCACGGGAAAAAAAAAAAACAACCCACACTCCTGTGTGCTCTGTGGGTTCATTGTCTTGACTTAAGACGGAGGAAAAAAGGCAAGGTGTGCCAACTCATTGCTGGTTTGATGGAAAAACTGAGTTTGCACAGACCAAGAGAAACTCAATTGGCATGCTATAGTCACTAACTATGGTGACTTGAATGGGGAAGATGATGTTGCTGACAGAGAGTCCAAGTGTCAGTCCACAGGGGACACAAAAGGTCTTCTGCATACCTTTTCACACAGAGTCAGGTCCTAGAAGGACATTACCATTTTAGTTGCTTTCCACTCTTTTTTTCTCAGAAAAGCCACTATCTGGAGTTTTTTCCTTGGCTCCAAAGCACAGTATTTTGGTGTGCCCTGAGGGACATTTTTTTAAAGCTGCAGGAGCAAGAGCAACCCAACTATTTGGGCCAGTGCAACCAAGAAACACAGATTTGAAATAGGAAAACATTATTGTGAAATCAGCAGTTAAACTCTTGCCCAGGTAGCAGTGCACTCATTTTGGAGGTGAGAGATATGGCTTCAAGATTTAAGTCTAGGCAGAATTGGGATGGGTGAAGCATGATGGTGGGAATGACTTACTGGTGCATTGATTTATTTGCAAAATGCACTAACATCTGATCTAACATCCCCGTTCCAGCTTGGTTTTCTCCTTCTGCAGCTGCTTCATTACCCCTTCAGCTCATTGAAGAGATGGGTATTTTGTGCTCTCATGAACTGCTTAAGGACAGGACAAGAGTCATCACAACAGAGTAGATTTGGCCTCTTTGCTTTGCTCGTCTCTGCCCCAAAGGAATGTTGCACCAGGAACTGTTGACATTAAATCTGAACAAATTTTGCTGACTGTTGCAGCGTGCATGGGTGGGTGAAGCAGGCTCATAATAGCAATTTTCAAGAACAAGCTTACAGGAATCCTTCTTTTCCTCAAGAAAGATGACTGCATATCCTGCATTGGATTCAAGAAAATTGCAGGTGATTTACTATGGCAGCACCTAGGGACCACATTTTCAAGAGCACGGAGAATGAGACTTTTTACTTTTGCAGGAATTGAGCAGGAGGGGAGGCAGGTCCCTGGGCATTTTGCCCTCTGAAAGCCCAATCCAGGGTTTTGTCCTTGCCTAAATCATGTTCTGTGGCAGTGCAGGGACAGAGGTATCTGCAGCACATCCATTTCTGGCCCTGTTACTGTCATGTGTTCCAACCCCACTGCTGAGAATACCTTCTTTTCCCCAAGACCAGTGCATGTGTAGTCCTGCAAGTGCTGCCATGAGAAAATCCATTTAAATCCCCTGAATGAATAGCACAGGAGCTCACTGCAAAGATAGCAGTTGCTCATTACATTAACAGGGTTTGGTAACAGAAAAGAAAGATGATTAAACATATTTTGATGGATTTCTGTGTCTCTGTCTGTGAGGGCAGCAAGAAAACTTTTCCATGCTGTGGGGCTTGTACTCCTTGGGCTGTTACATTCCCAGATGATGCCACTTGTAGTAGGGAAGAAGGGCTCTAACTTTGCTGGTGGGCCTGAAGGGAAAGCTGTGTTTCAGGCAGTATTACGGCAGGCAACCCAGCTTGAGGAACACATGGTAAGGCTCTCAAGCTCATGACACTGTGTTTAACACCCTGCATTCTTTCCCAGCTTTTCCCCTCACTTTAACAGGAGATATTTTCTGTCCAAATTTCTTCACTGAAGAGAGGCATAACAGATGAGAAAATGCTGTATTGGTCTTGAGCTGAAATAAAGCACAAATGGCTTGGGAACCAATTAAAAATGGCAAAGTGGGACCTCCCTCTTCTTTTTCAAATCAGCGCACACCAGCAGTGCTGTGAAAAAACAGCAATCTGAGGGTCAGCAGGAGAGAAAGAGGAAACCCTTCCTACCCACAGATCTGGGGGTGATGAGGAATCAGCTTATTAGTATTCCTCCGTGGACACACGTTATCGAGCAGATAGGCACTGCAGGGCTGGGGGACTGGTGTGATCACGAGCTCTGAGAGAGCCTGTCACGAGCATGTAAGTGGGAGCAAGGAGAGAGCATGCATCAGCTCCTGGCTCAAGAGCTGTTTTCAGGGGATGGAGAATCTGCCTGAGTCAGGAACAAGCTGCACAGCTACCAGGAGAAGTAAACAGAGAGTAAAACTTGCTAGGAAGAGTCAGGCTGCAATTTTAGCAATGCCTTCTGCTCAACAGGGCAAGCCCACCTCCACTTCTGCCCTGGATGACAACTTTTATAAGCATGGTATGGGAAGGGGAAGGTCACTGAAAAGTCTGTGCTGCACAGTGGTATTGGCATTGGAGGCACCATGGGTTTCTCTCTGTGAGACATCCGTATGTCCCTGCTGGCACTTGAACATCTCTTCCTGTGTATCTGTGGTCACATCCCTCTCCTGCTGACTTGCCATGAGGCCATGGGCAGGCTCCATGTCTTCTCTGGGCCCTGAAGATCTTCCCAGCTGAGTTTAGCATGCTCACTGCCATCCACCAGCAGATATTGTGACTTAGTTATGGGTTGGGTGTTGGATTATCACAACAGAGGTCTTCAGGCTGAGAGCCTTATGTGCTGTCATTGGACTTTGGCTCTCAAAGGTGAGAGATCTAAATCCCAGAAGAGAAGGTAGCTGCCTTCTGCAGGACTGATTTTATGGTTGGTGATAGGCCAGTAAATAGGCCTGTAAGGTCTCCAGCCAGTAGTTGCAGTATTTTTTACCATTAAAATTGACACGTTTTTCCTGTTCAAAGCATTCATTTAACACGAGCACAACACACACACACACACCTCCTCCTCCAGACACGTTTGAAAGAATACACAAAGGGAATATGCACACGTATGCATCCCAGCCTGACTTTGAACTCTTCATTCTCCTGTAGAGCTACAAGTGATGTCAGGTGTCACAAAGACACAAGAAATTAATTTGGGGACTTCCATATGTGACCACACCACCAATTTTTACTTGTTTGGGTTTCATAAGGTCCAAGAAAAGCATAAAAAACAAATCTATGTGTAAAATAATCTGATAAAACCTACATTTTTTATCCCCAAAGGGAGGTGGGAGGCAGGCAGTGGTTCCTGTAAATGTCTTTCCTCCTGTGCCTATAGATGCCTGGATGCTAAGAGCTTTTCAGTGGCTCATGCAACACCTGCTCTGACTCCATGTGGTTTCTCTTCACCATCTGTATCATTCCCTCCCAGATGATGGCCAGAAGCACTGAACTTGCCTTTGCCAGCAATACTCTGCTGTTCTGCTCTTGGGCAAAGCAGACTCAGATCTGGAAGGATCATTTTTAACCAGCTGTTACTCTGTCCTTAAGAGTGGGCACAGGACATTCCTGTCAGTCCATTTCCCTGGCCCAGCTGTCTGCCCCCAGGTCCTTGTTCTTGTCCTTGTTTGATTGCTTGAAACCCATTTCC
The DNA here is from genome assembly GCF_048771995.1 of Taeniopygia guttata. NCBI lineage: Eukaryota > Metazoa > Chordata > Aves > Passeriformes > Estrildidae > Taeniopygia > Taeniopygia guttata. The sequence continues at coordinate 99,791,184 of NC_133024.1, read as the reverse complement.
CGCGAGGGCAATAAATACTTGTCTCTGCACTTACATTAATGTTAGCATGACATTGTTAAAATTGTAAGTTCCACATCCAAGATGCCTTTCAAGAAGTATGGACAAATGGCCTATTGAAGCCTGATCAGCCCTGCTCACTACTTGCCCTGATGACATGAGAAGCTTTAATTCTGGCTGATGTCACCTGGCACCTGCGGCACCATCCTTCCCCTATCTGGGTAGTACCCACAGGGCTGCTCTGGTACCATCAGAGTGTGCAACTCAGACTTCAAAAGCCACCTGGAGGTGGATCTTCATCACCCCCATTTTTTTCCATCCACTAAAATCACTACCTGGATTTCATGAAGAACATGAGCCTGATGTTTTTTGTGCTTATCACCCGGCAGTGCTATTCCAAGGTGGGAGGATGACTGAGCTGGAAATAAGGGGGCAGTCATACAGGTGGTGGGCAGGCCCAGCAGGGATGCCCAGGCAGGCAGAGGCTGCTCCACACTGCTATGCCTCATCCATATTTTGTGTGTCTCTCCTCTGAATGACTTCCACATTCCAGTCAAGTTGGGTTGCTGCTTTACATACACAAGGCCCATACACTTTGCTCTGTTTAATGTTTTCCTCTTGCCAGCACACACTTGGGCAAAACTCTTGAACATTTTGTTTTTAAGTATTTACTTCCTCATAAGCAGCCAGCCTGGCACCCAGTCAGATTCCCAAAATAATCCAGTTAGGATTTAACTAAACTGTCTTTAGGTGTTGCCCAGTTGTTTCATTGTGAAGAAGTCTTGTACTCTACTCTGGGCCCTCAAAACCAAGGAGAAACAGTGGAAAACTGACTTTTTGCCAGACTCATACTCTGCCCCTGCTCTGGATGTGGGAAAAGACTGTCTAATTCTCCTCTTCCAACTGCCTGCTGCTGCTGCCTTTTTTCCACTTGTACTCTGAGATCATCTCTAGCTATACTGTCTCCAAGATATTTTGCCATCTTCCCTCACCACAGACAATGGAAGAGGAAAATGAAGCAATTCACAGTGATTCCCTCCAGAAGTCACCCTAAGGAGAGAAAAGGGGCATAGGCACAGGGGCCTGCAAGAGAAACCTGGGAAGTCCTGTCCCCATCCAAAAAAAAGGGGCCTGAGAAGAACGGGGGTTTCATTCTGAGCGAAGGTCAGACAACCAGACTTGATGCAGTTTGGCCCTAGGTCTGTGCTGGCTGTAAGACACTCTGGGGTACAGCTGTAATGGTGCAGTGGACTGGCACAGTCTTTAACCTACTTGGCCTTTGGCAGGGAAGTGTCCTGACATTGGCTCAGGCTCCTGCAGCTCTACCAGCCAGACCTCTTGTTGGGCTTCAGCTCACTTAGCCAAACCACATTGCACCAGGACTGGCAGTGCAAATCAAACCCAGGTTAAAGGAGAGCTGTAAGATACTGCAAACCTGCATTCAGCTACAGCTGAGCTGTAAAGCCACTCCTGCTGATGCTCATGGTGGGAAGTTAGGCCATGGGAATAGTTCTGAGAGCTCAATCTCCAAAGCCAATTTTTAAAAAGAAGTTTTCTGTGTGAAAGTTTACACACGCCCGCCTGCTATTGAAATGATGTTAACCAGCTGTGTTTCTACATGAAAATAATGGCTATATGTTTTCTGTGCCTGTGCATATACACACCTGCAGTCACACACAACAAGACTGGGTGAGGGACATTGGAATAAGCTGACTGCAGTAAACATAAGAAGCAGATTTGATAGTGATCCCAAATATGGATCCAAATGTTCCTTCTTCTGCCACTAATTGAGCTAATAGATTTCATATTAGTAACCAGGCAGTGGTTTGTATTGTTTCTTTTTGTTCGCTGCTTTAGAAAAAATAAGAGCTACTAGAACATAACCCATACCGTATTTGCAGATGTAATTGCCATGACATGTCCCCTGCCCCCAAAGCAATTGCCAGTAGTGGATTACTAATAGTTTGGAGCTGTTGCACTGTAATTTATGATGGCAAACACTGGGGCAGAAATCCTCAGTCACTATGCACACAAATACAATGATATATATGCATATTAATCTATTTTAAGAGCAGCATATTCTAGATCTTCAGTCAAGTGCACAGTGCTGTCAGAAGAGAAGCATAATTTGCTTTTATTCAGGTGGGGTAAAACTGAGACAAAAGATTGGCATCTGAGGTGGGAGTGGATCTGCCATGTCATTGTTGCATGAAGATACTGTGGGGTCTGCTCCCTTTTCGGAGGCACTGCCTTCCTTGGCAGTGCTGCACTTCATCTCTGTCCATCCACACTCTCTCCACCAGCATTTGCTGTCTCTGACATCTGTATTCCTTGTTTTCTTATCCCCTTGGTCCCACCCCAGTTTCAGTGACTCTGCAACACTTCCCACTGGAGGGAGAAATTTGATTGAATCTTTCTCTTCTTGAGTTTGCAAGGCACAGCAGGAAAGCTAATGACACAGCTGCGTGTGCCGCAGTAGCTCTGGCCACTTCAATAAAAAATAAGAAGAGGGAAAAAATGAAGAATTGCATGTTCTTCATCTCTCAAACTGGCACCTTTCAGGAGTGTTAAATGATCTTAATAAGTAAATAAAATGCAGGCTACTTACCAGAGAAATCAGAACAGCACCTTTGCAGCTGTTCCTGTCTCTTGAGAAAAAAGATATAATTAGGAAGGTTTGAGGGTTTTTTCATTAAAAACTCACTTAATTTGGAACCACTCTGGTCTGCTGAGTAAGCATGTGCCTAGATAAATTTCAAAATACATTTTCTGTACTGGATAGAAGAAAATTTCAGAAGGAGCCTCCCTGGTGTACTGGATGGGTGTGTATTGTGTCAGGTTTAAAAACATTTTAGTGTAGCTCATGGACCATGACCTTTTAGTATCAGTTAAATCCAGATTTATTTTTATAAGACGTATGCTATGGAAAGACACTGGCAGCCAAGTTAGAGAAGTCTGCCACAGTATTTTCACAGGATCATTCCAAGGTATTCTGTTGTTCAAGCCAAGGAATAAAACCTTTGGTTTTGTGTGCATTTCTGGATGCTGCTGTGCTCTCAGCACAGGCAAATTATCTCCAAAAGGTGCTATTTTACAGAGAAAACTATGTTTTAAAAACTTTTCACCATTAGGATATTGAACAAGAAAAAAGGATGGATTTACATGTGTTGTACATATAAGATGAGAGAACAGGCATGTACTCAAATATTGTTTTAATTATTTTTCACTTGTAGTGCTCCATATGTTTGCACTGCAGTCAGTGAGCAATAGAAGAGCTCTCCTGTGGTTAATTTTACACCTGTAAAGTCCCCTAGATACAAACCAAGATTGCATGGCCAAGTGCATAAAGTATCCTGCTTATCTGGCCAATGAATTCATATGCTCCAGGGGGCTGGAGAAGATGGGGAGAATATGAGAAATTTATTATTTGCAGTCTTTAGCAGATTTTCATTACTTTTACCCTTTCTATCTCCAACACCTGAGGAAATAAATCCCCACAGCTTCAGGTTTTCAATGCAAACATGGGAAGAAACCCCCACAATGTGCGTGCTCCTTGCAGGCAGGGGAGGAATCCAGGGCTTGCTCCATGGGTGGATGTGTGTAAGGGATGCCCTAGCAGAACCTGCTCCCTGCACAGCCTGGCTGAGGGACCACGGGCACACATCTGATTTTTGTTCAGCCCTGCCCCATCCCTTCCACCTGCTCCTAATGATCTGCCGTGCCGCACTCTCTCCCCGAATGCCACCTCAGCCTGGCTAGCTCTCCGTTGGGGAGAGGAGGAGCAGGTTTCCAGCACTCCTCGCTGGACCTCTGCGAGCTTTGAGGAGCGCTGGGTGGGTTGGAAAGGCGGCCAGATCACCGCGGCGGTAGGAAGAAGAGAGTCCAATTCCAGGGGCCAAATCCTCTTTAATAAGTCCCAATGGGGACAACACGGTGAGCGAGAAGCCAACCAACGTGGTTGGTGCCTGCCAGAGAAGGCAGGAGGATGGATGTCACAACAGTTTATAAAGGGGGTAGGAGGGGAACCGAACGACCAATGGGGTTACAACAGGGAGTGGCTCGCAGGTGGGGTGACATAGGGTAGCAACCAACGAGGGAAAGACAGGGGAGGGGTCCCAGGTCCTCGTCCAATCACCCGATGCCCTAATTAGAAGCTTCTAGATGGATGGGAAGGGATGCTGGATGACGGACAAGGCACCTGGGAGGGGATAGGGGGATGACAAAGCACTTTTAGGGAAGATGGACAGGTTAGGGGAGGCGGGAAACTTAGGACCGAACCAAATACAATAAGGGGGTACATAGAACAAACCGAATACATAATACAAATGTAATAAAACATAAAATAACACAACTCCACACTGCCGATTACCATCATCGCTACAAAAGCCGTGGAAATGCTTGCATTTTTTCCCTACCATGGCACTGGCTGGAGACTCCCGGGTCTCCAGGCAGAGCCCTGGAGAAGGCTGCAGAGGGAGTGACCCAGTGCCAGGCACAGAGCCTGTGCTTGGCTGCCCCTCCGCAGCAAAGGCTGGCTCCCGCTGCTCACCCACCCGAGCTGGCTGCTCCCTGGGGCCTCACCTTCCACCCCAGGCTCACAGCTCTGCTGCAGGCACAACACGTCTGCAAAATTAATAGAAATAATTAGTGCTTCACAACCACGCAGAATTAATAAGGCTGGGAGCGTGACACTAATATATCAATAGCAGAGTTTACATATATCGTTGGTGTTCTTTGGGAGCCCTGACCTATATTTGAGTATAAAGGCTCTTCAGTGTTCCTTTGCAAATAAAAGTAAATGTTAATTGAAACACTTTTCCTCAAAAGGCCTATTTTTAAATGACATAGAATTCAAATATTTGTTTTATGACACACACAGATAGGAGGGCTCACAGGAAACGTATGAATGTAGGAAGGAAAAAGAAAAAAAACATAAGGAGAATAATTCCCTTCAATAGCACATCAGAATAAAGACTCTGGTGATGGGCTGAAGTAAGAAGGGTAGATATTACACATCTGAAATGTTTTCAACTGCAGAAAAGGTTGGGATCAGTTTTTCTTTTTAGTGAAAGGGATGACTAACATATAAAAATGAAATGTAGTGTAACGTTTGCATTGTTTTCAAAATAGAGGTCTGGATGTATTTTATTTTTACTTTCATAATTTTTTCGCCCCTTAAGAAAGATCTCTTACATAGTTTATTTGAGGCTATATCTTTCTACACAGTCCTTTGCAGTATATTTTCAGTTGCATTCACAAGGCACTTCAGAAAAAGAAATCACATATAAAAGGCAATGCCTTTTGCAGACATAAAACCATTTATCTTTTTTTTTTGGTGGAACGATTCTTTTTTTGTGCATTTTTTAGAAGGCCTATTAAAGCTCAACTAAAATATATGGTCGCAGTGTAATATCCCAAGACATTCCAGTCACCAACATATGTTCTTGCTTTTATTAAAAAAAAAAAACAACTAAACAAACAAAATCCCCAAAACAACACAAAAAAACTCCCAAACACAAAAAACCAAACTCAGAGTCTCCAGGGACTCAGACTCTGCTATTGTTGTTGGATTTCTGGTGCAAGTCAGAAGATACCAGACAATACAGATTACTGAGTCACCACTTGCTGAACTGTATTTTCTTAAACAACAGCTCTCCCAGCTGATCCTTCCAAGTTAGCAGAAAGAATATAATAATAAATAGGTGACTGGTGTTCAAAAAATCAAGTGCTTTTATGTAGACAGCTATGCTGTGGAGCTGGGAAAGAAGGGAATCAGATGGAAATTTCAGTGGGGAGCTGCTCCAGTTGAGGCTGATTTGGATGGGTTTATTCTGTGACAAACTGGGGACAGAAGGGTCGCTCAGGGCTACAGGGTGTAGGCAGAAAAGGGGGAGTCAGACTGAGGAGGCACTAGATAAAGGAAATATCTGCATTCTAGCATACAGAATACTTAATCCTAACATAAGGATAAGCAGGGCTTCAGCAGTTAACAGGCATGTTGGGCTGGGAAATTGATTCAGGACAAGGGGTTCAGCAGCATCTGCTTCTTTCAGCACTTTTTCTTTAAATATCCTAGAATTCATCAAACAGAAGATAGATTACACTTGATAATATAAGCCTCCTGAGGGGATGCTGCTAAAAGGCTGTCAGGAGAAAGAAAAAAAAAGTGTTCAAAGTGTGCATGTAGGGTTAGGGACTCCACATTTCAACTCATCTGCAGCTGGAGATGAGATGCATTTGCATTTGTTCTCCTGGCTGAAGACATAATATTCATTACAAAAACCATTTCAAAATGGTTCTAAATTGTTCTAGCCTAATTTCTTTTATTCACACATAACCCTTATAAAATTTAAAATTACATCTTAAAAATACATTTATATTCAAAAATTTTATATAGTTACATTTCAAATAATTTTGTATATGTCCAGTAGGATCTGCAGAGAGAATACTTTCAGTTTCAATTGTGTTTGTGTCAGACCTTCAAATAAAGACCAGAATATACTTAATTAACTGTAGTGCTGATGGGTTTTCTGCTCAGAAACCCTTTTACACAAAGTATTGTGTATAGAAAGAGAAATAAAATGACCCCTGGCCCAGAAAGCTTACTTGTCATGGTTTCAGCATCACTCTGCTATGCAAATCAGTGGCTTTTGTTAATGATGACTGTCATTTTCCTGACATTTAATTAAATAGACTTTCTTTGGAGAAATTAAGACAGACAGTAGAAACCATGTTGTTAGGCCCCTCTGTCACAGGGATCTAAGAACATGGTCACAATAGCAACCAGTAAATCCCAACTGCTTTGTAAAATGCAGAAATATAATCTTCAGTACTTAGGATTATGGAGATGTTTCTACTGCCTGTCTTGGTGCTTTGGCTCACATTCCCTCAGCAGAGACTTGTGACACCTCAGGCACTGTCACTCCTCTTGGTCTTTCTTCCTGCTTCACAGAAGTCAGAAGAAGAGCATTTGTGCAGGCACCTCTGCCACTGTTCTTCGGAGTCCAAGGTACTTGTGCAAGCTGCCATGCTGAATTACCAACTGGAGTGTGTTACTCCACTGGGATGGGGTCAGCAACCCCAAGGATGAGGGAATATCTAAATTTGCAAAGCTTTTCTGATTGCCTACAACACCCATTTCTTGCATTCATTCCTTGTGATCATTTGATGAGTTATTACAATTTTTTGTTTAATTATCTGCATGACCCTTCAACTGTGTTTCCATATGCTAATCTTTCCTACCCTGAGGAATCATAAATAGGATGAAGTTACACATCCAGATGCTTGCAGAACTGGGCCATACACTCAAATGTAATAAACCCAAAGCCAAGCAAAAGTTTGACTAGATCTGCTTTCAGACTAAGCAAGACTAGGTTTTACTCAGTTTCTGAGAGAAGAGTTTCTTAGGACAAGTGCATATTTTAAATTAAATTCAGAAAAGCCACAAAATTAGGAAAAAATTCAATGCTTGGGATGTAGTAGGGTTTTGTATTTTTTTTTTTCCTTTTATAAAGAATATGCCATCTCTGCTGTCTTGTCATAGTAAAAGTGTCTTTTACTGTTTTTACAGTTGCAAGAGACAAAGAGAAATTACATTCAACACCAAGTTCTCCATGGAAAACCACCTCACTGGCTATGGAGGAAAGTAAAATTTTTTACAGATATTTTGTTTGTTCATCTCTGCTACCAATGAATGCTGAAAAGTGTAGCTATGTAAAACTACATTCTCAAAAAAAAAAAAAAAAAAAGGTGGACAAAATATGCTCAACTAGCTCCTCCATGAGACTACATGGCAGAAAAATATTCCTCACTTTTAATCCAAATACATTCAAGGATGGAAAAAATGCTGTATGGAAAACTATGTTAATGGAATTAAAGTGTTCTTCATGTGGAAAATAAACATATTTTAATAAATTGCTGCTTTCAATGGCTGAATTTCTTTTCAGGAAGGTCATAACCATAAAATAGAATACTAATTCTTCCTTCAGAGCAGTGGCAAAAGGGGAACAGAAAATAGGACACTGAAGTGTTATCTTTGACCTCTTAGATGACCTGGCAGAAGGCTGTTGGGGTTTTTTGTTGTCTTGTGGCATCTGTTTTGGTTTTTTGTTTGTTTGCTTTTTTTAAGGTTTCTTTAAAAAAACCCAAACCTGTATTTTTCTCACTTTTTTTTTTTTTTTTAATTTAGAGGTAATAAATTATCTGCAAAAACATTTAAACAAAACCAATCATGTTAGCAATGCGTTTCTATTAATTTCTTCAGTGTTTCTATCCTTCTTTGACATCTGAGGAAAAATAGGTGCCTACCTAGTTCATTTTCATGTTCAAGCACCTGACTGCTCTGTTCAGTACTGTCCTATAGGCATTCAAATAAGCATAGCAGTATGCAAGTCAGGAATGTAAAATATTAATATATTCTCTGCCCCCACCCTCATCTGTTTAAGTGTTAACTTAAACAACTTTCCCTCTCCTCCTGAAATTTCCTGCCTGTGGAGATGGTAAAGGAAAGGAACTATCTTGTGGATCAGAAGCCTAAGCCAATCCTTTTCAGAACATTTTTTTGCCTGAGTAAAGAACAAAAATAGAATGCAATACAAAAACTGCTGTCAAAATCCAGCTTACTTAGTCCCTTTCCTTGCAGACTCCTAAGCAATAATTTGCAATCTCCTTATTTGGGCTGGTTGGTTATTCTGCCATGGAACTTTTCCTCTAATGAGGCACCCAGTGATTTTTAAGTATCTTCTAGCCTACAATATTGTTATACCTACCACCTTCTGAAAGCTGACAGTGCAGGCAGGAAGATGTCCTTCTGGACTACCTATGGTGGCTTCAACTGAGTTTGGGAATTTCGCAGGCCTCTGCTGCCTTCTGATGGTTCTGAAATTCTCTTCCTTCCTTTGGCTGAGCAGTTAATTCACTTCACAGTAGCTAGTATAGGGCTGTGTTTCGGATCTGTGGTGATAATGCAAACACATTTTCCCTATTGCTGGGAAGTGTTTGCACAGTTAAGACCTTTTCTGCTCCTCACCCCAACCCAGCAGCCAAAGGGCTGGGGGTGCACAAGGAGCTGGGAGGGGACACAGCCAGGACAGCTGACCCCAGCTGACCACAGGAATATCCCACACCACATGGCATCATGTTCAGCCTAGAGAGCTGGGGGAGAAGGTGGAAGGAGAGGATGTGCACAGATACAGCATTTGTCTTCTAAAGCCACCCTTACAAGTGAGGAACCCCAGCTTCCCTGGGGGCGGCTGAACTGAACACCTGCCTGCCCACGGGAAGCAGTGAATGAATTCCTTGTTTTGCTTTACCTATTAAACTCTATTTATCTCAAGCCATGAGTTTTCTCACTTTTACCCTTCAAACTCTCCTCCCCCACCCTGCTGGGATGAGTGAACTGCATGGGGTTTAGCTGCCAGCTGGGGTTAAACCAAGGCAATGGGTTTAACACAGCAGACACCACCTTTGGAAAGTTCACAATACCGAATTAAATGCCAAAGAATTTGCTAAGGCTGTGAGAAAAGACAATGCCGAACCTGGTGTTCCATCACTCCCACATTTTATTACTTTTACAAAACTGTCTGTGAACAGTTGCCACATGTGTTAAAGATTTACAGATGATGTTAAAAGTAACTAAAAATAAAATAACTTCTCACTGAAAAAACAAACCTTACTCAAGTTAGATAATTTTTAAATAGGAAGATTTAGCTTAAATGGATAAAGCAGAGGTAGAAGTAAAACTTCAAATTTCCAGTGAGAGCACCAATCAAATTCTCAGAATGGCATCACTGTGTCAGAGTATTTAGTGCTCCTATCAGTCAGAGAGGTTTTTCCGTTTCTCAGGAAAACGTTTGGGTCTCGGTAGGTGGTGCTATAGCCCTTCAATCCACCCGAGGGACTGCTTCCAGTGCTGAAATGAATTCCACGCAGTAGTGTGACACACAGTCAGTGTCACTTCACTACTTGAGGTGGAAAGCTGGGGGGAGAATACTAAAAAGAAAACAAAACCAACCAAAATCGTGCTGAAAATGTAACTTAAACATTTACATAAGCCTGTAGTTCAGGTGACATTTAGAGTTCTCATGCCAGGCAGAGGTATCATCATACTATACACCGAAGGAAAGAAAATGGCAATTATGCAAGGGACCTACAAAATTATCACATTGCCATATCTATACAAAAATACAAATAAATAACTGCACAAATATTTAGCTCTTTCTGCAGCCTATTCTAAAGTCCTATGATTATCTGAATAAACACTTGAAGAAAATAGCAGGTATTGATATTGTTCTAAAGAATGAGTTTTGGCTATAAAAGCTGAACACAGCTGTAAGATGGGTTGTTTACATCCACACTGTGAAAACGGCAAAAATTCTGATCAGAGCCTGCAGGGTGCACCAAGACCCCCCAGGAAAGCTCTGTTTTGGGTAACACACAGAGCTGTAACTGACAAGTCAAGTCCAGAAGAGTCTGCTGTGTTTACAGTTAATGCAGTTTAAATTTCAATATCATCTCACCTCAATCAGAAGATCTCTTACAGCCCTGGTTCTTCAGAGGACATAAGAATAATCTTTTCAGATTAAACTGGACATGAACTGTAGATTTGTGACACAAGAAATACTTAGGACACACATATCTGGTCAAAGAGCTATACGGCAATTTTATTTGTAAAATACTTAATTCCTAACAGCAAAATACTTTAATTGTACTTTATAAAAGTTAGCAAAATTTGATACATTTGAAACAGAAACAAGAAAACTATTTCTACTTTAATTATTCCATTTTCTTTTCAAGATGGAAGCTAGAGGTAAGCACCACACTTAATAGAGTTCAGTGCCAGACATGTCATTCAATAAATATATCCTTCTACCATTAAAATCTGTGAAGAACAGTGAAAACAATTCATAAAACAATTGAAAAAATATAAGCAGTTTTGTCTTTTTCTGAGGTTTTGAACTAGTAATATCTATACACAAAGTTCTTGGAATTTACAGCAGGACTGTAACAGAAGAATTTGTTAATAGTACACCAGAACCACCAAATTTGCAGTACATTTTTACCAAGAAAAGAAAACCAGAAATTCAGTCTGTTTCTTGAATCCTTCAGAAGACCTCTGCAAGGAGGTAGCAGAAGGAACTTAAATTACCAACTGATTTCATATTTGATAAGGCCATTGCATATCCTATGTTACAATTAAAAAGCTAGTCCTATACTCTGTACAATAAAGACTGTATGTTTGTTATGAACAGAAGTTGAAGTGGGAACGAGTTAATTCACTGTTTTTTCCTATTGCTAACAAACTATTAAACTTTTGCCTTGGAGAGGACAGACTTAGTTAAATCTAATTCTGCTATGCACAGGTGTTAGTTTGAAAGCCATAGTTTCCACAACTCTCAGAGGTAAAATCTACTCCCTATGCCAGTCTTCCAAGAAGTTTCCTTCTGTGAAGAAATTGGACTTCTGAGACTGCACTCAGACCCAACAAAAGCAGCAAGGCAAGCTCACACAGCACCAAGCCAGTAAGACACTGGGAGGACCGTGTGACTGATGCTGGAAAACATGAACAGAAAAGTTACACCAACTGTATGGAGCTCAACAAGGGCCAAGTGCTGGGCTCTGCACCTGAACAGGGCAACCCTGGCTGCATGCATTAACTGGGGAATGAGAAGCTGGAGAGCAGCTATGGAAAGGGTCCTGGAGGTCCTGATTGATGCCAACTTGAGCATCAATCAGCAGTGCCCTGTCAGCCAGGAGGGTCAGCCAGGTCTTGGGGGACATCAGGCACAGCATTGCCAGCTGGGAGAGGGAGGGGATTGTCCTGCTCTGCTCTGCACTGGGGCACCCTCACCTCAAGTGCTGGGGGCAGTTTTAGGCACCACAATGTTAGAAACACATTCAGCTATTAGAGAGGGCCCAGAAGAGGGCCATGAGGATGGTGAAGGGTATAGAGGAGAAGCTGTATGAGGAGCAGCTGAGGTCACTTGGTTTTCGTCAGCCTGGAAGAGACTGAGGGGAGACCTCATTGTGGTCTTCAACATCCCCACAGGGGAAGAGGAGGAGCAGGTACTGATCTCTTCCCTATTATGAGCAGTGACAGCACCCAAGTGAACAGCCTGAAGCTGTAGCAGGGGAGGTTTAGGTTGGATATCAGGAAAAGGTTCTTCACCCAGAGGGCAGGTGGGCACTCGCAAAGGTTCCCAGGGAAGTGGTCCTATCACCAAACCTGACAGAGTTCAAGAAGCACTTGGACAATACTCTCAGGCACACGGGGTCATTTCTGGGGACGATCCTATGCACTGTCAGGAGCTGGACTTTATGATCCTGATATGTCCCTTACAACTCAGCAGATTTTATGATTCTATGTTTACTTCCTTTTTTGAAAACAAACAAACAAAAACCCCCCAAATAACAAAGAAGCTACCCAACAAAACACCCCATTAACTTCTGTACAGTTACCATTGTTGAATTCTAACTTACAAATTAAACTGAGCAAGATGTGAAGTTTGTTAAAATTAGCTTGTTTGGTTTTTTTTTAATATATAGCTTAGTGCACTAATAAATCTTAGTCTTGCGTAGACACAAAGGAAAGGCAAGGGCATGAACATTTATTATTGATAGATGCTTTTCTGGGCCTCATACACCTACAAGGGATTTGCTAAAAATGTGAATCCTTGGCCACAGTAACTATGAGATGGTGAAGTTCAGGACCCTGAAGAAGTATTTTCCTTAAATTTCATTAAGAAAAACCAGAACCAACCACCGGACTAGGTTTTTTTGTCCTTTTAATAGAGCTAAATCAGAGCAAAGCAGAGAAACTGATGCCTTGAGAGGCTACTTGGAACAGAGGCTAGACTGTTAAAGAAATAAAGTAGGTATTTATTAAAAGGCCTTGAAAGGATACACCTTGGGCAGTACAAGAGCCTGGCCAAAGCTATACCCAAGATGGACAATGGGTCACAAGTTTTTGCACTTTCGTAAATTTTGGTCAATTTAAATATTTTGGTTAATTGTCCAATTACAGCTGTAGGTTACGAAGTTTGCTCTCCTCAATTCACTGCTGTTTGTACCTTATGGGCCTGAAGCTGCAACAATGTCCTTGGTGGGACATTGGAAAAGTATTGTTGGCTGGAAAAGGATTGTTTTGTCTAACTAAACTGTGATGAGAACTTGCCGACATTTTAGTTGGAGTTCAGAATTCTATACTAATGCAGAGTTATATACTAATACAGAATCTGGAAAATATGAAAGCTTAAGGCATCATTCTCCCATACATTACCATCTGTACTTACATTGTTGTCTGCCTCTTATCCTCAAAAAACACTGATACCGGAGGCAAAAATGTGAGAGATCATACAATCATTAAGGTTGGAAAAGACCTCAAAGATCATCAAGTCCCAATACAACAAGCTTATTAAATGCGATTAAAAATATTTTTTCCTTTCTGACATTTTCACTGAAGATATCCAATTGTCAAAGCAAATTTCATTCCTCACACATAATGAGATAATTTAGCTGGCTATGATTCACCCTCCAAGGAGGACCACTCTTTCTTCTTCTCCTTTCCATCTGCTTCTGCTGAATTGATGCACAGTGCATCTTTTCTAACCAGATTAATCTTTCAGATTCAATGAATCATGAGAAGAAGATTCTTTTAGGAGAGAGCACATTGCAAATGCTAGAGGGAACACTGAAAATAATTTCTGTGGAGCACAAACACCACCCATGCAAAGAGTTAGGGCTCCCAAGCCACCTGCTAATTTTGGTCTCATGAAGTGATGCTATTTAGTGCTGCTGACAACTCAGTTGAATACGACAGCTCAATACTACAGGCTTCTACACAGAATTAATAAAAACCTGCTAAATTAAGATTTGAGACAGATGCTAGAGAACTTTAATCTGAGAGATGCTTTCCACTGGCTTTACGGGAGTGGGATCCTCTGGGGGACTCTGCACTCGAGGGCGGCACTGCCGGGGCTCTCTGGCGGATTCCAGACGTCGCCTTTTTAAGCTCATGTCTGAGACTGCGGATTGTGCTGTTTATGGCAGCCACGCACGCCTTCCAATCAAATCCACTTTCATTTAGATCAAAGGAGGGAAAATTCTCTTGAAGAAAGTCTAAAAATAAACAAGTATGTAATAGTGAATTATCAATTATTTAGGCAAGCTATATACTCTTTCTGGATGTAATTAAGCTAAAACAAGTGCATGCTACCAAATGAGGACAGCTAGGTATATTGCAAGCCTTGAAAAGCAAAGCAGGGCAGATACTGCTTTCCCTCTTTCTGTTATATTTGTTATATTTGAAAATAAGTAAGAAAGGTCTAAGCATAAAAACAAAATATTAAAAGAAAACATGACCATATGTGTGGTTTTGATCCTGTGAAGTGCTGAGTAACTTCAGTTTCTAATGCGGTCAGGTAGCAAAGACAAAACTTGGGCTCCATTTCAGAATGACCAGTATTAGGCAGGACAAGCTCTCCTTCAGAGGATCTCTGACAACTATAATCACTAAAATTAATCACAGCAGTTCAGCGTAACACAGATGTACAGGAATAACAGTGACAGAAAAATTGTGAGAGCTCATTTCTTACCATACTGCAAGTAAGATCAGAAAACAAACACTTGAGTTTGGTAGCAATGAGGGCTATGGTTACCTTTCTCCCCTTCCATGAGTAAAATTAGTAGTTTAAAACTAAAATTAAAATTGGGTTTTAAAGTTATTGAGAAGTGATTGTCCTGCTGAGCTGAGCTGAATTACATGTCTTCTCTAAGCAACCCAGTAAAAGACTTAAACACCAAAGAGGAATTCTCACCTGCAGTTTCAAATCAAGGCAATATTGCTTCTCCTTCTCTGATTAACATCTAGATTTATCTTCATAGTAGAAAGAAAGGTATAACTAGTAGATCTTGTGCTAGCTTTGCTCTTCCACATACCAGCAAGTAAAAATCTAATATAGTATCATTGTTTACAGTTAATATTTTAACTTGTAGTTACAAACCTGGAAACCCATTTTGACAGAAAAACTCTGGTCTGAAGGAAGAAAGTAACTGAGATAAAAACCTGTGCTCTTGCAGTTCACTCTGCTCCAGGAGGAGAGGTGAAAGGGAGAGTAAGTGTGCCTTAGGATGCTCCTGTTATAAACTATGCTGACAAAGGATACATTAGCTGTTGGCTGAAGCAGCAGACAGGCTCTCTTTACTTATCCATCCCCAGCAATAAATTCAAGAACACTTGACCTCAAAGGATCAGCACAGAACCGGAATTCTTCAAGGTCTACAGAGCTTTTGTACATGGTCTACAAAACAGCTTTTAAAGTTATGTTTTTTCTTTCACCAAAACGGACCGATTTTGGGGATTATAGTAAGGCTATGCAGGGTCCCTTCCTGCTCTGCAGGGTAACATTCAGGAAGCTGGTGCTGCCATCCAATCAGGCTGTGTTAAAGGAAACGGGCAGGGACTGTCCCCTGGCTCCAGAGCAAAGTGACAAGGCCTGGCTGCAACACACAGGATTTGCCTCTCATGTGCTCTGTGGCCTACATGGTCTTCTCACAGTCCTAGGACACACTTCCTAGATCTTTTGAATGCTTCTTAAGCTCAAAATGTCAAGAAATAAAATATGTCTACACATCTATATATGTGTGTATATATATATACATACAGGCAAAGTTTCCAGTGCTAGTGCTAGTGCTTGCCATACTGGAGATGATTTCTGGCATGCTCTGTCTGTCCCTCAAGCTATGCCCAGACATCACTCCAGCAGGTGTGAGTCAAATAAAACCCTGTTTTATTGAGCATGAACGCTGTTCCCTCACACGCAGTCCTCCTTCCCCACTTCTCTCCCCACTCCCAATGGTGGGGTGGGGGAACAGGACAGGGAGGAAGAAGGTGAGCAAGCACCTCTGTGTGTTTAGCTACCTGATGGGTTAAAACAAAACAGCTGCTAAATTCCACTTCATAAGCTATCCTTGTTTCCAATCTCTAAATATGGCTTTTTGCTCCAGGGCTCAGTTATTAATTCCCTCAGCCCAACCTGTCTCTCCATAACTCAGTTCTTCTAAACATCAAGATGGACTCTTGTGTGCTTGCAGAAGGCTGTTCTTAAAGATCTGTCAACTTTCCTGAGCTTCCCTCCTATTCAGAGCTGTCTCTCACAAGCTCCCATCTGTGACTTTCCCAGATATGTCAAAGTGTGCTCTCCCAAGCTACAGAGCCTGTATTCAGGCCCTTACTCTACTCAGGACCTCGGGGCCCATGATTTCATAATCTCTACAGTCAATGCCACCACCAATTATCCCACAATAACCCTTTTTGTGAAGGAAACCATAACCTGCTGTACATGACATCTCTGTTCTCTGCTTCACCTACACAGCCCCAGTATCAAGAAATTATCTCTGATGTCCTCCAGAATCCTCAGGGACTGCTCCCATCTCCCACTGCATTGCCCTTTCAAGCCAGTGTCAAGACAATTGAGTTTTCCCCTACAAACCAGGTTCGTGATCTGGAGAATTTCTTGAGCTACTTAAATATCTTTATCTACTTCCTCTCAATTTGTTCCACTGCTTGCAGAAATGCCTATATTTTCACGGACTAATTTGTTCAGAGGATACAAAGTTAATACTCTTATTAGTTTCCCTACATTATGATTTAACAGAGATTTTCTTACTTACCTCTGAGAGCATTAATTTTATTGGAATCCAGTGGGCTCATGCCACGATCAAGACTACCATACACATTGCTTTTCACCAGCACCTCTTCAGGGAACATATGACGAATTAGGAAGCGAGCTGACAACTCTGGCCGTGTCTTCCCCTTAGCGACGTAAATGACCGAGAAAGGCAACAGAACATTGCGCCACGGGCTCCCAAGAGGCTCTGGAGAAGATGTCATGGAGGGAAGAGAGATATTTTACTCATCTAACACTGACCATGCCTCAAAATTGACACAAAAAGCTCACCTGGAAACTACTCTACTTGATTGGAAAGACCAAAGCAAAACTGTAACAGTACAGCTACTGCTAACATGAAACATATTGCAGATATTTAGCCAAGCAGCCAGAACACCATGCCTGGTTTACAACCACAAACAGTACTTCTGATATATCTTCAGCAATGCAAGCTGCATTTTTATTGCTTTCTAACTTGTTTCATCTCATGTGAAAAGATGATGCTTTTCCAAGTACGCAAGTAAATAAAAATTCTGCTATTTCAGTGGTGCTTAGATTCAGCTAGTGGAAACTGAGTCAATATTTTTCAACTATTTCTACCTCACTTCACTGCAAATATTAATAAGACAAAATGCAAAATGTTTAGTACATAAAGAGGTCTGTGGGATCTGACTAGCAAATCTTGGGTGCAAGAACAGATCTGAAACAACCCCAAAGTGATCCTAATTTAATAGATTACTTCCAACAGCAACTAATCTCAATCCATTTTCCTTGAGGGTCTCTAAGCATCACATGCTGTACATGGATGTTTTTCCCCAATGCATTTGTGCATTGAACACTTACATTAAAAGAAGTGAAAACATAAAGACTGCTTTAAGATTTTTCTTGTCCAAAAGAGTCAGTTTTGCAGAAAGGTGTGGTTTTCCTTCTGAAATTGCAACACCATTCAATAGATATTCTGAGCCGGCTTACATTTTTAAGGCAGAATATCTACCAAATAAAAGAAAAAAGCCAGGGCAACTGAACAGAGTAACTGAACTTCCCAATGTCACAGCAGATATGCAATATGGGACTCTGGTGGATGCAAATATATATTGTGTTAGCCAGATATAATGCCCTTATTCATTCCCAAAAAGACTTACTATGTGTGCACCAAATGACTGCCTTAACAGAAAAGAAGACTCACATGTTCAGAAAATCCCTTTACTACCAAATTATACCTACAGCTCCATCTTTTGCTTCTCATTGACTATTTAAAACATAACAAGTAATTCCAGAACACAAAAATTTCTTTGTTTACCCATAGGTTCCAAAGACTGATGTCTTCTGACCAACGATGTGTGGAAAGCTTCTGAAAACTTATCCAATTCTGAATTCTGCAATGTGTCAGTTGTGGAGCCGGTCATTTTCTGAGAATTTTGGTAATTGTCTCCTCTATCTTCATTATAATTTAAATCTACACAATGAGATGTATCAGGAGCATCAGACACTTTTTCTTTCCTCTCATTTGTCTGCTGAAATAGTTAATGAGGTTAGTATACACACTGAGAGAAGCCTATCAGTTTTCTAATTGGTGTTTCAGTTTACTTCACATTTAATATAAATCAGATTTCAGATCTTTTTAATATAGTTACTCCTGAATTTCTACTATGCAAACCACTAGTAGAATAGTTTAAAATTATACAAAGATGTGCACAGAGCATTTTAGAAGTAAATGTAGTTGGAGGTGTTTTGGGAATAACATTTCAGTCAATATAAGACTGAAATGCATAGCTGAATATATCTGGAAAAAAAAAGCCTAAGAAAACAGGTGCTAAGAGCTACTTGTTTAAGCTCTCAATCAAATTTGACACTACTTCTGGGCAACATTTGCAGTACTTTCCTTATAGTATCCTGTGCCTGAACACTTCTTAACTCAACTCCAGATACAGAAGCAGGAAGGGGCAAAGCAGAAAACAGCATATTCCAGTATTCCCCAAATGGAACCAGTGCTGCAGTCAGCATGCCTGTGCTGACACAGAGACAGAACCCAAGGGATTTCCAATACAGCACTTGTACCATGCGCAGGTCAAATAATTAGTCTGAGAAAAAAGTGCAAACTTAGTACTTAATAAATCATCACCTTTGCTTTGGTTTCAGAGCGTAAGGAGCGGATCATAGAATTGACATTTGTGATGCAGGTTTTCCAGTCTTTTCCATGCTCGCTCAAATCATAGGTTGGAAAGTTAGTTACAAGAAACTCTGCATATAAAATATAGAAAATGTTTGAAGCGTCATTATAAAGCCCAGTATTCAGAAGTATCCTAATGCAGAAAGAGAGAGAAAGCTAACTAATACTTCATATATTTGCTGTTCTCCATTTACAAGCTTCAGATTTCCATCAATAAATATAGTAAACTTGTGTTTTGAAAATAACCAGCATTACGAATTCAAGATGTTC